>NC_051848.1:88765471-88859604 GCF_002237135.1 Teleopsis dalmanni | reverse complement strand
TTTATATGGTCATCACAATGCGAATCGCCGCAATACTGGCAGGACTTACAAGTTTTTTCACAGCAACAATTCGGTCTTTGTAACATTTCAATGAACTGTTATATACCCTTTTCAGTGCTTTTTGAGTCTTAGTTATCTTTGACCACAAACTTACTGAAGTGTTGTTGATTTAATAATAGGTTTGTATGGTAACGTCATCATCTTTGGTGGTTGTCTCCATGTCTTACCAAATAGCCTTAAACTAAGTAAATTCTGGGGATTTATTTGTTATATATAAAAAGTGGTTGTTCCACTTAAGCGTCTTGTCTCGGATCACCCCGAGATATGTGAACAAACAGATGTATGTTAATGAGAGCTTTCTTCAGTTTACACTGTGAATATTTGATTTTCACCAATGATAAAGTCGAGGTCTGGTCTTATCAAATGCTTTCTGTTTTTGTTGGTTTCAAATTCCTTTGTATTTCAATGGAATTTCAGCTACTTTTGTGTACGGTTTAACACTCAATTTAGTTAATAATGGTTATTAAAACTAAAATGAAACTCTTTAGTAATTTTAAAATAGTTAACATATTACTTATTATTGTAACTATGTTCTTTTTGCAACTTTTGTCTTACCAGAAACATAGTCTTTTCCTTTAACATGAAGTATACTTTCAAATTTTCGTTCCTTTAAATGGCATGTTATTTAGAATTAAATGTTAAATACTTGCATTCATAGTTATCGTTCCATTTACTTGACTTCGCATTTAGTGTAAATTATATTCAAGTTCATTATGTTGTCTAATTTTTGTATATGGTATGTTCCATGTATATCTTGTTTTTATTGCCAAATAAAAGGCCACAACTGCATAAACGAAAACGATAAGCAACTATCTTTTTGTATCTGTATTTCTGTGTGCTTTAGAGGATGGTTGTTATGTCATTTAGCTCGTCTGTATGTAATGCATTTTTCCAGTCAAAATAACAATAACATAAAAATAAGTAGAAATAATATACATATCATCTCTGCTAGCATTAGTAAATGCCACACCAGTGATAGCAGCCGTAGCAGTTGTAGACGCACCAGTAACTGCTACTGTAATGTGAAATGCATATCATGCGCTTTACGCGCAGTAGTTTCCGTGCATTAATTCGCCAGTTCTTTGCTCATCATCAAGTGATGTCAAGAACCACATAAAAGGATTCATTGTGTTTTCGCTTTATAAGCAGCACACATTGTGCCCACACTCGTTCCAGTTGCGTTCTTCTTCGAATATGGTAGTTCAGTATTGTTATTTAACTTTTATTATTTCAATTTTGTTAAATTCTTTAAGTTATTTAATAAATATAATAACATTTTTGCAATGTCATTATTAGAACTTGAAATTCTCTTATCAATGCTATTGTTCATATAGCTTAAAACTACCTTTAGATCTAACAAATATTTTGTGCCCAAACATTCGAATCTTTGATGATTATGGTAAATTAAAGATATCTACGTGCTATAGTCCCTTGTTATCAACGACCCAACTAAGTGACGTTCTTAGTATAGACAAACTTTTTGTTTTTAAAAATGCAAGAAAAACTTATAAACAACTACATTTAAGTGATACAAGTGGATATTGTTATCAATACCATTAAGCTTATATTGTGTTGATACGTATATTCTACAGACTTTGTTTTTTATCAAATAGCCAACAGGTTTTAGAATAGTTTAAAAAATACAAAACTCCAACATGTTTTTCTAGATATAAAAGATGCGTTTAACAACATCTTGAATAAAACTTTAAACAGACCCTGACTAAAAGACAGATTTCTAATTGTATAAATGAACTACATGCTTTATACCAGGAATTCACTAGTTTAAAAACTAAAATAGCACTCACGACTGTGCTTCCAATGAGATGCGTTGTCGCCACAAATGCAGAGAAATAGATGAACTATTACTAGAATTAGAACCCAGCAATTCTGATAATCTAGTAGAAAACTACTTATTACGACATGGAGGAATATTTGAGTACATATCAATGTTTACATATATATATATACATATATATATATATATATATATATATATATACCTGTTTTTATACTTATCTATTATCTAATAAAAGTAATTAAATATTAAAATATATTGAAGTCTTACACCAAAATTAATGCGTTCACAAGTAGACACATAATTATCAAAATATTTGATAGATCACAATGGTTGACATACATTTGTATCACAGAAACCATGAGACAGGTCTTACATCAATTATTAAGGTTCCTGTAAAACTTACAGCTTCGCATTCTATTTCAGTATCAATTCCTTCAGCAAGGAAGGAGTATGACCAATGATCAGATTCGCTAAGAATGTTGTATAAACCGTAATAAGTTCGATATTTTCGCATAGCAACTTTCTTAAGTAGCTAGAATAAACCAAAATATTTTTTTTTTTTTTTTTTTAACATACATTTATTTATTGCATCTTCTCTTAAAATGAGACTAACAATAAGTTGTAAAATCTTATAACTAATTACATAATGTTACAAATTTTTATTTTAATTATACATTGTATAAAATAAAATAAAATAAGTAAACCTTATATCACGAACCTCACTTAGATTAATGGGTTAAATTTCATTAGAGTGAATGTTAGGTGGTTCTTAAGAAAGTGGTTCAACTTTATCATATTACTAAAAAGAAAGGTGCGATTTTTACTTCAAGCTGTTGAATATTAATTAACGGCTGGACGGTCAGCTCTTTTTAGGCGGGAAGTAATGGATAGAAGTGCGAGATTTCTTGCTAAGGGATTAACATGCTCTGTCAGCCTTTTATTGTATTTTTTTCTTATTATTTTGTCAAAATTCAAAAGCAGATTTGTATCAACAATTTCAATATTTGAAGCACTAGCATTACCAAATAACTGGAAACTATAAACCCATATTGGTTTTATGATGCTGTTATACAAGAGTACTTTATACTCTGGGCACAGGGAAGGTCTGTTATTAATGAGCCAATGCAACTTAGAGGCTTGGAGCTTCATCTGAATTTTTTTAGCTTCAATATGTTTACGCCAAGTTAGTCGTCTATCTAGGTGAATACCTAAGTACGTTATGTTATCTGCTTGTGGTTTGGGAATGTTATTTAATGAAATTATTGGAGACGTACTCCGATTTAAGGTAAAAGTGACGTGTCTACATTTTAGTTCATTAATTTTAATTCGCCATTTTGACAGCCATTTCTCCACCCGAAATAAGTGAGATTGAAGTTGATTTGAAGCTAACACAGCGTTTTTGTTTCGGCATAAAATTGCCGTATCATCGGCAAACGTTGTGGTGACAACATAAACTACTTATCGAGATATCAGATGTGTAAAGTACATACAAGATAGGGCCAAGAACACTTCCTTGTGGAACGCCAGCTTCTATTGGGATATTATTAGAAGTATATGATTTACATTTCACTTTAAAACTTCTATTATGCAGATACGATTCTAAAACTGAGTGAACATTTTCAGGTAATGAACAGCGTATCTTATACATGAGTCCATTATGCCATACTTTATCAAATGCTTGTTTAACATCGGGGAATACCGCGGAACGATGTTCTCTGAGCTCATTCGTTATACGATTCACTCGCTCAATAGTTCCATGTTTTTCCCTAAAATCAAACTGGTGGGAGGGTATTAAGTTTTGAACGTCAAGGAACAGTTTTAGCTTTAAAAGCAGTGCTCTTTCAAAGAGTTTAGAAAGGCATGGCAGTAAGCTTATTGACCTGTATGAAGAGGCAAGCGTGGGATCTTTACCTGATTTATGAATCATAATAATCATGAATGTTTTCCACTCTGTTGGGTAAAAGCCAAATTTAATAATGGCATTAAAAAGTCTTGTGATAAAATGTATGGCCAAAAGGGGTAAGTTTTTTATCATGATGGGTGAGATATTATCATATCCCGGTGCCTTTTTGCAATCTAACTTGTTTGTGATTATTTGAACAAGATCATTGGCCGTGATATTCATGTCAATAGATGGTGCATGTAGATTTTGAGTGTGAAAATCATATTGTCCTGTTGCAGGATTTGGTTGAAACACCTCTTTTAGGTAATCAGCAAAAATGTTAGATTTTTTTTCATCACTTCGCGCCCGGTTTCCGAGAGATTTTTTTATTGGAGAATCGGATTCTATGGGGGAATTTATACCTTTGCTAGCATTCCACAAGGATGAATGGTTTTTGCCATTTGGACATAGGCTTTGAATATAATTATATTGCCTGACTTTGGTTTCCTTGCTTAATGCAGAACTAAGTCTCCTTTGGGCTTCCTTAAATAAGTTTTTCGCTAAAGGGGACCTAGATTTTTGTAATTCTCGCCTTAATCTACGTTTTTGTAAAACTAAATTCTCTATGTCACTATTTGTAAATACTTTATTGAATCTGTAAATTTTATTGTCTTTGGGGGTAGAGTTTTCTACTGCTGAAATCAAAATTGAATTTAAAACCGAGGTTGCTGAGACTTACATTTTATCTTGTAATTTGTGTGTATGTGTGACTTAATGTACTTTTTAAATTTGAGCCAGTTTGTTCTAGGACTTGTAAGGCTATAGGAACAGTCATTTAACTGAGGACCATCAAGTAAGCAAAATGTAACTGGAGAATGATCAGAAGACAAATCGCAGCTTGTGTATGTTAAGATAAAATTTTTGCTTATGCCTTTGATCACGGTGAAGTCTATTAGGTCTGATATTTTATAGTTATCAGCAGGTCAATATGTTGGCTGCCCAGGAGAGTTTACGTATAGTGCATTTTTTCTATTTAGAATAGAATTGTAGAGCTGTTTTCCATTTGGATTACAGAGTCGTGAACCCCAATACGTATGCTTGGCGTTGTAGTCTCCCGCCGCAAGAAATCTTTAACCTAGAGTTAAGAAGTAATCCGTAAATTGGGTCTCAGTAATGTTGAAGCGGGGAGGACAGTAAACTGCCGATAAAGTTAAATTTTTTCCTTTGTGCTTAAGGCATATTGATGTGGCTTGCATATGATTATGAGCATATGTACCTAGAAAATTGTGTTTTAGACGCCTTCGTATCAAAATAACTGTACCACCATGTGCTTTGCCATCTGGGTGATTGGTTTTATAAAATAAATAACCAGGAATAGAAAAGAAATTTTTGTTTGTTAGATGTGTTTCTAAGCAAAGCATTACATCCACATTTTCTCGGGACATGAAATTTGTGAGTTCAAGTTTATGTTGGCTTAAGCCGTTTGCATTCCATGTACAACTGATTTAAGCTCTGGGTGAGACTGGAAATCATGATTTCCAAACTATTACTTTGAACTGGAGGGCCTTGTTGATTGTCAGATTTAACGACATCAGCATATGAAACACCTGGTGTAACAGACTTAGAAGTTAAAGGTTGGGGTACTTCAACTAATTTAATGGGGTTGCTTCTTGTAGGATGTCCTATAAATAGGACAGCCTCTGTAGTTTGCAGTGTGATTTCCACTGCAGTTGCTACATTTTTAGGTTTTGGTGTCCTTTATTGATTTTTTATCGCATTCGGAACTATGTTATGGTGAAGCTCGCCACAAGCTACGCACACTGTTCGAAGAGTGCAATATGACTTAGTATGGCCATACTCTTAGCAGTTTGTGCATTGCACTAGACCATTTCTTTTGTTGGGCTCCTCAACGTTAATTGCGGTGAAGTAAATACTTTAGGTTGTAAATGAGATGGCTCTCATTTTTTTAAGCTTAGAAGTTTCCGGGTGAAATTCAACTTTAAACATAGGTTGTTGGATTTTATCTTTGTTAGCAATATTTATAACTGCTATAGCGCTAAAGCCTTTTTCGCTTAGGGCATTTGTTATCTCAATGGGTTCTACATCTGATTCAATACCTTTAATAACGACAACAAGGTCTTTACTACTCTTTAGTTGGTATGTGTAGTAATTTTTTTGTTGTCTTCGAAATATTTGGTTATGACCCTAAATTTGTTTTCAGAGTCGATTTGGATTTTGGTTTCGTGTATATTGCCCTACTTATAGGAACAATATGAAACGTATTATTTCCAATCAGACTTGCCAGGTTTGTAACTAGGTTATTTGAGCTGCGTTCTCGCAAGTAGATTGGAGGCGGTTTAAAATTTTTGTTAACAGGCTGATTAGCTTCATCTGTAGTTTCAGCTAATTCAGCAAATCTATTGCCAGAAAGAATGTTTGTAGTTGCACTATCTTTGATGGTTTTAGTTATTTTAGCACCTTTTGAATTGCTTTTTTGAGGACTAAGTTTACGTTTCATATTTACATAGCGTTCCATGCCTGTTTGGACCTTTATTTTATTTTTTGGACTCGCTAAGTCGGAAAATGCAAGCGAAGTTGCTGAAGGTGCAATGTTTGACAAGCTTTTGTCAGTTTGTGTAGTTTTCAGAGGCAACGTATTCGATGCGTCTATTACCAAATAAGCATTACGTTTACTTGGAATGCTTATCGTATGTCTTCTTACTAGATTTTAATTGCTCATTTGCATACGTGGTTATATATGCAAATAGCAGGTGTGCTATAAGATTTACTTAATTTAACTACTATTAATATTAATTGATATTAAATTAAATTAACTATATAAATATAAGTAAAATTAAATTAAATTAATATAAAGAAGAAAATAATAAAAATAAAAATGAAGATGTAAAAATAAAATGAAAATGTGTAAAATATTATACTTTATATTCTAATAATTAAACATATAAATAAAAACAAAAAGAGAGAAAAAAGAATAATAATTATATTAAGAATAATAATAATAATAATAATAATAATAATAAAAAAAATAATAATAATTAATAAAATAAATATCTTTAAATTCCAAAATCCAATGTTAGCACGTATGTTGGTTTTGATGTTGTGTTGTGTTGTGATGAATTGCGGGCTTCCAATTACAGCTTTTGTGGAACACGTTTGTAATAAAATACTAGCTGTCTCTATCAGCACTTTTTTGTTTTGTTTATATATTCACAAAACCGCACCGATATTTTGTTTGAATGCGTGCTCACTTTTTTTATTTTGAGCTTTAGAAAATAATTTGCTGTCTCTGTCAGCTATTTGAGTTTTTTTTAATATTAAAGTTGTGCAAAAATCAACAAAAATCGAAAAAGCGCGCGCTATTTTCAAATTAATATTTTATGCACTTTTAACTTTTAGGAATTGTTTTTTTGTCCGAGAATTTTCTGTTTTTTATTTTTGTATTAATAACAAAAGTTATTCTTTTAAAAGTGATTGTTATTTACTTGTTTTTATACTGAAATTTAAATTTTTCCGAGACCGGCTTAAAAACACGTCCGCTCACTAGAAAGTTCGAAAGTTTTCAAACCAAAATATGATCGGAGATAAGTTATCTGAAGTGCCAGTCAAAACAAGATCAGCTGAGCTAAGAATTTACATAGTTCTCATAGAGAGGAACCTTTATTTCAACATGGAGTAGAATCAGATTCCGAGAGTACATACTTTTAATAAAAGGAATCAATGAACACAATTGATTGCGCTTTCGTCCAACGCTTTCAGATATTTTAAAGGATCTTTTACACAGGTCCTTTGCTGGTAGGCTACACGCTACCACAAAACCAACACAAACAAAAATATTATATAAGTTTCTGTTTCTAACTAAAAAACTATTTACAAATTCCAAAAATTCCAAAAATAGTTTGGTAATGCCCTTTACTTATATTATCAGTGCAATAAAACAAATTTTCAGAATGAAATCCATGAAGACCCATCTTTAATTTTAAGTTATCAGGAATGTTGCTTTGGATTTTTTGTGTGATAGATTCGTACATTCATCATGAAATTTTTATATTTATCAATATACGAAGTGCAATGCCGCAAACAATTTTAGAATATTCTTTATCAAAAGGTGTGTACCTAAATTCAGGTTCCCCGTGATATAATCAGAATATAACAGAACTGGTCATGAAATATCTTGATAAGCTGAAGATCCTGCCAGAAGTAATTGTAAAGAAATGAATTTACCGCTATTTCTACAAAAGTTTTATGGCTTAATAACTTATGAGGAAGATTTGTTGGGTGTTTAATATAATAATGACGCATATTGAACTTGGAAGGTAATATTACCGAAAGCGCGTTTTTTTTCCATTTAACTTTTATTTTTATTTCGTTTTCAAATTTTTCTATAGTAACGATATGTGTTTGAGTTATAGTGTTGATTTATTTGACTTTATTGAAATAATTAAATTATGTAAATTTAATTAAATAATTAAAATTTGCCAGCAATTCAAAAGTGGAAACTTTATTAAATTATTATTTATATACAGTTTTAAAAATTTGTTTATATCGATTAAACACTGAACTTGTATTTAAAAAAGTTTTTCTTCAGTTTTGTTCAAATATCCTTTGTTTATGCAACTCGAATCAAGCAAGTATTGTTAGTTGACACCTACAAAAGAATATCGTATATGGCATATATTAACAGAGAACATCTCTAATGCTTTGTTGTTTTGTTTATTTTCCTATTTTTTTCAGTACTCTTTTTTTGTACCTCTACTTACTTTTATCTGTACTTTGAATTATATAGCAAAAATATTTGAAACGAATTTTTTCTTTTACTTCTTCCAAATCCAAAGGTGTGTTTACTATTGAGTGTGGGGATTATAATTTAATGCTCATTGCATTCATGTTTACTTTGCTTTGATTTAAATATTTTTAATATATATGTTTTTCTATATAAGAGTAACTGGAAATGAACACTTCAATACAATCAATTTTTTTTATATTTGATATATCGCAATAAACCCAAGGTTGAAATTTGCAAGTGTCTGAGCATGAAAGTACCAGAAAATAAACACATTCAATCTAAGAATACGAGTTGGTTGAATATGTGGTTGAGTATTTTAAAAATGCTCGCTAAAAAAATTGAATTGCCTTTCAAATGCAGAAGATTTAGTGTCAAAACTATTGAAAAACAATTGAAAATATCATAAAATGTCTCTATTACATATATGTATGCCCAATAATTATTTATTATGCACTATATACAATAATAAACTATTATAAGAGAAGGAGAAACGCATGAAAATAAATTGAAACGTCAAGTTGTGGAAAGTGAACCATAAAGATAAATAAATCTTGTAATATGGCTTTTTAAGTCGTAACCTCTTTTTCTAATTATTAAAACACTAATTGATAAAATAATTGTGACTACTTTAATGATTTGCTGATAAGATTGAGCATGTAATTTGCCTAAAACTTTACCAATTAAACCAAAGTTATAAGGTTTTGAAAATGTCTCTTAAGCGAAAGCATTAGCACTCAAAATTGTCGCTGATAATTCTTTTTTGACCGATAAACAGCAATTAAAGTCGGTCAACCCAATGTTACATGCGCATAGATTAAACAGCGTGTCCTTCAGTATACCTAGACATAAGTATACCTAGAAATATAAGTATACCTAGAAATAAGTTTGCACAGGATGTATCTGATATACCAAAATGTATCTAATGTACTATGCGTTCCGCATCCGCAAATTGGACATTAAATTAATTTGGCAATCTATTAACCCATTTAATATTAGGAGACTAATTATTTTAGCAATATTCAAAATCGAGGAATAATAACATACGCATTATTAATAGAATAATAACGAAGAAGTAGCCATGAGTATAGACTTTTTAAAAACTTTTCTTCAATGAATCCTATCAAAAATGTGGTAGAAATGTGCATTAAACATGACTGTGCCAGAAACTATATATACCTTTTATTTAGACATTGTGAATGGAAGACATATTATTACTAAAAGATATAGCATCCAAATATGACCCTATATTTTACGTTTAAAGAATATATCTAAATAAAAGTTTGATCGATATGTCAATCACAAGTGAGCTTTATTTAAATCAACTTCCGAAATCACAAAATGTATAACCTTTACGCTCATGCGTTTTCACTCCTAGCTTAGAGGAATTTGTATACGAATATTAAGCTCTTATTTTCTGTCTCTCCTAATTCTGGAATGGTGTTACATCTGCGGGTGCAATCTTCCACTTACATTCTAAAGAGGTGGTTTAGTGGGTTCATGTCTCACACGGTGGCTTTCGATGCTTCCATCTACTGCAAAAAAAAAAAAAATTTACAACCTTTTTCAATATAATAAAGTGTTTTCTTTTTTCTTTAAATATTTATTAGTTAAGCTTTGAAATAACAACAGGTAACCTCAAGAATAACTTTCAATTCGTTGAACTTAGGCTTCCAAATAAAGCTGTGGTTTATCAGCTCATTCTAATTTAAAGCACGGCAAATACTTTGGTTAATGTCACAAATTAAATAAAAAAGTGACAAAAAACTTGGAACAAGAGCATTGAAAGTTTGTGCAGTCTTTGCCACTTGTGGAAAAACACGATTAGTCACGCTTCTAATTTGACAGGTACGAGTTTTAAGTCTATCATTTGCAGTCCAAATAAATTATTTGCAGACTGTGAACTAATTAAGAATTTCGAATATTTCTTAAGATCATTGATGATGAGTACTCAAAACAATACTTGAAACAGCGTTGTATGGTCAGTCAAATTTCAATAAATAACTTAAATTTTTGTTGTTGTTTTTTCATTTCTATTCGAACCCTTCTAACTTTTAAATAGTTTCTTTTCGTCATAGGACGCGTCACTTTCGATAAAAAAAATTAATATTAAAATATTAGTTATTGTTTATGAATATACAAAAGTGTGTACAACTAAACAAAAAATATATTTTTAAGATTCAGTTTTTAAAGTGATAAGAGCATATAAGGTATAGAATAGTAACTGCTGTTAATTGCTGTGTTTCCTTCAAAACTCATACCTAATAAAATAACATAAGTAGCAGACTGCGTATCTTAATATGAAAATAAAAAAAAAAAATTAAATGAAATTTTGTTATTAACCCTTTTATAAATAATATCGAAATTATTTTGTTTGTACTGCAATCCAGTGTGGTTTCATTTCCCATTATACAGCCATGAGGTAAAAACGTGTTAGTAGCAAATTTTCATATATGCATATTAAGAGAAAAATGTTGTTCGAGCGTTTTAAAATTTATTATTCGAATTTCATAAATTTCATGCTTTAAATCACTTATATTCTTACGATCTATTAATCATTTTCAAGTACTCTACGTTATAACATTTTACTTTAATGCTTAAGGACCCTTAAATGTTCCCATCATATTTATTCATATTTCATATAAATTTCTGTATGCTGAATCATGGTGTAATATCCTTTGAAATGGTTCAAACTTTTCAGTCGAAAAAACAATTATGTGATGATTTGCTAAGTTTTGCCAAGTTTATCATTTTACACATTTGAAATATTATTATTTTTTCCATTGTTAGGATTTTATATTAAGAATGGTAGATTAAGTACAAGTAGATAAAGTACATTATATATTAAACATATCTTGAAATTTTAGACAATACAAATGAAAGTGAAATTTTGAATACTTCAACATAATACATATTTAAAAGTTAAGTTAGCATCAGTAAAAAAAATTGTCGAGATCTGTTTTTTAATATCAAATTTATCTCTCTTATCGTTTGTGTGTATAAGCTTGAAATCTTTACGTACGAAGGATTCTTGCTCCGGTTATTTAGCTAGAGTATACCTATTTCAGTTATGGCAAGTTACCTGTTAATTAGTCTCTGCGAGATTATAGTCTGCACCTATAAGCAGTTTAAGAAGTTTGACACAAAAAAGTAGTTCTTGGATTATTACTATTATGTCCCTTACTCAGGTTAGAGTGTCTCTCCAAGTCCGATTTCTTTAATGAAAAATAGTATAGAGCCTATCTTTCCTAGCCTTGAATCCTTATGATCTATGAAATGCCCCTAGGTGTTTCTTCCGCTTGTGCATCAGTGCCGGTCACTCCCCAAGCACATGGTATGCAGTTTTTCTCTCTTCTCTACAGTATCTGCAGTCTGAGTTGGATTGAATTCCTAACTTCGATAGGTGATTATTCAACCTATAGTGGGCGGTCAATAATTCCGTAATAATTCTTAGGTTATTTTTGGATTGTGCTATGCAATCTTTGAAGCGTTTTAGGTTGTAAGGCCCTAACAGCATTTTAGATTGCGAAAGTCTTCGTAGCCTTTTCTCTCTTCTTGGTAGAGTTCCTTCATAAACTTCAACTACTAATGACTGTATTGTAGTAGTTGTAGTCGTGATTGTAGTATTTCCATTTATTTAGTGTTATTAATGCCTTTCTCATATTTAGATAACTTATGTTCTAATTGTCTATCAGCGGCTGTTAATTTTTTATTTGAGCTTATAGCAGAAGATAACAAATTAGAATAGTAGATATCATTAATCCCTATAATAAAATATTGCAATGACACTATTTTGCACTGCGTAGGCATACATTAAAAATTTAATTATATCTTTATTTTTATTTTTTATTAAATATAATCTTAATTGTTATAAATACAAATTGAAACAACTATAACTGTACTTCAACATGATTCATCTGACTAGATAAGTTATATAAAAACACTTTTAGTGGATACGACCACCCAAATACACTTCGATTATCTAAAGAAAATCGATTTTTATAGTCTTTAACTGTAGAAAAAATAAAATCATGCTATTTAAAACATATGGTTGCTCTTTTAAGCACTTAAATGTTTATTTTTTGTTTTTTCAATATTATTTGACCTACTATTTTGAACAAAAGCCCAAGTGTATTATTATAAATAATTTAAATTTTCACAAAATCCGTCAGATCTCATCACCTTCCGTTAAATGGAAGGTGATTTCTTTTTTTGAGTTAACTTGATAAAGTTAAATTACCTATAAACTTTTTTATAGTGGATTCGGGTCCATTAGATTTTAAGAATTTAAAAATTTTTGAATTGTCATATCTTAAAGTAGATACAAGAAGTAGTAAGCAAGGTGAAAGGTTTCGATAGGATATTTCCATTATGGAAAATACATCAAAATTCATAAATTTGTAAAAAAAATTATTTATACATATTTAAATTTTTTATTTAAATAACTTGCATATTCCGTTTGCCTGTTCAAAACGTTTAATCGAACTCTATAATCACTTAAATGAGACAGGGATATAGTGGACATTAGTCCATATTTCATTACTTCAATTTCTAACTGTAGTATATGTTTCTGCATATACTATAGTATTAAGTATTAATTATGCTTTAGAGGATAGTTCTAACAGCTTTACGGTATGACGCCTTTTATCAGACAATTTATATTAAAATAATTCCGGTGATTATAATCACTTGACAACATTTTCAATCTGATATGAAATCATTTTTTTATACTCTTCAACCGTATACGGAATTAAAATTATAATATTTGAATTACTTGATTGCACTTTATCTGCACTTTTTTAATTTTCTGAATTTTTTAAACTTCTTGAATTGTCGAATTGCAACAAAATGCACTATTGCAGGAGTAAACGGCAAAAAAGTTCAAAATTTCACTGTTCGGATTTGGCAACTTTGTTTTAGTGATCCGCTTAACTAAATTATTATCGAAGACTTGCTTATTTAGTCTAAAGTGTACCAATGTAAAGTTTAAATTTTCTTAACAGTGAGGCTTATATTATGCTAAGTACATTTTTCAAAAAACGAATTTGTTGCATATAGAATACATATCCTACATATGGTATGTCATTTAGTAGCTGTCTCTTTGCTAAAATGATGGTAAAGTAAGCATATTACTTTTTCATCATGGATAATAAAGACTATCCTTAAAAGTAGTAAGCTATGCAGCGTTGATGAAAGTCACAAGTAGTTTGATTAAAGTTATTAGATTTTTTGAACTAAAATAATCACTACCTTATACATATAAAAACGTATGCTTTCCATTATTTATTAAGGAAAGATACCAAAACATAGTTTGACTTTGCAAGTTAACCTGCTATCTCTACAAATTACATCGCATTACCGCGTTACATCGCATTCCTAACGAACACTTCATTATTATTGATTATTTTATGTTAAATTTAAATATTTTTATTCAATTAAATGCTATAATTCGTTTTTGTTTTATTTTTCTTCTATTTAAACGGACCATTTAGGTTATGCTATAAGTCATCTATAGCTTTATCAATGTTTTCATTGGCTGGTATTGCTGTCGTGTCCACATACGCTGCAATCAAACTTTGAAACTCTATATGTGTTCAGATAGTAAAATTATGTAGCAGATACCTTAGGGGACGAATACATTGGTCTTATTTTGTTCAATTTTATACTTTATTATTTTTCATATAAGTCTTTAACTTTATTGGAAATTGATACATTCATTTGAATTGAGACCTATCATGCTATGCGCTATTAAGTGACTTTGTAAGATTTACCATCTACCGCCGCGATGAATTGTTTCCCTTCTTTTTCTGTCATGATTACATGACAGAAAACTCTGTAAACTTGTTGCTGAATAGTATAGTTTTTACAAAAGCCAAATTGATAGGCTGGCATAACTTTTTATACTAGAAAATTGATTGTGACTTCAACAACATTCGTTTTTTCAAATAACTTAGTGAAGTGTAGTAATGAACTAAGTAAGAGTTCTGTTCGAGTCTGTAAGGTTTACGTTTTCATATGGCTAAAGTATATTAACTATTTTCAATAGTTTCAATTGCTATTACGCAATTTTACTCAATAATGGCTGGGGGGCTTATCTCTACCCCACACTAGGCTTTAACTAGGCTACAAAAAAAAAACATATCATTTATTTGTCTTTTAGTTGATGACGGACCTTAAATCAGCATATCTTCCTGAGAGTCCAGAAGTGGACTTGAGGATTGTTAGGGCGGGGTTAATTAGCGTATCAACTTTAGTGAATAATTTTAGAGCTCTGTCTCTGATATATTTTTTCACTGAGTCAATCCTAAGATCTCTATGTATGTCTGTTGATCTAATATACCATGGAATCTTAAACAGTTTTCTTAAAGCCAGGTTTTGAGCTATCTGTAATTACTTTATTGAGGTAGTATTTGAGGCTTTGCTATATGTAACACATCCGTACAGTAGTGCAGGTCTAATTACTTGCGTATAAAGAAACTTTCTGTTTTAATAAATGTAGAATCTTAGAGTTCTGGAAATTATTTAAAATTGTGCACTTAAACTTATATATTCAGGTTAGTAGAGGTTTTTGCGATCGATCAACTAAATTCTTCTCTGTGAAATCATCATATTTCGGCATTTTGTGTTTTATAGTACTTTTTTATAGTACGAACTGTTTAAGTTCATTGGTTTAGTTGTCTTTATCATAGAAATTTTTATTTCTGGTTTATTTTGACATGAGGTGTTGTGCCAAATTTACGTTGTCAATAAAAAAAATATATAAAAAAAATATTTTATTTTAATTTCAGCTCTCTCAGTAATCTGCTAATTTTTTCATACCATAAAAAAATACTGTTTCTGTAATTTAAAATAATTAATTAATAAAAATTAATTTGAACATATGCTAAAATAACATGTAGTACTTAAAGTATCCATATTATAATATGGAAGAAGTATATAAAATATTTACAATATTTTCGTAACATCATAGCACAATGCCAATGTTGTTATTTTTGATATTAAAACGCAGTTGTATATAAAAAAACATGCTTCTATCGTTAAATGCTTCAACGGTTGCTTCATTATAAAAAAAAATGCATGCAATATTCATAATATTATTTCACACTTAGCGCTTTCCTATAATTAACATAGATTCATAACCCACTTTTCAAATACTTTTTGTGAAATATTTCCATGAATTTCCACAAACTTTATAAAAACGCAAACTAACAACGAATACTCATCCTCATCCCTTATTAGCGACGGCAGAGCAGGATTTTTAATCGATTCGCTCACAGTTTTTAAAAACGTGCAAATGAAAATTATACATATTTGGTAAGATATAGTGCATTGTAATATGCCGCGTTGTGCTCCTTAGGTTTAATGAATCGATAGCGTAATTAAGCGGAAGAGAACAACATTTTAATAGACTCATGGGTAGCCTATAAAACATAAGGCATTAGCAAACACAATTTAAACTAAGAAATGAAGTTTTGTGGTACTCATAAATATTGAGAATTCACGAGTGACAAAACGAGAGTGACAAAATACATTTTCAGCTAATGGATGAACCCACACAAATTAATACTGAGACTGGTGCCCATATAATGTTTTTTTAGTTTGGTTTTAAAGTCCTTCCCCAATTTTCTTTTTTGATAGACAAAATAACTTGACAAAATAACCTTGTTATTGACAATTTTTTCAAATTGACAGCAAACACATGCAAGACAGGAGTTCGTAAATAAGCTCGCATATGAAGTTTTCTCATAAATGTGAGAAAATTTATACTTATATGTTTAGAAGGCAAAGAAACGACACGTTTTACCGGTTGAAAGCTAATGAACGTGCCAGGAATTTGCGCTAATAAATATGTTGTAGAAATTGCTAGCCATCACGTCCTCATTTCAACTATAAAAAGTCGCTTAGACACAAGAAGACAAATATTGAAATTTATTTATCTATGGTTCCTCAAGTCCATGTGATTGAATAGCATATTCATAAATTGAAATGCAAATTTATTTTTAACATTTTAGTTGCAAATTTAGCATGTTCACACTTTTCTTTTATGGTATATTGTGAACTGTATAAAATAAGCACATATCTACTGTGTACCGAGCCAAAAGGAGCATATTGAGATTACTGATTATGTGAAATGAGAGGTTATGGTAAGATAGCACATTTAACCTACTATAAAACTACAAAAGTCATATGTATATCAAATGAAAAAGTACATTTGAATTTTATTAGCGCTGTCATGGAAAAATTTCAGAATTATTAAAGGTGTCCTAATGGACTTACTAATGGCCGATGCATACAAGTCAGAAATTACCAATAGTGACGAATGTGAGCAAAGAACTGGGAGCAAAGAATCATTTACATATCTTTAATATTTAACTACTGTGTTGTCATTTACATGCTTACAGTGCTGTACAATTTGGAAAGTTGAACGACAATTTTAGTAGATGGAGTAGATTTCCATGTTATATGATTATGGTCAGTTTACTCACAACTATTCTGTAGTTAATGAAAAAACATCAAATTGACAAAAATTAACCATAATAATAGTGGGAAATTAAATGTTGACAAAAGATTTTGCTAATGTCTCACGAACGCTCTATTATCACTTCATATTAGAAAGTTCTATGCGTTTCGTCGTTGAGGTTTCAATTACGAATCTGCGTGCGCTTATTTTTTTACCTAAGTCCTTAAATTTTATTTACATTTTCTATATAAAATTTATATTTCCAATGAGTATTGCTCTGTCATCGGAGATTAATTATCGTTAGGCTTAGTGCGTACTCAAGATATTCTATAGTCAATGTCAAAAGAGATTATACCTATTATCAATGCCAATCGTACTACATATAAAGTTAGTAAGTATTATATTTATGGTAAAATTAGATATATTTTTCGACATAAACTGTACTTTTTTGAAATTACAACCATAAAGCATTAATCCATGGGAACTTATTGCTATATAACACTTAAATGTAAAGTTATAAGTATTTATTTTATTATAATTAATTCTTTATAGTTACACAAAATTATCTTCATTGGTACTAATGTTTTATTTATAATATTTTTTTTTAATAATTATTATAATCTATGATCTATTTTGGGGCAAATAAAACCATTTATGTTATTTGTATAAAAACCAATCAGCGTGAAAGCCGTAAAAAAATTTTACAGAGATGCCAGAAAATTTCTTACTTTGAAGAGTACATCAAAGCTTGAGAAAAATAATTTTAATTGCCTAAGTGAAAATATGCAAAAATAACAATACACAATCTTGTTTATTGAACTAAATTTTAATATATTTTATTAAATTTGATTAATAATCAGAAAAAATTTAAGTTAATAAACTGTTGATGGAAATATTTATTACATTCTTTTCAATTATCTCCTTATGATTTTAAATAACGGAAAAATTGTGAATTTCTTATTTTAAAATGGAAAAAATTGCGTTTTTCGAAGGAACTACATGACCCACTGTCCATCAATCCAAATTAAATGCGCCTCGTTTTAGTCTTTAAATGTTAATGCTGTAATAAATCATTTTCAACGTAAGCCTAAATGCAAAAGTGTCTGAAAACAGAAAGCGCGGCAAAACTGAGCAATTTCAATTGGGCATCAGCCTAAAAACGCACTGAATTAAATATCAACATAATCCTGCGTAAAAATAAATAGGAAATCATTTAAGCCAAAAAAAAATCCTTACTTTCCCTCCTTAATTGAAAACTTCTACACTAGTGCGCTTTGGATGCTTTAGATGCTTTAAATACTTTGGATTTGAATTTTACAATAACTATATTTATGGTAAAAAGCCAACATTTGTTGTGCTATATTTATGTTGAATTAATCATCTGATGCTTTAAATCCGAAATAAATAATTTCAGAGTCAATAATATAATTGCAAAATATATCTGCTGTAATAAGATAAATTGGAATGTAATTCGAGAAAAATCAATTTATGGAATTATGAGCGTTCAATTCTATTCATCAATGAATGTACAACTTATATACATTCATAGAATAACCACAAACAAATTCGAAGTTTTCAAATGCAAACTCGCCTAAACACTGTTTTGGACAGCACTTTTTATTAAACTTAAGAATAATTACAGAGAAAGTCTTGCTCATAAGCACAATTTGATTTCACGGTTCAGAAACTTTGTCAATTCAGTCAATTTAAAATACAAGTTGATGCTTGATGTATTATTTTTAGCTCTTAGCAACCTGTGAGACCTATAATAGCACGGTGTCAATAACATATATCAAACAACACTATCAACCAATGCATCAGTTTAGTTTAGTTCCACGTTAGCCATCTTATAATATGAATCGTTTAATAACCGTTGAACGTGACTAGCTTGGGAAAACTTTTACTGTAAACTTTTTACATCTAATTTTTTCAGTGATTACACCAGTTTTTCGCATCCTGGATATAAAACGACATCCACAAGTTACTGCTGAAAGACCATTGCATCCACGAAAGTCGCTATTTGGTGCGACATTTAGTCTGAAAATGTGATCGACACATACTTTTTCGAAAATGATGAGAATGTGGTATAAGATGTCACACTTTCGTTGAATAAGAAGGGGAATTAAAGATATGGTTCAAAAATATATGTGACTTTAACAGAACGGCTACAGTCCAAATAACATGCCCAGATCAGTCTTTGTTGAGCAAAAAATTTCCCTAACGTATAATTTAACACTTTAGTGATATGAACTGACAAACAAAATCTGTGACTTATGACCTCTAGTCTTTTTCTAGGGTTAGGCTAAGGCATAAAGCTGAGAATCCTTTACCTCTGTACTTATACGTAAAAACGTGTATTTGTTAAGTTATGAATGAGCTATTGCTAGCTATTTACATTGTGTTAATCAGAATTCATTCATATTTTAATATAAAAGTTTATTCTAAAAATTTTACAAATTTTAGAATTTATTTAAAGAAAGCAATACACATAAATATATATACGAAACTATTTTATAATTTTTGCTAAATAGTTGATAAACTTTTGAAAATATGCATAATTTACTTGACATTTAAAAATGTTATTATATACGTACCTATAATCATTTTATAAAATTTATTTATAATAAATAACAGAAATTTTGGATATACATGTTTTAAGACTAATATACTCTTAGTGTACAAAATATTCAGAATAATTCAAAAGAATAAGTTAAAACAAAAAAATAACCAAGCAATCAAATATTCCATCATCACATCACTATTCCTTTTTTAAAGCCAACATGGTCATCAAACATGAGCTCTAGTCACTTGTTCTTTGCTTAGTAAGTAGTAACTTCCACTTACAATATTTCTAAGCAGTATGTGAAAGCGATAGACGTTTAAAGATCTTCACCTACGTTTTAAAAAACATATAATACGATGGGTGTCGTTGACACTCCGGTTTTCATCATTTTTGACAAATACAGCCCAATTTATGGATGTCACTTATCCTTAAATGTACAAAACAGTGAAAATTCTGTGAGTGCATCAGTAACTAACGTGTCTACATTTTGGTCGTCTTAGCTCTAAATATAACAACTTTTTAAATTATAAAGCAGTTGAGACAAAAATAATCGTCATAACCTAATGACTTAACACTTTGTAAACATTTTTTAATATATTTTTGTTTTGTATATCGAATGTGAATCTTCGTATAACATACTCCATAATAATTTATCTGTTTCCAACAAAACAGATTGATTGCTGATAAATAATTTTTTGTTGTTAAAAAATACCTACTCAAATAAGACCCTGTATTTTAGAAGTGTTTTGAAACATTAAGTTGAATAAATCCTAACTGCTTTTTATGCCTCTAAAAAGATTTTCGTCAAATCCTTACAAATCTCTTCACCATTAATATTTGCTTTTTCAAATACTTTATTATGAAAATATTTGCAGTTATTTAAGTTAAACATTTTTCAGGAAAAATACGTACTATAAATGTGCATAAACTTTAATCAAAATATTTATATATGTATGTAGACAGGCTTATTATTTATATATATACATATACTGACTTGTATGCAAAAATATGCCTCGTATTTAAAGCTTAAGCTTATATGAAATTTTTGGGTTGAAGTATTCATAGACTCTAGGCCTTTTTTATGCATGAGTTATTTTTTGCTGCCGATAGAGTAAAAAAAGGTTGAAATTGTAGTGCTCCAAGTTCGGCACATACAGGATCAAAAAAATTTTTACAGCACAGGAAATATGTGCCAGGTTAACTTAAAAAAATGTGTGGTTATATGACACACATTTACACTTAACACTTTAGGCAAATAATTATCAATGAACTTACTATCTGTCTGTATACAATATACGAGTATATACATGGCAGCACTCACATACTCTGAATACTATATATAATATTAAATAGCATCTACCTAATTAGAATTTCTACTGCTTTAAATTTAGACTAAAATTTTTATATTTTTAAATAACATTAAAAATTATCTAAAATTAATATTACAATATTTTTAATCATTTTTAAAAGGACTATAGTGTTTTTGATGCAATTTGAAACTTTTGTGTGAATTATGTTAATATTAGTTGCATATTCAATATATATATAATTTTATCAATGGTGAATTTCGCAAAATTCAATAAAAATTACAATTTTACTATAATTAGAGCAGGAAGATAGCACAAAATTTATAGTTTTTTTAAGGGATTACCTGCTGATTAGGCTTAACATCACGGTGCTCTTAATACGCGTAAAAGGTGCTCCATTAGAGCTTCAACGCAATATACCGGTACAATTGAAGCTATATGAGTGGGCATATATGATTAATGCTTTTGCTGTTCTTTGGGGCACAGAGTCCGATTGTAAAATGCAACACCACATCGAACAAAAGTAAAAAATACAGTCGTACTACCTGCGTGACTTTGGGTTTTACCCACTGTCACCAAGACAAGTCGAACTGATCCCAGTGTTACCAGACGTACATCTCCGGTCGGGTGCCAAAATTGAAGCTCATTCACTACCATTAATAGTCCAAATAGTATCGGATGGTGTCTGCTAAATTTTAGTCACCTCTTACGACGGGTATGTTTTGCCTCAGGAATATCTTAACTCTTTTCACGCGGGAGTGAAAGGTAGAGCAGTAGTAAAAAAAGAAAACTGGTATCACTAATCACTAAAACAAAAGTATTAAGACCTGTTTCACAATAAAATTTTATACCAAGAAAGCAGCTTTGCCACTGTAGTAGATTGCTTTAATGCAATGCACTGAAAATTTGAACTGAGTTTAACATAGTGCATATATACATGGAGTTACGTCTAGGACAGTGGGACGTCATAAAAAGTAGAATATAAACAATAATATTGTACTGTAATAAGCTACAGTAACAAGAAACTAGCATAAAAAACACGTTGATATCTAATAATTTTATAAATACTTCGAACGCCATTGTTAAGGTTGACTTTTCTGACAAATACAAGCCACAGTCTAACCTTTACAATTAACGAACTCATTTGAAAGTTGACATATTCAACAAAGGGAATCTATTGCGCCTATTAGTCAAATTAATGTGTTTGTCGAAGTCAGATTCATTTAATGAAAGACAGTATAGAGACAGTAAATCCTTATGTTTTATGAAATACCGTCCTTAGTGTTGCTTCCACTTGTGTATCAATGCCGAGCACTCTCCGGACATATGGTATGCGGTTTCTCTCTCTTCTCTATAGTCTGAGTTGGATTGGATTTCTACAGTGACTGGTTCGTAGTCCCGTAATAATTCTTATGTTATTCTTTGTCTGGTCTATGCAAACGCGGTTTAGGTTGTTAGTTTCTAATTGAGTTCTCTTCCCTTTTTTCTGCGCCGTTCATAAAAAGGGATAGAGTTCCTTTGCCTAGATATCAGAGAGATTCTGGGCCTATCATTATTGAAGACGCGCCTGTTCTTGCAAGTTTGTCTGCCATTTCATTATCTTGGATACCAGCATGCTCCGGAATCCATAAGTGTTCCAGCGAAGTATGTTCAGCTTGTCAATGCTCTCCTATACCAATTTAGATATCACCTGGTAAAATATGAGTCTCATAATATCTGCCTGGCTGTCAGTCAGTATTGCAATTATGCGGTTACATTTCGTACGTATATTTCTGCTTGAAAGAGTATCGTTTGCCTGGTCCATATACACCAGCTCCCCTGGTAAGGTAGTCGACTGGGTTATCATGTTATCGTAAACGTGTAACATATATGTTATTTCTATAAAAAATGATTAAACAGAAAATATAACGTGACAATAAAAGCAACACTTCGTTCAATAATGTGTGTGACTAACTAATTAAAACACATTTTTTTGCCAAAATTCGTTTTTATTCATCAACATAGTCCCCTTTTAGGGAGAAACAATCATTCCAACGCTTTTGCAATCTTTCGATACCGCCTTTGTAAAACGATTTTTCTTTGCCTTCAAAATAGGCGTTAGTTTCGGCGATTACTTCATCATTTAAGCCAAATCTCTTACCACGGAGCATCTTTTTGAGGACTGCGAAGAGCCAATAGTCGCTGGGGGCCAGATCTGGAGAATACGGTGGGTGCAGCAGCAATTCGTAGCTGAATTCTTTCAATTTTGCCATCGTTTTCATTGACTTGTGACACGGTGCATTGTCTTGGTGGAACAAAACTGTTTTCTTCGCCATATGAGGCCGTTTCTTTCGATTTCGTCTTTCAAACGCTCCAATAACGCTATATAATAGTCGCTGTTGATGGTCTTCCCCTTCTGAAGATAGTCGATGAATATTATTGCATGCGCATCCCAAAATACAGACGCCATAACCTTACCAGCCAACTGCTGCGTCTTTGGTCGCTTTGGGCGGCTTTCACCGGCTGCATGCCACTTAGCAGACTTCCGATTTGACTCTGGAGTGAAATGGTGAATCCATGTTTCATCCATCGTGATGTACCGATGCAAAAACTCCGATTTATTGCGCGTAAACATGTCCAAACAGCTCTTTGAATCATCGATTCGTTGTTGTTTTTGCTCCGGTGTGAGCAAACGCGGCACCCATTTGGAAAACACCTTTTTCATACCCAAATGTTCGTGTATTATGGTGTGTACACTGCCTGCTGATATCTGTAGAATGTCAGCAATCTCCCTTACTTTCACTTTACGGTCGGACATACCATAATGATTTTCAGTGTTTTTTCAACGTTTTCCGGAATAACAGCGTCATTTGGCCGTCCAGTACGATCCACGTTTGGTGTCTGCACGACCACGTTTGAATTCGGCATACCAATAACAAATGCTTCTTTTTGATGGAGCAGACTCCGAATAATGTTTTTCAAGCCATTAATGGCATTGAACAGTATTTTTTTTCATTAAAAAACAACGATAAATCAGCACACGGAATTGCTTTGAATTAATTTTTTTTTGAAAACTCAAAAGTAGCGTCACTTAAAGCACTGTAACTTGTAAACGAATGGTCGGATTAACATATGATTTTGACAGTAAACCTAAAAAGGTTGCCACTTTCGAAAAAAAATATTTATTTAGTATTAGTGCCGCCATCTATGTGTCAGTCACACACATTATTGAACGAAGTGTTATTACATTTAATAAATTTTAAAACAATCAATTAATTTACATTTGTTAACAATAACAAACATTCTATAAAATATATTAAAATATTCATTGCACATTTTATTTATAAAATTCTATTTGATTAATTAATTAATTGTAATATATATACATTCTAATATTGAATATTGAATAGTATACCCGTTGAGTCTACGCAATGGAAAATTAAAAGTTCTTTGCAAGAGCGGAATTTGTTCAAAATATTTCCAAATAATTGTTCATATGAGATGAAATTAGACAAAGTGAAAGAATACTTGGAATAAAAAAAAATTTAATGAACTCCTATTTAAGAGTTCAGTTCTATACATAATAATCAGTAAAAGAAAACTTAAATTAAAAAAAATTCATGAAGTCTTTAAACTACCCTTTAAATTCAACCCTTTTTATCCAACAAAAGGTAAATATTATTTTTCAGTAGAAAAAAAATATTCTTATTTATCAGAAATGCTTTTAATTATACTTTCTCGAATTACATTAACAATACCTGCTGCGCTGCATAACAATAGCATCACATGAACATTACTATTGGTGATATAGAGCAGGAAATGAAGTTATCAGTATCCAAGTTCAATACACATATAATGGATTCAAGAATAGTAAAAAGAATAGTTGAATTTATACATTCATCTCCTAAGGGTGAAATTCTGAAATAGTGAAGCGCATATACCAGTTCACTGCACGTAATTATAAGAGTAACTCCATCTATAAATATGAGTAGAGCCCTATATAGATATACATGTGGTCGAATATACTGGCCATGTGTAAATAATTTAAAATCACATGTGCATCCAGAGTGGCTTGTATTCAACACAAAATTACTCAAGCAAACTTAGCCAACTTCCATTTAGAGCTCAAAGATTTTTACTAGTTGTAGTGAACAGCTGTTGCTCATTGGCATTGAATATATTTCGCATCTTTTTATAGGTTGCTTCATGCACTTGGCCCTGAAATAAAAACAGAACAGAACACAGCATCCAGTTTATTTGCAGTTTACGTGCATTTCAAAGAATTGTGTTTTGAGAAAAAAATAAAAAAATATTAAGTAAAACACACTACGGCAAATATTGGAAAACTGTTTCTGTTGTTGTTTAAAATCGCCTTTTGAAACATTTCACGTGTACATTTCACAACTTTAACTAACAGTTTTGTGGTAACTACATAAATTATGTGTAAATATTTTCATTGGCTTTAAGGTTCCCCCACTTTTTTTTAATACTTTAATGATATTAATATCATTAAGTACGATTTTATACGCATAGCACGTAGTAAATTGATGTTCAATCACAGGAAATAAATTAAATAAAATTACTTCAGTTAGTTTTTAATATGATTAATCAATACACTTAACTATTATTAATTGTATTGATTTTATAACTTATGTTTCACAGTAAACAGAACTCTTCAGAAATATGTTTTGGCGATTGTAAGCATCGATAAGGTAAGTTCTTTACTAATATATTGTCGAAACTCTAAGCCAAATAAAATGGCATAAATATCATGAGCTAAAAAAACATCATAACCTAATAAAATATTAGTTTTTTAAGTTTATCTGACACATGAGACGAAACCCAGTAACCGATAGATGTTTATTGCTTTTATTGATTTTTAATTGAATAACTTTTCAAGTTAAAATTACTTTTAATATAACTTTTCTTTTAGTCGTTTTCGACTCGTTTTTACTTATAGTATTCCAATTTCCACATAATAATTGTTTCTGCATTCAGGAATTAGTATTTAAATTATATAATTATTATTAATGGTTGAAATAAGTAGTCGCAGTTTTTAATACATTTTTAAATAAAAATATTCTTTTTTATTAAACGGTATAAATTACAACAACAAAAATATTTATAATCAATTAATCAAATTTTTTTGTTTAGGATGCTTCATAATTGCTTTTAAAACAATAATTAAAAATTTTATTTATTGACAATTAATTTTATTCAAACATATCATCCATTTTTGTTTATACAATTTTTCCAGTAGGTTTATAATTATATCAGTGTAGAACTCAATTAATTTGTCGGCGAGAAACTTAACCTAATGATTTTCAGCGGCTCTTTTTAACTGTCCAATTAAGAAGGTTTTACAAACCCTAAATTTTTTGTGTAGACTTGTCTTTTTAAATAATTCCAAGCCATCACGTAGTTGATGTTTATTATGTTACATCTTCTTATTACATCTACATCTTCTTATCTCCTGACCAGTTGCAAAATTTTATCGGCTTTTTTAGCGACTGACCGACAAGAGTGAGGTGCATTTTTGACATCGAAATTTCTAGAACGGAATAGAACAAACCACTTTTAAGTTCGGGATTTAAAACAGCACTGTAAACAGTACAAATTTGGGCACGTTTTCGCAGCAGTTTTATATTTTTTATAATTATAAAGTAACACATAGTGTATTTTTTTAGTTATTTCACTCATTTTTGAATCAGTATAATTTTTCACACAAGCGGCAAATCATATAATTGACTTTTCAAAAAAAATGTGGCCTCAATTGTCAAATTCGTGTACGTTTAAAATAATCGAATTAGTGTTGCCAAATAGATGGGTTACAAGACCATCTATTAACAAAAACCGACGGATATTTTTTGTATCGTCAAATATATTTTATATTTATTGCGAGTGAAATTTATTGATTATTGATTTGCTTACTCCTAAAACTTTAGTTGATATAACCTTTTACCCTATCTGAGATATCAAAAGTTTTTACAATTTTAAAACTGGAGCAGTAAACAATTATCCTTAAAGTATACACAACATAAATGGCAATATAATATTTATGCATTGGTTGACTTTGACTTATGTCACCATTTTATAAGGTCATCAAATCCACACTATCAAGTAGTTTTTATTTAATAGCTGTAATAAATTTCATTTAAGAACATTACTTAAGAAATTTTGTTTTAATATTAAAGTGTTACACATAATTCCATCTGAATATTGTGTACATAAGTTGAGCATAAGTTAAGTTCGACAAATTCAGTTTCCATTTTCAAGTGCAGGAATTGAGAAATGACAAACTCAATAAACTGGTAAGTAAACAAAAATTGAAGCAAATATTTATATGTACAATCGAGAGAACAACAAACCACACAATCATACAATCAACAGTTTGGCCTCAAATCTATGGTTATATCAATATCCACACCAACGGGCAGAATAATTATTATAATTAAATTTGCTTTAGCGCAAAAGCTGTATTCGCTCACAGTAATAGCTATGAGTCCACACTTTGGCAATTAATAGATAAATATAATATATGAAACTAAAATTAATCTTATTTTGCCAATTTCTTTAGAAATTTAAGATTTTCAAACCATTGAACGCATTGATTTTGGCAAATGTGTTATTTACAGTCATAAATATTTACTATTAATAGTACCGCTGGTAAATTGTTCTTTTTTTTTTGGAATCGGACTAATATATTTTAAACTTAACATAATCACAAAACAAGATTTTAGCATAACATAACATGTTAAATTTTAAAATATTTTTATAACATATTTTTACATGTTTTTATATTTTTTATTTACGTATTGTGTTTAAATATTTTGCTTGTTTGGTATAAAAACCAGCTAGTCTTCGGCAGTTCTAGTGAGTTTATCAGCAGAATCTTTATCAACCTTATAGTTGTCGCAATGATGAATAATGCTTTTTTCTCCGCTTGACTATCTATACAAATGTAGATGTAGACGTCTATATTTGGAGAAATTAAAATAAACACAGAGATCAATGATGTGAATCCGTGCAAAAATACAACGGGTCATATTACAAGGAAGAATCTAGAGCTGTGCTGCCTTCATAACTTTGTTATGATGTAATGTTTGGTTTCAAATAACGCGTACTATCATCACATATTATATAATGAGGCAGTCTAGCATTTGAGACCTTTTACCATAAATTTTAACGAATAAGCAGTCTTCATAAGCAGGCATTACTTGACTGTTTTCATCACATTTGATAATAGGACTGTTTTCCTAGCGATCGATGGCTTTCTGGATTTAGGTCTTCTAATATACCATTTTCTGAAGCATTTATTTTAGCAGTAGTCATTTTATGCTTTGTAGCATTTGGGAAGAAAGTCGTGACCCTACGGAAAGAGCTATTACGCATTATATTTAACATTTTTATTTTCATAGTTCTATCTGTCCTGTACCATGGAAGAAATATTGAAAATTTTAAATTCGTGATTTAAAAATAGAGATAACGCGAAACTAATTCATACTATAAAATGGTTTAAGAGACCAGTACTTGCTTTCAGTCATCAATGAATTAGAATAATTTATAATTCATTTAATAAAAAAATTAGTTGGAATACTTTCATTTACAATTTTAATAAAAATTTTTTTTATTGTTCTGAGAACAATAACGTCCTGAAAAATTTAATTTTTATGTGGATTTTAATGATAAACTCAATTCAGAAATAAAAAGTAAACTTTTTGTGTCATTTTTTGTGGTAAATTGATTTAGTGGTATTGTGGTGCGTATGAGTGACATGTAAGGCGTCTGGTAAATTAATTTTTTTTAATACCTCTAAAAACAACACCACACTGAAAATATTTATTTTTCAAGTAGAAACTATTGGTTAATCCTAATCAAAACTAAAACATTAAAAATTTTTCTTATATGTTCCTCTTCCCTTTTTAATAAAAAATAGTGTGTGTCTGTTTGGTGTGAGGTGTAGGATAAATTACTTTTTAGAAAATACTTGTAATGACGATACCGTCCTGAAATTTTTAGATCTTATGTAAAATTTTATAACTAATCGAAATTAAAAACAATATATAAGAATATTTATAGTATATTTTTCGAAAATTCATTCAATGAAAATATAATACGCATTTATTTGATGTGTTTTGCGGAAGAAAAAATTTAAAATTTCAAAAACTAATGCCATCTTGAAAATTTTTATGTCTTAGTAATATTTAATACTAAATATAAATAAAATATAAAAAAAATTCATGGGATACATTTGAAAAAAAATTTTATTAAATTTTAATATTTTAATCAATTATCTTTAAAACGTAACAAATTTCAAGTTCGAATCATTTATATAGCGTGAGATATGACCATTTTAAAATGTATCTAAAATGCTAATTTTCAACCCTATAGGTTAATATTTCCTTGGAAAAATATTTCAAAAGTTTTTGCCAGGATACGGGTTTTCTTATTTCATGAATGGCGCTCATAAAAAAAATTTTAGTCAAATCGGATAAGATGGGGTCCGATTTATTAAAGAATGACCCATATACAAGTCTTTAAATGTTGACACATTTTGCAATAGTAGCATTTTGCTTTCAGCTTATTTTTCCAAACAAGAGAAACAAAAGTTGAAATCAGGCTGATTACTGTACAGTGTAATCACCATAAAATAGGAATTTTATAGAAGCAATTAAGCCTCTAAGTTGTACTGTACAAACTTTTACAAGTCTACAAGTCTAACTTACGTTGACAAGGGGTGTTTTCAAGGTACCTGTCATAGCTTCCTTAAAAAGATATAAAGACATTCTTTCATACAGCGGTTCAGAATACACTGTATGAAGATGTAAGCTGTTGCAAGTAAAGTGCATTTATATTTCGTCATTATAATGTCTTCAAGTCGTCTCATTAGGATGAAGTGCAATAGTTTTATTTTAATATATATGAAGTTGTTTGTTTTATGTAGTACAAAAGATATATGACTTATTCGTTAATATTAAGGTCTGTCTTCTTGCTTAGGAATAACAATCTCTAAGAAAAGTGTGAAATATACTGTACTCATCTGGTATCGAAACTGCGCCGTCTTTATTAACTATTTATACTTTTAATGTATATTTAGCAGTAAAAAAGGGATTATCATTAGATAAAAAAATTTCATTCGAAATTAAATGTTATATCTATACGTACTTCACTTAATGAATTGTTTTAAACAACTCTTTCAGCCTTGAGAAGTAATTAGCATTGTTTTCTACCAAGTTTAAAATTGTTTACTTATGAAAAGTAATTTCTTAATAGAAGTGCCTTTGGCAATAAGAAAAACAGTTTAAAGAGTAACATTATCTTACTAGCACTCCGACTGCTGTTCATTTTTAAAGACAAATTTTATTTAAAGCACTTTCAATATAGAAAGTATAAACGTATTTTATATATTGATTAAAGTACGTTTGATTTAAACTTATATAAAATAATTACATTATTTAATTATTTCAATTCTTTCAACCAATTTAGCGTATTGTATTTTAATAATAACCAATTAGTAATATCTGTCAGTTGGCTCATTACTTTTCAAAGTAAAAGTAAGCCTCAAATTTTCAATTCTATTTTTTTTGTAATCAACTATCGTTTTCAAAAAAAAATTTAGTAATATTAAAGCCTTAGTTTTTTTTTGGTTAATTTGTGTTTAAATATCTTCGATAATGTTAATAAATGTAGTTAAATGTAGCAAACTATCATTAACTAATTTGACAAGAAACTAAATTAGCTTTGAATAAACTAAATCAATATTATTAGCGATTACTAAAAACTCAATCGAATTAAGTCATTATTTATGTGATATTTTGGATAATCGCCAAACAAAAGAGCTAATTTGTCCTTATAATTAGGGAAAGTCATCCGCATTGCAACAAAGCTTAAGTTAAGTTTTTGGTAAGTGATTTGACTGGTCACCATGGCTTGGCTTGGGTTAACATCTCAATCAGATGGGTTCATCTGAATGTTGGATTTACTTAGAAGCAGATGATATATTTTATATAACTCTCCCAGTTTTCGTCTGTGTTAGGAAAAGAATACTAGACCTAGTCTACTGCACAGAATATGTACCGTGGTCACATACAGCCCTGGTAAATCATGTTAATTTATATTTCTGTTTCTATAGACAATTCAGTATGTTCCTTTTTCCATTTTTTCTTATACAAAATGGGATACTCCCATACGAAATGTACGTTTTTACTCTATAATTTTGATTTGCCTTGTCGCTTACTATAATGTTACTAGGAGAAAAATGTATATAAGTCTTCTTAATTTTTTTTACTTTTCGAACATTTTTCTGAAACTCACTCACATTGAAAACCGCATTTCTAAATTCAAAATTTTTGCAAATATTTCCAATATTGATATAATATTGTTAAACAATTTTAACACACTGATTCTAAAAACGTTGTTTTTTTTTATCTCCACTTGGTTTAAAGATAATTGTAGAAAAATACAAATTTGTAGTAGCCTAGATAGGTACACGAAAATCTTTACTCAAGTAGTGGTACAAGAGTTCCAGTGCTTAATTTGATTTATAAATGATAAAGCCAGACAATAGAGCATCTCTAACTAATTGTATAAAACGATCAAATAAGCATAAACCATAAAAATAACTTTAATAAATATAAATAACTTAATAAATAACTTGAATGACATATAATCGATCTAGGTTTTAGTAGTAACATTTATAGCTTTAACCAACAAAATTTATCAAATTATATTAACAGATGAGTATGAGATTTGTTATGTCTACCTTGGTATTAAATTCGTAACTTCAGATACCCTTCTTAGCATCAGTATTATACAGTCCTCATTAACAAAATGTATTTGAATCTGATCGATTATAATGTCTCCCTCCCAATGTAACTATCTGCACGGACAGACTGAATCGTCTCTCCCTACACCTTTAAGTGGTGATGTGATTCACTATTTCTTTATCACCTCTCCGTATCTTACAGTCGTTTGTCGTTCTATTCATATTCTATATTAATTATTTTATTTCAATTGAAGCAACAAAATGGAAGTTTAATAAAAATTAAACTTAACTTAAAAAAATTTTCTAACAAAAAATTAAATGATGTAATAAAAATTTTAAATTTTTCCAATTTAAAAGTTTTATTTCTTTGCTTTGGCTTTTATTTAAGTTCATTTTTTAAAAAGCATTATTATTCAATATATCTTTTTCCTGGATTGAATATGTAGAATATATCAATATATCTCTTAATTCGATATGTAGAACGTATAAAACTCTGTTGTATTCATCCATATTTCTTAACATAGTCCATAAAACAAATCAACCGAAAGGGGAACCGCCATTTAAACGCTCTGAAGAACGTCCTTTATAAAGCTCACAAGGTTCAATATAAATAGTAGTTTTCACACAAAAATAAGCAAATCATACTTTTGTATGATTATCTTGATAAGAAAAACAAGGTGCTCCACACAACACTGTAGTCTTTTCTAACTGTATTTAGAAACTGATTGGAAGTGCTCTATCTTTAATTCACGTTTTGATTCTGAAAACACAAATTATTTCCTAAATCACATATTTCAGCATGTGAAGTGTTGTCTTTTCTCTGCATATAAAAAAAATGCACTTTTCCATCTTTTGTTTTAACAGTAAACAAAGGTTAATACAGCATCATACTCTTCAAGAATTTTAGATGATTATTTAAAAGTGTTTAAACCAAATAATTTAATATATTTAATGTCCTAATTTCTGTTCAAAAGAACTAATTTTTCTTCTATGCATCAATATTTTTCACTACAAGTTTTCAACAATTCTTATGATTTCAAATTCCGACTAGCCAAAAAACCCTTTTCTGCCAACTGTCTCCTTTTATATCACCCTTTTCTCCTGTAATCAATCATGTCACCATTCAAAAAACTTTGGAGAACTTTGTCGAAACTGTGCTACTTTTCAGTTACTAGTTGTAACTTTGTACATTCCGAAATCATTTTGTATCAGTTGCCAGCATTCTTATGAGAATTTACATCTGTTAATCAACTCAGTAAGCATCATAGCTTTTCTTAAATCTTAACCGATCTACTTAAAATTTGCCAAAGATAATGTATATCAACAATTAATTTAGTTCCTATACTCTTCGTGGCGTATTGAAGATGTGCTGTAAAGCTAACAATTTGAAACACTTCAGAGGATGAACAAGGACGTTCCCAAATATTAAATTTGTTAAATTGTATTTGGCTATCTTAATAAACAATAGGCGACTTTACGTTAAGACAAACACATAGACTAATAAAAGGAACTGTATTTTTGTTTTGGAACCGATAAATTATATGATAGTGTCTTTGATTGATCCTCTACTCAGTTCTAAGCACTTTGAAAAATGTAATATGTACTCTTCACTCTACGTGTAAACGGGATAGAATGTCGTGCAATTGATGTTAAAAATTGTAAAATCACATTCTAGTAAGTAGAAAAATTTTGCGTGTATATTAGATTTTAAATAACATTCCAGTGTTAACAATAAATAAAGTTTTTGTTATTTTCTTACATCACATTAATTTTCTGTTGAGTTTATTCTGCAAAATTTCTTGATATTTTTATTTCACTCAAAAGGGTTGTAATGTAATAAAATCAATAATGTGTTTGCTCTAGCATTGTCATCAAACATAAGTTGAAGTATTCAACAACGTCATCAGTCATTCTTAAGAGATTTGAATTAAAACAAAAAACTGTTAATTTATCGTTGTCATCATTCGAAAATCATTCATCGGAAATAGACATTGTAAATATTTCTAGAAAAAGTATATACTACACAAACAAAAGCAAAAAAATACATGGAGAACAATGATTTCATATACGAGTGTACGTGGGGTAATACTTAAACCTCACATACATATACTGCTCATATTAAATTAAAAAACTTTGCAGCAGAGTTCAATCATTAACACACTGTAATTTAGTGAATTACAGTGGTTCACAGCTTATTTCCTCCAACACCAATGTCATCGATTGAAAATATTTTCCGCTGAGGATGACCGTCTTTAAAATGGGTTAGCACCATTTCTCTGTGCTCAATTGTAGTGCGTCTCCCATTTTTTAAAAAATTACTTATTTATTATTAATTATACAAAATCACACAAAAAATTTATTTCATTTAGTTGAAAATACTTAAAAAATATTACGGGAAAAAAAATCCCGTTGCACAGCGCGACATACTGGCGACTAAGTGCAAATGATAATTTGGATGAAATAAGCTCTGAACTATAATTCTCTTACGCGATCGGGTTTTTTGTCTTTGAGCGAACCAAAAAAAAATTTTATGTACTTTGTTTTAATTATTATGTTCAATAAGCATGTCTATCTTCAATTACATTAAAAAACATTATTTGTTTTCTAATTCATTTTTAAGATACAGTGTTTTAAAAATTTAAAACATTGTTGGATGAAATAAACTGAGAACCACTGTATATCATGTACATATAAATTTATATGAAGGAACAATTACTTTATGTTTCAAAGCTATGAGTTTTAGTAGCAAAATATTGTTTAAACCCATTATGCTATAGACCAGTTAATCTAAACTCATTTTAGTTTAATTCTACAATTTATTCTTATATATTAATGAAGAGCAGAAACTGAAAACTATAAACATTGATGTACCAATCTGTTAGAAAGCCATATATCTTGGCATGCTTTAAGACCAAAAGCTGACTTGGGTGGTGCACATAATAAAGAAAAAAATAAAGCGCATAGAAGATTTACAGATCTATATTGGCTTCTTGGTAAAAATACCATTCTGTCAATTGATAACTATTAATTTACAAAACTATTATTGTTCCGATTTGGAAATATAGAATTGTAACATCTGTAAGACAAATGTAATTACTATTCAGAAGCTGCAATCAAAAATCCTACGTAAAATAGTAATCTTAATTGCTGCAGCACACAAATTTGGAAATAAGAAGACTCCCTGCCTTGGAACTAGGGGACAAAAAACGTCTAAAACGCACACTTCCATCCTACTTAAGTATTAAGTATTAAATTAAGTTGAGTTCTTTTCTTTACAAAAAAAAACACACTTATTTATGTATTGAAATTATATGAAATGTATTGAAATTATCATTGACATGTTATCTTAAATAATGACTTAAGCTGACTCAAACTTCCAAACTTCATTTGTTAAAAGTATTACTAGATATCTGATAGTTGTCATATTAATGGAATAATAAAAAAAATAAAAATAAAAATTAAATTTGTGTTTTCAATCACTTTCGCACAATTAAAACCACTCTCTACTCTATAGTATCTGAATGAAATAACTCCTACATTAAATGCAGCGCTAGTATAGTTAATAAATTTATGAGATTGCAATTCTCTTTATTGCCATTTTTTGCAATATTATTATTATAATGCACAGAAATTATACAACTTCTAGTGTTCTCTAAAAATTATACATAACATAACATAATCAACAGAAAATTGTGTTAGCTATGTTATATATAGAATCATTTTAAGAGGTTTAATTTTTAAGTTAAGGAGAGTGTTTCTTGTGGCAATGATTTTTGCAATTGACAAGTGACTTATGCTAACATTTGTCATTCACCATTTTAACAACATTCGGTAATTGTGAATACTTTTTTCCAAAATATTTACTCAAAGTCAATACAAACCACTTAGCGCTGAGTAAAAAGGTCATCCAGTAGGTATTAACACTGATCCAAAAAATATACTGTTGGATGATACAAGAAGTATCCTCCGTCTTTTTAGTACAGTTTTGAACAAAAATTTTCTTTTTTGATTATTCGTTTTATTAAATTTTAAATTGGCCATTATTATTTATGACCCTTCACTATTTAGCGAATAACTTCATAATTCCATCGGTGTAGAACTTCTGTGGTTTAAAGGAGTTGCCATCTGCCAATGATGGTATCACCTGACCATATATATGGCTAGATAATAGCTAGATAGTATATTGAATAAATTCTTCTCTCCAATAATGTATAATGGTCATTCTTTTACAAACCAGATATTGGCAAAAAATGTATTCATCACCTCCGATTTGGCTGAAGACCCGTATCTTAGGAAAAAATTTTGTAATGAGTGTGCGTATGAGTGACGTGTAGGACGCCTGATTAATTAATTTTTTTTAATTACTTTTAAAAGCAATGCCTCACTGGAAATATTTATTTTTAAGTAAAATTTATTGGTTAATCTGAATCGAAACTAAAAAAGAAAAATTTTTCTTATATGTTCCTATTTTTTTTTTACTAAAAAATCTTGTGTATGCGTTTGGTGTGATGTGAAGCATAAAATCATTTTTTAAAAGTACTTCAAAGGACAAAATCGTCCTGAAATGTTTGAGTTTTATGTAAAATTTTATTACTTATTAAAATCAAAAATATTATATTTGAACATTTGTAGTATATTCTTTGAAAATTCATTCAATGAAAATATAATACGCATGTATTTGACTAGTTTTGCGGGAGAAAAAAATATTCAAAAAATAATTCCATCTTGAAAATTTTTATTTCTTAGTATAATTTACAACTGAATCTAAATAAAATACACGCAATGAAATTTCTGGAGATACATTTCGAAACAAATTTTTTTTGAAATTTAACGGTTAATATTAGTACTTAAATATAAACAATCTTAATTGTTTAAACAATTTCTTAAAAGTTCAATCATAGCCGTTTATCGTTTACACAGCATTAGCCCATTCTCAAAACTCTATGGATCCATATCTCTTAGTGAAAAAAATTTGTTACGGGTCTTCTTATTTTATAAAAGGACCTTACAAAAAAAATTGTAGCCAAATCGAAGATGATGAGATCCGAAAGGTATCCGATTTGTAAAGGAATGACGCATAAACAGACTGTAGATGACCTAATGGTACATGCTATGGTTTTAAGGCAACTATCGACTTGTTACGGGATGAATATGCTAACAATAGGTATAATCGCTAGAATGGATCCGTTGCCTTGGAATTACAAAAGCAACTACCTTGTATGAAAAATGCATTTTATATTTTCGTTTTAAAAATATTCGGCAGACCAGTGCGAGTTATTCGTGATTTTTATATTTATAATGCAAAGGTAACAGTTATTTGTGCGTTTTAAAATAAAAAGCAAAACGTAAAAGGAACATAAATTAATTATTTTTGAGGAATTCAATTAAAGCAAATTTAATTATTATTTTTTGAGTTTTATTTTAAAATGCGAATGATAATAGTTAAAAGGTGATTATTATTTTTTTTATGATAACTGTTACGGTCCCTGTCTATAATACATCATAACAATAATATGAATACCATTGAATTAATGAATAGCAATAAGAATAGTTAGTCTTACGATTTTGCTGTCTTAAAAAACTTTTCAATCGTTTGGGAAAACATCTTTGATATATGCACTGACACCCTATATAAGTATATAGCCATGTTTCAAAATAAGTTTATACATCTATTCGCATGTGCTAACCATGTGGAAATAATTAAAAATCACATGTGCATGCACAGTAGCCTGTCACGAATATAGCTACTACAGCACTCCCCTTTATTGTTTTCCATTTTGAGTTAAGAGATTTCCACTATTCATAATGAGCAAGTTTTTATCTACAGGTATTGAATACATTCTATTTATTTTTACTAGGCTGCTTCGTGCACTTGATCGAAAAATAAAACCCAAACACTTTATAGAGTTTATCTGCAGTTTAAATTGAGTTTTCACAACAAAAAAAAAACTATTAATTTAAAGCACTATCGCAACTATGGCAAAAATGTTAGAATTTCACAATTTTATATTTCAGTTTTGTAGTAACTATTAAAATTATTTTTAAATAGTTGTCATAGCTCTCGATGATTTTCAGAACTTTTTATTTCAAAACCTTAATGATGTTATTCTCTCATGATATAGAAAGTAATTTCATATATCATAAATTTCAATATTAAACTTTAAAGAAGTACTTATTTTATGTATAGTCTAGCGAATAAAATGCATATTTTTCATATATATAAACTTGTAAATATATCGTATATTTTAACATTTTTATGAGCACATTATCGTTTTTGCCACAAAAAATTAAAATACTTAAATTTAATTTCTATCATAACCAGAGGCCTCCAAAAACGATAACTAAAATAGTCGTGGTCCGCAAGTACCAAATTATAATCAAATTTGGAACAGGAAGCAACAGGAGTTGCTGAAAACATTATTTTTTTATTTGAAATTCAATGAACATCAAACCTCTAATAGTTCGTAATGCAGAACAAAAACCCGGCCTGCAAATCCAAGGCGCTTCAAGAACATTCGCAGTTTCCCAATGTTTTATCGACACAATAAGAAGGCGTGAATGACAATGGATCTATTTAACGAATGGCTGCAGATGCTGAATAATAGCATGAAAACTGTTATGTATGGACAATTGTACAGCGCATAATGAGTTCTCTAATCTCAGCCAAGTAAAAATAAATTTTATGTATACACCACTTCCAAGCTGCACTGATGAAAAAAAAAGAGTTCAAATGCACGCTATTTAAGGCAAAGCCAATTGCTTATAAAGCGTGGAATAGTGTCAGCAGATCTTGCATTCTAAACTGTATCCGGTGTTGCGGTTTTAATAAAGATTTAAACGAAAATTTATGCCAAGTCGAACAATTCAATATAGATTATCAATGGGACCGTATATGTGAAAACTTTCAAAATGTCGATGATTACGTGAATATTGATAATGACGTGGCAGTATCTGGTATGTTAACAGATAACGATATTTTGGAAAAAGTTGCGGCTATTAATAATAATATTAATAAATAATAATGAGAGCGATAAGGATGATAGCGACGGTGAGGAAGGACTTATAACGAATAAACAAGCCAAATTGGCCATTCAACAACTACGATATTATGCTTCTTATCATGATGTCCAAAAAAACGTTTTTGATTGTTTATTAAGTATGGAAAAATCAGTTGAAGAGATGGGCGAAATTATGTGGAAATCAACTAAAATGTAAAATCCCCGGTAATTCCAATTTTCTTCTTTTTTAACCTTGTTAAAACCTCGATATTTCGAAAACCCCTCTAATTCGTAAAAAATGCTGTTCCCTTGCGATTTCGAATTATCGGGATTGAACTATACTAAAATTATTTTTGTTAATATTATTAATAAAAATTTCTCAATTTTATGCTATAATTTGTCACAATAAGTAAACATGATTCTACGCTATAACAATCTGTTTAAGCCGACCCTTAAGCTTTAGACTGGTTTTGCCTAAATTTTAAATAATTTATTTCAAATCACAATATCATAATAAAAGTCTGGCTTTCGAAGCTAAGTATAGTTAGATCGAATAAAAGTAAATGGTCTTTCTTTGATACTATTTTATAAGAAATTCTAATAATTTTTATTGCAAATGGAGCATATAAATTGGATTGATTTTGGGACATAGTGACTCTATAAGTAAACGTTGATATCAATATGCATGGCTCAGTTTCAAAGTTGTCATATAAAGGAACCAATAACAGTAACCGTCATAGTTGGTATGTCACTTGTGTATAAAAAATTTAGTAGTGCTTAAGTGCATTTGGAAATTTTCGTTAAATTAAGATGTTCTAAGCTATTATTACTTGCTATGCTGTATTATGCTAAAGAAGCAGAAATATTTAAATATTTAAAAATATGATAAGTGCCTTCATATGAGGAAAGATAGAAGACGATTATGAGTGGAAAGGAATTCAGTTTAAAATTTGGTTTTGCAGTTCAAGTGTGCTGATGCGTAAAGTTAAGATGTAGTTGTTGCTCTATTTTTATACTTGGTTGCCGATCTAGCTGTCAAACAAATAATGACAGAAATTAATTAATTTTACAGTTCACTGTCTTGTTTACATGTGTACGAAAGCATTTTGATTTTTGTGTTGTAGTTGAGTAGAAGTTGTATACGATGGAGTTGAAACGTGGTGTGTGATTGCTGTATAATTAGCTGGAAAACATAAGTGTCCATAGTTCGAGCCCTCCAACACCTAAATGTTAACAAATCATTTTTGTTTCGTACCATAGTTCGATAACGGGATACTGGTAGCATTGCCCGACGCTCAAGAAATAGGCCAAAAAACCGTAACAACACCAGAAATGATTCGTAAAAAGAAGAAGCGAATTAAGGGACAACGTAGCTACAATGAAATGGCAATGGAGCTGAACATATCGTGAGAAAGGATGCAACACAGAAATGAGCACAAAAATGAAGTCGGACTAAAGCTATTGAAGTTGAACAAAGTGCTTGATCTCACGGACGAATTTATTTTAGTTAGACCGATTCGAATAGCAAAGAAAGGCAAAGACAAAAATTTTTTATTTAATTTATTGAAATTTGGCTGACCATACAACGCTGTTTCGAGTATTGCCAAGTACTCTTCATCAGTGGTCTTTGGAAATAATCGAATTTTATTTAATTAGTTTATAGTCCGTATATAATTTGTTCGGACTGCATAGCTTCTTTGTAAAATTGCACCCAAAAAAGGCGCTTTACATATAGTAAGTTAAAAAAATATGCATATCAGATGTCTCTACAAAAAGAATAGCTTTGAAACAAAAATAGGCAAGCTCAAAGATTAACTTTCAATTTGTTGAACTTGTGTTTCCAAATAAAGCTGTAGTTTATAAGCTCGTTCTAATTTAAAGCACGGCAAGTGCTTTGGTTGGTGTCACTAATTAAATAAAAATAAGTGTCAATAAAACCTGGAACTTGAGCATTGAAAGTTTGTGCAGCCTTGGCTTCTTGTGGATAAACACGATTAGTCATCGCTTCTAATTTGACAGGCACGAGTTCTAAGCCTGGCACTTGCAGTCCAAACAAATTATATACGGACTATAAACTAATTAAATAAAAATTCGATTATTTCCAAAGACCACTGATGAAGAGTACTTGGCAATACTCGAAACAGCGTTGTATGGTCAGCCAAATTTCAATAAATTAAATAAAAAAAATTTTTGTCTTTGCCTTTCTTTGCTATTCGAATCGGTCTAACTTTTAAATAGTTTCTTTCGTCATAAAAAGACACGCCATTATCGGCAAGAAAAAATTTACCTTAAGAATTTATTTTAGGTTTTAGAGATTTAGGTTTTCAAGTTAATAGCAAAGACAATTTGAGTAACAAATTGCAATTATTAAAATATATTTTTATTCAACATATTACTTTATCATATTTATGATAGAAAATCTTTTTCGATCACATCAAAAAGCTATAAATTTTTACATTGTATTTTTTGGGAATATTAAAGGCTATCTCTAACAATTGATACACTAAATATTCCTTTTATGGTAGAAATTGTGATTGACTTATTTGCATACACCAATGACCTAAAAAACTTTTGGGAGAAATAATCCTTTATGATGCTATATCACAAGTCTTATTCTGCTGGCAATATATCCGAATAGCCCGTTGATTCTGCTATTAATATACGTGTTATATGTGACTCCAACTTATTAAAAGCAGAGGAATTCAAAGCATTTTTAACTATTTTTGAAAAAAAATTAAGCACTGGTTATGGCTTCTTTTCTGACTCCATTTATATTCCAATTTTTTTCATTTGACAACAAGTACATCCCAATGATGCAACGAATTCACAACAGAGCAAACAATATATTTTTTAGGGTATAGGGTTAGTTATTGTATCAATACATCACAAACTTTTCTTACAATGCGATTGAGACAATACTAAGCCTAATAGAGCTTTATAAATATTTTTTATTTATCTTTGCTTTTAGATATTATTGAATGATAATTGGCCAAACACCACTATAATTTGACACAATTATTAAAAGCTACAGAATGCCGTTTTACTGAAAAAAAGGTTCTCACGAAAGAATGTGTTTTAAATGTATTTATGTATTTGAAAAAGGCTTTTAAACTTCAAGTTGACGGCATTTAATTACTTTTGTATAGCAAACTTTCCGCATATTCTTACAAATATTTTGTCCTCAATATTTTCTTTTTATTTAATTTATTCTAGTTATTTTTGTAATTTTTTAAGTCACACATTTTTCAATAGGAATATGTGCAATTAATGTACTGAAACCTACATCAGAATATTTTTGTGACAAGATGAGTACATCCTAACGGTGCAAAGCACATCGTCCATGGTAACTCTTTTGTGCTTAAAATCGATAGTAAATAGCAGTTACTTGACGGAAAATATTTTCCGTTATGAATTTTTTAACATTATGTAATAGAGACAAAGTTTTTCCCCCTAACTCAGTTCAATCTTATATATTCCATAGCAGACTTGACCATGACACACTGTATATTCATTCTGTGAGACTGTAAAACAGGCCATGGGGGCTAGTTAGACAACCTGTCAACAGTCTCAACCCTATTCTACTGTGGAGGGATGCTTAATTGTAATTGTAAAATCGATCCAGTTCTCTAGCCTGACAGGTGCCTAGAAAATCACGCCAATAGCGGCTTCTTTCGTTTACAATCCAATTGGTAATCGTTGACAGATTATTATAAATTACTGAAAAAGTACCTACTTCTAAAAGAAATCAATATAAATTAAAAAAACTACTATACACTTTAATATTCGTTTATAAGAGTATACGAGGACTGCTACATATATTTCTGTCCTAGGCAACACTAAGTGTTGCCAGGTGCAATCTGACATTTCCATTGGAAAGGTTGACATTTTTTAGTATACCATCACTCAGAACGTGTTGTCATTTAATTGCGAATTGTTTTATTTACAGAGACTTGAAACTTTAAAAATTCATCTCGGCCAAAAAATTGAATTAACACGAGAACATTTTCGTGCGATCATTTTTCACAAGTTTCGACGTGAATTATCACGACAAGAGTACATTGATGCACTTAAATCTTTGTATGGCGATGAAGCACCATTCTATAGCACTGTGGAAAACTGGTTTAATGAATTCAATCGTGCCCGACGCTCGCCCAACGACGAAGTCCGTGAAGGTCGTCCAAAAACGGCCAGAAAACATTGATGCCATGCGTGAATTGATAATGCAAGATCGTCATGTGACAAACCATGAGGTAGAGGCATCCTTGGGTATTTCTCCCACCAGCATACATTCGATATTGCATGAACACCTGGCCGTAAAAAAGGTTTGTTCTCGTTCGATCCCGCACAATTTGACAATCGCTCAAAAAAAGGCTCGTGTTGATTGATACAAAGAAATGTTGAAAAAATACTTTCGCAGTGCTTCAAAAGACGTTTATAAGATCGTCACAGGTGACGAATCATGGATCTATGCGTATGAGCCCGAAACAAAACAACAATCGACCGTGTGGGTCTTCGAAGACGAGCCAAATCCAACGAAAGTTGTTCTTGGAAGAAGCACTTCGAAGCAAATGGTCTGCTGTTTTTTTGGCAAAACTGGTCATGACTTCTTTTTATTCCCGCACATCAAGAAAAAAATGCGTGGTCAACGATTTTCGTCGCCAGAAGATGCTGTTGAAGCGTTCAAAAACCACATTTTGGAGGTGTCTCAATCGGAGTGGAAAAAGTGCTTCGACAATTGGTTTGAGCGCATGCAAAAGTGTATAAATCTGGCTGGAGAATACTTTGTAAAACAACAAAACAATTTTTGATGATAAATATTCGCATTTTCATTATTAGGCCAGAAATATGTATAGCAGCCCTCGTATTTATAATATTCAAATTAACCGAATTTGACAAAGTTCAGGTCTTCACCTAACGACTACTGTTTAAATTTCATTATTTAAAGTTTCTTATAATAACTAAATTTGCTTTATCTTTAATATTTTTTTAAAGTTACTTATAATTTATTACCAAAAGTATATCCTCAAAAAACTCAAGTATTAAGCAAATTTTATGCTAGAATTCATTTGCAGTGCAAAAAAAACAAGGAAAAATAAAATTTGTATTCGTTATCAAATAAACAGCAAATACATTTTAAAGGATATTGAGATAGATTAACCAACTGTAAAGGCCACAAAATGACCACTTACAAAAATACAATTTCCACATTTTCAAACACACATACACACACACACAAACACACACCCTTACACACTTACACACTTATATACTCACATAATCAAACAATCACACAAACAAATAAGCAAATAAACACGTTGTAAAATGGATGAAAGAACAAAACTAATTTGTACAAAAATGTGTTTAAATAAAATCTCATTTGTTGTAATGGCAATAAAGGCGCCAGAGGAGGCTATGAATGCTACTAAGCAAACAAAAAGGATACTAACGAAAGTGAAAGAAAAATAATATTGTAAATAAGTGAGAACTGTAATGTTAAAAAGTTAAAACTAAAATAAAAAGGACTCGTATCTGGAACTGTTCCAACTGTTCCAACATGTTAACCAGGGACAATAAAATAACAACAACTGTAATAATACCAACATCGACAAGAAGTTACAATGATATCAAATGTGCCAACAACAGGTTGCAAGGACTTAAATAAATGTGTAAAGTGTAATGTAACAGTAAAATTGATATACTGTAAGCTTTTGGGAGTGTAATCTGATTATATGTTACATTCCAAAGAAAACACAAAGTGAGCAGGGCATGTAAAGAGGTAAAATACTTTTAGTTACGACCTTAAGTAACGAAAATAGTATTTCGTAAAAAGAATAAAATATTTTACAATTTAAATCGAAAAACTTTGAATTTTTTCTGTATTATTCTTTGTCGGTTAGTAAGTACTTTTATGTTATCTAGTGGGTACATTAATTTACAAATTGCTTAAAGGTTACCATTAAATGAATAGCGCTTAAAATGTCATTTCATTTGTCCTCCTTTTAATAATTTATTTTTCAAACTACCTAACATATGTGAACTACCTATTATACCCTATGCACTGTTATCAATAAACAGTAAAAAAGGTTTGATATGCTGTTCATAATGTTGAGAAGGTGATTGGAATTTGTTAAAAAGTTCATGCAGGATAGCCTAAATAAACTGCTAGTTTTCATAACGACATTTTAAATATTTGAAGCTGAAACTAACAGGAGTTTTATTGGAAAATAAATGAATCAGACGCTGTATAAAAGTGAACCTGTGAATCTCCATCAATTCACAAGCAAGACTTTTTTGAGCACATCAATAATTTGGTGTTTTTTAACACTGACCTCGATCTGCGATATGCTTAATGCGAAAAAGTCGAAAAGGTTTGTAACTAGTAACCATGGAGGTTACTGTGCGCTCAGTGTTCGTCAGGACGTGCATTGTGTGACGGCCAAAATCTTGTTGAAATTTCTACTCCCAAATTTATGTCAACTACCAAAACATTTTCGACATATACGAATAACGGACAGCGATCATGTCCGCTCAAACCAAAACAAATAATGATACTTGACTTGATATGAAATTTTCAAATTTCATCTCCAAATTTTCGTTAAGTAAGTCCTTGCTTGCAAATTGTTGAGTTAAAAAGTTTTCTTATTGGAGTTAAAAAATTCTGTAAATGTGTAGCAGAGTCCGCTACGCTCTAACGTGTCTAGTATTTGTTCAAACGTCCAAAAAATTTTTAAATCTTTTTTAATATTTAATTATTTCTTTCAGTATCTTCCAGTGCAGAACTAATTTTGTTCAGTCTGAGGCTTAACTTTCCGAATTACTTCTTGTGCTGTTGTAATTTATTTTCGAAACAGCACTATAACATTTTACTATACTAACAGTTCATTAAGACTCCCATTGCGGTACTCGAAACTCCGATCGATAAATACTACCAATTTTGAATTCCATCACACAAATGTTTCCGCACACTTGTAAACAATAAAATCAATATAAAATAGAGACATAGAGACAGTCGTCAAAGACCATAGAAGCCAAGCATATAAAAACATATATTCAATTTTTTGATCAATGCTTATGGATAGTTTGCTTGAATAGTGTTTAATGGCATTTCATTCTTACTTAATTGCCATTTTTTGCACACTTTATATTAAGTTCATTTAATTTGTTTCATCTTAATTGCATAAACAAATTAAGTATTCATAATTTTATATAGTTTCTGAAATTACAATTGACTAAAAACAAATTAAAATTAGTTAACTTAAGCTTGAAGAAGTATTAGTTAAAAGCATGAGCAACTCAAATGACTTCAATACATTTCAGTAAATAAAATCATAGCAGTAGGTATTTTAATTATTAAGAAAAATCTGATGTCTATCTATACGATATCATTCATTCATTCTTCTTATGCCTTCTAGAGTCTGAACTTTTGTTTTAAAATATTTCGAAATCATTAAAATTTGTTAGAGAAAAATGTAAAGTTAGTATTAATAATTATAGGTAATATTTTATAATATATTCGCTTGAGCATTTTTGTTCGTCTATATGTATGTATATATATATTCAATAACTTGTTCTCTCATGTTATCATATTAACTATGGCTTACAAAGGTCCATTTTAAACTTTATATAACAATACTACAAACTAATGGTGAGCTACCTATTTGGTATCTCATATACAAAAGTATTTAAAGCGTGGATTCGCAAGAAATTAATAATATCTCCGAATTGCCAACAATAACTTAATTATTACAACACAAATATTATGTATATTTATTATATTATTCTCATGTAACCTTAGATACGGAGATGTCCATGTTAAAATACAAAAACTTAAAGAATGTTTGAATCCATTAATATGGTACCGGTATACGCATACATATATATTTTGTTAGGACTTGGCTTCATATTAATTAACTGGCAACAATTATGCAGATTTTATTGTAAACGATTTGTAATTACGAAATAAAGCAAAACATTCTATTAGCAAACTAATGTATTTCCGGATTCCAAAAACAACTAAAAAGCAATGATTTAAATAGGAAACCAAAAATATTGGGTTGTGTATACCGCACTTGTACTACTCAAAACCATGCTTTTCATAGACAAACGAAGTCTGGATACTAAACAGATTAAATACGAAAACGGTGATTTATGTTATGATAACGTTATAACCCTGAATTATTGGACTGTTTTAATAACCACCCACATATATTCTAAATGACCGCAAGGAACAGATCGAGATGGATAATTCATGTAATGCAACATAAGTTTAAGAAAACTACACACCCAATCGTGTAACAATGGGCCAATGCAAGATTCTGAATTAAAGACTGTCAATGGTTGACATGGGTATAAGGTATCGGCTGTAATATTGCAATATTTGTGATACCATGCGGGAAAACTTTATCCAAAGAGTTTCCAGAATAGAGCGGACAGAATAGTAATGTTGATGATGAAAGTTTGCAACAATGATTAAAATAAATTTATTTAAGTTGCTGTTAGCGACTTTAAATTTTTTTTGTCATGATTTGGATATACTCTTATTTTATAGACTATATTTTGGTTTTTATTATAAGAATCTTATCTGGCAGTTTTAAAAATGTGATATTTCAGTTCATATTACATGCATTCTAAAGCAAATAGAACTATTTGAAAATAAGTATGTTATCTACTGTCATTACAAACATCATTATCAGAACACAGATCATCATTAAAACAAAAGTGTAATAGCACATTCAAAATGTCTCATTTACCATAGATGCTTTTGCTCTTTATAACCACTAATGAGGATGATTTACCATGCGAAGAACTTTCATATAAATGAGTTTATTATCAATAAATCAACTAATTTAAGTCGAAAAATGTCGAATGTGTGTGTGTGTGTGCGACCCTTAAAAATAAATTTTTCACAAAGGAAATTATCAAAATGTGAAATATGTGTCATATATTTTACATCTAAAATGTAAATAAACAACAGCTAAGCTGTAAATATTTGCTTTTATTAATTGAATACGTAATTAATATATAAAATGTGTATAAATGATTTAATATATCAATATATATATTAATATATAAATAAATAAATATATATTTTTTTTTTGTGTAATATATATTTAAAAGTGAAGTTTATAAAACTTTATAATAGTTCTATCAGCTATATAACTGAGCTCATTATAAGTTCACTGAGCTCATTATAAGTTGACTCATTAATATAAATAAGACAGTGTGAATGACGTATAATAGATACATCATTATATTGAAAAAATTAATTTCTCTTATCTCTCCATATAAGTTTAAAGTAAAATTTTATAATGTAATTGAGTAGATCATCCCTGTATATTTTTCAAATAAGCATCTATTGAATAGAAATTAAGTAATTGAATATCTTAGTCAGCAGTGAATCGATAAACTTTACGTGAATTTATACTTTAGCATTGAAAAACGTAACAGCAATATTTCAAGAAAATGTTTTCAATGCGACATGTTATAAATTTGTAGATAAATTCTTTTTTCATTTGAATAAGCGATGGAAGGAAATGCATTTCAGTAATATTTTCAAATATTTTGACGGTATGTTTGCTTTATACTTTTTCACAATGCTGCAAGTGCGTTGCCTTAAGTTAAATAACAAATAAAATACTCTTCAGGTATCTAAGATATAAAAGTAAATATCTTACAGCATTGCAATGCGCGCCTGGAACAGTGACAATGCAAAGCGAAAATCCATTTTTAAAATATTTAATACAATATGTACAAATATATTTAAATTTGTAAATATAAGATAAAAAAGTAAAAAGTAATAAAATTATTTTAAATATCTAATATTTTTTAAATTTTTTTTGAAATGCATAGCAATTACTATTAAGATAAAATACTACAAAACGTTGAAATTATATTTGGACTTCTAAAGCAAAACAGGAGGTACAGTAAAATTTGTAGAACATATTAGTTTTTAACCGCGTTATGTTACTAAAAACTGAACTTCTGAAACTCAAGCAAAAATAAGTAAAACCATATGCATTCTTCAGGAAAAATACAGTTGTGAATGTGACTTTAACGTCAAAATAACGTTAAAATAATAATGTCGGGAAACCAACATTACATGACAAACAGTTTTTAAGAATGCCACATAAGAGCAGCCCATTTAAAAAAAAAATGCGCTATATCTCAACTGGTAGAAATGATAATGGGAATTTATCCCAGTAGACGAAGAATCGATGCATCAGCGATGATGCATCGATACTTTGGAATCAGCCATCGATGCCTCTACCACCGATGCACTTTTAGAAATACTTAAAAGTGCACTGTTAAAAATACCGTATTTTTTGCAGTATCGATTTATTTTACATTATTGCTTAATTGCTTAGAAGGGTTTTCGAATAACAAAGAAAGAAATAAAGGACAAACACAAAAATTTATTTTTAATTTTATTGAAATTTGGCTGACCATACAACGCTGTTTCGAGTATTGCCAAGTACTCTTCATCAGTGGTCTTTGGGAATAATCGAATTTTATTTAATTAGTTTATAGTCCGTATATAATTTGTTTGGACTGCAATTGCTTAATTGCAAACAAAAACAAACAAAAAGCTTCTTTATTTTGCGATATATAAATCTCTGAAAGTGTTCACAAAGGCAAGATATTTGAGTATTTATCGAAGTATAATTAGAAACTATTTTAAAAACTAATCAGTGTGCCTTATAGAGAATGTGCTCTGTAAGTGCTCTTTAGATGCACACTTAAAGTGACACGGGCATAGCGCGAATGGAACGCCTTAGTAATCTTAGCAGTTCAAGTAACAAAGACCAAGAAGGGAGCACATTGAAAAAAGAACGATGCACTTTATTAGTGCATCATACAGATCGCATGAAATAATTTTGCTGGATACTGAAAATTATTATATTCGTACTAGTAATTAAACAAATATTAACTGCAAGTATTTTAGGTATATGCTGTTAGTATATTGTTAGTTAACTGAAGATACCTTAAATCGAAAACTACAAAGATTAAAAGGAAACAAATTAGTCAGGATGTGTAGCACATTGTCTCAACAATGAAGAATAGAAGATATTTGTAAAAAAACTAATCTGAACATTTTTCACTGCTATGTTTAAATAACAAAACCATATGCTTTATATCAAACGAACCTAATAAGTAATTACACAATAGAAATGTATATTTGCCAATTTAGAAGTTCATAAAGTCGAACAGGATGGAATTTCAATACAAAAGATGTACCTTAACAAATGTTGAAGAAAGCAGTACTGTCCTTAAGACATAGATATATTAAAAATCTATAATAATATTTTCGTTGAACTGAAACAAATATTACTTTATTAAAGTTGTTGCTTTTTTAAGAAAAATAGTATGCAATAACCTCTTCAAATTTAGTTGTATTATTTTGCACTACTTCAATAAAGTTTTTTCTCATTTCGTCTTGAATTTCTTAAGTCAATTCCTCGTCTCCAATGTAGCCTCTTATAAGAAATGCACAGCCTAAAAGATATGAGGACATAAGGACTTAACACTTATGCAATTTCCGTTAGAGTAATTCAGATATGTGAACGTACACAAACTATTTACCTTTGGGCTGTTTTCCTTATTGCATTATTAATTTTGTCAGTGAAATATTTTTGTTATCTGTTCCAAGCTTGAATTTTGGTAAATATTTTTGATTTAATTACTTATGTTTCGAATAACAAAATTGAGTAACTTTTGACTTAATCCTTATTATTAACACTTTTTCGTTATTTACTTTTTCTTGTACAATGAAGAAAAATTTATGTAAATAGAATATTGGTATTTAAATAAGTCGCATAAGTTTAGTCATATAAAATACAATTCAAAACAGTGGAAGAGTATATAACACATCACTCAATAAGTCGTGTGACTAACTAAGAAAAACAATTTTTTTCTACCAAAAATCGATTATACTCATCTATACAATCTCCTTCAAGGGCAATACAATCATTTCAACGCTTCTTTAACTTCTCAATGCCGTGCTTGTAGAAGGATTTGTCTATTACCTCAAAATAGGCTTCAGTTTCAATAACTTCTTCATTTAAGTTGAATTTCTTTCCGGTGAGCATTTTTTTCAGTCAGATGTTGATCGTTTTGATTCCGGAGTGAAGTGAAGGATCCATGCTTCATCCATTGTTACATATCGATGCAAAAAATCTGATTTATCACGTGTAAACATGGCCAAACACTGCTCTGAATCATCAACTTGTTGTTGTTTTTGATTGGCTGTGAGTAAACGCGGCACCCACTTTGAAAAGAGCTTGCTCATGGTCAAATGTTCATGAATAATTGTCAACACACTACCTTCTGATATCTTTACGCTCTCAGTTATCTCACGTAATTTCAATTTACGATCAGATATAACCAATTTCTGGACTTTTTTGATGTTATCTGAAATAACCACCTCAATTGGATGACCAGAACGTTCACCATCATCGGTGTCTGTACGACCACGTTTAAATTTAGCAAACCAATAACAAATGGTTTTTTTCGATGGAGCAAAGTTCGGATAATACTTTTGAAGTCATTGCTGAGCTTGTACAGTAATTTTTTTCATCAAGAAGCAATGATAAATTAGCACACGAAATTGTTTTGATTCCATTGTTTTGAAAATAACAAAAGTAGCTTCACTTAAATGGCGGTCACTTTTTTCCTAACTAATCGAAATGACATGAAATTTTACACATTTACACATACTTCATGAACGTCATATAGATTTGACAATGGCAACGTCATCTGTGTGTCAGTCACACGACTTATTGAGTGATGTAATATGCTGACTCTATATTAGGAAAATTACAACATTTAGTATAAGTTCATTTAATAAGTGAAGACTCTATTGTGAATTTGTAAATAAAAATATGTCAACTATTTTAATAAAGTATTTATGTACTAACGAGCTACAATTAGTAATCACATGACAACAAATAAGTATACCATAGATTATTAGATGAAACCTACCAACAAAAATCTTCATACATCCAGCAGGAGAAAGAATCGATACATCAACGTTAATGCAGCGTTACTTCTTCAGCAACTATCATTGCCACACATTACCCAGCAGCTTACAGTGATTCTTTTGACATCGATGCTTTATTAAGAGCTTTGAGAAATAAATTCATTGCTCTATGCTGTATTTCACCTCAATATTTTATATAATAATATATTTATATTAACAAATATAAATGAATTTTATTTAAATTTTTTGATTATTTGTTGATACTATTGAATGAAGTCTTTGTGGCAACGATAACGATTTCCCTACAAAATTATATTAGTTTTACTATACAATTATATTGATTCTTCATTCCTTCTTTACATCAAAAAAGTATCACTGCAATGATGCTTTTAAGCATTTCTAGGTTTCAATAAAGCCTCGATGGTTTTCCAATGCACAAAAATACATTTAAGTGGTATGATATTGGCGTCGATGCATCATCACGTATGTTATTCCTTAATGAAAGAAAAGGTTAGAAAGTTATTTCAACAATGCATGCAGTTGTACCGAATTATTGTTGAGAAGTCTTAATCTATCCTCAAAAATGTATGGGTTTTAAACTTATTAAATTAAAATAAAAATTATTTTTTTATGAATGCAAAGATCCATAAAAAGCTTTAACTGCATTAAATCGTTAGCCCATGAAAATATTTGTGCAAATCTGTGGTGAGAGTCGGCATTATTTCCTCCAGAACAGATTTAATGTAAGATATCTCGGTGACTCGAATATCAATATACATATATGTATAAGTATAACATAAATACCACCCAAGAGACTGCAAAAGAAATGTTAAGTCTACGGCGACACAACATTTGCCTTTTACATGTTGTGCCCTTATAAAGTATTCTTCCAAGATTTGTTATTCTACATAAAAATGCAATCATGTATGTATGTACATATAGGTATGTGCATATATATGGACATGTCTTAAACCGATTATACGTGCTGAAACGAGTTCAGAACATTAACTTTAAAAGTTTTTATATTCTCAGTAAAACGTTCTCCATTTTTATAAAAAAATATAAACAAAATTTTATTTTAAAATTGTTGCTGAGTTATTTATTCTTTTGTTGTGATATGTCATTTTCATTTATTGTACTTTGTTACTGACATACGTACGTGGAAATGTTATTTCCGCAATACAAAACGTTCTTCGGCTCGTATCTTTGTACTTCAAATCTCAAGAATGTTTTTGTTTCATATAACAATAATAACACCTTCAGCTGGATTAGCTAAAACAATTTCAACGGCATTATCAACAAAAAAAAAAAATTTAAAAAAAAATTCTTAAAAATAAAATAAGATTATAACATTTTTGTATCGGAATATCAAAGTCTTTAATCAGGAAATGGGCCATACATCAGCTAAATCGCAGTAAAGCTGTAGTATACAATTATAGACAGAATAAAAATTTTTTGAAAAGATAAAAATTTCAATTTATGCTATGGAATAGTTCGTCTCTTATATTAGAACACAAACTATAAAGGCACTGAAACTATATAAATTTACGAAATGGGAAAGAAAATCAAAATTAACAACAAATAAATTTTTCACTCGTTATTATATATGTTTATTTCTAAGGATATTTTTTTCATAAATTAAAGTCAGTCATTTTGATCACCTCAAAGAAAAAATCTTAGAAAAATAGTTTTAAAAACAAAAGCATTCACAAGTATCGATTTAGCATTGTATGTTTATATGGCAGATAAACTGTATATATTTGTTCTTAAAAAATCTCGTGACTTTTACAAACACTAAAAAGTCAATATGCAATTTTATATTACGTTGCACCCAAATGGTAATACGCCAAACAAAATTGATAATACTAATAACCTACAAATTAGCCACGGTTTGTCTCTCGTTTATCTCAATCTGATTCTTGAAGAAAGCAGCAGGAAAAAACTAAAGGCATTACATTGCATTACCTACAACTCTTCGACAATAAATGTTTATTGAGGATATATCATCATAATATCTCTAAATAAGACGAGGGAGCGATATAAGGTGACAATACAAATTAAATATATTACATTTTTGAAGAATTAATTTCGATTAATTAGTAAGTTACAATACTGCTTTCAAGTATCGGTATTTGTTCCATAACTAGTGCAAAACAAGCTCCACATATTCATCCTAAATATACCATTTGATCAAAAAGGAACGAAAAGTTGAACAAAAACGCAAAATTTTAATTTTTAATAATTTTCTTTATTATTGCCTTCAAAGTACTCTCCTCCAGCGGTAATACATGCATGCCAACGCTTGATCCAATTTTCCATACAACTTTTATAGGCCGCCGAAGGTATGGCCTTTAGTTCACGCAGCAAATTCTCTTTTATGGCCTCTATGGTCTCAAAACGCGTTCCTCGCAATGGCAATTTGAGTCGGAGGAAGAGGAAAAAGTCACACGGGGCCATATCTGTAGAGTACGGTGCTTGGTTAATGATATTGGTGGAGTTTTTGGCCAGAAACTGCGACACAACCAACGCTGTGTGAGCCGGTGCGTTATCGTGGAGCAAAATCCATAAGTTTTCCTTCCATAAATCTGGCCTCTTTTTGTGAATGACCTCACGCAAACGACGTACAACGACCAAATAATACTCCTTTGACCATTTGACCGTCCGGAAGGAATTCATAGTGCACCACACCACGAATATCGAAGAAAACAGTCATTATAACCTTGATTTTGGACAGACTTGGCCGTTCTCTTTTCGGTTTCAATTCACCTTCGAAGCACCATTTGGTATTCGGTCGATTGTTGTTTGGTGGGCAATGTCAAATTCATAGACCCATGTCTCATCACCAGTTATGATGCATTCGATGAATGTTGGGTCACTATCTGCGTTGGATATCATCTCTTTGGCCACTTCACAACCACGCTTTTTTTTGAATGAAATTCAGCTAAAAATCGCCATACGAAACTTTTTCGACTTCTTTGTATAGACGCCAAACAAAAACTAATCGTACGATATGCGTTAAATTTTGACAGAAAGTGTATAATAGTGTTGCCAGCGTAAAAATAAAAAATGTACCCATTGGATAAGCGCGGGAATTCAAAAAAAGAACGAATAAGTTCTTTTTTGATCGCAAGGTATATCCAAAATATTTTATCCTGCAACGAAAAATTAAAACTCAGAAATAGTTTAAGGTTTGGTGTCAACTACAAACATGTATGACAGCTTATAAAACAACGTTATGCGAATTATTTATAACATTGCAACAGAATTTTAAGATTTCAAAGGAACGGTTGTTAGATCAAATTAGACTCATAAATAGAAATAATTTGATGAGAGGAGATTAAAGAAAACCATAGCTACCAATGATTCAACCAGTGAACGTGCTGACTTTGTCAATATTGACGAGATAGAATTTTTGTTTGCCGAACAAATATATAATTAAGCTATATATTAGAAAAAAAATGAATGTCAATATTACAAACAAGTACAAAGACGAAATAACTGATTTGATACAGCTACAAACATTGGTATTTGTATCAATAGCTGCTATACCTTTTAAAATGCACTTCAGAATTAAATTCGAAGATATCGAGTACTTAAAAGAGTTCAGTAAAAAATAAATTAGCTGCGACCTGATGTAGATAAAAAAAATACTAACATATTTCTGTTGACGGATCCGCAATAGAAGTAATAATATATATACAATAAAGGCACTCCAGACATAAATCAAACAATCACAAATTTTTTGCATTTTGAGATAGAATATCTCATGTGAATAAGTATTAGTCCTGGATATGGTCACTACGAGCGTAACATAATAATAATAGTTTTTGGATGAAAAATGAAGAAGAGCGATAGCAAACTTCAGAAAGGATGTGTTAACATTCTATAACATTAGGTTAACCATAAGTGGTCTAGTTGGTCTAACTGGAAAGATTCTTATTACACGAAACTATGCTTCTCGAACTACTCACAGAAGAATAGCAAATAACTTCTAAATTTTAACAGATTTGTTTTGAGAGTATGATTGTAGTGATAACCGGACACTTTTTTCTAAATAAACAAGAAGACATGGTTAGTAATAATTTTCCAAATGAAATTTATCCACCAATCAATTGGACAAGCATCGATCTGGAAAAAGATATGACTTGTGAGTACAGCTGAAGTAAAATAAAATCTTCTGTAATTATGGATAGGACAGAATATAGTAGTATATTAACGAACACAGCCTTACGAATAGCTTATGTTCGAACCCACCAAATACTTATACTAATATAACATTGGCATAGGTGAAAAATGTGATTGCAAGAAAGCAGTAGTACCTAGCCGAGCTCATTACTGAGGTTACCTTTGGAGGGTAAGGCGTTGAAATGTGCACATTAAAATATATTTGAATATATATAATACTTAAAATAATATAAAATTATTCATTTCATTAATCATATTACAAAAAAACAATTATTCTGTGTATTTTATATTGATACTAACTCAAAAAATGTTTAAAATCTAAAAGAAAACATAAATTCAAGATTTTTACAATCATTCACAATATTATTTAATTAAATATATTTTTAAAAATATTTAATTAATTTTTTCTGTTTATTTTCTTAAGTTTTAAATGCAATTAGATTAATATTTTTATTTAATTATTTGCATATTTTATTTTATTTCAGATACACAAAAACAATATTAGCCAATTACTCATTAAAAAGCTTGCTAGAACGCTAAAAATATGTTCCCAAAAGTTCGATTTGTTTTTGCTCTGGCAACGCTTTGCTTAATAATACTTTGTCAGGACGCGTTTGCTGAGCTAGCAACTTCCGACAGTGCGTATACTTTTACAAAACTAGACTTTAAAAGAAAAAATTCCACAATTTCTTTTTTCACTTTACAGACAATTTGAACGACTTATATGAGATTATGTTACAGCGTGAGTACGCGGGTCCTATTGTTTTTCCAAATCATCAAGTTGAACGTAAAGCACAACGTTCTCCATCATTACGCTTACGTTTTGGAAGACGTACTGACCCAGATATGTTACCCGTAGAACAGAAACGTTGGTTTGGAGATGTCAATCAAAAGCCTATCCGTTCCCCATCATTACGTTTACGCTTCGGACGACGTAGTGATCCCTCTGTACCAATTCATAGTGACATGGATGCAGTTGTATTTAATGATTTAAATGATGACACTACCGGTTCTGCTGTTGCTGAAGTCGAACTTAATAATATGATAGACGGCTATGAGCGCGTACTACGTAAGCCACAACGTTTACGTTGGGGACGTAGTGTGCCTTCATCACAAAATAACTATAATGGCGAGGAAGTAAGTTGTAACAAACTTTAAACTTTAAACTTTTTAAATAATAATTTTTTCTTTCGAAAATATATTTCTCTACTCTTAGTATGAAATGTCTCAATCAATCTCACGCATTGAAGAATTTTTGAACTCATTGAGAGATACTGAAAAATTACGTAAAATTCTTTTGGCTCTAGACCAGTACAATAATGAGGCAAACGCTAATACTAAATTATTCTATAACAAGAATATGTACAACAACGATGAAAACCACGATATTGACTTAACTGTTACAGAAGATGAATTTGAACGTGAAGCACGCAGAACTGCACCATTGAGATTACGTTGGGGTCGCAGCACTGGGGGACAAAGCAGCAGCAATGGCAAAGTACGAATTAACAGAGTTGCTACAACAATAGAACCAATTTCAAAGGCAAGCAAACTTATATTTATTATTATTTTATTAGCACAAGTGTGAATAATTATTTTTGTTTTTGTTTTAAATCTCTATTTAATTTACTTTAGAATTATATATGTTTTTTATTAGCAAGGCTTAAATAGCTTATTAGAAAACAAATAAAGAAAGCACACTTAATAAAATCAATTTGCTATTTGTTTGGAGAAAAATTAATAACTATTTTCTACTTTTGGATTCCTATGTGCGCTCCTCATTCTTCTTTTTTTAACCTTCTATCAACTTCACTGAACAAAAAGTCCACTGCAGTATATAAATATAATACATTTTATGTACAAATTAATTAGTAATAAATTCCCATGAATATTTTATTTAAAAATGTTAATAAATAACACACATAAAATCTTTTCTACTATATAACAACCAATACTTCTTATTGGTGAACCAAACGTTATTAATTTTTAACACTCAATTTACGAACTCAATTTATGCAAATGTACCAATTCTCCCATTATAATTTTATTTGCAATCAACATTAAGTAATTCTTCTATTAGCAGTTGAAAAAGTGCTGCTAATATGGTACGTGCTAGGCGCTTGTTGCTTAAAAGCACTATTTTTATAACACAAAGATGTTATTTACTTTAATTTTAGTTTCAGTTTTTGGGTTACGCACTTAAAATTTATTATTTATTTATCATTAATATTAATAATACTAATAAATAAATATATATTTATTACAGTTGTATTCATTTATTTATTTCTTATAGTACAACTAAATAACTAAAATACTGTTATTAACTATATTTTTAAGTGAACTCCTTTCTTTATATTATAATAATATTAGTTATCTGATCGATTTGTTTTATTTGGAAAATGTTTTTTATATCTTCTCAACTGCTTCATATTTACTATAAAACTAAGAAGCCGTTCGTTCAAGTATTACTTAATGCACATTCTAATCATTTTAGAACACCTCTACATTATTATGGTGATACAAAAATAATATATTTGCTTAAACTGTTCATCAATTGCACTAAATATATTTTAAAAAATTATAAAAAAGTTTAATTTTGAAATAATTTAACGACGTAAATATAAAAAACAAAAAAGGAAAAATATATATTAAAAAAGAATATAAAACTGAATATGAATCAAATCTTATAAAATTCTTGAATACTACGATAAAGGATATCAATCTTGAACCTGGATTTAATATTAATATCTAATAATTCAATTATATAATTAAGTATGTAAAAAATGAATTAATATTATTAATAATTTTTATTATAAGATCAGTATTTTTACTAGCTCACCCTTTTGGCATCTATTAAGGTCAAAGAGCTTAGTACGTCTTAGTCTACGTGTTGTATCATTTGGGATGACTAATTGCATAAATTCATCATATATATACTGAATTAGTTTATTTATATTTGGATTATTTGTATTTCACCTATCAAGAATCTTAATATTTGTTTAGTTTGAACACATTGAAAAATCATCATATGGCTGTAAAAGCTTCATACCAATATCAGTATGCTGTAGTCCACATAAGTTTTGGTACTTGATTATAGGTAAAAATTTTAAGAAATTATAAGTTTTATAAGGTGTCATATAAGTTTTATTAAAAATGTAACAATTTGTTATGTATGGTTTGGTTTATGTTATTGAACGCCTGAGAAATATCTAGTCACACTGTGGAGCATACATTGTTTTTTTTTTAAAGCAATTCTCGGTTTCAAATAATTTGGGATATATTTCCTTTATCAATTTTGATCAAATCTAAACCTTCTATTGCTATTAAAAACAATTATATATATTCAAATATCTAGATTCGATAATAATAAATAAATTATTATTATTTATATAAAATAGTATTCAAGAGTAATTGATTTAATTCCCCTCTTTTTTTATAGAAACGGATATGTGATTAATATAAAAAAGTATATAAATTAATCCAAATAATGAAAAATATTTGAATTATAGAATACATGTATAAATTTTGTATTTATACATATAATAAAAAAACTAACAAATGAAAAATAAATAAATAATTTAAGTAAATAAACTATTATAAATATAATGAATTATATTAAATTTAAATCAATAAAAAAATAGAAATAAAATTTAACTAAATAAAAAGTAATAAAGGGGAATAAAATAAATGTGTATAATTAGTACACAATATATATATTGTACATGAATATATAAAATAATACAATATAATGATATAATTATATTTAGTATTGTTATGCATATTACCTACTATTATATTAAATTAAAAAAATAAACAAATAATAATATATGTTTCAGTTAAAATAATTAAAACGAACAATATCAAAATGATGTGCAAAAGTACACCAAATTACTAACCCTAGATATTACTAATCACTAATTACTAACTAGATATATTTGTATATCTATTTACAGATACCTCACAATACTGAAGAAGTGCCCAATCTTGGCCAAGACAAGAATTAAGAAAACTGAATATAACGACTTAGAGAGAACACTTAATGGACAAATGAAAACTTGATATATAAACAAAAATACTTTGAAATATTAATATTTGAAATACATATACAAATACATATATACCAATAACAAAATAATTACATATTTTTAAACTAATGTATTTGTTTATAAATATATAGATACAAGTATATTTACTTATGCATATATTTCAAAATAAGAAAACAAAAATCTATTTAAACAAACATATTAACTATTTACTATAACAGAAGCATATATTTATACATTACGTGTCCATAAACTTAAATAATATTGGAATAATTATAAAAAAATCTAAACAAAATTTCAAGGTTTTGAAGATAAAACTTATTCAGTGTTTGTTGTGTAATTTAAAAGTTTGTTGTCTCAATTATCTATATTTGTATTAGAATATATACAAAAAATATTTTTTTTATGTTTTTAAGGAAGTCTATTTAAATAGGCATGGACTATTATGAATTGTTTACAAACAATTTAAATTTTATGTAGTTTAAATTTTATTAAAGTCACATTAGATAAATATATACATATATATATTTACGTTTACATAAGTTATTACAAAATATAAAATGCATGTATATGTAAATATATATATTTATATATTAATTGCTTTATTTTTATGGAAGAGATGATATATTTGAGAAGCTTAATTTGACAATTTATATATTTAAAAAATTGACAAATGTTGGCCCCCATATAACAATTTACAATGCAAAAATATATATATTGTTACAAACAATAAAATTTCTACGCTCAAAATAACAACCGAAATAAATGGATTTTAATATATTTAAACAGTTTTACTTACCATAAGATACAAAATATGTTGAAATTACATCTATTTTTGATTGTATCAATAAATTTATGAAAAATTAAATTCAATTATTCCCAAGTAAAAAATAAGTATTAGCAAAATAAAAAAATGTTTATATGTGTATTACAATTATTAAAGGATATACTAAAATTTCCTTACAATTATCTTATTGTGCAATTATTGAGAAAAAAAACTTAAAAAAAATAATTATTAATATACTAAATTGTAGTTGAAATAAAAAAATAAATTCGTAAATGTGAACAAAACTAAAAATTAAAAAATAAAGTTACAGTCTACAAGTAAAAATAAACTATTTTATTCTCCACAAAACAAAGAATGGAACAAATACAGAATATTTACAATAAATAGAAACATTATATATATATAAGGAACGTTATATATATAACAGTAACAAAGCTAGTAAACTATTTTCAAGTTAATATTTTTTCATATATGAGAGAAAAATATTAATGCAATAAAAACTTATTTTTTATTTAACACATTTAACGCCGCTCAGAAACATTTATATGAGGTATTTCCATAAGAATTACTCACCTAATGATTTTTATAAAGAAATAATCACTGAACTCACATTTTACAGAGTGTTCCTTGTAATCAATCGGTCATATAATAGAATTTTGTTATAAGAAACATTGATCATTTACAAATCTATTCAAAAGTTATTACTAATGCCGCAGCAGAGAAATAAAATATACTGGAATTATTTTATATAGAAAAGATGTTTGATTCTATATATAAATTAGTTTCAAGTCAATTAATTTAATTGTAGTTGTTTTAATATAATATGTATTTATAAAAGGGACACAAACAAATGACCGAAGTACTCGGAGATCATCGGAGAGATTGTAAAAATGTCTTGGCTTTTAAATATTAAATCACTTCTTATTTCTTAAAAACATTAACAATATATTATTAAACAATAATTTAATTAATGTAATATAAAAGTAAAAAAAATTTATTTGACTATTCTTTTATTCTTTAATATAAGATAATTAATAATATTATATTATTTTTATATTTTTAAAAATGTATGAGTAAAATTTAAGTTATTAAATTAACTTAAATTAAATTATTAATACATTTCAATAATTTAATAATAATTTGTTACATTTTAATAATTTAATGATTTTATTAACATATTGATATTATTTGACCTTTCATAACAATTTAATATTTTCTCTTTTAAATCTCTTGGTCTATGCTTTAATTTGGTCAACGTCAACTTAAAATCCACTTTCTACTGCGGCGAGTATAACATATATATTGTGAAGCCCTCACTTTAAAATGCAATATCCCATTAATTACAAGTGGTTAAGTAATATTTTATAGGTATATGTATATTGAAGCAGAACTTGATGTAATGTCTAGGTTGTAGCGCAAGAACTGACTAGTTGTAGGGATTAACTCTAAGTATTTATAAAAAAAGATTGCTTTAAAAATAAATGGAATTAAAAAATTAAAATAAAAAATTTAACCGATTTTACCCATTTCGTGTACAGAACTCACTTTTTGCAATAGCTGAATAGTTGAAGAAGAAATATTGTATAGATTATAAATGAAAATGAATTTGTAGTATGTCGAACAACGAATAAAGAACTGTTAGTACAAGAAATAAATACAGTAATACACTATAACCACAGTTTTTTAAGAAAATGGAAATATCTAATATAATTACAAAATTACAAATCACAAAAAATTTTAAGCAAATTTTGTACACTAATTTTATAAGAAAATGAATGTTAAGGCCTTAAAGTGGGTGGTTGTTTAAATAGCCATGTGTGAAAGTTTATTTAATCTTAAAAATCTATAACCGATACAAATTGAAAACTACTTGGAGACTTAAAAGTTTTTAACTTTTTGCTGATTTTGTAAAAACTATTGGTAAGAAATTTAAAACAAAATAACTCTTAATAAATACTCTCAACTTAAGAACTGCTACGAAGATATCATTCAACTTCCAGAAAATACTTCTGATACAGTTATAACAGAAAATGTCTTAATTGATTATGCTATTTTGTGTTGGAAAATTCGTTTAATATAAAAATGTATACAGCCCCACCTTATACCAGATCAGGTAATATTAATGTCGAGCGTTTCCATCGCATTTCATTGAACTTTTGCTACTTCTGTGTTTCTTGAAAGCGCAAACTAGCTACAAATCATTCTTGGCAATATTACCTATGTATTTGTTACATATAATTACTTTTTATTCCATCACATGAAAAATATCAATCCAATTAAATACATTTTAATTTATTCATAAGTTAATCATTTAGGAGCATATATTAAATAATTTCACGATTTTATTTCAAAATCCTAGTACGCAACGTATAGTGACAACGTATTCTTTTAAAATCAGATTTTATAACCCAAATAGTTCGAAAACCTCTTTGGTATACAAAGACCTACAAAGCCAAAGACACTGTACAATTAAAAGACACATTAATCATTTTAAGTTTCATTAATTTAGTACTTAACAGACCCGTAGTAGCCAGAAATTTACTTCAAGGGAGATTTATAAGTCCCAAACTTGAAAATTTTTTAAATAATCTCCTAGATTTTTGTTTGATGAAAAATCAATCCCAATCCAATTAGCTGGATCAACACATCAAATTATAACAAGATAAGTCAGTCTATCACAGTTGATAATATTTCTTGTTAAAGAATCTGATCTGTTATGTTCTGTAGATGTTGTACTCGACAGAAAAGCCGGAAAATAAACTTCATTACAATATAAATAAGTTTCAGTTTGAAAATTATAACAATGTGTATGTGTGCATGTAGGTTATCGAGTTAATTAGGTACCAGCTTATAGTCGATTTGCTCTATAATAATTAACTTGATATAACTGAGTGTAGTTTTTTTTTCTACAAACTTCACACAATTTGATAATTGTGAGTGAACTTAGAACAGTTAAAACTGAAGCTTTAATTTACGGTCAAATTTAAAATTTCGCCTCTATTAAAAACTTCCGAACAATAGTGAAATTTTTTTTTTAATGGCCAATTAAAATAAAATTTTTCTTCCCAAAACGAAATGCTATGTAGTAAACAAGATTTGCTTGAAAATTGTTAAAAATATTATTTGAATTACTATTAAATACATACAATATTTTTTTTTGGCTTAAACATTTGCCCAAATATTAGAAATAATGAAATTTTATTGAAAAAGAAAAACAAATCGGCGTTTAATGTGTTAAAAATATCAAAATAGTAAAAATAATTATTTTGCATATATAGAAATACGTTTTCTTAAATATACGTAAATATATGTATACATAATTACATGTATACATATGGATATCATCTGTATACATGTGTACATATGGATATCTGTATATATTTAAAAATATATGTGTATACATATAATTATATATATACGTATGTACTTATGTATTAATATATATATAAAAATATTTAAATTTTTCATTTGAAGCAAACAGGATTTATCTCATAAGCTTACACTCATATATAGTACGATGTCTCTTCCAATTTTTTATCATTTAAATTTTGTTTTGTAACTGTGCATAAAGCTTATTTATATAAAATACTTAGCGTTATTTTTAAAATTTTTTCATATTTCATTAATATTGTTTTTCTAAGCAATAGATAACAATAAAAAGATTTCTTATGTATTAATATAAAAAAAAATTTATTTAAATAGCAACAGAATCATATAGTATATTTTCTAGCTGAACGTAAGTTAATATATACAAGTATTATCAGCATATATTCTCACATTAAATAAAATATCTACATAAAATATTCAATTTATAAATATTACAAAAACTATATAAATATTTTAAATAAAATAAAGAGCAGCAACAGAACAAAAAAATATATATATACACGATTGTATGTACAAATACATACAAAAATGATTGTATCAATAAAACTTATTTAAATCATGCATAAATTGTCTAATTTTATAAAATTGATTTGTCAAAAGGATCATGAAATCTCCGTTTCCTCAGTTGACGAAACAAAAATCTATACACAATCCACATTCAACAAATGTATTTAATAATACAATTTTAATCTACAAATAGCCTGCGTTGACTAATCATATAAAATAAATACTGAAGATAATTCGTAAATTAAAGGAAAAAATTTATATAAGTAGAAAAATGCCAAAGAAAATCTTATCATAAAAACAGATCTCAAAAAAAAGAGAAGTCCTAGATTTCAGTAAAAAACTGAACCGATTGTTTAAAAAGCAATATAATTGATATAATAAGCTTTTATTTTACATCAGTCCATTCTATATTATTGATTTTCTCACTCAGTGGAAAGAAAAATTAAGAATATTTGATATATATTTTTCAAAAATTTTCGGTTTTCTAGATGAAAACACATTTATTTGAAAAATAAATTTACAATTTTATTTTCTTCATATCCTTAAAACAGTAATTTACTATTTAAGGAATATATCATTTTTCAGGTACAGATTTACCTTAAAAACAAGCCTAATCATAAAGTCGGTTATAATAAGATTTATATAGAATGATTTCATAATATCAATAACATTGTTTTGCACAGGCATTATCTATAAATCAAGCGTCGTTTTTTTACGATCCACCTGTGAACTACGATTTCTATTATTTTTTACTACAAAAGCATACAAATTTATTCGTTATGTCTTACACACTTTGGTAAATTTAGACTCTCTATATGTCACAAAGAAGTCAGCGGTTAATCACGCAAAAGTCAATTGCGTGACAGATGAAAAATTTTTTCTTATAAATCTTTTGTTAAACAGGAGGGTATATACTTGAGATAATGTAAAAGTTGGAACTGAAAAACACCAAATTATCACTCATTGATAACATTCCACCAGAGTCACTAAAAGCATATCTATTAGACATAGTTGAGCCAATACATCCGCTCTTTTCGTTTTTATGAGAAAGTGGTATTTTGAACAGTAAATAAATGTCTTTTACCCTTAAAGATGTTTTCCAGCATCTTGCTCAACCCGATTACGGAAATACTAGACTCAACCTTAAGAAATCAGTGAATAAATTTCTTACATTACTCACATCGTTGAACATATTTGCGAATCTGACTCGACAGCTTAGAGAAGAATAAAATTTCGAAAACGCTATATAAAATATTATATCATTTATCAAAGCACACTACGAGGAATATGGCTGCCAACTTAAATCATATGAATATGCCTGTGTTGTTTTCAGAACCATACAAAACTTACTCCAGCGTGAGACAAGGTTGTGTCCTTGAAAGTATGTCGTTAAAAAGTGGCATAGAAAAAAACGAAGAATATCGAACTGTGTCAGTCTTGATAGAACGAAGACGAAGGTAATGATAATAAATGCGTGAAGCTTGGAAAATTTTAACATTAACAACAAAAGAAAACCTATAGACCAGTTCATCTGTCTAGGTCACGCAATCCGAGCAGCTGGGGACCACAAAAGACCACAAAAGACATGCTCATTCAAATCACCAAATCCACAACCACTTTTGTATATTTACTTAGAATAATGCCTGACTTGTTTCTCAATTTCTTTATTGCGAAACGCCACTGTTTTCGGAAGTCTAGTCGTATCAACAATGTCCATCAGTTATTTTAGTCATATACATACTAATAACATCACGCAATTATGATTGTGTTCAAGATAATTTATTTAATACATCAGATTTAATGAGACACCAACAAATTTAGCTGACGAATCTAAATAATATCATATCTATCGATTTCTTACAATATATATATGTTAACTATTCTAAAGAATCTTTCATATATTCAATATATTTCTGGTTAGAATTTTGCTGGATTTCACGTTACTTGTTGAGTCGCCATTAATTTTGAATATCTTTTGCAAAATATTCCTTCGTATTTCCTCTGTCAAATATTGTAATACTTAAGCATGTAGGTAAATATTTTACTTCGCTATCTTGACACTGGATATCAGATTTTTGTGTTTTAACAATTTTTTCCGCATTTCAAGTTTAAACTTTTACACAGTTTTTCGTCCGTTAACTTTCCTTTTTTGACGTAAACTTGCGTTGTTGAAAGTGTCATCATGAATTATAGCGTGCAGATCATTATGATATGGAGTTTCGTTGATAATATTTTTGTAACGACAGTACTTGAATTCATTATATTTCCAAGCTCCTATTCCTTCATCATTATTGGGTCTCATTTGAACTGGAAAGTTGGTATTGTTTTGTTGTGTTAGTTTTAAGACAAATGATTCATTATTTATATAGTTACTGTTATCGCAAGGCAATTGTAATATATCATCTACATTGGAACCGACGTAGTCCACGTCCATTGGTTGTGGTGACTCTCTTTCCTGATCTACATTTGAATTGACATCGTTAACATTCATGAACTCAATTGGATCTTCTACATTCGGTTCCTTAAAACAAACAAAAACTTTTAAAATATATTGTTATCAACTTAATACTCATATTTCCCTTACATTTGTATTGAAGTGATGATTTGCACAATTACAGTAAACTATCTTCTTTGACTTTTGTTTAGGTGGTTTCTGTGTATTTGTACATTTATAAGGACTCAATAAACATTTGCGCCTACGAATACAGCGACGATTTTCTTTATTTCTCGGATTATTTGCAACATTAGAAGGTGTAATTTGACCCACATTATTAAAAGTTGCGTTCACTTCATACCCTGCAGAAAGATAGACGTCGTCAATATCCATTGGCTCAACTGGATCGTCTGCTTGCACACCCTTAGAAGATATTGAAACTTAATATATGAAAATATGTCATCAATATTAAAACTAAAATTTGACTTACTTTTGTAGGCATGTGATAATGATATGTATCATCACCAAAAAATATTTCCTTAGGTTTCCGCTTACATACATTTTGTCTTCTTTTCCATTTATAAGTATCACATAAATTCCTATACCCACGACGTCTTCTTTTCTTCTTCTGATTCTTGGGAATTATCACATTTGGTTCTGGATCGATTTGCTGAGAAAGTAAGATTTGTGACTTACGCCTTGGATCGCAATTATAACGAAGTGTATCCTTATCAATACGTGTAATGATATTCATCAATTCCATATTTTTTATAGAGACTTTGATGTAAAACCTTAATCCTCTTACAGGTACCAAATTCCTCATATGATAGAGTACAGTGTTTATGAGAACAGATTCACTTAAGATCTCATTAAGGCCTTGGACCGAAGTCAAATCCTGAAGCGCATGATATACATGGCGATTAACTTTTTTTGGAACGTAAAATCTGTCCATCTTAGTGCATTTAATTTGAAAGAAGAATTATTTCAGCCCAAGCTGCTTTTAAACTTTAAAAGAATATTTAAAATTTTAATTTCACTAGTATTATAGAACATTTTAATAGTTTTTTCAGATACGTGTAAACAAAATCCAAATTGTTCAAATGTGTCCATGTGAAAACTGATATTACCTAATTTGGTCATCTAATAAGGTGAAACGAAAGTTATATTGCAAAAAGAGTAATGAGCATAAAGGAACCGACAAACACAACAAGACGACGAAAAGCAAACTGGTTGTATAGAAAATATATATGCGAATATTACTTAACTATGAATATTTCAGATAATGTGAATATTAATAAACTATATGTCATATAATAGACGATTATAACTCATATATGAACAAATATACTGTCCGTAAACTGTTTGAATAAAATTACCTTCAGGATTCAATTACCTTCAATGAATTCCACAATTCTAATACCTACATAAATAGAACATCTATGCGAAATAGAATTAAATAAATTTTTAATTTTATAAATATCTATTTTATAAATATCTGAAAGCACTCACCAGCGGGTACAAGTCGACTCACGGCCAATTTAATTAAAAAAGTAATTTTGTATAGTAATTTTTCTACTATCAAAAAATTTAAACATATTTTAAAATAAAATTTTTATCTGCATCTGTCGAATAAAAACTTTTGAATTATAATTCATATAAAAACTTATATACTATACAACGATGACGAGATTCGAAATTTTTAAGAAATCAATAAGCACTGTATCTTGGAGAAATGGCGTAGAACATTTCTCCTTGTTTTTAGTATTGGTTGCACTGCTGGTAAAGCACTGCTGGTTAAATAACAGGCAGCTACTATATTCATCAAGTGATTGACCCAGATATATATTTGCATATTTAATGTATATTTATTTATGTAATATATTGTCGGACATACCAAACACTTCAAAATCTATATTTTTTAACTAAATCAAAACGTACTCAACACAACGGCTTCAACAGTTCGGGCACAGAGAACTTATATTTAAGTGTCCACAAAATGTATGACCAATAAAAAGGTTGAAATTAACTGTTCAAATAATAGGATGCCGCGAAAAACAACAAGACGACGGAAAGCTTCCTGGTTTATAACTGTTTTAAAGAAGATAATAAAATAACACCTAGGTTATGTGACAACAAAGGAATGGAAAATCTTAATATTTTATAAATATCTGAAAACTGGCACTTACCAACTAATATTGTCGACTCAGCATCTGGCAGTCACGCCTAATTTAAATAATAAAGTAATTTTGTAATAAAGCAATTTTTCCACTATCAAAAAATTTAAACAAATTTTTAATAAGAATTTTTTATTTATCTTCATCGAATAAAAATTTTCGAGTTTTCGAGTTATATGAAAAAAATATACAATGAAAACGAGATTCATTAAAGTAAAATGTTTTTCAACAGTTGATTCAACAACAGTAGAGTTGATCACAAACCGAGTTTAAAAATATACCTGAGTGGGTATTCCAATAGACTTGTGCAATGGCAGACTTATACCTGAAACCGACTTGAGTTCAAATAATAGCCAATTGTGTTATCGCGGAACAGCGTTCTACATACGCAGACTAGAGGTGAAAGTGCGAGCAGTTTCGATAGGCACGACTCCCCTATTCCGGTAAAAGTGAATCAACTTTACGATTCTATAAATTTGAGAAAGTCCATAATTTACAGGTCAACAGTGCAGTCAGGTCGGTAAGAAAAGAGGTTCTGAAGAATTTACATCTTCTCCTAGCCAATAATGGACACTGAGGACGCTACTTGAGATGGAACACTGCTTGGCTTACTCCTCATCTGTTGATCCACAACTATAGCAAAAGTCGTTGTAGGGTAGATCCAATTTTATAGCATGACTTCCTAGTAAGCACTGATCTGATAAAACCGATTACTGCAGATCTGAGCAGGTTAAAACTTAGTTGAATTAGCTGACTAATACGTTTTTTGTCCAGTTTGAGCCAGATCAATCTCGAAATCTGACAGCAGGGTTATCTGCCCAATTTTGTTAAACTATACTCAGGTATTTGGATTTGATTGCCAGTTTTGAGGTTGAAAGTGGGACATCAAAAACTAAGAAATGCATGTCAGTGAGCCTTGGGAAACTCGTCCGCCTTACAGTTGCCCGAGATATCCTTGAGCCACGGAACCCATATGAGCTAGACAGAGACACGCTTGGTTAGCTCTTTAAGAGAAACTCAGCATTATGGAATTGTTAATAATGTGACTGTAGTGACTACCAGAATTTATTTATATTACCACTTACTTGAATTCTATTTTGTATTAATTAATTTATAGATGTTCGTAATATGACTTTAATTTAGGTCTATAGGATGTTGTAGTGTATTCCAATTAGTTATATTAAATAAGTTATGTTAAGATCAATTTATCTTAAATAAGTTATGTTAAGATCAATTTATTTTAAATAAGTTATGTTAAGAAGTTATGTTAAAAAATTTATTTTAAGAGAGCTATGTTAATGTTAAATACTTATGTTAAGAAATCTGGATTAAAAAAGTTTTGTTGAGGAAAATAATTCCAATATAACGGACTAAAAGTACTAAGAAGTGTGTATAAAAACAGAGCAAATTTAAATAAAATGATCATTTGAAATCTAAAATTTACCTTAAAAGATATCAATATAATGCTCCTATAGCGAAAATTGCTGAAATTCTGCTAAAAACAAGAATATCTTGCTGCCTTAGCGAGAATTCTTATTAGTTGGATAATCTGTTCCCTTAGCAGAAATCCCAATACATTCAAAATAATAGCTGAATATTATATATGACTTTAATTGGGGTCTATAGGATGTGATATAATTTCAAATGACTTCTTTATGGTGTTTGTATGCAACCAAGATCCCATATTTAATTGAGCTGTTCATTTTCAAAAATACAAAAATAATAATAGTCATCTTAGTATCATTGAATGTTTAGATTTTAACTCTGATCACTCACCAGTAATTCTATTAGTTTCACATAAACCAACACTAATCCATAGATCGGCAAGACTAGACCGACCGAAGCAATTTCATCTAAAATAGGAAAAATAAATCCCATATCAAGAACCTATTAATTTATTAGTAATACGTAAAGAACAGTAAATTCTACGCAGTTGACAATAAACAGGATGGCCAGTAGATCAACTAATCATCCATGGAACCTTCCCTTTCAATTTCCATTTCACCAACTAGTTAAATAACGACATGGCTTTTATACTCCAAATAAAGTAGTTCCGACATAGTCGACAGATGTAAATCGGAAGTATTTAAGATAATATCAAATCTAACAAGACACGAGATCTAACGAGATCGGCGCGTATTTTAATAATTGTATTTATTTATTTCTTATAATACAACTAAATAACTAAAATACTGTTATTAACTATATTTTTAAGTGAACTCCTTTCTTTATATTATAATAATATTAGTTATCTGATCGATTTGTTTTATTTGGAAAATGTTTTTTATATCTTCTCAACTGCTTCATATTTACTATAAAACTAAGAAGCCGTTCGTTCAAGTATTACTTAACGCACATTCTTATCATTTTAGAACCCCTCTACATTATTATGGTGATACAAAAATAATATATTTGCTTAAACTGGTCATCAATTGCACTAAATGTGTTTTAAAAAATAATAAAAAAAATTTGATTTTGAAATAAATTAACGATGTAAATAAAAAAAATATAAAAAGGAAAAATATTTATTAAAAAATAATATATATCATTTTTCAGGTGCAGATTTACCTTAAAAACAAGCCTAATCATAAAGTCGGTTATAATAAGATTTATATAGAATGATTTCATAATATCAATAACATTGTTTTGCACAGGCATTATCTATAAATCAAGCGTCGTTTTTTTACGATCCACCTGTGAACTACGATTTCTATTATTTTTTACTACAAAAGCATACAAATTTATTCGTTATGTCTTACACACTTTGGTAAATTTAGACTCTCTATATGTCACAAAGAAGTCAGCGGTTAATCACGCAAAAGTCAATTGCGTGACAGATGAAAAATTTTTTCTTATAAATCTTTTGTTAAACAGGAGGGTATATACTTGAGATAATGTAAAAGTTGGAACTGAAAAACACCAAATTATCACTCATTGATAACATTCCACCAGAGTCACTAAAAGCATATCTATTAGACATAGTTGAGCCAATACATCCGCTCTTTTCGTTTTTATGAGAAAGTGGTATTTTGAACAGTAAATAAATGTCTTTTACCCTTAAAGATGTTTTCCAGCATCTTGCTCAACCCAATTACGGAAATACTAGACTCAACCTTAAGAAATCAGTGAATAAATTTCTTACATTACTCACATCGTTGAACATATTTGCGAATCTGACTCGACAGCTTAGAGAAGAATAAAATTTCGGAAACGCTATATAAAATATTATATCATTTATCAAAGCACACTACGAGGAATATGGCTGCCAACTTAAATCATATGAATATGCCTGTGTTGTTTTCAGAACCATACAAAACTTACTCCAGCGTGAGACAAGGTTGTGTCCTTGAAAGTATGTCGTTAAAAAGTGGCATAGAAAAAAACGAAGAATATCGAACTGTGTCAGTCTTGATAGAACGAAGACGAAGGTAATGATAATAAATGCGTGAAGCTTGGAAAATTTTAACATTAACAACAAAAGAAAACCTATAGACCAGTTCATCTGTCTAGGTCACGCAATCCGAGCAGCTGGGGACCACAAAAGACCACAAAAGACATGCTCATTCAAATCACCAAATCCACAACCACTTTTGTATATTTACTTAGAATAATGCCTGACTTGTTTCTCAATTTCTTTATTGCGAAACGCCACTGTTTTCGGAAGTCTAGTCGTATCAACAATGTCCATCAGTTATTTTAGTCATATACATACTAATAACATCACGCAATTATGATTGTGTTCAAGATAATTTATTTAATACATCAGATTTAATGAGACACCAACAAATTTAGCTGACGAATCTAAATAATATCATATCTATCGATTTCTTACAATATATATATGTTAACTATTCTAAAGAATCTTTCATATATTCAATATATTTCTGGTTAGAATTTTGCTGGATTTCACGTTACTTGTTGAGTCGCCATTAATTTTGAATATCTTTTGCAAAATATTCCTTCGTATTTCCTCTGTCAAATATTGTAATACTTAAGCATGTAGGTAAATATTTTACTTCGCTATCTTGACACTGGATATCAGATTTTTGTGTTTTAACAATTTTTTCCGCATTTCAAGTTTAAACTTTTACACAGTTTTTCGTCCGTTAACTTTCCTTTTTTGACGTAAACTTGCGTTGTTGAAAGTGTCATCATGAATTATAGCGTGCAGATCATTATGATATGGAGTTTCGTTGATAATATTTTTGTAACGACAGTACTTGAATTCATTATATTTCCAAGCTCCTATTCCTTCATCATTATTGGGTCTCATTTGAACTGGAAAGTTGGTATTGTTTTGTTGTGTTAGTTTTAAGACAAATGATTCATTATTTATATAGTTACTGTTATCGCAAGGCAATTGTAATATATCATCTACATTGGAACCGACGTAGTCCACGTCCATTGGTTGTGGTGACTCTCTTTCCTGATCTACATTTGAATTGACATCGTTAACATTCATGAACTCAATTGGATCTTCTACATTCGGTTCCTTAAAACAAACAAAAACTTTTAAAATATATTGTTATCAACTTAATACTCATATTTCCCTTACATTTGTATTGAAGTGATGATTTGCACAATTACAGTAAACTATCTTCTTTGACTTTTGTTTAGGTGGTTTCTGTGTATTTGTACATTTATAAGGACTCAATAAACATTTGCGCCTACGAATACAGCGACGATTTTCTTTATTTCTCGGATTATTTGCAACATTAGAAGGTGTAATTTGACCCACATTATTAAAAGTTGCGTTCACTTCATACCCTGCAGAAAGATAGACGTCGTCAATATCCATTGGCTCAACTGGATCGTCTGCTTGCACACCCTTAGAAGATATTGAAACTTAATATATGAAAATATGTCATCAATATTAAAACTAAAATTTGACTTACTTTTGTAGGCATGTGATAATGATATGTATCATCACCAAAAAATATTTCCTTAGGTTTCCGCTTACATACATTTTGTCTTCTTTTCCATTTATAAGTATCACATAAATTCCTATACCCACGACGTCTTCTTTTCTTCTTCTGATTCTTAGGAATTATCACATTTGGTTCTGGATCGATTTGCTGAGAAAGTAAGATTTGTGACTTACGCCTTGGATCGCAATTATAACGAAGTGTATCCTTATCAATACGTGTAATGATATTCATCAATTCCATATTTTTTATAGAGACTTTGATGTAAAACCTTAATCCTCTTACAGGTACCAAATTCCTCATATGATAGAGTACAGTGTTTATGAGAACAGATTCACTTAAGATCTCATTAAGGCCTTGGACCGAAGTCAAATCCTGAAGCGCATGATATACATGGCGATTAACTTTTTTTGGAACGTAAAATCTGTCCATCTTAGTGCATTTAATTTGAAAGAAGAATTATTTCAGCCCAAGCTGCTTTTAAACTTTAAAAGAATATTTAAAATTTTAATTTCACTAGTATTATAGAACATTTTAATAGTTTTTTCAGATACGTGTAAACAAAATCCAAATTGTTCAAATGTGTCCATGTGAAAACTGATATTACCTAATTTGGTCATCTAATAAGGTGAAACGAAAGTTATATTGCAAAAAGAGTAATGAGCATAAAGGAACCGACAAACACAACAAGACGACGAAAAGCAAACTGGTTGTATAGAAAATATATATGCGAATATTACTTAACTATGAATATTTCAGATAATGTGAATATTAATAAACTATATGTCATATAATAGACGATTATAACTCATATATGAACAAATATACTGTCCGTAAACTGTTTGAATAAAATTACCTTCAGGATTCAATTACCTTCAATGAATTCCACAATTCTAATACCTACATAAATAGAACATCTAAGCGAAATAGAATTTTTAGTAGAAAATAGAAAATATTAATATTTTATAAATATCTGAAAGCACTCACCAGCGGGTACAAGTCGACTCACGGCCAATTTAATTAAAAAAGTAATTTTGTATAGTAATTTTTCTACTATCAAAAAATTTAAACATATTTTAAAATAAAATTTTTATCTGCATCTGTCGAATAAAAACTTTTGAATTATAATTCATATAAAAACTTATATACTATACAACGATGACGAGATTCGAAATTTTTAAGAAATCAATAAGCACTGTATCTTGGAGAAATGGCGTAGAACATTTCTCCTTGTTTTTAGTATTGGTTGCACTGCTGGTCAAGCACTGCTGGTTAAATAACAGGCAGCTACTATATTCATCAAGTGATTGACCCAGATATATATTTGCATATTTAATGTATATTTATTTATGTAATATATTGTCGGACATACCTAACACTTCAAAATCTATATTTTTTAACTAAATCAAAACGTACTCAACACAACGGCTTCAACAGTTCGGGCACAGAGAACTTATATTTAAGTGTCCACAAAATGTATGACCAATAAAAAGGTTGAAATTAACTGTTCAAATAATAGGATGCCGCGAAAAACAACAAGACGACGGAAAGCTTCCTGGTTTATAACTGTTTTAAAGAAGATAATAAAATAACACCTAGGTTATGTGACAACAAAGGAATGGAAAATCTTAATATTTTATAAATATCTGAAAACTGGCACTTACCAACTAATATTGTCGACTCAGCATCTGGCAGTCACGCCTAATTTAAATAATAAAGTAATTTTGTAATAAAGCAATTTTTCCACTATCAAAAAATTTAAACAAATTTTTAATAAGAATTTTTTATTTATCTTCATCGAATAAAAATTTTCGAGTTTTCGAGTTATATGAAAAAAATATACAATGAAAACGAGATTCATTAAAGTAAAATGTTTTTCAACAGTTGATTCAACAACAGTAGAGTTGATCACAAACCGAGTTTAAAAATATACCTGAGTGGGTATTCCAATAGACTTGTGCAATGGCAGACTTATACCTGAAACCGACTTGAGTTCAAATAATAGCCAATTGTGTTATCGCGGAACAGCGTTCTACATACGCAGACTAGAGGTGAAAGTGCGAGCAGTTTCGATAGGCACGACTCCCCTATTCCGGTAAAAGTGAATCAACTTTACGATTCTATAAATTTGAGAAAGTCCATAATTTACAGGTCAACAGTGCAGTCAGGTCGGTAAGAAAAGAGGTTCTGAAGAATTTACATCTTCTCCTAGCCAATAATGGACACTGAGGACGCTACTTGAGATGGAACACTGCTTGGCTTACTCCTCATCTGTTGATCCACAACTATAGCAAAAGTCGTTGTAGGGTAGATCCAATTTTATAGCATGACTTCCTAGTAAGCACTGATCTGATAAAACCGATTACTGCAGATCTGAGCAGGTTAAAACTTAGTTGAATTAGCTGACTAATACGTTTTTTGTCCAGTTTGAGCCAGATCAATCTCGAAATCTGACAGCAGGGTTATCTGCCCAATTTTGTTAAACTATACTCAGGTATTTGGATTTGATTGCCAGTTTTGAGGTTGAAAGTGGGACATCAAAAACTAAGAAATGCATGTCAGTGAGCCTTGGGAAACTCGTCCGCCTTACAGTTGCCCGAGATATCCTTGAGCCACGGAACCCATATGAGCTAGACAGAGACACGCTTGGTTAGCTCTTTAAGAGAAACTCAGCATTATGGAATTGTTAATAATGTGACTGTAGTGACTACCAGAATTTATTTATATTACCACTTACTTGAATTCTATTTTGTATTAATTAATTTATAGATGTTCGTAATATGACTTTAATTTAGGTCTATAGGATGTTGTAGTGTATTCCAATTAGTTATATTAAATAAGTTATGTTAAGATCAATTTATCTTAAATAAGTTATGTTAAGAAGTTATGTTAAAAAATTTATTTTAAGAGAGCTATGTTAATGTTAAATACTTATGTTAAGAAATCTGGATTAAAAAAGTTTTGTTGAGGAAAATAATTCCAATATAACGGACTAAAAGTACTAAGAAGTGTGTATAAAAACAGAGCAAATTTAAATAAAATGATCATTTGAAATCTAAAATTTACCTTAAAAGATATCAATATAATGCTCCTATAGCGAAAATTGCTGAAATTCTGCTAAAAACAAGAATATCTTGCTGCCTTAGCGAGAATTCTTATTAGTTGGATAATCTGTTCCCTTAGCAGAAATCCCAATACATTCAAAATAATAGCTGAATATTATATATGACTTTAATTGGGGTCTATAGGATGTGATATAATTTCAAATGACTTCTTTATGGTGTTTGTATGCAACCAAGATCCCATATTTAATTGAGCTGTTCATTTTCAAAAACACAAAAATAATAATAGTCATCTTAGTATCATTGAATGTTTAGATTTTAACTCTGATCACTCACCAGTAATTCTATTAGTTTCACATAAACCAACACTAATCCATAGATCGGCAAGACTAGACCGACCGAAGCAATTTCATCTAAAATAGGAAAAATAAATCCCATATCAAGAACCTATTAATTTATTAGTAATACGTAAAGAACAGTAAATTCTACGCAGTTGACAATAAACAGGATGGCCAGTAGATCAACTAATCATACATGGAACCTTCCCTTTCAATTTCCATTTCACCAACTAGTTAAATAACGACATGGCTTTTATACTCCAAATAAAGTAGTTCCACATAGTCGACAGATGTAAATTGGAAGTATTTAAGATAATATTAAATCTAACAAGACACGAGATCTAACGAGATCGGCGCGTATTTTAATAATTGTATTTATTTATGTTGGCAACTCTGCCAAGATGACAGTTGACAGATAAAGTAGAATTAACATTTTAATTCTGTCAGTTATTTTGAACTTGTGAAATAATAATAACTTGGAGTTTTTTGAAGAAATAAATATCTAAATTATACAGATATAACAGTGGCGACGAGGATATTTTTTTTTTTGCATTACATGAAAAATATATGTACACAAAAAAAAAAATGAATCCACAAGAATTCAAGTTATTTTTCCAAGAAATGCAAAACCAACGTGCGAAAGACACCGAAGCAATGCGTGAACTTTTCAAGGAGTGTTTGCAAATGAAAGCAGTTCCGAAAACAGAAAAACCGGAGCAAACAATGGAGATTTTAGCATCGAGTCTAACGGAATTTGTTTATGATCCAGAAAATAACTTAACATTTGAAACGTGGTATACGAGGTATGAAGATTTGTTCTTAGTAGATGGTAGCAAACTTGATGACGCAGCGAAGGTCAGGCTACTATTAAGGAAACTCAGTACAACTGTGCATAACAAATATATGGACTTTATTTTGCCTAAGCATCCACGTGAATATAATTTCACTACAACAGTGGAGAAATTAAAACAACTGTTTGGACTCCAAAAGTCACAATTCAGCTTACGCTATAGCTGCTTACAGTTAACCAAACCACCAGATGCCGACTATACTACGTACGCAGCCGAAGTTAATAAACAATGTGAAAATTTTAAATTGAATAGCCTGTCACTGGACCAGTTCAAATGTTTAATGTTCGTATTGGGGCTGAAATCGGAAGCAGACTTCGAAATAAGAACCCGAATATTGACCAAACTGGACACAGAAGCTGATACCATCAACTTGGAAAAACTTACAAACGAGTGTCAGCGTATTATTAATTTAAAATCCGACACAGCGCTGGTAGAAAATAAATCACGTGAAAATCAGGTGAATCGAGTACAAGCAAATAAGCTTAAGAACAATCACAAACCGAAAACACCATGCTGGTTTTGTGGAGCAATGCATTATGTGCGTGACTGCCCATACAAAAATTATAAATGCGAAGACTGTCACAACATAGGCCATAAAAAAGGTTATTGCAAAGCGAAAAATTTATCAAAATCAAAATGCAATAGCAACAACAAAAATAATAGCAATGGTAAAGCAAAAACATTTTCACAGCCACGATCCAACAGTATATACACAACGAACAGCATCACAGCTTCACAGCGTAAATATGTCCACGTTAAAATCAACAATGTGCGAATCAAATTGCAATTTGATACTGCATCGGACATAACTATCATTTCAAAATTTAATTTCGACAAATTAAATATTTTAAATACAATGGAAGTACAACCAGAATCTGCTAAAAGTGCAACTGGAAACTTACCATTGTACGCAAAATTTACATGTGATGTGCAGTTAAAAGACACAATTAGAACACTTACGTGCTTCGTTACAACGATCGATTTGAACGTATTCGGATTGGACTGGATAACTGCTTTTCAACTTAGCGATATGACGCTTAATGCTATTTGCAGCCAAATTTCAACAACAAAACAGGCAAGTAATGTTTCAATAAAGTCGTCAAATTGCAAATTTCTTCCGGAAAAATTATTTCCAGAACTTTTCGATAATGCTATGGGTCTTTGTAATAAAACTAAGGCACATTTAATTATTAAACCAAACTGTCAACCTGTTTTTCGACCTAAGCGCCCGGTAGCATACGCAGTTCAACATTTGGTTGAAGAAGAAATCAAGCGACTTCAAGATCTCGACATTATCGCACCCATCAATTACTCTGACTGGGCCGCACCAATCGTAGTTATCAAAAAGCCAAATGGTAGCATTCATATTTGCGCTGATTTCTCAACTGGTCTTAACGACGCGCTTGAATCTTACAAGTATCCACTACCGCTTCCAGAGGATATTTTTGCAAAAATTAGCAATGCAACAGTATTTAGTCATATAGACCTTTCGGACGCTTTTCTCCAAATCGAAGTTGATAGCAAATCGCAAGAACTTCTCACAATAAACACGCATCTAGGTTTATTCAAATACAAGCGTATGGTTTTTGGCGTCAAAACTTTTCCGGCAATTTTCCAACAAATTATGGATAAAATGCTTGCGGGTTTAGATTGCGCAGCTGCTTACATTGACGATATCTTTGTCTCAGGTAGAAACCAACAAGAGCATGACAACAACTTACATGAAGTTCTACAACGTATTTATCAATACGGGTTTAAACTCAAGATCGCAAAATGCAATTTTTCAGTTCCTGAAATTGCTTACTTGGGATATATTGTCAGTAAAGACGGCATTCGCCCAGATCCAAAAAACATTGAAGCAATCAAGACAATGCCTGCGCCAACCAATCAATCCGAACTTAGATCACTCTTAGGTGCTATCAATTTTTATGGAAAATTCATAAATCACATGCGCAAATACCGAGGACCATTAGACGAACTACTTCAAAACAACAAGCAGTGGCAATGGACGGAACTTCATCAACGCTGTTTGAATGGTTTCAAGCAAATTTTGTCATCAGAGTTATTATTAGCGCATTACGATCCACTAAAAAACATAGTAGTCGCTGCAGATGCATCTAACTATGGGCTCGGAGCTTGCATTTTTCATGAAGCTGACGACGGTTCAATGAAAGTAATATGTCATGCATCCAGATCACTAACGCCCACAGAAAAACAATATAGCCAAATAGAAAAAGAAGCTCTTGCGCTTATTTTCGCGGTTACGAAATTTCACAGAATGGTTTTTGGGAGAAGATTCAAACTTCAAACAGATCATAAGCCTCTTCTAGCTATATTTGGTGATAAAACGGGAATTAAGGTGCATCAAGCAAATAGACTTCAACGTTGGGCAATTAAACTGATTGCATACGACTTCGAATTAAAGTTTATTTCAACTAACAGTTTTGGGTATGCAGACGTTTTATCACGACTCATACATAACACAATCAATCCTTCAGAAGACTATGTCATCGCTGCAGTAGAGTTTGAAATTGAAAGTAAACAAATTTTACATAACTCACTTGATAAGCTGCCGCTTACCAGCAAAATGATTACTTACGAAACAGCTAAGGACAAGGTTTTAGCTAAAATTCTCGAATATGTAACTGAAGGATGGCCATCAAACTGCAACAACAGTGAGTTAAAAGCTTACTTTAACCGAAAAAACGACATATGTATAGTTGACGGATGTTTAATGTTCGGACAACGCATTATTATACCTCAAATTTTCCGAAAGCGCATTCTTAAAGAAATTCACCGAGGTCATCAAGGCATAGGTCGTACTAAAGCCATCGCGCGGAACTACGTTTATTGGTCAAATATCGATCACGATATTGAAGCAATGGTGAAAAGTTGTTCAAATTGTGCCGCAGCAGCTAAAATGCCCACAAAAACAACTTTACATCCTTGGCCAAAACCTTCTGATTCTTGGGAACGGCTCCATATTGATTATGCAGGACCAATAGATTCATACTACTATTTGGTCGTAATCGATGCGTTCTCAAAATGGCCAGAAATTATACAAACAAAATCTATAACAGCAACTCAAACAATTTCCAGCTTGAAAGAAATTTTCGCTAGATTTGGGTTACCGAAGACAATAGTTTCAGACAATGGTACTCAATTTGTGAGTCACCAATTTCAACAGTTTTTAGCGGAAAACGGCATTAGTCATATACGAAGCAGTCCGTACTATCCCATGTCAAATGGACAAGCCGAAAGGTTTGTGGATACTTTAAAGCGAGCACTCAAAAAGTTAAATGGGAAGGGGGTAACTGCTGAAAATCTTCAAACATTTCTACAAGTTTACCGATCAACTCCGAATAAGCAAAATGAGGACAGTAAATCGCCAGCTGAAGTTTTACTAAAAAGAAAAATCCGTATTAAACTTGACTTGATTAAACCAACGCTGGTGTCAGACCCAAATGTCAAGTTTAAAAACAAGTGCGATACACAACTCAAAATGAAAGCGCAATTTGACAAAAGGCATGGTGCAAAGCCAAAGTTTTACGAAAAACAAGAGCTCGTTTATGTCAACATATTCAAAAACAAACACTTTGAATGGACAAAAGGTAAAATAATCGAACGCATAGGTAACGTCATTTATAATGTTCGCTTACAAAATGGCAAACTTATTCGTGCACATGCCAATCAAATTCGTGACCGAAAAGATCAAGGAAATGAGTTATCTTTAGAAATATGTACTTCCGAAGATATCGCCAACGAAAAGTGTTTAGTTGATGCATTTGGCCTCTACGAAACAACACCTAAAGATGTGGTCGAAATAACTAACAACAACATGGTTTCGACTCCAGATCAATCTTTCAGCGAAGTAACCGAGATTGCAATCCCTCAAACTGAGAAGCACAATGAGGCAGTTGTTCCGTATACACGACCAAGGCGTACTAGACATCCTATTGACAGTTATAGACCCTAGAATCACCGCATTGGAGATTTAATCTCAAAAGGGGAGGTGTTGGCAACTCTGCCAAGATGACAGTTGACAGATAAAGTAGAATTAACATTTTAATTCTGTCAGTTATTTTGAACTTGTGAAATAATAATAACTTGGAGTTTTTTGAAGAAATAAATATCTAAATTATACAGATATAACAATTTATTTCTTATAATACAACTAAATAACTAAAATACTGTTATTAACTATATTTTTAAGTGAACTCCTTTCTTTATATTATAATAATATTAGTTATCTGATCGATTTGTTTTATTTGGAAAATGTTTTTTATATCTTCTCAACTGCTTCATATTTACTATAAAACTAAGAAGCCGTTCGTTCAAGTATTACTTAACGCACATTCTTATCATTTTAGAACCCCTCTACATTATTATGGTGATACAAAAATAATATATTTGCTTAAACTGGTCATCAATTGCACTAAATGTGTTTTAAAAAATAATAAAAAAAATTTGATTTTGAAATAAATTAACGATGTAAATAAAAAAAATATAAAAAGGAAAAATATTTATTAAAAAATAATATATATCATTTTTCAGGTGCAGATTTACCTTAAAAACAAGCCTAATCATAAAGTCGGTTATAATAAGATTTATATAGAATGATTTCATAATATCAATAACATTGTTTTGCACAGGCATTATCTATAAATCAAGCGTCGTTTTTTTACGATCCACCTGTGAACTACGATTTCTATTATTTTTTACTACAAAAGCATACAAATTTATTCGTTATGTCTTACACACTTTGGTAAATTTAGACTCTCTATATGTCACAAAGAAGTCAGCGGTTAATCACGCAAAAGTCAATTGCGTGACAGATGAAAAATTTTTTCTTATAAATCTTTTGTTAAACAGGAGGGTATATACTTGAGATAATGTAAAAGTTGGAACTGAAAAACACCAAATTATCACTCATTGATAACATTCCACCAGAGTCACTAAAAGCATATCTATTAGACATAGTTGAGCCAATACATCCGCTCTTTTCGTTTTTATGAGAAAGTGGTATTTTGAACAGTAAATAAATGTCTTTTACCCTTAAAGATGTTTTCCAGCATCTTGCTCAACCCGATTACGGAAATACTAGACTCAACCTTAAGAAATCAGTGAATAAATTTCTTACATTACTCACATCGTTGAACATATTTGCGAATCTGACTCGACAGCTTAGAGAAGAATAAAATTTCGAAAACGCTATATAAAATATTATATCATTTATCAAAGCACACTACGAGGAATATGGCTGCCAACTTAAATCATATGAATATGCCTGTGTTGTTTTCAGAACCATACAAAACTTACTCCAGCGTGAGACAAGGTTGTGTCCTTGAAAGTATGTCGTTAAAAAGTGGCATAGAAAAAAACGAAGAATATCGAACTGTGTCAGTCTTGATAGAACGAAGACGAAGGTAATGATAATAAATGCGTGAAGCTTGGAAAATTTTAACATTAACAACAAAAGAAAACCTATAGACCAGTTCATCTGTCTAGGTCACGCAATCCGAGCAGCTGGGGACCACAAAAGACCACAAAAGACATGCTCATTCAAATCACCAAATCCACAACCACTTTTGTATATTTACTTAGAATAATGCCTGACTTGTTTCTCAATTTCTTTATTGCGAAACGCCACTGTTTTCGGAAGTCTAGTCGTATCAACAATGTCCATCAGTTATTTTAGTCATATACATACTAATAACATCACGCAATTATGATTGTGTTCAAGATAATTTATTTAATACATCAGATTTAATGAGACACCAACAAATTTAGATGACGAATCTAAATAATATCATATCTATCGATTTCTTACAATATATATATGTTAACTATTCTAAAGAATCTTTCATATATTCAATATATTTCTGGTTAGAATTTTGCTGGATTTCACGTTACTTGTTGAGTCGCCATTAATTTTGAATATCTTTTGCAAAATATTCCTTCGTATTTCCTCTGTCAAATATTGTAATACTTAAGCATGTAGGTAAATATTTTACTTCGCTATCTTGACACTGGATATCAGATTTTTGTGTTTTAACAATTTTTTCCGCATTTCAAGTTTAAACTTTTACACAGTTTTTCGTCCGTTAACTTTCCTTTTTTGACGTAAACTTGCGTTGTTGAAAGTGTCATCATGAATTATAGCGTGCAGATCATTATGATATGGAGTTTCGTTGATAATATTTTTGTAACGACAGTACTTGAATTCATTATATTTCCAAGCTCCTATTCCTTCATCATTATTGGGTCTCATTTGAACTGGAACGTTGGTATTGTTTTGTTGTGTTAGTTTTAAGACAAATGATTCATTATTTATATAGTTACTGTTATCGCAAGGCAATTGTAATATATCATCTACATTGGAACCGACGTAGTCCACGTCCATTGGTTGTGGTGACTCTCTTTCCTGATCTACATTTGAATTGACATCGTTAACATTCATGAACTCAATTGGATCTTCTACATTCGGTTCCTTAAAACAAACAAAAACTTTTAAAATATATTGTTATCAACTTAATACTCATATTTCCCTTACATTTGTATTGAAGTGATGATTTGCACAATTACAGTAAACTATCTTCTTTGACTTTTGTTTAGGTGGTTTCTGTGTATTTGTACATTTATAAGGACTCAATAAACATTTGCGCCTACGAATACAGCGACGATTTTCTTTATTTCTCGGATTATTTGCAACATTAGAAGGTGTAATTTGACCCACATTATTAAAAGTTGCGTTCACTTCATACCCTGCAGAAAGATAGACGTCGTCAATATCCATTGGCTCAACTGGATCGTCTGCTTGCACACCCTTAGAAGATATTGAAACTTAATATATGAAAATATGTCATCAATATTAAAACTAAAATTTGACTTACTTTTGTAGGCATGTGATAATGATATGTATCATCACCAAAAAATATTTCCTTAGGTTTCCGCTTACATACATTTTGTCTTCTTTTCCATTTATAAGTATCACATAAATTCCTATACCCACGACGTCTTCTTTTCTTCTTCTGATTCTTGGGAATTATCACATTTGGTTCTGGATCGATTTGCTGAGAAAGTAAGATTTGTGACTTACGCCTTGGATCGCAATTATAACGAAGTGTATCCTTATCAATACGTGTAATGATATTCATCAATTCCATATTTTTTATAGAGACTTTGATGTAAAACCTTAATCCTCTTACAGGTACCAAATTCCTCATATGATAGAGTACAGTGTTTATGAGAACAGATTCACTTAAGATCTCATTAAGGCCTTGGACCGAAGTCAAATCCTGAAGCGCATGATATACATGGCGATTAACTTTTTTTGGAACGTAAAATCTGTCCATCTTAGTGCATTTAATTTGAAAGAAGAATTATTTCAGCCCAAGCTGCTTTTAAACTTTAAAAGAATATTTAAAATTTTAATTTCACTAGTATTATAGAACATTTTAATAGTTTTTTCAGATACGTGTAAACAAAATCCAAATTGTTCAAATGTGTCCATGTGAAAACTGATATTACCTAATTTGGTCATCTAATAAGGTGAAACGAAAGTTATATTGCAAAAAGAGTAATGAGCATAAAGGAACCGACAAACACAACAAGACGACGAAAAGCAAACTGGTTGTATAGAAAATATATATGCGAATATTACTTAACTATGAATATTTCAGATAATGTGAATATTAATAAACTATATGTCATATAATAGACGATTATAACTCATATATGAACAAATATACTGTCCGTAAACTGTTTGAATAAAATTACCTTCAGGATTCAATTACCTTCAATGAATTCCACAATTCTAATACCTACATAAATAGAACATCTAAGCGAAATAGAATTTTTAGTAGAAAATAGAAAATATTAATATTTTATAAATATCTGAAAGCACTCACCAGCGGGTACAAGTCGACTCACGGCCAATTTAATTAAAAAAGTAATTTTGTATAGTAATTTTTCTACTATCAAAAAATTTAAACATATTTTAAAATAAAATTTTTATCTGCATCTGTCGAATAAAAACTTTTGAATTATAATTCATATAAAAACTTATATACTATACAACGATGACGAGATTCGAAATTTTTAAGAAATCAATAAGCACTGTATCTTGGAGAAATGGCGTAGAACATTTCTCCTTGTTTTTAGTATTGGTTGCACTGCTGGTAAAGCACTGCTGGTTAAATAACAGGCAGCTACTATATTCATCAAGTGATTGACCCAGATATATATTTGCATATTTAATGTATATTTATTTATGTAATATATTGTCGGACATACCAAACACTTCAAAATCTATATTTTTTAACTAAATCAAAACGTACTCAACACAACGGCTTCAACAGTTCGGGCACAGAGAACTTATATTTAAGTGTCCACAAAATGTATGACCAATAAAAAGGTTGAAATTAACTGTTCAAATAATAGGATGCCGCGAAAAACAACAAGACGACGGAAAGCTTCCTGGTTTATAACTGTTTTAAAGAAGATAATAAAATAACACCTAGGTTATGTGACAACAAAGGAATGGAAAATCTTAATATTTTATAAATATCTGAAAACTGGCACTTACCAACTAATATTGTCGACTCAGCATCTGGCAGTCACGCCTAATTTAAATAATAAAGTAATTTTGTAATAAAGCAATTTTTCCACTATCAAAAAATTTAAACAAATTTTTAATAAGAATTTTTTATTTATCTTCATCGAATAAAAATTTTCGAGTTTTCGAGTTATATGAAAAAAATATACAATGAAAACGAGATTCATTAAAGTAAAATGTTTTTCAACAGTTGATTCAACAACAGTAGAGTTGATCACAAACCGAGTTTAAAAATATACCTGAGTGGGTATTCCAATAGACTTGTGCAATGGCAGACTTATACCTGAAACCGACTTGAGTTCAAATAATAGCCAATTGTGTTATCGCGGAACAGCGTTCTACATACGCAGACTAGAGGTGAAAGTGCGAGCAGTTTCGATAGGCACGACTCCCCTATTCCGGTAAAAGTGAATCAACTTTACGATTCTATAAATTTGAGAAAGTCCATAATTTACAGGTCAACAGTGCAGTCAGGTCGGTAAGAAAAGAGGTTCTGAAGAATTTACATCTTCTCCTAGCCAATAATGGACACTGAGGACGCTACTTGAGATGGAACACTGCTTGGCTTACTCCTCATCTGTTGATCCACAACTATAGCAAAAGTCGTTGTAGGGTAGATCCAATTTTATAGCATGACTTCCTAGTAAGCACTGATCTGATAAAACCGATTACTGCAGATCTGAGCAGGTTAAAACTTAGTTGAATTAGCTGACTAATACGTTTTTTGTCCAGTTTGAGCCAGATCAATCTCGAAATCTGACAGCAGGGTTATCTGCCCAATTTTGTTAAACTATACTCAGGTATTTGGATTTGATTGCCAGTTTTGAGGTTGAAAGTGGGACATCAAAAACTAAGAAATGCATGTCAGTGAGCCTTGGGAAACTCGTCCGCCTTACAGTTGCCCGAGATATCCTTGAGCCACGGAACCCATATGAGCTAGACAGAGACACGCTTGGTTAGCTCTTTAAGAGAAACTCAGCATTATGGAATTGTTAATAATGTGACTGTAGTGACTACCAGAGATTTAACGGCAACCTCACTGTCCACTGAATATTTCACTGGATATTTATATTACCACTTACTTGAATTCTATTTTGTATTAATTAATTTATAGATGTTCGTAATATGACTTTAATTTAGGTCTATAGGATGTTGTAGTGTATTCCAATTAGTTATATTAAATAAGTTATGTTAAGATCAATTTATCTTAAATAAGTTATGTTAAGATCAATTTATCTTAAATAAGTTATGTTAAGAAGTTATGTTAAAAAATTTATTTTAAGAGAGCTATGTTATTGTTAAATACTTATGTTAAGAAATCTAGATTAAATAAGTTTGGTTGAGGAAAATAATTCCAATATAACGGACTAAAAGTACTAAGAAGTGTGTATAAAAACAGAGCAAATTTAAATAAAATGATCATTTGAAATCTAAAATTTACCTTAAAAGATATTAATATAATGCTCCTATAGCGAAAATTGCTGAAATTCTGCTAAAAACAAGAATATCTTGCTGCCTTAGCGAGAATTCTTATTAGTTGGATAATCTGTTCCCTTAGCAGAAATCCCAATACATTCAAAATAATAGCTGAATATTATATATGACTTTAATTGGGGTCTATAGGATGTGATATAATTTCAAATGACTTCTTTATGGTGTTTGTATGCAACCAAGATCCCATATTTAATTGAGCTGTTCATTTTCAAAAATACAAAAATAATAATAGTCATCTTAGTATCATTGAATGTTTAGATTTTAACTCTGATCACTCACCAGTAATTCTATTAGTTTCACATAAACCAACACTAATCCATAGATCGGCAAGACTAGACCGACCGAAGCAATTTCATCTAAAATAGGAAAAATAAATCCCATATCAAGAACCTATTAATTTATTAGTAATACGTAAAGAACAGTAAATTCTACGCAGTTGACAATAAACAGGATGGCCAGTAGATCAACTAATCATCCATGGAACCTTCCCTTTCAATTTCCATTTCACCAACTAGTTAAATAACGACATGGCTTTTATACTCCAAATAAAGTAGTTCCGACATAGTCGACAGATGTAAATCGGAAGTATTTAAGATAATATCAAATCTAACAAGACACGAGATCTAACGAGATCGGCGCGTATTTTAATAATTGTATTTATTTATTTCTTATAATACAACTAAATAACTAAAATACTGTTATTAACTATATTTTTAAGTGAACTCCTTTCTTTATATTATAATAATATTAGTTATCTGATCGATTTGTTTTATTTGGAAAATATTTTTTATATCTTCTCAACTGCTTCATATTTACTATAAAACTAAGAAGCCGTTCGTTCAAGTATTACTTAACGCACATTCTTATCATTTTAGAACCCCTCTACATTATTATGGTGATACAAAAATAATATATTTGCTTAAACTGGTCATCAATTGCACTAAATGTGTTTTAAAAAATAATAAAAAAAATTTGATTTTGAAATAAATTAACGATGTAAATAAAAAAAATATAAAAAGGAAAAATATTTATTAAAAAATAATATATATCATTTTTCAGGTGCAGATTTACCTTAAAAACAAGCCTAATCATAAAGTCGGTTATAATAAGATTTATATAGAATGATTTCATAATATCAATAACATTGTTTTGCACAAGCATTATCTATAAATCAAGCGTCGTTTTTTTACGATCCACCTGTGAACTACGATTTCTATTATTTTTTACTACAAAAGCATACAAATTTATTCGTTATGTCTTACACACTTTGGTAAATTTAGACTCTCTATATGTCACAAAGAAGTCAGCGGTTAATCACGCAAAAGTCAATTGCGTGACAGATGAAAAATTTTTTCTTATAAATCTTTTATTAAACAGGAGGGTATATACTTGAGATAATGTAAAAGTTGGAACTGAAAAACACCAAATTATCACTCATTGATAACATTCCACCAGAGTCACTAAAAGCATATCTATTAGACATAGTTGAGCCAATACATCCGCTCTTTTCGTTTTTATGAGAAAGTGGTATTTTGAACAGTAAATAAATGTCTTTTACCCTTAAAGATGTTTTCCAGCATCTTGCTCAACCCAATTACGGAAATACTAGACTCAACCTTAAGAAATCAGTGAATAAATTTCTTACATTACTCACATCGTTGAACATATTTGCGAATCTGACTCGACAGCTTAGAGAAGAATAAAATTTCGGAAACGCTATATAAAATATTATATCATTTATCAAAGCACACTACGAGGAATATGGCTGCCAACTTAAATCATATGAATATGCCTGTGTTGTTTTCAGAACCATACAAAACTTACTCCAGCGTGAGACAAGGTTGTGTCCTTGAAAGTATGTCGTTAAAAAGTGGCATAGAAAAAAACGAAGAATATCGAACTGTGTCAGTCTTGATAGAACGAAGACGAAGGTAATGATAATAAATGCGTGAAGCTTGGAAAATTTTAACATTAACAACAAAAGAAAACCTATAGACCAGTTCATCTGTCTAGGTCACGCAATCCGAGCAGCTGGGGACCACAAAAGACCACAAAAGACATGCTCATTCAAATCACCAAATCCACAACCACTTTTGTATATTTACTTAGAATAATGCCTGGCTTGTTTCTCAATTTCTTTATTGCGAAACGCCACTGTTTTCGGAAGTCTAGTCGTATCAACAATGTCCATCAGTTATTTTAGTCATATACATACTAATAACATCACGCAATTATGATTGTGTTCAAGATAATTTATTTAATACATCAGATTTAATGAGACACCAACAAATTTAGCTGACGAATCTAAATAATATCATATCTATCGATTTCTTACAATATATATATGTTAACTATTCTAAAGAATCTTTCATATATTCAATATATTTCTGGTTAGAATTTTGCTGGATTTCACGTTACTTGTTGAGTCGCCATTAATTTTGAATATCTTTTGCAAAATATTCCTTCGTATTTCCTCTGTCAAATATTGTAATACTTAAGCATGTAGGTAAATATTTTACTTCGCTATCTTGACACTGGATATCAGATTTTTGTGTTTTAACAATTTTTTCCGCATTTCAAGTTTAAACTTTTACACAGTTTTTCGTCCGTTAACTTTCCTTTTTTGACGTAAACTTGCGTTGTTGAAAGTGTCATCATGAATTATAGCGTGCAGATCATTATGATATGGAGTTTCGTTGATAATATTTTTGTAACGACAGTACTTGAATTCATTATATTTCCAAGCTCCTATTCCTTCATCATTATTGGGTCTCATTTGAACTGGAAAGTTGGTATTGTTTTGTTGTGTTAGTTTTAAGACAAATGATTCATTATTTATATAGTTACTGTTATCGCAAGGCAATTGTAATATATCATCTACATTGGAACCGACGTAGTCCACGTCCATTGGTTGTGGTGACTCTCTTTCCTGATCTACATTTGAATTGACATCGTTAACATTCATGAACTCAATTGGATCTTCTACATTCGGTTCCTTAAAACAAACAAAAACTTTTAAAATATATTGTTATCAACTTAATACTCATATTTCCCTTACATTTGTATTGAAGTGATGATTTGCACAATTACAGTAAACTATCTTCTTTGACTTTTGTTTAGGTGGTTTCTGTGTATTTGTACATTTATAAGGACTCAATAAACATTTGCGCCTACGAATACAGCGACGATTTTCTTTATTTCTCGGATTATTTGCAACATTAGAAGGTGTAATTTGACCCACATTATTAAAAGTTGCGTTCACTTCATACCCTGCAGAAAGATAGACGTCGTCAATATCCATTGGCTCAACTGGATCGTCTGCTTGCACACCCTTAGAAGATATTGAAACTTAATATATGAAAATATGTCATCAATATTAAAACTAAAATTTGACTTACTTTTGTAGGCATGTGATAATGATATGTATCATCACCAAAAAATATTTCCTTAGGTTTCCGCTTACATACATTTTGTCTTCTTTTCCATTTATAAGTATCACATAAATTCCTATACCCACGACGTCTTCTTTTCTTCTTCTGATTCTTAGGAATTATCACATTTGGTTCTGGATCGATTTGCTGAGAAAGTAAGATTTGTGACTTACGCCTTGGATCGCAATTATAACGAAGTGTATCCTTATCAATACGTGTAATGATATTCATCAATTCCATATTTTTTATAGAGACTTTGATGTAAAACCTTAATCCTCTTACAGGTACCAAATTCCTCATATGATAGAGTACAGTGTTTATGAGAACAGATTCACTTAAGATCTCATTAAGGCCTTGGACCGAAGTCAAATCCTGAAGCGCATGATATACATGGCGATTAACTTTTTTTGGAACGTAAAATCTGTCCATCTTAGTGCATTTAATTTGAAAGAAGAATTATTTCAGCCCAAGCTGCTTTTAAACTTTAAAAGAATATTTAAAATTTTAATTTCACTAGTATTATAGAACATTTTAATAGTTTTTTCAGATACGTGTAAACAAAATCCAAATTGTTCAAATGTGTCCATGTGAAAACTGATATTACCTAATTTGGTCATCTAATAAGGTGAAACGAAAGTTATATTGCAAAAAGAGTAATGAGCATAAAGGAACCGACAAACACAACAAGACGACGAAAAGCAAACTGGTTGTATAGAAAATATATATGCGAATATTACTTAACTATGAATATTTCAGATAATGTGAATATTAATAAACTATATGTCATATAATAGACGATTATAACTCATATATGAACAAATATACTGTCCGTAAACTGTTTGAATAAAATTACCTTCAGGATTCAATTACCTTCAATGAATTCCACAATTCTAATACCTACATAAATAGAACATCTAAGCGAAATAGAATTAAATAAATTTTTAATTTTATAAATATCTATTTTATAAATATCTGAAAGCACTCACCAGCGGGTACAAGTCGACTCACGGCCAATTTAATTAAAAAAGTAATTTTGTATAGTAATTTTTCTACTATCAAAAAATTTAAACATATTTTAAAATAAAATTTTTATCTGCATCTGTCGAATAAAAAATTTTTGAATTATAATTCATATAAAAACTTATATACTATACAACGATGACGAGATTCGAAATTTTTAAGAAATCAATAAGCACTGTATCTTGGAGAAATGGCGTAGAACATTTCTCCTTGTTTTTAGTATTGGTTGCACTGCTGGTAAAGCATTGCTGGTTAAATAACAGGCAGCTACTATATTCATCAAGTGATTGACCCAGATATATATTTGCATATTTAATGTATATTTATTTATGTAATATATTGTCGGACATACCAAACACTTCAAAATCTATATTTTTTAACTAAATCAAAACGTACTCAACACAACGGCTTCAACAGTTCGGGCACAGAGAACTTATATTTAAGTGTCCACAAAATGTATGACCAATAAAAAGGTTGAAGACGACGGAAAGCTTCCTGGTTTATAACTGTTTTAAAGAAGATAATAAAATAACACCTAGGTTATGTGACAACAAAGGAATGGAAAATCTTAATATTTTATAAATATCTGAAAACTGGCACTTACCAACTAATATTGTCGACTCAGCATCTGGCAGTCACGCCTAATTTAAATAATAAAGTAATTTTGTAATAAAGCAATTTTTCCACTATCAAAAAATTTAAACAAATTTTTAATAAGAATTTTTTATTTATCTTCATCGAATAAAAATTTTCGAGTTTTCGAGTTATATGAAAAAAATATACAATGAAAACGAGATTCATTAAAGTAAAATGTTTTTCAACAGTTGATTCAACAACAGTAGAGTTGATCACAAACCGAGTTTAAAAATATACCTGAGTGGGTATTCCAATAGACTTGTGCAATGGCAGACTTATACCTGAAACCGACTTGAGTTCAAATAATAGCCAATTGTGTTATCGCGGAACAGCGTTCTACATACGCAGACTAGAGGTGAAAGTGCGAGCAGTTTCGATAGGCACGACTCCCCTATTCCGGTAAAAGTGAATCAACTTTACGATTCTATAAATTTGAGAAAGTCCATAATTTACAGGTCAACAGTGCAGTCAGGTCGGTAAGAAAAGAGGTTCTGAAGAATTTACATCTTCTCCTAGCCAATAATGGACACTGAGGACGCTACTTGAGATGGAACACTGCTTGGCTTACTCCTCATCTGTTGATCCACAACTATAGCAAAAGTCGTTGTAGGGTAGATCCAATTTTATAGCATGACTTCCTAGTAAGCACTGA
>NC_051848.1:88736160-88765371 GCF_002237135.1 Teleopsis dalmanni | reverse complement strand
TTTATATTATAATAATATTAGTTATCTGATCGATTTGTTTTATTTGGAAAATGTTTTTTATATCTTCTCAACTGCTTCATATTTACTATAAAACTAAGAAGCCGTTCGTTCAAGTATTACTTAACGCACATTCTTATCATTTTAGAACCCCTCTACATTATTATGGTGATACAAAAATAATATATTTGCTTAAACTGGTCATCAATTGCACTAAATGTGTTTTAAAAAATAATAAAAAAAATTTGATTTTGAAATAAATTAACGATGTAAATAAAAAAAATATAAAAAGGAAAAATATTTATTAAAAAATAATATATATCATTTTTCAGGTGCAGATTTACCTTAAAAACAAGCCTAATCATAAAGTCGGTTATAATAAGATTTATATAGAATGATTTCATAATATCAATAACATTGTTTTGCACAGGCATTATCTATAAATCAAGCGTCGTTTTTTTACGATCCACCTGTGAACTACGATTTCTATTATTTTTTACTACAAAAGCATACAAATTTATTCGTTATGTCTTACACACTTTGGTAAATTTAGACTCTCTATATGTCACAAAGAAGTCAGCGGTTAATCACGCAAAAGTCAATTGCGTGACAGATGAAAAATTTTTTCTTATAAATCTTTTGTTAAACAGGAGGGTATATACTTGAGATAATGTAAAAGTTGGAACTGAAAAACACCAAATTATCACTCATTGATAACATTCCACCAGAGTCACTAAAAGCATATCTATTAGACATAGTTGAGCCAATACATCCGCTCTTTTCGTTTTTATGAGAAAGTGGTATTTTGAACAGTAAATAAATGTCTTTTACCCTTAAAGATGTTTTCCAGCATCTTGCTCAACCCGATTACGGAAATACTAGACTCAACCTTAAGAAATCAGTGAATAAATTTCTTACATTACTCACATCGTTGAACATATTTGCGAATCTGACTCGACAGCTTAGAGAAGAATAAAATTTCGAAAACGCTATATAAAATATTATATCATTTATCAAAGCACACTACGAGGAATATGGCTGCCAACTTAAATCATATGAATATGCCTGTGTTGTTTTCAGAACCATACAAAACTTACTCCAGCGTGAGACAAGGTTGTGTCCTTGAAAGTATGTCGTTAAAAAGTGGCATAGAAAAAAACGAAGAATATCGAACTGTGTCAGTCTTGATAGAACGAAGACGAAGGTAATGATAATAAATGCGTGAAGCTTGGAAAATTTTAACATTAACAACAAAAGAAAACCTATAGACCAGTTCATCTGTCTAGGTCACGCAATCCGAGCAGCTGGGGACCACAAAAGACCACAAAAGACATGCTCATTCAAATCACCAAATCCACAACCACTTTTGTATATTTACTTAGAATAATGCCTGGCTTGTTTCTCAATTTCTTTATTGCGAAACGCCACTGTTTTCGGAAGTCTAGTCGTATCAACAATGTCCATCAGTTATTTTAGTCATATACATACTAATAACATCACGCAATTATGATTGTGTTCAAGATAATTTATTTAATACATCAGATTTAATGAGACACCAACAAATTTAGCTGACGAATCTAAATAATATCATATCTATCGATTTCTTACAATATATATATGTTAACTATTCTAAAGAATCTTTCATATATTCAATATATTTCTGGTTAGAATTTTGCTGGATTTCACGTTACTTGTTGAGTCGCCATTAATTTTGAATATCTTTTGCAAAATATTCCTTCGTATTTCCTCTGTCAAATATTGTAATACTTAAGCATGTAGGTAAATATTTTACTTCGCTATCTTGACACTGGATATCAGATTTTTGTGTTTTAACAATTTTTTCCGCATTTCAAGTTTAAACTTTTACACAGTTTTTCGTCCGTTAACTTTCCTTTTTTGACGTAAACTTGCGTTGTTGAAAGTGTCATCATGAATTATAGCGTGCAGATCATTATGATATGGAGTTTCGTTGATAATATTTTTGTAACGACAGTACTTGAATTCATTATATTTCCAAGCTCCTATTCCTTCATCATTATTGGGTCTCATCTGAACTGGAACGTTGGTATTGTTTTGTTGTGTTAGTTTTAAGACAAATGATTCATTATTTATATAGTTACTGTTATCGCAAGGCAATTGTAATATATCATCTACATTGGAACCGACGTAGTCCACGTCCATTGGTTGTGGTGACTCTCTTTCCTGATCTACATTTGAATTGACATCGTTAACATTCACGAACTCAATTGGATCTTCTACATTCGGTCCCTCAAAACAAACAAAAACTTTTAAAATATATTGTCATCAACTTAATACTCATATTTCCCTTACATTTGTATTGAAGTGATGATTTGCACAATTACAGTAAACTATCTTCTTTGACTTTTGATTAGGTGGTTTCTGTGTATTTGTACATTTATAAGGACTCAATAAACATTTGCGCCTACGAATATAGCGACGATTTTCTTTATTTCTCGGATTATTTGCAACATTCGAAGGTGAAATTTGACCCACATTATTAAAAGTTGCGTTCACTTCATACCCTGCAGAAAGATAGACGTCGTCAATATCCATTGGCTCAACTGGATCGTCTGCTTGCACACCCTTAGAAGATATTGAAACTTAATATATGAAAATATGTCATCAATATTAAAACTAAAATTTGACTTACTTTTGTAGGCATGTGATAATGATATGTATCATTACCAAAAAATATTTCCTTAGGTTTCCGCTTACATACATTTTGTCTTCTTTTCCATTTATAAGTATCACATAAATTCCTATACCCACGACGTCTTCTTTTCTTCTTCTGATTCATGGGAATTATCACATTTGGTTCTGGATCGATTTGCTGAGAAAGTAAGATTTGTGACTTACGCCTTGGATCACAATTATAACGAAGTGTATCCTTATCAATACGTGTAATGATATTCATCAATTCCATATTTTTTATAGAGACTTTGATGTAAAACCTTAATCCTCTTACAGGTACCAAATTCCTCATATGATAGAGTACAGTGTTTATGAGAACAGATTCACTTAAGATCTCATTAAGGCCTTGGACCGAAGTCAAATCCTGAAGCGCATGATATACATGGCGATTAACTTTTTTTGGAACGTAAAATCTGTCCATCTTAGTGCATTTAATTTGAAAGAAGAATTATTTCAGCCCAAGCTGCTTTTAAACTTTAAAAGAATATTTAAAATTTTAATTTCACTAGTATTATAGAACATTTTAATAGTTTTTTCAGATACGTGTAAACAAAATCCAAATTGTTCAAATGTGTCCATGTGAAAACTGATATTACCTAATTTGGTCATCTAATAAGGTGAAACGAAAGTTATATTGCAAAAAGAGTAATGAGCATAAAGGAACCGACAAACACAACAAGACGACGAAAAGCAAACTGGTTGTATAGAAAATATATATGCGAATATTACTTAACTATGAATATTTCAGATAATGTGAATATTAATAAACTATATGTCATATAATAGACGATTATAACTCATATATGAACAAATATACTGTCCGTAAACTGTTTGAATAAAATTACCTTCAGGATTCAATTACCTTCAATGAATTCCACAATTCTAATACCTACATAAATAGAACATCTAAGCGAAATAGAATTTTTAGTAGAAAATAGAAAATATTAATATTTTATAAATATCTGAAAGCACTCACCAGCGGGTACAAGTCGACTCACGGCCAATTTAATTAAAAAAGTAATTTTGTATAGTAATTTTTCTACTATCAAAAAATTTAAACATATTTAAAAATAAAATTTTTATCTGCATCTGTCGAATAAAAACTTTTGAATTATAATTCATATAAAAACTTATATACTATACAACGATGACGAGATTCGAAATTTTTAAGAAATCAATAAGCACTGTATCTTGGAGAAATGGCGTAGAACATTTCTCCTTGTTTTTAGTATTGGTTGCACTGCTGGTCAAGCACTGCTGGTTAAATAACAGGCAGCTACTATATTCATCAAGTGATTGACCCAGATATATATTTGCATATTTAATGTATATTTATTTATGTAATATATTGTCGGACATACCTAACACTTCAAAATCTATATTTTTTAACTAAATCAAAACGTACTCAACACAACGGCTTCAACTGTTCGGGCACAGAGAACTTATATTTAAGTGTCCACAAAATGTATGACCAATAAAAAGGTTGAAATTAACTGTTCAAATAATAGGATGCCGCGAAAAACAACAAGACGACGGAAAGCTTCCTGGTTTATAACTGTTTTAAAGAAGATAATAAAATAACACCTAGGTTATGTGACAATAAAGGAATGGAAAATCTTAATATTTTATAAATATCTGAAAACTGGCACTTACCAACTAATATTGTCGACTCAGCATCTGGCAGTCACGCCTAATTTAAATAATAAAGTAATTTTGTAATAAAGCAATTTTTCCACTATCAAAAAATTTAAACAAATTTTTAATAAGAATTTTTTATTTATCTTCATCGAATAAAAATTTTCGAGTTTTCGAGTTATATGAAAAAAATATACAATGAAAACGAGATTCATTAAAGTAAAATGTTTTTCAACAGTTGATTCAACAACAGTAGAGTTGATCACAAACCGAGTTTAAAAATATACCTGAGTGGGTATTCCAATAGACTTGTGCAATGGCAGACTTATACCTGAAACCGACTTGAGTTCAAATAATAGCCAATTGTGTTATCGCGGAACAGCGTTCTACATACGCAGACTAGAGGTGAAAGTGCGAGCAGTTTCGATAGGCACGACTCCCCTATTCCGGTAAAAGTGAACCAACTTTACGATTCTATAAATTTGAGAAAGTCCATAATTTACAGGTCAACAGTGCAGTCAGGTCGGTAAGAAAAGAGGTTCTGAAGAATTTACATCTTCTCCTAGCCAATAATGGACACTGAGGACGCTACTTGAGATGGAACACAGCTTGGCTTACTCCTCATCTGTTGATCCACAACTATAGCAAAAGTCGTTGTAGGGTAGATCCAATTTTATAGCATGACTTCCTAGTAAGCACTGATCTGATAAAACCGATTACTGCAGATCTGAGCAGGTTAAAACTTAATTGAATTAGCTGACTAATTCGTTTTTTGTCCAGTTTGAGCCAGATCAATCTCGAAATCTGACAGCAGGGTTATCTGCCCAATTTTGTTAAACTATACTCAGGTATTTGGATTTGATTGCCAGTTTTGAGGTTGAAAGTGGGACATCAAAAACTAAGAAATGCATGTCAGTGAGCCTTGGGAAACTCGTCCGCCTTACAGTTGCCCGAGATATCCTTGAGCCACGGAACCCATATGAGCTAGACAGAGACACGCTTGGTTAGCTCTTTAAGAGAAACTCAGCATTATGGAATTGTTAATAATGTGACTGTAGTGACTACCAGAATTTATTTATATTACCACTTACTTGAATTCTATTTTGTATTAATTAATTTATAGATGTTCGTAATATGACTTTAATTTAGGTCTATAGGATGTTGTAGTGTATTCCAATTAGTTATATTAAATAAGTTATGTTAAGATCAATTTATCTTAAATAAGTTATGTTAAGAAGTTATGTTAAAAAATTTATTTTAAGAGAGCTATGTTAATGTTAAATACTTATGTTAAGAAATCTGGATTAAAAAAGTTTTGTTGAGGAAAATAATTCCAATATAACGGACTAAAAGTACTAAGAAGTGTGTATAAAAACAGAGCAAATTTAAATAAAATGATCATTTGAAATCTAAAATTTACCTTAAAAGATATCAATATAATGCTCCTATAGCGAAAATTGCTGAAATTCTGCTAAAAACAAGAATATCTTGCTGCCTTAGCGAGAATTCTTATTAGTTGGATAATCTGTTCCCTTAGCAGAAATCCCAATACATTCAAAATAATAGCTGAATATTATATATGACTTTAATTGGGGTCTATAGGATGTGATATAATTTCAAATGACTTCTTTATGATGTTTGTATACAACCAAGATCCCATATTTAATTGAGCTGTTCATTTTCAAAAATACAAAAATAATAATAGTCATCTTAGTATCATTGAATGTTTATATTTTAACTCTGATCACTCACCAGTAATTCTATTAGTTTCCCATAAACCAACACTAATCCATAGACCGGCAAGACTAGACCGACTGAAGCAATTTCATCTAAAATAGGAAAAATAAATCCCATATCAAGAACCTATTAATTTATTAGTAATACGTAAAGAACAGTAAATTCTACGCAGTTGACAATAAACAGGATGACCAGTAGATCAACTAAAATAGTTATAAAGCTGCATCTCAGAATTTAGGCATTTATAAACGACTGATTGAATGACTTTATTATTAGACTTACATCTGAAAGATTATATACTTTGATAACAACTTTCCTCAAGAAGAGATTGGAAAGAAGGGCCAATTCTACACAAGAAAAGATAACAATTTAAACTGATGGGAAAAATAAAGGCACAAAGTCCTTTGCAACTGTACTTTAATGTTTCAGGCAGAAGTGTTTGCTATCTTAAGAGTTTGTTTTCTTACTGTGAATATGGATTTTTATGAAAATGAAATCTTTATATATTATTACTGATAGGCAACTATAAAAGCTATTTCATGACTCTGCATCTAGTCTAAAATATTTCAAGGTTTCAACTATGAAACCTTCCGTTTCAATTTCTTCTTCTGCCAATCACACACGATAATTGATATACGAACTATTTCAGCAGCTAGTTAAAGAACAACATGGCTTATATACTCCAAATGTAGTAGCTCTCACATAGGCCAAAGTAAATTGGAAGTATCTAAGTCTTAACCAGTCGAATCTTCTGTAGCACATGAAAGCAAAGTTCAAGAAAGAAATACTGGAGCCCAAGTTGTGTCAATATCCAGGCTTGTTCACAGTTCACAATCAAACTTAAGTTTTGGGTGCCTTTAATACCCAGACAAATATTACACAGATTCAATACAAATCGCAAATCCAATAATTATAATACGTTATATTAAGTGAAATCGTTGGAGGTTTTTATATATTTCAAGTTTAATAAGCTTGATATAAGCTCAATATAATGACAAAATGTAATAAAATATTTATTGAGAAAAGTAACAGTTTTTTTTTATCTTTTTTAAACGAACTGCTCATTTCCACTTCAACATTCAAACAATCAAGTTCTAAAAATACCTTCTTCTGAAGAAGAATTTAGTTGCAACTTCACCCATTGGTATAAATTATATTCCTAATAAAAAGTTAGCAACTCTTTAAATGTTCAAAAAATTGGAAAAGCCATTTCAGCAATACATCCAGTTGTACCGAATTATTGTTGAGAAGTCTTAATCTATCCCCAAAAACTTATGGGTTTGAAACATTTGAAATTAAAACAAAAATCCTTTTTTTATGAATGCCAAGGTCCATAAAAAGCTTTATCTGCATTGAAACTTTATCCCTTGAAAATATTTGTGTAAATTTGTGTTGAGATTCGGTACTAGTTCCTCCAGAACAGATTTAATGTAAGATACCCCGGCGACTCGAATATGAAGTTATATGTATAAGTATAAATACCACCCAAGAGAATGTAAAATAAATGTTTAGTCTACGGCGACACAACATTTGACTTTTACATGTGTTGTCCTCATAAATTATTCTTCCAAGATTAGTTATTTCACATATAATGCAATCATATATATGTGCATATATGGTGTATGTTTATACATGTCTTAAACCGATAATACATCGCTGATTTAACATCGGTTAATAAGACATTTATCAGCCGATCTATCTTCGGTGACATGTCATTTCCGTATCTTATACTTTGTTACTGATATATACACATAGCCAATAAAGTCTGCGTTCACCTTACGAAATTTGATACGTGATATAGAAGCACGACATAAATATGTATATGTATGTTACATATATATTTTAAATTAAAATTTTTACATACATTTATTTTTTACTTTCTAAAGTTCAAAAAGCAAAAACAAAACTTAAAAGTTTTTATTCTCTTAAATTTCAAAATAACGAGATGAAACTCACGCAATAAGTAAATTAAGGCCCAAAAACATCTGCGTTCAGTTATAAAAAAGCTTATAAAATCAGTATAAATAATAATATAAGGTTAAATTTAATACTTTGTTGGATAGCCACGCTGTTTTAGAACTTCACTCAATCTGTTTGGCATTGAATTAACCAGCTTCTGAGTCTTCAACAGTAATTTTCGCCCATTCTGCTGGGACTGTACTCCAGAAAGCCTCTTTACTTGTTATCACATGCTGACAAATTCTTTTTTGCGGATGATAAACCTGTCATAAACACATCTGCCAACATTTCATCTGTAGGTAGGTACTTGACTTCAGCGATGCTATCAGCAGCAAAAAATCGAACAAAATGATAACAAATGTCAACATGTTTTCTCATAACATGCGGTTATGAGAAGCAGGATTTTCCGTCAACTTATCGACAACTTGGTTATCGTTATAAATAACTGTCGCGTCTTTTTGGATCAAAATTGGATCGAGAAAACGGCAAATGTGTGTGATTTCCTTCACCGTGTCCGATAAGGCCATGTACTAAACATGCCTCTGTACTAGACATTGCATCTGTCCGTTGCTTTCGTGGTTCCCAACTCACAGACACAGGCAAGTAAAAAATTATATCCAGTATAGGATCTTCGTTATCAAGAAGATGATCCCAATTTGCATTAGCATATGCTATTAATGGCTTGTTTGATTTCTCATACATTAAACTATAGTTTTATGTACCCTTCAGATACTGCAGCACGCTTTTGATCCCTATCCAATGCAGTGACGACTGCTCTAAGGTGCGGAGGTTTGCGGCGCACATCCTAACATAATTTGCAAATGGTCAAATGGTCAAATAATATATATAAATTTATTAAATGTCTTTACATCAAGAATTAATACTTTTTATTATATTTTCATATATATATTTTTAAAAATTAAAGTTTAACTCAATTAAAGTTAAAACTCAATTAATTTGCTTCTCTTAGCTATTATGATCGTTAGTTGTGTTCATAAGCTTGCAGCTCACATCGCAAAACATTTCTATCATATTTCGCCTTTCCCCTTTAAGCAATTGCATTCATAATTTTCTGTCATAAGTGTGCACAAAAGTAGAATGAACAAAATAATGTGCTTAAAATATGAGAAATAGAGATTGGGAATTGTATGGGAGTATTTTCTGTTCTATTCGAATATCAACTACATGCATAACAATTCAACATGTTGACTTGCCGATGTGCTAAACTTGTGGTTAGATGTCACCTTTTAGCTGTTGTTCCAGCGAATAATAACCGCTTTGTGTGCGGAGTAGCTGGCCGCACATTTATACATTGCAAGGTTCTAAGTACAAACTCTTTTGTTTGAAAAAAGTTGGTTTGATGTTATAAGATATATGTGAAAAGTTGTATTTATTTCATATTGGTATAATATTAAACTTATATATAAATTATTTATTTAATTTGTTTAATATGTTATTTTGTTAATGAATTATTAAATGTTATATTGTGAATATATTGTTGCCTAATGTAATACATTTATTATTAATAAAACATCTTCAGGCCTATTCTGAATCGCATGGGAATGGGAGTTTGTTCCCTGTTCCCAAGTTTGCTATTCTGAATAATTTGGGAATGGGAGTTTTATTCCCTGTTCCCAATTTTGCTATTCTGAATCGCATGGGAATGGGAGTTTTTTCCCAATTTTGCACAAATTCTTTCCCAAGCAAATTGTTGGGGAGACAAGTTAAAAAAGTATTAAAAATAGTTTAATTTAATATAAAAGTAACTGAAAATGATCAGATTTTTGAATATATTTTAATAAAATTATTACAATAAATTTAATATTTTCAAAGTTTTATTTTTATATTTTATCCACAAGAGTTGATTAGTTTTCCGCATATATATTAATAAAATTATTTTAATAAATTTAATATAACAAAATTTTCATTTAATATATTTTATTAAAATTATTATTTTAATAAAATTATAACAAATTTGAAATATTTAAATTTTTATTTATTTATTTTATTAACACGGGTTTTTTTCACTAATTAAAGTGTTAACTATTGTTTTTAAAACAATAGAAAAATGAAAGGAGACCAAATTCTGAAATAAATGGGATTCCTAGAATAAGTTAAAATAAACTTTTGCAATTATGTGCAGGTAAAACATTGCTTCTATTTTATTGTAACATCTGCACAATTATAAACTATTATTAGTTCATTAATTGAAGCATGAAGGACATTTCTATCCTAATTATATAAAAAAATTAAATTATAATTTACGCCAATTTTGTATAAAAGCAGTGAATGTTTGAAAATAAAGACATTGAAGAATTGATATCATAACGTAAGGTTGTTTTTTAATTAGTTTAAAAAAGAGTTAAAAATTTAGAATTTAGCATTTGGTTTATTTTGCTCATGCACAATTCTTTTTATATATTTATTTTACTCATTAAAATAAAAGTTTTTTATTATTTATTATTTCATTATTTATTATTTACTCATAAAATAACTAATATTTATTTCCGATAATTTGTGCAGCAAACAAATAATGCGATTTACATTTAAATCAACATATGATACGCAATTCTTTTCTTTGATTTGCTCATTTTCGCACTTTTCGTCATTAAAAAGTGGCATGGTTGCCAAAATTTAACAAAACAAATTTGAAACTGTTGTTGTTCCCAAAACTGCTGTCTCCCAAGCAATTCAGAATAAGGGAATTGTGTGTTTGGGAACAACGTGGGAATAGGAAGTTTTGTTCCCTGGGAGTATTCAGAATAGGCCTGCTTATATATTTTAATTTATCATTTTTAATTTAAGTGGTACATGTAAAAACAACATTGTAGAAGTGCCGCATATCCTGCCAGATAGGGCACGCGTCACCACTGATCCAATGTTACTTACCAAATTTTGCATTATATTGACTCAATGTGCTTACAGCATGAGCAACATCTGGACGCGTTGATGTAGATAAATAAATTAAACTGTCAATTAAATTTAGATATGGCACATTTTTTATCTCATCTAGCTCACTGTCTGATTTTGGAGGCATTTCTTTCAATAATTTTTCGTTAACGTTGATTGGTTTTTTAACTAATTTAGATTCATGTGCATGTTAAAACGTTTTCAAAATGCACGTATATAATTAACTTGTGATTTCTATACTGAAACAATGTTTGAGCAACCCCAAATCACTTATTTTGAAAAATTTTACCAAATCCGTTTTCAATTTAATCAAGTCCTTATCATTATTTGATGCTATCATTATATCATCGACGTAAATTATTTTCAGTACATACATGGATCGGCATCTGAAGGCATCAAACCTATTTAGTTCAAACATACATCTAGCTTATTGTACCATTGCCTGCCTGACTGTTTCAAACCTTAAAATCGCTTTCTTCAAATTTCATACATAGTTCTTCTTGAATATTAGTAGGAGTTAGTGTGTCGCCATACTAACTCCTACTAATATGGTGTATATAGTAATTAGTAATTCCAAGTGTATTATTTTATATTTGTTCTTTGCTTATAGTTTCTAGATAGTTTTGAAGCAAAATGTACTAAGTTGTACTAAGTTTATTCTAACGGTTATCAAGACAATTCAGCCATAAAAGTGTCGAAATGTCGCCAATGTAAAACAAATAAAAAGATCAAAAAGTTATAAATTTATAAATGTTTAATTTTTAAGTTTTTTTTATAACTTATTATATGTGTATAAGCTTTTACATGATATAAATAAAGTACAAAAAACTGAATTTAGAAGAAAATATATAAAATTGATTTATTATTATATTTCTAGTTTTATTTTTAAAATTATATTTTAATTATTATATAGAAAATTTCTATATAAGTGTAAGTGTTAATTTCTTACAGAAATCTATTATTTCAAATTAATATAATTTTATTTCTATATTACATAAGAAAGAACTTCACTTTTTCACCGGTTATCGTTGTTTTTTATAATTATGTTGAAATACTTAATTAATTTAAATTGTATATAATTGTAATGCTAAACAATAAATATTACTATTATATATACAATTAATATTACTATTATATATACGAGTAATGTTAATATTATTTATATTTCTAATATTAATATTATACATGCAATTAATATTTACATTAGTAATAATAATAAGGAATACCACATATGTTCAATTATAGTTAAATAGATAAAACAATTTTTTTGGTAAATTATATATATATATATATATAAATTCAAATACATATTTTAAAACATATAATTATTTTTAAATGGTTTAATTATCAGTCAATTATGTTTAATGTTGAAGTTGTATCTTTTAGTTTTAAAAATCAATATGTTACCACATTTAATTGAGTACCGAATATGGTTCTAGCGTATTACAATTTACATACAATAGGTGTTGCAAGAATTTTTTAAATAAATATTACTTGCTTTTACTTTTAAATGTATAAAATACTCGAAATAATTGAATAGAAAACCAATATCAAATCAATAATAGAAAAATCATTTCAAATCAATGAACAATAATTTGATATCAAACAATTTGATACTTTTTCATTCGTATCACCTTTTCAATGATAATCAGCAAGACACTAGTATTCACTAGTATTAAGCCCGTATTACACATGAGAATTTTTTGTCAAACTTTTTTGTCGTCGCTTGCTATTACACATTAAAATAGTCGGCATTATTTTGAACATGCCCCAGCAAAAAAAAAAAAACAACAAATAGACTACAAAATAAAATCATGCAAGCTTTTATATGAAGCTTCTATTCCTTAAAATGAATGAAATTTTGCATGTAAGTCAACAAAAATTCAATTGTATGCGAAAAACATGAGTAAGTATAAGGAAAATACAAAATTTTTTGATTTCCATCAAAACTTTTTGTCAAACTTCAAATGTTGCTATTACCCATTAGATTTGGCACAAATTCTGCATTTCACAAATAAGATTCATATGTAATACACGCTATACACATGAGATTTGGTTGTACAACAAGTTGGACAACGCTTTAGTCAAGCGCTCGAAGCGTACGGATGAAATGTTAAGAAAATACACGAAATTATTTTATTTAAAAAAGTATCCACTACTATTCGAAATTGTCACTAATAATATAATGGTTGGATCACGCAAACCAATAAATGATAGTTATCATATATGGGAGGCAAATGCACAAAAATATATCCCCGAGATTTATTTCATGAAACGCATACTGACAATATGTAAGAGTAATAGTTACATATCTACATTGAAAGTTATATGATGATGTATATATGATATGACATATCATCTTATCTAAACGACTAGAGATTATTTGTGCCGTCTTGGATTTACAAGTACTTATTCGTAATGAATATGCACAATATTTCAATTAATTAACCAAGTATTTATGCAAATAAGTTTACAGAGGCATCTGTATGAAGCATTTGGTCCTAGTAAACTAAATACGACACCTGATAAAGTCAGTCAACTTTAAAAAGACTATTTTATGATTAATAACAAAACTGAGCCTGTTTCTTCGATTCACAACATACTTAGTCATTGATAACACATATCCAATTAAGCTTATTTTTGAAGTAATCGGGTATACATCATTGACCCATTCATCAATATATAATAGCAAGTACAACTCGCCACTCCCCTTGAGGGCTCGAAGGTTCACATTGTGATTTACAGAAACTACTTTAGTTTAATGCGGTTGCACGAGACCTTCACATTTGTAATAATTTTAATCTAGATTTATAGAGAAAGAACTCCATTTTATGATAGAAATCATAAGTCGGAGGAAAGAAATAATACGTTCCACAATAGCAACAAATAATACATATTCACAAATGGGGCACAAAAAATAAATTATAAATTTTTACTATAAAAAAAATAGTAAAATTTACAATAATAATAAAAAATTTGTAATTAAATAAAACAAGAAAATATTGACATCCGACAATTACGCCGAATTTTGGTAATTTAATATATAAAATAATTTTGAATAAATTAAGAAACGAAAATAGTGAATATTTATACAAACTATAAGTTTAATTACTTTTAATTTTTTACTTAATTACTTTTTTTAATTTGTGAGGGTGATTTGTAAAAACTATAATTCAAGCTAACTTACTACAAACATTTGAACTTAACAATTTGATGGAGGATTATCTTCCATTTATTTTTTCGTTTGTATTTTTCTGATAATCACACCCTGAGAATCGTTTACTTCAGACAATCGTAAATTGTTCTCATTGGCTAGATGTAGTAGGGAGTAAAATGATATGATAGGTGTTAAGGATGCTGCATTTGGTTTTGATAGTACTTCAGGCAACGCTGAATACATTTTTTCAAAAGAAGCTTGGCCTGCTTCATACTTCTCACCTGCAGGACCGGTTAAATAATTTAGTTCATTATTTTCCTCTTGGTCACTACTTTTTTTGTTATCTGCTTTTTCTTTTGCGCTAACTTTTAATTGTAAATCCAGTAAAGATTTGCAGCTTGTTTTTAAGTTCTTCATATCAATATGACGGGCACGTTTGGCAAATGGAACAACAATTTTGGTCACCTAAAAAAAATTTATATACATAATAATATTGTTATTAAAATTGAAATAATATACATATTTTAAACGGAATTAAAAATTTTATGATTTCATATTAATAAAAATGATAATATATATAAACTAAATAATGGAAACAATGTTGATTTTTTTATTCTTTATTATAGCAAAAATAAGTTGCAAACTTCAGAAGAGTGCTGTCTACTAGTAAGGAAACGCCAAATACTAAAGCCCTAGATTTGACTTCCAACTTGAAAAGATTTTCTATGATTTCATTTTTACGATACTAAAATTTTTCCGTTTTATATTTATATATTATAATAATATACACACATTCATTATATTATATTAATATATATAATATATAAACCAATATATAATAATAATAATTTATATATGATTAATATATATAATATATAATAATAATAATAATAATAATAATAATAATAATAATAATAATAATATATATATATATATATTAGGGTGTCCCTTATTTTTCAAAGTTTTAAATTTCTAACGCATAGGTCTTAGTTTTGTTCATTTGCCTCTAAAACACTCGGAAAAAAACGTTTACCTTATTTAGAGTACGATAACCCGTGCTGATCGGCAGTAGCGGTGCATATTCAAGACATTTGTCATTTGTTTTCAATTGTTCTCGCGATTAACACGTATTGTTTTACATTTAAAGTATGGCAGTGGAATTAAGAAGCAATAAAAAATGTGTTTTCTTAATTTGTGACATAAATTATCAAATAACAGGCGCAAAGTTACCGTCTAATCGTCAAGTTCTTGCGGTACTTTTTTTAACATTCGCGTAGTTAAATTGACTGTTAGTGAAAGCGCTATCTCGTTATTCGGGAGTGTATTATATTTTGGAAAAAAACTAGAATCCCTACCAGAGCCATACCTAACTGTGTAAAAAAAAACTTGTGCATCTTCACTATGCTTGGAGGGTGTTGCAAATAAATTCTAAAAAAACACAAGATATTTACAAGCGTCGTGAGGACGACTTTAAGAACAATTTAGATAATTTATTTCATATAGCAAACGCCTAAGTAACTTTATCACGCCTAAGTTAGTTGCAGCTTTAGATAGATGTTAATTAGGCATAAGGGATTCTGTTAATACACTTCAGGTTCTAGTAGAAGCACTAGATCTTAGTTGTGATGATTTTCCGATAAACAAATCGTCTATTCAACGTATTCGCACACAGAACCGAAAAGATAAAGCGGAATCTATAAAATCAAATTTTCAGAATAATATGCCTGAAATGGTGACCGTTCACTGAGATGGGAAATTATTACCTGCACTTGACATGAGAAGTTCTGCAGAAGATCGCTTGCAAATTCTAATTTCATTTGAAGAAAAGGAACAACTTCTAGCTGTACCCAAACTTGAAAGCTCTTCCAGCCTGGATCAAGCTGAAGCTATGTTGAACGCACTTTATGACTGGAACCTCGATAACAAAGTACAAATAATGTGCTGTGACACAACTGTGTCTAATACAGGGCGATTGAAAGGAGCTTGTGTACTTTTGGAACAAAAATTAGACAGGGAATTACTACTTTTTGCTTGCCTCCATCACGTTTATGAACTGGTTTTAAAATGTGTGTTCGAAACAAAAATTCACCAAGTCACAAGTAGCCCCGATATCCCACTTTTTAAAAAGTTAAGAGACAACTGGAAAACTATTGATCCTGTTGCCGTTGAAACATATACCGATATCTTCACACGACATTTTTTAATACAGCAATAGAAGATTTGTTGACATTTTATAATCAAGAACTGCAAAAAACCATTGGACGTGATGATTATCGAGAATTGATTGAACTATCTATTATTTTCGTAGGAGGAGACAGTGGAAAAAAAATAAAATTAGACCACCAGGATAGCTAGAGCTATTTACTCTTTAAAGATATGTTTGTTACAATCCCAGTTCAAAATTAGCGTCAAGGATAAGCGAGTACTTCAAGACATCTGATTATTCATTGCTGTTTTATATACAAAACCATGGCTTGAATGTAGTCTGGCGGTAAAGGCACCAAATCAAGATTTATGTTTTTCAAAGAAGCTTAAGTAATATGAAACTGTTGACAAATTGATCTCCAAAGCAGCCCTGAGCAAGTTCAGTCAACATCTTTTGTACTTGCCAGAAGAAATTACCGTTTTATCGCTCTTTGATGATGAAGTTAATGAACAAACCAAAACGAACATTGTAGTGAGTTCGCAAAGAGAGAGTTCGTATGATTCTGAGAAGAGATACATCCCATCTGAAGAAGATATGTCTAATTATTTGTATAGTAAGTAAGAATACAATAAATAGTACTATTTTTTATACTGTTTTCAATAAATTGTTAATAATACTGCCTTATTTATTGTTGCAGGAAAGTCATTAAGTGATTTTGCGTCTGTCAAGATCACAAATTTATTTTCTCGATTAAAAATTGATAAAAATGTCTTCCAGAGACCCGTTTCTAAATGGGATGAAGATGTTGCCTATTGGAAGACGAAAAGGAAAGTGCTTTCCTTAAGAGCAGTTAATAATACGGCTGAAAGAGCTGTAAAACTTATGCAAGATTTTCATGGCTCGATCATTGCAAAGGAAAAGCAAAAGCAATTTTTGCTACGCTGTGTTCAGGAGCACAGAAATCTGTATCCAGAATGTAAAAAAAAGAGACCCTCAAAAGGAAATATCCTGCCTAATCTGTAATTTTATCTTCTTTTAATAAATATTTCATAAAAATTTTAATATTTCAATTGATTTACGTATATAGCGGAAAGGGTTAAAAACAACAATTTTCAAAATCTTCAGAATTCTGTCGGTACGTGTTAACGTTGACGTAGGAAGATCAAATTTTATTTTTAAGTAAGTCTAGGTCTAGGTCTAGTCTAGGATTTTTAAATTGATTATTATTTGGTACTCCTTCAATAATTTGTTTACCTTTTTTAATAAAAATATTAACACTTATTGTATGTGTTTTAGAAAGATTAATAAATATCCTATAAATCCTCCGATATTTCAAGAATTTCTTTATATTTTTTTAATAAATCTTTACAAAATTATTTTATTTCTTTATTTTTTGGTTCAATATGATTTATACCGTTTAAAAAGAAATAGGAGGTATGCATTCCGATATCTAAAAAAAATTTTTTTCAGCCATTTAAGGGACACCCTAATATATATATATATATATATATATATATATATATACTTTAATAATATATATATATATATATATATATATTTATATGATTAATATATATGACATATAATAATAATAATAATTATATATATATATATATATATGATTAATATATATAATACATAATAATAATAATAATATTTATATATATTAGGATGTTCTAGGGTATCAGGAAATTTTTTTTTGATTTGAAATACGCACTCCCCTTATTTTTTTTTCTATTTGATCCTAGTAGCTGAAATAATAAATATTATTGGTATCGTATAACGAAACCCGTACCGACTTGATCTCAAACTTTTAATAGAAAGTTTGTATAGAAACTATAGAAAACATTTTAGACTTTCGTGTTTATTCAGTAAATATTACATCACTCAATAAGTCGTGTGACTAACACACAGATGACGCTGCCATTGACAAATCCATATGACGTTTATGAAGTACCAACCTTCAAAAGACTATGTGTAAAATTTCATAACATTTCGATTAGTCAGGAAAAAAGTGACAGCTATTTAAGTGAAGCTACTTTTGTTATTTTCAAAACAATGGAATCAAAACAATTTCGTGTGCTAATTTATCATTGCTTCTTGATGAAAAAAATTACTGTACAAGCTCAGCAATGACTTCAAAAGTATTATCCGAACTTTGCTCCATCGAAAAGAACCATTTGTTATTGGTTTGCTAAATTTAAACGTGGTCGTACAGACACCGATGATGGTGAACGTTGTGGTTATGCAATTGAGATGGTTATTCCAGATAACATCAAAAAAATTCCAGAAATTGGTTATATCTGATCGTAAATTGAAATTGCGGCAGATAACTGAGAGCGTAAAGATATCAGAAGGTAGTGTGTTTACAATTATGCATGAACATTTGACCATGAGAAAGCTCTTTTCAAAGTGGATGCCGTGTTTACTCATAATCGATCAAAAACAACAACGTGTTGATGATTCAGAGCAGTGTTTGGCCATGTTTACACGTAATAAATCAGATCTTTTGCCTCGATAATGGATGAAACATGGATCCATCACTTCACTCCGGAATCAAAACGATCATCATCTGAGTGGACTGCAGCCGGTGAACCAAGTCCGAAGTGTCCAAAGGCACAACAGTCAGCTGGGAAGGTTATAGCTTCAGTATTTGGGAATACACATGGTATAATCTTCATTGACTATCTCGAAAAGGGAAAACTATCAATAGTAACTACTACGCGGCATTACTGGATCGTTTGAAAGCAGAAATTGTAAAAAAACGACGGTATATGGCGAAGAAAAAATTTTTGTTTTACCAAGACGCCGGCAAGAAATTCATCTCAAATGAAGAAGTAATTGCTGAAACTAAAGCCTATTTTGAGGTAAAAGACAAATCCTTCTAAAGGCCCTTTAGGAGAAATCCAAAAACGCAAAATTTTGCGTCTATAATTTGATTTTTTTATACCCTTTTCAGGCATTTTGAAATTTAAATTTCTTTGTACTGACGACAAAAACAAAGAACAGCTGATTGTATAAAAATAACCATATAACCTACGTAAAAGTCTGCTCACAGGTAACTTTTCATTTTATCACCACATAACCCGATAACCAGTGCTCCGTGAACACCCTAACTATTTTACCTGTATCTTATATTGATTAAGTATTTATTATTACAATTAATAATTATCAGGCAAGACAAAGAAATTAAAAACATAGTGAATGATATTATGACATACCAAATACTCAGAAGAGATATAACTTCAACGTTACAAACAAAAAATAATACAATAGTCAAAAAACTTTTTAATAATCAGATAATAAATAAAACAGAAAAACTAAAATTATGTACATATACAGCCAACCCAGAATATATGGGTAACCTAAAACACATAATAAAAATATGCCACTAGGCCTATTTGCACTTCAGTAAACTCACCATCGTACGAATTGTGTCGATATATAGCTCCAATTTTAAAAAAATTTGACCATACATTCGGTTTATAATGTTAAAAACGCAATTGATTTCAAAAATAAGGTCAGTAATTCATATATATTCGATGATGAAATAATGGTATCCTTCGATGTAGTATCCTTATTTCCGAATATACCTGTTGAACTACCCATTAAAATTTTGGAAAAGAAGTGGAATATAATCAAGACATTCACTAAGATTACAAAATCACTTTTCTTTTCTTAGTGTGTTGAAATGAAGCATTACTAGACGATGAAGTAGAACATTCGTTTAGAAAACTATCATCAATTTTGAGTCGATTAAACAAAGCCTTGCTTTTGAATGAAACAAATTCATCGATGTTTTTCTCGTAAAGTGAACCACAAAGTTTTTCTTTTGAAGGGATATATCGTTTACTGTGGGTTGATGGGTTTTCTTTGGCTAAGTTATTAATTATTTCTGCCTTTCTTTCATGGTCAATATCATCGTCAAATAGAGACAAGACAGTTACAATTAAATGCCATAAATACTGACAGAACTTTTGTAAAACGGTTTTTGAGATAATTTTGTCAATTGTTTTATAAATCTACATGGTCTTCAGAAAACACAAATCCTGGTAAGGTGCTTTTACCACTAAAATGCATTGCAATCAAGGTTTGACAAAGAAGGTCACCATGAACAGACAGACGTCTAACAGTGCCGCATCTTAAATTTCTTTTCTGAATCTCCGCCAAAAAATATTATTGAAAGCTCTATTAATTCTCTATAGTTGTTTCTAACAATTTTCTTAGTCAATTCAGTGCAATAAAATTCTAGCAGTTTGTCAATTTCTATAACATTCAGGCAAGATAAACTTTCTGTAGGATACTATATTTTCTTTGGATCGATATTTTTTCAGTTTTCTTTTAATCTTTTGAATAATGGAATGTTAGGGTTGTCGGTAACTTGACTAATTTTTGCTTCAAATACGCCTTTTAATATCAAATGATGGCAAGCAAAAATAAGCATATCTCGATTAAATTTTTGTTCGAGAAGCACACAAGCACCATTAATACGACCAGTATTGGAACCAGTAGTATCACAAGAAAGGATTTGCGCTTTATCTTTAAGGTTCCAGTCAGTAACCGCATTTCAAAATGCCTTCGCCTGTTCACTTCCTGTACAATTGTCTAATTTTAGCACCGCAATACATTTTTCGTTATCACCATACGATATAACAATCGGGAGTCGTTCTTCTTCACATTTGCGCACATCTAAAGCCGGCAACAATTTACCATCTCAATGGGCAGTTACAGTGTCTGGTACTTCGTTTAGAAAATCGACTTTTATAATTTCTGTACACTGTTTCCGTTTTTTTGTACGAATTCTTTGAATGGAGGACTTGCTTATAGGAAATTCCTCAGTATTGTATCCATGTGCGTCAATAGTAGTTTCAATAGTAAATACAGAATTTCTCATACTTAACTGAGACCTATCTAAAGCTGCCACTGACTTTGGAGTGATAAAATTTTTTTCCTCATAGAAGTTTTATTAGTATCGGACTGTGCACTCCCAGTTTGAATGGTTAAATTTTATTGTAAATTCATTATTTCAGAATCAGAAGACATATTTTCTTGATAAGATAACATCGAAGCAGTTAAGAATAAACAATAATTAGCACGACATTTTTGTTCCTTAAAAACGCGCTTTTTCCTCGTTTTCGGCCAATTTTTTACCCACTCCAGCTAAGTGACCAGATCGACCTGGCTCTCTCTGACGCTGCAAGATTATCAACGCTGTTCGAACACGCCTTGCGTTTTGTTCGCATTTTTCTGCAAACCTCTCCAAACTTGGTACAATGTAATTAGCTTCTTAACACAGTTAGGTAAAGCTTTAGTTGGTATAATACTTATCCATTAGAGGGAAGTTTTGAACCAGTGATTTGATATTTTACATCCCCAATTAAAAATATTCCCTTTTTAAAACTTTGTAATCCCATTGACATATTGAGTAAATGAAAATAATGCGTTTACTACTAAAACAAACAAATAATAACAAACACTTCGATAAGGTCGCTGCAATGCGCCAAAGGATGCAAGTTCTGACACGTATCGGCAAGTCGGCACCGGTTCTTTTATTTTTAAATACATAAAATTTTATTTACAATTGTTTTGACACCATTCAAACATAATTACAGGGTAGGCGTTGAAAAAAAACAGAATTTGATTTTTTTAGGATTCCCTAATATACATATGGTATATACAGTTTGTCAAGTATAAGTTTACACATTCAAAAAAAATTGAAAATTTCAATATCTTATTCAAAAAAAGACAACTTTTTGTTTTAGTATATATGTTTTTTATTTTATACGAAGAAATTCCTCTAACTCGAAGTTCCCTAAGTCGAATTATTCCACAACTCGAACTCCTATGTGCGAACTTTGAATTTTCAACAACTCTTCCTTGGCTTTTTTTCTCCATAAGTCGAATTCCCTTAACTCGAACTAAAAATTGACATAGCTTTTTAGCATTTCCCTTTAAATTTATCTCCACAGCTTGAATTTTTGGTTTTGCCTTTATATTTTCAAATACTTTTGTCATCTACTTTTCTAACTTACGCGACATTATTGGATTCTAACTTTCAGCGACACTAAAATGGCTAAAAACTGCTCTTATTATTGTAAATTTCCTTAATGCAATGATGAAGTTGTGCTCATTATCAGTGAAGCAGTAGACTTTCAATCACAAACATGAGTAAAAGAAATTTGAAATGTTTGACAATCCCGGAAAAAATCAATTTAATTAGTGAAGTAGAAAAAGGTGACAAAAAAGAAAAAAGATATAGCCGAAAAATATGGAATTCCTTGTAACACCTTATTAACGGTTTTAAAAAATAAGGACAACTTAAAAAGACAGTTCTGTAATAATAAATGTCTTCCTTTGCCGTCCCTTTGACGATTCGAGTTAGGGGAATTTCACTGTATATTTTTTAATTAGTCTATTAGGAATATAAACATAAAAAAACATTATAAAATTATTGAAAGAAGAACACAAAATTTGACAAAAACAAATCCCACATCATTTTTGAATGTCAAGTAACTGTTTACACAACTTGTGTTTTTTCAGTATTTTGCATTATTTAAACGATGTGCGGCAAATTTGGCGTAATTGACTCCCTGCATTGATTCTTGTCTGAGATATTGATACTTAATTAATTCTTGTTTTCTAATTTTTTCACTTTTAATTGTAAAATGAAACGTTATCGTTTGCAGTGGTGTCCAGGTATTATAGCCGCCACTTGGGGAAACTATGAGAAATATTTTACTAATATGTGGGACTATTTATAATATTTTAAATCTAGCTGAATAAGAGAGTAGATTAGAGCCAATGTATAAAATTATCGTTAAGACCAACTTTCACAGCATATGCAGAATATGTTATCATGACGAAAATATGAAAAAACCAGGAACATTTGACCTGGGTCTATACTACGGAATGCAGAATATGTTATCATGACGAAAATATGAAAAAACCAGGAACATTTGACCTGAGTCTATACTACGGAACTTACGGAAGAATATATTGTTGTTGTTTCTTATATAACAGAGCGTCGGGCCATAACGCGGAACAAACACTAAACAAGAGTTTTTAGTTAAAATTTATCGCGTTTTGTACAAAATATTTGTCTACTACTTTAATTTTTTTTATTTTTTTTTTAAATAATGAGACAATGTTATAATCTCCTATGAGGCATAAATTGTGCTTTGCGTTATTAACCTACCAAGCATGCTTTAAGGTATTTATATTGTTATTAAATGGAATATCACTTTTCCTGTCAAATTTTTAAAATGATGTGTTACAATTTGACGCTTCATTTGAAGCAGAAGGACTGGGGATTCCCCTTACATAAGGACACCCAAAAATATTAAAGTAGTTTGGAATATCATTTAATAAAAAATGCGAATATATTTGGGCCATTAAAAGGAAAAGCCACATTTTAAATTTCATCAAAAATCGTCAAAAACAACGAAAAACCCAGAGGTTACCTAAAACCATAATACTGCAAAAGTGAAATTTGATACTAAGCAACAACAACGTGAGACTTGGTTAATTCCATAAAAAAAGGCTACAATATGTTATATCAAAGATACTACAAAAGACCATTATAAATATTTAAAACATTATATGAAAAAGTTTCCATTGAATAAAGCTTATATTAAACAACTTTATATTATTTATGTAAACAGTTATTTGACAGTCACAAAATGATGTAGGATATATATTTTTGTTGTACATTCCATTTTTTTTTCAACAAACTAATGAACATTTTTTTATGTTTATATTTTCAATTTATCAATTATTAAAAATTAATCACAAAAATCGTTATATTTAAACGAAATGCAGTATTTTTGCGATTATAAGTTAAAGAAGTGAATTTTATTTCAATGTGTAAACACATTCTTGACGTACTGTATATTTACCATTAATTATAATTAAATTTGAGGAACAAAATTTTAGTAAAGATACTTAAAAAAATATGTGTTAATGAATTTTTATTACTAAATTGTGTTTATATAATGCAATGCTTACTTGAGAAGGTGCTCCATCAAATTCTGTAGCAATCTCCAACACCGTATCGTTGCACTCCTGCGATTCAGAATCGACACCTACATCATCTCTCTGTAAATGTTCAGTATCTGATAACATGTCAAGATGATCTATGAATACATCGTTATCCGCACAATGTTCATCATCACCAGGCTGAACAACGGAATTCGCAATAGTACCAGCCGATTTATTAGCCACCGTTTTACGAAGATTTGAATTTTGTATGTCATAACCTCTAGGTACGAGCCAGCCTCGCATAAATGTATTTTTATTAACAAGTAAATCTGTAGGTAGTTTTAATTTGCGTTGGTCCCATTTTTTGTGTATATTAGCACGGCGTTGTTTATTTGTGGCCTTGTCATAAGGCAGATACAAACTCTCGTCGCCGTCTACTCCAAATATAAGAGGTTTTGAACGTGTCTTAACCACTTGTGCACGTTGTGCCCGTTGATTTATTAGTCGACCATTTTGAGTATTACTTGAAAATAGTAAAGTAGACTGACTTGGGCGAAGTCCTTTAAATTTCCAATGGGACGGACCAGCCCAAAATCTAGAGATTTTATTTAGAGGACGATACGAATATTCCAACTGTGATGAAGAATCAGTAGGACGTAAATCCTCCATAATCTGTGCTGAATGGCGTAAACCTCGGCATCTATTTATTGCAGTTACTTCCTCTAAAAAAATATTGAAATTTAAAAAAAAAAATTAGTTATAAATGAAGCTTCAGTATTCTTTAATTAGATATTTATGTTTTTTAATTAATGTAATTAATGAATTAATGAAAATTAGTTACTAACGATTTCATATAATTTTGACGCTTTTTTTTTGATATTAAATATAGTGAATTTGTATTGACATTGACACTTTAATTTCATTAGCTCGTCAAATCAATTCACTTTTCCAAATAATAGCGCATAGGGTATAATCAAAATTAAAAAAAGAAAACTACTAAACCGACCAAAAACTAAAGTTAAACAGGCTTAAAAATTAATATATATGTATATATATACACCGGTGCATATGAGCAGTCGTTTAAGCGACGCTACTGACTATTGTACATTACTCATTATATTTTAATACGCTCAAGTGGCAGAATCGCCATCTTCTCTATTTTGCCGCTTATTTCCACTGGACCAAAATGTCATAAATTTTAATTTTCTGGTTGTCGAATTTTGGGGAAATGGACTATTCTGTGCGACTTTTTTCACTTTTTGGATATAGCTTACATATCTTTTATCTGAAAAACAGCATCAATAATAATGTTGTAAACTATTTACATAAATTTTATTACAAAAAAACCTTATTATATATATATAGATGCATCACCAATTAGTTCTAAATTGGTTATTGAAACAAAATTAAATCAACGAATGTTTTGAAACATTCCTGAACCGTTTGTATTTCCTGAACCGTGCAACTACTAAACCTCAAATCCTTAACAGTATGCTCACATTTTCCGCGCGTTATGCGGTCAATTGAAAGGTATCAACAATATTCAGAAAGAGGTTGCTAGCTACTATTAGTCTAAGAACAAGAAAAGTTTAGTAGGAAGGCAAATCTTTAGCACAATATGAATACTCATATTAAAATTTATCATTGTCAGTTCTATACCATTTTTATTCAAAGTTAAAATACTTTTTATTAAATAGAAGTTCATCAACTCTTTTCTATACAATGCTGTCTTACGTGCCACAGAGATGAATAGTTGAATAGTGTTGCAATGAGTAGAACTCATCCTATTTAAACTTTTCGAAATCATTAAAATTAATAAGTAAAATAAAAAAGTTTTACAAATTTCCAGAATCTTGTCTGAGAATATCAATATCTGGAAATATCTTCTAGAATGCCCACAACGTCACTAATTAAGAAAAATGCAACACTTGTATACTTCTCAATATTACTGTCTCAGTGTCCAAATGTTGTAAAATGATTTTTATGCAATAAAATTATGTATTTCTTTTACTTAGGAAAAAAAAAATAAATACACACCATAATACTAAGGGTATAGTACATAGCTACTACAATTCTACGTTTATCTGAACATTTTATTTTTGGAATAAATATTAGGTTTCTATATAGTTTACTAAATCAATATAAAAAAGATAATTTACCTGATGTTAAGTCATCATATTCACAGAAATCAACATCTAACATAGGTGCTTCCGGATCAAGACATACTGGCTGACATTCAGCATCCATGTCAAATTGCACAGCTAATTCAGATGGTGTTAAAACTCGTGGAGTGTCATCGGGATCATTCACATTAAGTGGAGAAGTATTTTCTTTTTCGTCGTCGTACTTTATTTTATTCTTTTTTGAAATAATATAACCAGTATGTAGTGATCTAATAAATAAGTTTTTAGAGCATTTGTGCAAGATCTCTCCTTCATTTTCACCACCTTCTTCCCTGATTTCGTCAAATTTATCCACATCACTATTTTTAAGATCAGTTTCTTCTTTTTCAATTTCGCCAAATACATTTGCAGGGACATCATCTTGGGCATAATTACCTTCAATTTCTGATGTATAATCGGTGTTATCATTCTCAATCCCCGTCCAATAACTAAACTTTGTACACAACTTTAAATCATAATCGTTTGTCGGTAACACATTATTCATTAAACGTTTGGATGAATTTATTGAGCCACCAACTCTATTAAGTTTGCCAAAGATGACATCATCCATTGGAACAGTTTCTAATAAACCATTTAAAGTGTCTTTATTTTTCGTAATTGTGCTTATTTGTCGCCGTGCACGCTTTTTTGGTTTAGGTGGATTAGCATTTGTGTCCGGTTGCGCCTCAGCGACCGATTTATTAGCTATATCAGTTCGGTCATTGGAATCATCAACATCGTCGATACCATCAACTTCTGCATTCTTGCTGCTAAATTTTTTTGCAGCTAAACCTGCGGAAATACGCATAACGTCTCCGTATATAGAGTCTACGCGTAAACCATATACCCTTGATGAAGCTTCTAGCGAAGGACAAGCAACCTTAATTATGTTCAAAGTTTTAAACAGAAACAATATTTAACCCACATAAGTATACTTACCCTAAAGTTGTTCAAAAAGTTTTGATGACGCTCAAGCAAAACAGTCAATGTATCAATAACTGATAAGGACCATGCATTATCACGACTTATTTTATTGTCTTTATAAATTTCCAAACATTTTTCTAGATTTTGGTTTTCATCCATCAAAATTTGCCTTAATAAAGTACGGCGACGTGCCAAACGTCGCTCTTCTTCATCATCATTTGGTGGAAGTTCTGTTACGTTTTCAGTATAAAGCCTGGCATCAGAGAATCGAATCGATTTCCGAACACTTGTAGGTAACATGGTTTTGCTAAACAAATAAATATTTCGTGATATTAATATGATTTTTATATTGCTGGCAATTGCTATAAACTTAAAGCAACTATTTTAACACTACATCAATGATTGCCAACACAAAACGAATTATAAATATTTATATGAAATGCCGAGCGCAATTAATTTTGATTATTTGCGTTTGTTTTGCTTGTTAATTTCGACAGCGTCACTTGTCAGTTTTGCTTTTGTTCTCCTGTACGGATTTTCTGACACTCAATTTACAATAAATATTTAAGGCACTAAATAGCTGTGAAATTTTTAATATCACTCAACGAATTGTTTATAAATTTGTTAATAGTTACCATTAAATTTCTTCGAAGCTATCTGTATTTGCAATGCATTCGCCTTTTACATCGTTTTCTTATTTCAAATAAGAGCGTCCGTATAGTACGTTCAGTGATGTATGAAGTAAATTTTAAGCATTGAAATTTAAAGAAATTGACAATTAAGAATAAAACAATTATGATATAAAATTTTTCTATTACAATAATAAATATATGTATATAATTATATTTATAGGCGAATTTTTTAATAATTTAAAAACAGTGCACATATATATAAATGTTTTGTCTGTACGTATTATATTTTCAACGTATGTATAAATATGTACATTTTCTTAATACTATATTTATATAAAAAGAAAACTGTATGTCAATACTGACATTAAAAACATAAAGCAAAACCTACTTTGTAATTAAGTGCAATAAATAAATAAATCTTTACATAAGTACAGTGCAAAAAATCCCTAGAAAATTTCAATTTACTTTACCTCAAATTACTCGAACTCGCACACGGCCTTATATACAAAATCTAATAGTTGTTAATTTACTAGTCTGAGCGTGATACTAATAGTCTATTTTAATATGTTTGCACTGGCATTACATACGCAGGTAATGGTGCCTGCAAAAGTTCGTTCGTTCGTAAGCGTTCGCTTTAGTGTGGATGCACCTTTAGGCTGCGGTTACATTGCATGCGAATTTTGTCTTGCGTGTTCGTACATATGTTTTTTCATGAGAACACATTGCATGTTGCGTTTACATTGTTTACGAATTGACAGCTCTATTTTGTTTGTTTTGAAAACAAAATGGATAGTGAAGATGAAATATATTTAGTGGAAAATTCGTTATCAAGTTATTTATTAATTTCAAATAACAAAGGATGAATTTGGGAGCATGATTTTTATTCTTCAAGGTAAAGAAATGGAGAGTTTGTATATTTTTCAAACAAAGCAATTAGCAAATCGCAAAACTCACAAACAATGTAACTGCAAACTTAGGTCAGCAACTAAAAAACGTAACTCTCTCACTTCACTATTTACAACAATTTAACCCAATTTAAACAAACAATTCAAGTAACCAAATATCAAAAGAAAGAAAAGACTTCGACAAAACTACTCAGAAAGTAACATAAACGAATACATAACTTACACGTGTTCCTTGAAACGCAAAAAAATTAACTGATCTAATGAAGCCGTAGGAAAGCGACTAACAGATGTAAATTTATCACAAAATGTTCTAAAATAATTTTTTACACTTGTGACAAACAATTAGCAAAGCGTATAC
>NC_051848.1:88713642-88736060 GCF_002237135.1 Teleopsis dalmanni | reverse complement strand
ATATATAATAATAATAATAATAATAATAATAATAATAATAATAATAATAATATATATATATATATATTAGGGTGTCCCTTATTTTTCAAAGTTTTAAATTTCTAACGCATAGGTCTTAGTTTTGTTCATTTGCCTCTAAAATACTCGGAAAAAAACGTTTACCTTATTTAGAGTACGATAACCCGTGCTGATCGGCAGTAACGGTGCATATTCAAGACATTTGTCATTTGTTTTCAATTGTTCTCGCGATTAACACGTATTGTTTTACATTTAAAGTATGGCAGTGGAATTAAGAAGCAATAAAAAATGTGTTTTCTTAATTTGTAACATAAATTATCAAATAACAGGCGCAAAGTTACCGTCTAATCGTCAAGTTCTTGCGGTACTTTTTTTAACATTCGCGTAGTTAAATTGACTGTTAGTGAAAGCGCTATCTCGTTATTCGGGAGTGTATTATATTTTGGAAAAAAACTAGAATCCCTACCAGAGCCATACCTAACTGTGTAAAAAAAAACTTGTGCATCTTCACTATGCTTGGAGGGTGTTGCAAATAAATTCTAAAAAAACACAAGATATTTACAAGCGTCGTGAGGACGACTTTAAGAACAATTTAGATAATTTATTTCATATAGCAAACGCCTAAGTAACTTTATCACGCCTAAGTTAGTTGCAGCTTTAGATAGATGTTAATTAGGCATAAGGGATTCTGTTAATACACTTCAGGTTCTAGTAGAAGCACTAGATCTTAGTTGTGATGATTTTCCGATAAACAAATCGTCTATTCAACGTATTCGCACACAGAACCGAAAAGATAAAGCGGAATCAATAAAATCAAATTTTCAGAATAATATGCCTGAAATGGTGACCGTTCACTGAGATGGGAAATTATTACCTGCACTTAACGTGAGAAGTTCTGCAGAAGATCGCTTGCCAATTCTAATTTCATTTGGAGAAAAGGAACAACTTCTAGCTGTACCCAAACTTGAAAGCTCTTCCAGCCTGGATCAAGCTGAAGCTATGTTGAATGCACTTTATGACTGGAACCTCGATAACAAAGTACAAATAATGTGCTGTGACACAACTGTGTCTAATACAGGGCGATTGAAAGGAGCTTGTGTACTTTTGGAACAAAAATTAGACAGGGAATTACTACTTTTTGCTTGCCTCCATCACGTTTATGAACTGGTTTTAAAATGTGTGTTCGAAACAAAAATTCACCAAGTCACAAGTAGCCCCGATATCCCACTTTTTAAAAAGTTAAGAGACAACTGGAAAACTATTGATCCTGTTGCCGTTGAAACATATACCGATATCTTCACACGACATTTTTTAATACAGCAATAGAAGATTTGTTGACATTTTATAATCAAGAACTGCAAAAAACCATTGGACGTGATGATTATCGAGAATTGATTGAACTATCTATTATTTTCGTAGGAGGAGACAGTGGAAAAAAAATAAAATTAGACCACCAGGATAGCTAGAGCTATTTACTCTTTAAAGATATGTTTGTTACAATCCCAGTTCAAAATTAGCGTCAAGGATAAGCGAGTACTTCAAGACATCTGATTATTCATTGCTGTTTTATATACAAAACCATGGCTTGAATGTAGTCTGGCGGTAAAGGCACCAAATCAAGATTTATGTTTTTCAAAGAAGCTTAAGTAATATGAAACTGTTGACAAATTGATCTCCAAAGCAGCCCTGAGCAAGTTCAGTCAACATCTTTTGTACTTGCCAGAAGAAATTACCGTTTTATCGCTCTTTGATGATGAAGTTAATGAACAAACCAAAACGAACATTGTAGTGAGTTCGCAAAGAGAGAGTTCGTATGATTCTGAGAAGAGATACATCCCATCTGAAGAAGATATGTCTAATTATTTGTATAGTAAGTAAGAATACAATAAATAGTACTATTTTTTATACTGTTTTCAATAAATTGTTAATAATACTGCCTTATTTATTGTTGCAGGAAAGTCATTAAGTGATTTTGCGTCTGTCAAGATCACAAATTTATTTTCTCGATTAAAAATTGATAAAAATGTCTTCCAGAGACCCGTTTCTAAATGGGATGAAGATGTTGCCTATTGGAAGACGAAAAGGAAAGTGCTTTCCTTAAGAGCAGTTAATAATACGGCTGAAAGAGCTGTAAAACTTATGCAAGATTTTCATGGCTCGATCATTGCAAAGGAAAAGCAAAAGCAATTTTTGCTACGCTGTGTTCAGGAGCACAGAAATCTGTATCCAGAATGTAAAAAAAAGAGACCCTCAAAAGGAAATATCCTGCCTAATCTGTAATTTTATCTTCTTTTAATAAATATTTCATAAAAATTTTAATATTTCAATTGATTTACGTATATAGCGGAAAGGGTTAAAAACAACAATTTTCAAAATCTTCAGAATTCTGTCGGTACGTGTTAACGTTGACGTAGGAAGATCAAATTTTATTTTTAAGTAAGTCTAGGTCTAGGTCTAGTCTAGGATTTTTAAATTGATTATTATTTGGTACTCCTTCAATAATTTGTTTACCTTTTTTAATAAAAATATTAACACTTATTGTATGTGTTTTAGAAGGATTAATAAATATCCTATAAATCCTCCGATATTTCAAGAATTTCTTTATATTTTTTTAATAAATCTTTACAAAATTATTTTATTTCTTTATTTTTTGGTTCAATATGATTTATACCGTTTAAAAAGAAATAGGAGGTATGCATTCCGATATCTAAAAAAAATTTTTTTCAGCCATTTAAGGGACACCCTAATATATATATATATATATATATATATATATAATTATATATAATATATATATATATATATATATATATATTTATATGATTAATATATATGACATATAATAATAATAATAATTATATATATATATATATATATGATTAATATATATAATACATAATAATAATAATAATAATATTTATACATATTAGGATGTCCTAGGGTATCAGGGCGAAATTTTTTTTGATTTGAAATACGCACTCCCCTTTTTTTTTTTTCTATTTGATCCTAGTAGCTGAAATAATAAATATTATTGGTATCGTATAACGATAACCCGTGCCGACTTGATCTCAAACTTTTAATAGAAAGTTTGTATAGAAACTATAGAAAACATTTTAGACTTTCGTGTTTATTCAGTAAATATTACATCACTCAATAAGTCGTGTGACTAACACACAGATGACGCTGCCATTGACAAATCCATATGACGTTTATGAAGTACCAACCTTCAAAAGACTATGTGTAAAATTTCATACCATTTCGATTAGTCAGGAAAAAAGTGACAGCTATTTAAGTGAAGCTACTTTTGTTATTTTCAAAACAATGGAATCAAAACAATTTCGTGTGCTAATTTATCATTGCTTCTTGATGAAAAAAATTACTGTACAAGCTCAGCAATGACTTCAAAAGTATTATCCGAACTTTGCTCCATCGAAAAGAACCATTTGTTATTGGTTTGCTAAATTTAAACGTGGTCGTACAGACACCGATGATGGTGAACGTTCTGGTCATCCAATTGAGGTGGTTATTCCAGATAACATCAAAAAAGTCCAGAAATTGGTTATATCTGATCGTAAATTGAAATTGCGGGAGATAACTGAGAGCGTAAAGATATCAGAAGGTAATGTGTTTACAATTATGCATGAATATTTCACCATGAGAAAGCTCTTTTCAAAGTGGATGCCGTGTTTACTCATAATCGATCAAAAACAACAACGTGTTGATGATTCAGAGCAGTGTTTGGCCATGTTTACACGTAATAAATCAGATCTTTTGCCTCGATAATGGATGAAACATGGATCCATCATTTCACTCCGGAATCAAAACGATCATCATCTGAGTGGACTGCAGCCGGTGAACCAAGTCCGAAGTGTCCAAAGGCACAACAGTCAGCTGGGAAGGTTATATAGCTTCAGTATTTGGGAATACACATGGTATAATCTTCATTGACTATCTCGAAAAGGGAAAACTATCAATAGTAACTACTACGCGGCATTACTGGATCGTTTGAAAGCAGAAATTGTTAAAAAACGACGGTATATGGCGAAGAAAAAATTTTTGTTTTACCAAGACAATGCACCGTGTCACAAGTCAATAAAAACGATGGCAAAATTGCACGAATTACATTTCGAATTGCTTCCTATCCACCGTATAGTCAAAAAAATGCTCACCGGTAAAAAATTCATCTAAAATGAAGAAGTAATTACTGAAACTAAAGCCTATTTTGAGGTAAAAGACAAATCCTTCTACAAGCCGTTGAAGGAGATTATATTGATGAGTAAAATCGATTCTTGGCAGAAAAAATTTGTTTTTCTTAGTCACACGATTTATTGAGTGATGTGTTAAAACACTTAGGGTGTTCACTGGGCACTGGTTATCGGGTTATGTGCGTATGTAGTGATGTGAACAACAACAAAATGCACTGAATAAAAATAACCAACTTTGTGCGACCCCTGCCTATGTATATAAATTTATCCGGATTTGTGGTTATTTGCAGTGTTGAAAAATAATATAAAACTCAAGCAAATGGCACCACAAAAAAGATTAATTTTACCGAATAGCACCACAAACTGTGAATTTAAAATTGGCATCACTAACCTTCTTTGGAAAAGAAGTGGAATATAACCAAGACATTCACTAAGATTACAAAATCACTTTTCTTCGAAATTTTAAATTTCTGTCTTAAAGAAAATAACTACTTCATGCAAGGCAACAAAATTTATAAACAACGTAAAGGCATGCCAATGGGCTCACCGTTATCACCCATTATAGCAGATATCGTGATGGAAGAGTTATTGGAAAAGTGTATGGACGACCAGGAATATAAACCAAGATTATTAACGAAGTATGTAAATGATATCTTCGCGATACTACGCAGAAATAAAATAACTCAAATACTTCAAATTTTTAATTCTTTTCACACAAATTTAAAATTCACCATACAAGAAGAAAAGAATAACAGGCTTCCTTATTTAGATGTTGAATTAATTAGACATAATAACCAAATTCACTTTCAAAGGTATAAAAAGTCTTCAGCGTCAGGAAGATTAATTAACTACAATTCCAATCATCCTAAACACGTGATTTTAAATACAGCATCCAATTTTATTAGAAGAGTTCTACTACTTAGAGACAATATTTTCCATAATAAACAAAAGAACATAGTGCGTGATACTTTAAGAAAGAATGACTTCCCCGAAAGGATTATTAATATGATGCTTAATAATAACTTTAAAAAGCTCCAATCAAACAATAATAATGACAAAAAAATATATAAATCTATTGATTAAGTTTCGAAATTGTCAAACCAAATAATGAATTCTAATATACATGACAAGGAACGTTATAGAATCACTCAGAAGACAACTAACACAATAGCTAAATTATATAGCAATACTAAAACAAAAATAAATAATAAAGACAAATCTAATGTAGTGTACCAGCTGAATTGTAAAGATGACGGGTACAACGTATGTAACAAAATATATATAGGTACGACTAAAAATAAGCTTAAGACAAGGATGGCTGGACATAAACATAGTTTAAAAAATAAAAGTGGTGCTGAAGCCAATACAGCATTGGCTGTACATTGTATGGACCATAAACATGAACCTGATTTTGAGAAGGCAAAAATCTTATATGAAGATAGGAACCATAATAAGAGGTACTTTCTGGAAATGCTCTCAATACTTCAAGTTCCCAATACTATAAGACTTAATTATAAAACTGATACGGACAACTGTGCTCAGGCTTATAGGTCGACCAGATCGACCTGGCTCTCTCTGGCGCTGCAAGATTATCAACGCTGTTCGAACACGCCTTGCGTTTTGTTCGCATTTTTCTGCAAACCTCTCCAAACTTGGTACAATGTAATTAACTTCTTAACACAGTTAGGTAAAGCTTTAGTTGGTATAATACTTATCCATTAGAGGGAAGTTTTGAACCAGTGATTTGATATTTTACATCCCCAATTAAAAATATTCCCTTTTTAAAACTTTGTAATCCCATTGATATATTGAGTAAATGAAAATAATGCGTTTACTACTAAAACAAACAAATAATAACAAACACTTCGATAAGGTCGCTGCAATGCGCCAAAGGATGCAAGTTCTGACACGTATCGGCAAGTCGGCACCGGTTCTTTTATTTTTAAATACATAAAATTTTATTTACAATTGTTTTGACACCATTCAAACATAATTACAGGGTATGCGTTGAAAAAAAAAAGAATTTGATTTTTTTAGGATTCCCTAATATACATATGGTATATACAGTTTGTCAAGTATAACTTTACACATTCAAAAAAAATTGAAAATTTCAATATCTTATTCAAAAAAAGACAACTTTTTGTTTTAGTATATATGTTTTTTATTTTATACGGTGAAATTCCTCTAACTCGAAGTTCCCTAAGTCGAATTATTCCACAACTCGAACTTCTATGTGCGAACTTTGAATTTTCAACAACTCTTCCTTGGCTTTTTTTCTCCATAAGTCGAATTCCCTTAACTCGAACTAAAAATTGGCATAGCTTTTTAGCATTTCCCTTTAAATTTATCTCCACAGCTTGAATTTTTGGTTTTGCCTTTATATTTTCAAATACTTTTGTCATCTACTTTTCTAACTTACGCGACATTATTGGATTCTAACTTTCAGCGACACTAAAATGGCTAAAAACTGCTCTTATTATTGTAAATTTCCTTAATGCAATGATGAAGTTGTGCTCATTATCAGTGAAGCAGTAGACTTTCAATCACAAACATGAGTAAAAGAAATTTGAAATGTTTGACAATCCCGGAAAAAATCAATTTAATTAATGAAGTAGAAAAAGGTGACAAAAAAGAAAAAAGATATAGCCGAAAAATATGGAATTCCTTGTAACACCTTATTAACGATTTTAAAAAATAAGGACAACTTAAAAAGACAGTTCTGTAATAATAAATGTCTTCCCTTGCCGTCCCTTTGACGATTCGAGTTAGGGGAATTTCACTGTATATTTTTTAATTAGTCTATTAGGAATATAAACATAAAAAAACATTATAAAATTATTGAAAGAAGAACACAAAATTTGGCAAAAACAAATCCCACATCATTTTTGAATGTCAAGTAACTGTTTACACAACTTGTGTTTTTTCAGTATTTTGCATTATTTAAACGATGTGCGGCAAATTTGGCGTAATTGACTCCCTGCATTGATTCTTGTCTGAGATATTGATACTTAATTAATTCTTGTTTTCTAATTTTTTCACTTTTAATTGTAAAATGAAACGTTATCGTTTGCAGTGGTGTCCAGGTATTATAGCCGCCACTTGGGGAAACTATGAGAAATATTTTACTAATATGTGGGACTATTTATAATATTTTAAATCTAGCTGAATAAGAGAGTAGATTAGAGCCAATGTATAAAATTATCGTTAAGACCAACTTTCACAGCATATGCAGAATATGTTATCATGACGAAAATATGAAAAAACCAGGAACATTTGACCTGGGTCTATACTACGGAATGCAGAATATGTTATCATGACGAAAATATGAAAAAACCAGGAACATTTGACCTGGGTCTATACTACGGAACTTAGGGAAGAATATATTGTTGTTGTTTCTTATATAACAGAGCGTCGGGCCATAACGCGGAACAAACACTAAACAAGAGTTTTTAGTTAAAATTTATCGCGTTTTGTACAAAATATTTGTCTACTACTTTAATTTTTTTTATTTTTTTTTTAAATAATGAGACAATGTTATAACCTCCTATGAGGCATAAATTGTGCTTTGCGTTATTAACCTACCAAGCATGCTTTAAGGTATTTATATTGTTATTAAATGGAATATCACTTTTCCTGTCAAATTTTTAAAATGATGTGTTACAATTTGACGCTTCATTTGAAGCAGAAGGACTGGGGATTCCCCTTACATAAAGACACCCAAAAATATTAAAGTAGTTTGGAATATCATTTAATAAAAAATGCGAATGTATTTGGGCCATTAAAAGGAAAAGCCACATTTTAAATTTCATCAAAAATCGTCAAAAACAACGAAAAACCCAGAGGTTACCTAAAACCATAATACTGCAAAAGCGAAATTTGATACTAAGCAACAACAACGTGAGACTGGGTTAATTCCATAAAAAAAGGCTGCAATATGTTATATCAAAGATACTACAAAAGACCATTATAAATACTTAAAACATTATATGAAAAAGTTTCCATTGAATAAAGCTTATATTAAACAACTTTATATTATTTATGTAAACAGTTACTTGACAGTCACAAAATTATGTAGGATATATATTTTTGTTGTATATTCCATTTTTTTTTTTCAACAAACTAATGAACATTTTTTTATGTTTATATTTTCAATTTATCAATTATTAAAAATTATTCACAAAAATCGTTATATTTAAACGAAATGCAGTATTTTTGCGATTATAAGTTAAAGAAGTGAATTTTATTTCAATGTGTAAACACATTCTTGACGTACTGTATATTTACCATTAATTATAATTAAATTTGAGGAACAAATTTTAGTAAAGATACTTAAAAAAAGTATGTGTTAATGAATTTTTATTACTAAATTGTTTTTATATAATGCAATGCTTACTTGAGAAGGTGCTCCATCAAATTCTGTAGCAATCTCCAACACCGTATCGTTGCACTCCTGCGATTCAGAATCAACACCTACATCATCTCTCTGTAAATGTTCAGTATCTGATAACATGTCAAGATGATCTATGAATACATCGTTATCCGCACAATGTTCATCATCATCAGGCTGAACAACGGAATTCGCAATAGTACCAGCCGATTTATTAGCCACCGTTTTACGAAGATTTGAATTTTGTATGTCATAACCTCTAGGTACGAGCCAGCCACGCATAAATGTATTTTTATTAACAAGTAAATCTGTAGGTAGTTTTAATTTGCGTTGGTCCCATTTTTTGTGTATATTAGCACGGCGTTGTTTATTTGTGGCCTTGTCATAAGGCAGATACAAACTCTCGTCGCCGTCTACTCCAAATATAAGAGGTTTTGAACGTGTCTTAACCACTTGTGCACGTTGTGCCCGTTGATTTATTAGTCGACCATTTTGAGTATTACTTGAAAATAGTAAAGTAGACTGACTTGGGCGAAGTCCTTTAAATTTCCAATGGGACGGACCAGCCCAAAATCTAGAGATTTTATTTAGAGGACGATACGAATATTCCAACTGTGATGAAGAATCAGTAGGACGTAAATCCTCCATAATCTGTGCTGAATGGCGTAAACCTCGGCATCTATTTATTGCAGTTACTTCCTCTAAAAAAATATTGAAATTTAAAAAAAAAAATTAGTTATAAATGAAGCTTCAGTATTCTTTAATTAGATATTTATGTTTTTTAATTAATGTAATTAATGAATTAATGAAAATTAGTTACTAACGATTTCATATAATTTTGACGCTTTTTTTTTGATATTAAATATAGTGAATTTGTATTGACATTGACACTTTAATTTCATTAGCTCGTCAAATCAATTCACTTTTCCAAATAATAGCGCATAGGGTATAATCAAAATTAAAAAAAGAAAACTACCAAACCGACCAAAAACTAAAGTTAAACAGGCTTAAAAATTAATATATATGTATATATATACACCGGTGCATATGAGCAGTCGTTTAAGCGACGCTACTGACTATTGTACATTACTCATTATATTTTAATACGCTCAAGTGGCAGAATCGCCATCTTCTCTATTTTGCCGCTTATTTCCACTGGACCAAAATGTCATAAATTTTAATTTTCTGGTTGTCGAATTTTGGGGAAATGGACTATTCTGTGCGACTTTTTTCACTTTTTGGATATAGCTTACATATCTTTTATCTGAAAAACAGCATCAATAATAATGTTGTAAACTATTTACATAAATTTTATTACAAAAAAACCTTATTATATATATATAGATGCATCACCAATTAGTTCTAAATTGGTTATTGAAACAAAATTAAATCAACGAATGTTTTGAAACATTCCTGAACCGTTTGTATTTCCTGAACCGTGCAACTACTAAACCTCAAATCCTTAACAGTATGCTCACATTTTCCGCGCGTTATGCGGTCAATTGAAAGGTATCAACAATATTCAGAAAGAGGTTGCTAGCTACTATTAGTCTAAGAACAAGAAAAGTTTAGTAGGAAGGCAAATCTTTAGCACAATATGAATACTCATATTAAAATTTATCATTGTCAGTTCTATACCATTTTTATTCAAAGTTAAAATACTTTTTATTAAATAGAAGTTCATCAACTCTTTTCTATACAATGCTGTCTTACGTGCCACAGAGATGAATAGTTGAATAGTGTTGCAATGAGTAGAACTCATCCTATTTAAACTTTTCGAAATCATTAAAATTAATAAGTAAAATAAAAAAGTTTTACAAATTTCCAGAATCTTGTCTGAGAATATCAATATCTGGAAATATCTTCTAGAATGCCCACAACGTCACTAATTAAGAAAAATGCAACACTTGTATACTTCTCAATATTACTGTCTCAGTGTCCAAATGTTGTAAAATGATTTTTATGCAATAAAATTATGTATTTCTTTTACTTAGGAAAAAAAAAATAAATACACACCATAATACTAAGGGTATAGTACATAGCTACTACAATTCTACGTTTATCTGAACATTTTATTTTTGGAATAAATATTAGGTTTCTATATAGTTTACTAAATCAATATAAAAAAGATAATTTACCTGATGTTAAGTCATCATATTCACAGAAATCAACATCTAACATAGGTGCTTCCGGATCAAGACATACTGGCTGACATTCAGCATCCATGTCAAATTGCACAGCTAATTCAGATGGTGTTAAAACTCGTGGAGTGTCATCGGGATCATTCACATTAAGTGGAGAAGTATTTTCTTTTTCGTCGTCGTACTTTATTTTATTCTTTTTTGAAATAATATAACCAGTATGTAGTGATCTAATAAATAAGTTTTTAGAGCATTTGTGCAAGATCTCTCCTTCATTTTCACCACCTTCTTCCCTGATTTCGTCAAATTTATCCACATCACTATTTTTAAGATCAGTTTCTTCTTTTTCAATTTCGCCAAATACATTTGCAGGGACATCATCTTGGGCATAATTACCTTCAATTTCTGATGTATAATCGGTGTTATCATTCTCAATCCCCGTCCAATAACTAAACTTTGTACACAACTTTAAATCATAATCGTTTGTCGGTAACACATTATTCATTAAACGTTTGGATGAATTTATTGAGCCACCAACTCTATTAAGTTTGCCAAAGATGACATCATCCATTGGAACAGTTTCTAATAAACCATTTAAAGTGTCTTTATTTTTCGTAATTGTGCTTATTTGTCGCCGTGCACGCTTTTTTGGTTTAGGTGGATTAGCATTTGTGTCCGGTTGCGCCTCAGCGACCGATTTATTAGCTATATCAGTTCGGTCATTGGAATCATCAACATCGTCGATACCATCAACTTCTGCATTCTTGCTGCTAAATTTTTTTGCAGCTAAACCTGCGGAAATACGCATAACGTCTCCGTATATAGAGTCTACGCGTAAACCATATACCCTTGATGAAGCTTCTAGCGAAGGACAAGCAACCTTAATTATGTTCAAAGTTTTAAACAGAAACAATATTTAACCCACATAAGTATACTTACCCTAAAGTTGTTCAAAAAGTTTTGATGACGCTCAAGCAAAACAGTCAATGTATCAATAACTGATAAGGACCATGCATTATCACGACTTATTTTATTGTCTTTATAAATTTCCAAACATTTTTCTAGATTTTGGTTTTCATCCATCAAAATTTGCCTTAATAAAGTACGGCGACGTGCCAAACGTCGCTCTTCTTCATCATCATTTGGTGGAAGTTCTGTTACGTTTTCAGTATAAAGCCTGGCATCAGAGAATCGAATCGATTTCCGAACACTTGTAGGTAACATGGTTTTGCTAAACAAATAAATATTTCGTGATATTAATATGATTTTTATATTGCTGGCAATTGCTATAAACTTAAAGCAACTATTTTAACACTACATCAATGATTGCCAACACAAAACGAATTATAAATATTTATATGAAATGCCGAGCGCAATTAATTTTGATTATTTGCGTTTGTTTTGCTTGTTAATTTCGACAGCGTCACTTGTCAGTTTTGCTTTTGTTCTCCTGTACGGATTTTCTGACACTCAATTTACAATAAATATTTAAGGCACTAAATAGCTGTGAAATTTTTAATATCACTCAACGAATTGTTTATAAATTTGTTAATAGTTACCATTAAATTTCTTCGAAGCTATCTGTATTTGCAATGCATTCGCCTTTTACATCGTTTTCTTATTTCAAATAAGAGCGTCCGTATAGTACGTTCAGTGATGTATGAAGTAAATTTTAAGCATTGAAATTTAAAGAAATTGACAATTAAGAATAAAACAATTATGATATAAAATTTTTCTATTACAATAATAAATATATGTATATAATTATATTTATAGGCGAATTTTTTAATAATTTAAAAACAGTGCACATATATATAAATGTTTTGTCTGTACGTATTATATTTTCAACGTATGTATAAATATGTACATTTTCTTAATACTATATTTATATAAAAAGAAAACTGTATGTCAATACTGACATTAAAAACATAAAGCAAAACCTACTTTGTAATTAAGTGCAATAAATAAATAAATCTTTACATAAGTACAGTGCAAAAAATCCCTAGAAAATTTCAATTTACTTTACCTCAAATTACTCGAACTCGCACACGGCCTTATATACAAATTCTAATAGTTGTTAATTTACTAGTCTGAGCGTGATACTAATAGTCTATTTTAATATGTTTCCACTGGCATTACATACGCAGGTAATGGTGCCTGCAAAAGTTCGTTCGTTCGTAAGCGTTCGCTTTAGTGTGGATGCACCTTTAGGCTGCGGTTACATTGCATGCGAATTTTGTCTTGCGTGTTCGTACATATGTTTTTTCATGCGAACACATTGCATGTTGCGTTTACATTGTTTGCGAATTGAAAGCTCTATTTTGTTTGTTTTGAAAACAAAATGGATAGTGAAGATGAAATATATTTAGTGGAAAATTCGTTATCAAGTTATTTATTAATTTCAAATAACAAAGGATGAATTTGGGAGCATGATTTTTATTCTTCAAGGTAAAGAAATGGAGAGTTTGTATATTTTTCAAACAAAGCAATTAGCAAATCGCAATCCACTCCCTAAAACTAGTGTATCTTTTCAAATTTATTTCCATCTATAAACTAAAATAACGTAAAAAACACTCCTCTCAATTTCACTATTTACACCTACGATTTGGAACGAACGCATGAATTTCAAACAAGATATTTTGTTTAATCAAATATTCGCATGAGAAAGACAAGACTTCGCGCGAAAAGTTCTCAGCAACTGTAACCACTCACATATGAATACATATGTTTGATTTGTTCGTATGATCACGCAAGACAAAATTCACATGCAATGTAACTGCAGCCTTAGGTCAGCGGCTAGCAGATGTAACTTTCTCACTTCATTTTTTAAAATAATTTTTTCCACTTTTGACAAACAATTCAAGTAACTAAATATTAAAAGTGAGAAAATCGTTTGACAAAACTAAGTGAGAAAGTTACATAAACGAATCACAGGTAACTTACTCGTGATTCCTTGAATCTCAAATAAATTAACTCAAATAAATTAATAAATTAAAAATACCGTGAAACATTGTTCTACTTCTTAATTTTTTAATATATATTGAAAAATGAATGAAATGGTCGAATGTTTTGCACTTTACAGAAAAAAATTTAATTTTTTGTATGCAATATATTTGTTAAGTTTTATATTAAATTTATTATAAAAATCAATTGTATCAATTATTATAATTGTATTATTATTATTGTATTAATTATATGTATACATAAGTACTTTAAATTAGCTTCTTATGTTGTTTTTGTTGTTGGTTTTATTTGTGTTATCAAATAGTTTTAGCAATGTTGCTGGCTCTCACAACTAAATATTCGCACGATATCAGCGTGCCAGACGTAACATGATCATCCTCTCACGCCACTGTGCAAGGTTGATAAGCATTATGTTCATTTTCTTTTATCGTGTGTTCGTTGTGAGTTGCAGCAATAGGCAAGCCGCTGCGACAATTCTGTTGTTCCCACAGGTGCAATATGAGTTGGCGCATGGCTTCAGTGATAACACACTTAAGTCACCAAATTTGTGAAGCAGGTTGATATATGGCAAAATACATATATCAGCTTGCTGGCTGCATTAAATAGTATAAGCATAGGTAATGCACATATTTCCCACGAGTGCCCTTGGCCTTGAATGTTCAAAGTCCATCGGATAACAAATCGTGGGAACTAGGTGCATTTCCTCCTTTACCATAAGCTTAGTGTTAAGAATTTTGTATAAAAGCACAACATTTTTCAATAAACATTTAATTCAATTTCAAAACCTGAATTCAACCAAGTGTTTTCTTTTGGTTTAAGTGCCTAAAAGAACCTTGAGCAAAGTCGGTTTATGTGCCGAATTTGAAAATCAATAATAAAATAAAATAAATAAATAAATACCTATATATATATTTACATATATATATAGCTATTTATAAATTACGTAACTGGTTCATGTGCCGGATTGCGTAAATGAATTACTAAGCTGGTTAAAGTGCCGGATTAGTGAATCCGTATCAGACTAGGTACGGAGGATAACATAAAGAGTAAAGTTAAGCTGGTTCAAGTGCCGGATTAGCTAAAATCTGTATCAAACTAGATATAGATCATAACAATATTTTTGTTATTTTTGCGAAATCGTATTACACATATTATACAATTTATATACCAAAATGTTCTACAATATATATATTTTATACACCTTGTTTCAAAGTGTATAGCAAAGCGCATACTTGATCGGCATACTTGAAGCGCATACATGTAGCATCGTCATGCTATACTTTAAGAAAATGATATAATTTTATTTGAAATTAACCCGTTGCTTCATTCACCTTCCCAATATAGCAAAAGAATATCTTTACAAGAACGGAAACTCCGCCCGGGATTTAGGATTTTAAATTCAGCGAAAATTGCTGAAAGCGGAATATCTTCGTCTCTTAGCGAGAATTCTGCTAAAAACAAGAATATCTTGCTGCCTTAACGAGAATTCTTATTAGTTGGATAATCTGTTCCCTTAGCAGAAATCCCAATACATTCAAAATAATAGCTGAATATTATATATGACTTTAATTGGGGTCTATAGGATGTGATATAATTTCAAATGACTTCTTTATGGTGTTTGTATGCAACCAAGATCCCATATTTAATTGAGCTGTTCATTTTCAAAAATACAAAAATAATAATAGTCATCTTAGTATCATTGAATGTTTATATTTTAACTCTGATCACTCACCAGTAATTCTATTAGTTTCACATAAACCAACACTAATCCATAGATCGGCAAGACTAGACCGACCGAAGCAATTTCATCTAAAACAGGAAAAATAAATCCCATATCAAGAACCTATTAATTTATTAGTAATACGTAAAGAACAGTAAATTCTACGCAGTTGACAATTAACAGGATGGTCAGTAGATCAACTAAAATAGTTATAAAGCTGCATCTCAGAATTTAGGCATTTATAAACGACTGATTGAATGACTTTATTATTAGACTTACTCCTGAAAGATTATATACTTTGATAACAACTTTCCTCAAGAAGAGATTGGAAGGAAGGGCCAATTCTACACAAGAAAAGATAACAATTTAAACTGATGGGAAAAATAAAGGCACAAAGTCCTTTGCAACTGTACTTTAATGTTTCAGGCAGAAGTGTTTGCTATCTTAAGAGTCTGTTCTCTTACTGTGAATATGGATTTTTATGAAAATGAAATCTTTATATATTATTACTGATAGGCAACTATAAAAGCTATTTCATGACTCTGCATCTAGTCTAAAATATTTCAAGGTTTCAACTATGAAACCTTCCGTTTCAATTTCTTCTTCTGCCAATCACACACGATAATTGATATACGAACTATTTCAGCAGCTAGTTAAAGAACAACATGGCTTATATACTCCAAATGTAGTAGCTCTCACATAGGCCAAAGTAAATTGGAAGTATCTAAGTCTTAACCAGTCGAATCTTCTGTAGCACATGAAAGCAAAGTTCAAGAAAGAAATACTGGAGCCCAAGTTGTGTCAATATCCAGGCTTGTTCACAGTTCACAATCAAACTTAAGTTTTGGGTGCCTTTAATACCCAGACAAATATTACACAGATTCAATACAAATCGCAAATCCAATAATTATAATACGTTATATTAAGTGAAATCGTTGGAGGTTTTTATATATTTCAAGTTTAATAAGCTTGATATAAGCTCAATATAATGACAAAATGTAATAAAATATTTATTGAGAAAAGTAACAGTTTTTTTTTATCTTTTTTAAACGAACTGCTCATTTCCACTTCAACATTCAAACAATCAAGTTCTAAAAATACCTTCTTCTGAAGAAGAATTTAGTTGCAACTTCACCCATTGGTATAAATTATATTCCTAATAAAAAGTTAGCAACTCTTTAAATGTTCAAAAAATTGGAAAAGCCATTTCAGCAATGCATCCAGTTGTACCGAATTATTGTTGAGAAGTCTTAATCTATCCCCAAAAACTTATGGGTTTGAAACATTTGAAATTAAAACAAAAATCCTTTTTTTATGAATGCCAAGGTCCATAAAAAGCTTTATCTGCATTGAAACTTTATCCCTTGAAAATATTTGTGTAAATTTGTGTTGAGATTCGGCACTAGTTCCTCCAGAACAGATTTAATGTAAGATACTCCGGCGACTCGAATATGAAGTTATATGTATAAGCAGAGGCGAGGCGTCGAATGGTTCAGAGTGTTCACTGAACACCTTAACAAAGCTTCCTTTTTAGAACTTTTTTTATTAGGTAAACAATCTCGCTATTTTGCTACTTAACATTTTAATAATAGCTTTTCCAAACAGATTCATATAAACACAAAACATATAATACAAACAAAACCACACATACATATATTAGTTACACCCAACATTACTTATAATTAATGAAAGAGAAAATACATTCCTCTTAAAATATACTAAGGTTCAGAATAAAAACTGCACCGCGCTGCTTACAAAGCATGCAAATGAAATAACATTCACATTGGAACTATGTTCAGTATTGAATAAACACAAAACATACAAACAAATATATAAATAAAAGAGAAAACAAGTCCTGCAAAATATGTACGTAAAATAATCATAACTCTTAAATTAATGCGTGCAAGCGCTTCAATAAAAAAAGTGAACCTCCAATGTTATGCAAAGTAAATACAAAAGAGAAACGAAATGATTGAGCGAAAATCGCTTTACATTTGACTAGAGGTTCAGTCGACTAAACTGAAGCCCAAGTTCATACAAAATGAATAGACCAACTCCAGATATGAAGAATTTGGCACCTGATGTGAAAATGTCGAAATCTGTGATAAGTCGCCGTTTTTCTACAGTTATTTATTATAAAAACCAGTGGATCATAGGCTGCGAACATTTAAATAAATTGTTTTGTTGGCCTTGTACGCTATTTGCTTGTGGAAAGGACAAAACTCAGGAGTAGGGGGAATACGTTATAGTTGGAATACTATTTTGATCAAATTGTGAACACCTTGCCAAAAAGCTGACGCCTCGCTATTGTGTATAAGTATAAATACCACCCAAGAGAATGTAAAATAAATGTTTAGTATACGGCAACACAACATTTGACTTTTACATGTGTTGTCCTCATAAATTATTCTTCCAAGATTAGTTATTTCACATATAATGCAATCATATATATGTGCATATATGGTGTATGTTTATACATGTCTTAAACCGATAATACATCGCTGATTTAACATCGGTTAATAAGACATTTATCAGCCGATCTATCTTCGGTGACATGTCATTTCCGTATCTTATACTTTGTTACTGATATATACACATAGCCAATAAAGTCTGCGTTCACCTTACGAAATTTGATACGTGATATAGAAGCACGACATAAATATGTATATGTATGTTACATATATATTTTAAATTAAAATTTTTACATACATTTATTTTTTACTTTCTAAAGTTCAAAAAGCAAAAACAAAACTTAAAAGTTTTTATTCTCTTAAATTTCAAAATAACGAGATGAAACTCACGCAATAAGTAAATTAAGGCCCAAAAACATCTGCGTTCAGTTATAAAAAAGCTTATAAAATCAGTATAAATAATAATATAAGGTTAAATTTAATACTTTGTTGGATAGCCACGCTGTTTTAGAACTTCACTCAATCTGTTTGGCATTGAATTAACCAGCTTCTGAGTCTTCAACAGTAATTTTCGCCCATTCTGTTGGGACTGTACTCCGGAAAGCCTCTTTACTTGTTATCACATGCTGACAAATTCTTTTTTGCGGATGATAAACCTGTCGTAAACACATCTGCCAACATTTCATTTGTAGGTAGGTACTTGACTTCAGCGATGCTATCAACAGCAAAAAATCGAACAAAATGATAACAAATGTCAACATGTTTTCTCATAACATGCGGTTATGAGAAGCAGGATTTTCCGTCAACTTAGCGACAACTTGATTATCGTTATAAATAACTGTCGCGTCTTTTTGGATCAAAATTGGATCGAGAAAACGGCAAATGTGTGTGATTTCCTTCACCGTGTCCGATAAGGCCATGTATTATGCCTCTGTACTAGACATTGCATCTGTCCGTTGCTTTCGTGGTTCCCAACTCACAGACACAGGCAAGTCAAAAATTATATCCAGTATAGGATCTTCGGTTATCAAGAAAATGATCCCAATTTGCATTAGCATATGCTATTAATGGCTTGTTTGATTTCCATACATTAAACCATAGTTTTATGTACCCTTCAGATACTGCAGCACGCTTTTGATCCCTATCCAATGCAGTGACGACTGCTCTAAGGTGCGGAGGTTTGCGGCGCACATCCTAACATAATTTGCAAATGGTCAAATGGTCAAATAATATATATAAATTTATTAAATGTCTTTACATCAAGAATTAATACTTTTTATTATATTTTCATAAATATATTTTTAAAAATTAAAGTTTTAGCAAAAACAATTAAATATAATTGTCTATGAAAACTCAATTAATTTGCTTCTCTTAGCTATTATGATCGTTAGTTGTGTTCATAAGCTTGCAGCTCACATCGCAAAACATTTCTATCATATTTCGCCTTTCCCCTTTAAGCAATTGCATTCATAATTTTCTGTCATAAGTGTGCACAAAAGTAGAATGAACAAAATAATGTGCTTAAAATATGAGAAATAGAGATTGGGAATTGTATGAGAGTATTTTCTGTTCTATTCGAATATCAACTACATGCATAACAATTCAACATGTTGACTTACCGATGTGCTAAACTTGTGGTTAGATGTCCCCTTTTAGCTGCTGCTCCAGCGAATAATAACCGCTTTGTGTGCGGAGTAGCTGGCCGCACATTTATACATTGCAAGTGTGTTCGATTGTGTTTGATCACTGCATAAACATGTATGGTTCTAAGTACAAACTCTTTTGTTTGAAAAAAGTTGGTTTGATGTTATAAGATATATGTGAAAAGTTGTATTTATTTCATATTGGTATAATATTAAACTTATATATAAATTATTTATTTAATTTGTTTAATATGTTATTTTGTTAATGAATTATTAAATGTTATATTGTGAATATATTGTTGCCTAATGTAATACATTTATTATTAATAAAACATCTTCAGGCCTATTCTGAATCGCATGGGAATGGGAGTTTGTTCCCTGTTCCCAAGTTTGCTATTCTGAATAATTTGGGAATGGGAGTTTTATTCCCTGTTCCCAATTTTGCTATTCTGAATCGCATGGGAATGGGAGTTTTTTCCCAATTTTGCACAAATTCTTTCCCAAGCAAATTGTTGGGGAGACAAGTTAAAAAAGTATTAAAAATAGTTTAATTTAATATAAAAGTAACTGAAAATGATCAGATTTTTGAATATATTTTAATAAAATTATTACAATAAATTTAATATTTTCAAAGTTTTATTTTTATATTTTATCCACAAGAGTTGATTAGTTTTCCGCATATATATTAATAAAATTATTTTAATAAATTTAATATAACAAAATTTTCATTTAATATATTTTATTAAAATTATTATTTTAATAATATTATAACAAATTTGAAATATTTAAATTTTTATTTATTTATTTTATTGACACGGGTTTTTTCACTAATTAAAGTGTTAACTATTGTTTTTAAAACAATAGAAAAATGAAAGGAGACCAAATTCTGAAATGAATGGGATTCCTAGAATAAGTTAAAATAAACTTTTGCAATTATGTGCAGGTAAAACATTGCTTCTATTTTATTGTAACATCTGCACAATCATAAACTATTATTAGTTCATTAATTGAAGCATGAAGGACATTTCTATCCTAATTATATGAAAAAATTAAATTATAATTTACGCCAATTTTGTATAAAAGCAGTGAATGTTTGAAAATAAAGACATTGAAGAATTGATATCATAACGTAAGGTTGTTTTTTAATTAGTTTAAAAAAGAGTTAAAAATTTAGAATTTAGCATTTGGTTTATTTTGCTCATGCACAATTCTTTTTATATATTTATTTTACTCATTAAAATAAAAGTTTTTTATTATTTATTATTTCATTATTTATTATTTACTCATAAAATAACTAATATTTATTTCCGATAATTTGTGCAGCAAACAAATAATGCGATTTACATTTAAATCAACATATGATACGCAATTCTTTTCTTTGATTTGCTCATTTTCGCACTTTTCGTCATTAAAAAGTGGCATGGTTGCCAAAATTTAACAAAACAAATTTGAAACTGTTGTTGTTCCCAAAACTGCTGTCTCCCAAGCAATTCAGAATAAGGGAATTGTGTGTTTGGGAACAGCGTGGGAATAGGAAGTTTTGTTCCCTGGGAGTATTCAGAATAGGCCTGCTTATATATTTTAATTTATCATTTTTAATTTAAGTGGTACATGTAAAAACAACATTGTAGAAGTGCCGCATATCCTGCCAGATAGGGCACGCGTCACCACTGATCCAATGTTACTTACCAAATTTTGCATTATATTGACTCAATGTGCTTACAGCATGAGCAACATCTGGACGCGTTGATGTAGATAAATAAATTAAACTGTCAATTAAATTTAGATATGGCACATTTTTTATCTCATCTAGCTCACTGTCTGATTTTGGAGGCATTTCTTTCAATAATTTTTCGTTAACGTTGATTGGTTTTTTAACTAATTTAGATTCATGTGCATGTTAAAACGTTTTCAAAATGCACGTATATAATTAACTTGTGATTTCTATACTGAAACAATGTTTGAGCAACCCCAAATCACTTATTTTGAAAAATTTTACCAAATCCGTTTTCAATTTAATCAAGTCCTTATCATTATTTGATGCTATCATTATATCATCGACGTAAATTATTTTCAGTACATACATGGATCGGCATCTGAAGGCATCAAACCTATTTAGTTCAAACATACATCTAGCTTATTGTACCATTGCCTGCCTAACTGTTTCAAACCTTAAAATCGCTTTCTTCAAATTTCATACATAGTTCTTCTTGAATATTAGTAGGAGTTAGTGTGTCGCCATACTAACTCCTACTAATATGGTGTATATAGTAATTAGTAATTCCAAGTGTATTATTTTATATTTGTTCTTTGCTTATAGTTTCTAGATAGTTTTGAAGCAAAATGTACTAAGTTGTACTAAGTTTATTCTAACGGTTATCAAGACAATTCAGCCATAAAAGTGTCGAAATGTCGCCAATGTAAAACAAATAAAAAGATCAAAAAGTTATAAATTTATAAATGTTTAATTTTTAAGTTTTTTTTATAACTTATTATATGTGTATAAGCTTTTACATGATATAAATAAAGTACAAAAAACTGAATTTAGAAGAAAATATATAAAATTGATTTATTATTATATTTCTAGTTTTATTTTTAAAATTATATTTTAATTATTATATAGAAAATTTCTATATAAGTGTAAGTGTTAATTTCTTACAGAAATCTATTATTTCAAATTAATATAATTTTATTTCTATATTACATAAGAAAGAACTTCACTTTTTCACCGGTTATCGTTGTTTTTTATAATTATGTTGAAATACTTAATTAATTTAAATTGTATATAATTGTAATGCTAAACAATAAATATTACTATTATATATACAATTAATATTACTATTATATATACGAGTAATGTTAATATTATTTATATTTCTAATATTAATATTATACATGCAATTAATATTTACATTAGTAATAATAATAA
>NC_051848.1:88591192-88713542 GCF_002237135.1 Teleopsis dalmanni | reverse complement strand
ACTCTTATAGCAACGAGGGACACCCTTGCTGGTAACTGTGTGTACCTCAATCCATTCGGCCTCAAGTATTAAAAGAGTGTCACAATGATATCACGGCAGGGCACTTAGGTAGTCAGAAAACGATCCTTCGAGTTACATCGAGATATTTTTGGCCAGGAATGTATCGCGACATCAAAGAATATGTGCGGAAGTGTGATACATGTCAAAAATACAAGGTCAGTCAACAACCTAATGCAGGGAAAATGTTAACAAGTTTACCAGAAGAGCCATGGGTAACAGTATGCGCAGATTTTATTGGGCCTTTACCACGTTTAGTTAAAGGAAATACGGTAGCGTTGGTATTTTTTGATAAGTTCTCTAAATGGATGGAGATTATACCAATGAGAAACGCCACAACGGCCGGAGTTAAAAGAGCCTTTAGGGAAAACGTCATGGCGCGGTTTGGGATTCCAAAGATCTTGGTCACGGACAATGGAACTCAATTTACGAGCAAGATATTTTAAAAATTCTTAGCCGAATTGGGCATTCAACATCACCATACAGCCCCTTACACACCTCAGGAGAACCCGACCGAACGTGCCAATCGTACAATTAAAACGATGATCGCTCAAAACTCAATAGTTGATCACCGACACTGGGACTAGTGTTTACCCGAAATCACGTTAGCGATAAATTCCTCAATTTCGTCTTCAACAGGGTTCAGTCCGGCATATATTACGCAAGGTAGAGAACTACGAATGCCGAGTACATTATATGATGCGGTGACACCAGGACTGGGAAGAGCTACAGAATCTTCAGAGGACAAAGCGCAAAAGTTACTCGAAATATACACTATTGCTAGTAGAAACATGGGAAAAGCCTCACAAGACCAGGCCAGATACTATAACCTCCGACGACGGGAATGGAAACCAGAACTCGGCACACTGGTACTTAATCGTTCACAACCACTATCTAATGCACTAGACGGCTTTAATGCAAAATTAGCCCCGAAATATTGCGGACCTTATGAAGTAATAGACTTTGTATCACCGGTCATAGTGAAGCTGCGTGAACTACATGCCGATAAAATAATTTCTGCCCACCTAAGTCGAATTAAACAGTATCATTGTTAATTTAAATTACTTTGTACCACTTACTTAATCTTGTTTATCTTTATAGTTGTCATCATTCTGAAAATTCGCTGTCAGATGAGGTGAACGAGAGTCGTCTGGAAGACATCCTGCAAATCACGGCCTCTCCTGATTGGTGGGACATACTTCATACACCTCCACGAGTGACGAACAGCAGTGATTGCCCTCCAACGCCTCCAATTGCCAAGACAATTTTAAACCGCCAAGAAAATGACAACAAAGACTATCGCAAACGAAGCTGGCCGTTTAAGTCAGGTGATGCAGAAGCGAGAGACGAGTACATGAACCATTTCCATGAACAGCGAGATATACAACACTCTATGAGACAAACCATAAACAACTGGGATTGTCCAGCTAAAGCCATTCTACAACAGCAAAACGCTCACGAGAAAGCAGTCACATCAAAGCATAATAATGAAGCGACCACTGATGAACTTCTGAATGAAGACCTTAGCCCGGGAAGAATATTACAGAAGCAGGGCTGTGGGTTCCGCAGCCCAATAACAAAGCTCCAATATCCAGAATACCTTGAGCTGATATAGCACCATATTTTGCCAGTACATCTTCATGTTTGTTGCTTATAACTTCTGCTTATAATTGCATAAAGTAAGTTACTTTTGGTAAAGTTTGGTCAGTATACTTCATTACTATCATTGCCGATGCAATGGATGCACCTTGACGAACAAAATTTACAGGATTGAATTTAACAATTGGTTCCAACAAAGCAATAACCTCTCGCTATACAGCATCACCACACGCTATACCAAACCGCAACAGCCCACCCCGCAACAACAGAACTCCAGCACTGGAAGTGATAGTTATATTTTACTATAGTCCACACACTATTTTTTTATTTAAATTGATTAATATATTTATTATAATTATAATTATTTGATTAAATTGTAATTTATCTTTAAAAAAAAAACCACATTGTAAAAATAGAATAAAATCAAAACAAAACAACACGAGCTGTCAAACGAAGAAAGCTTTTGTGGAAAAGGTGTGAAACTAGGGCGAAGCTTAAAGAAAGAGCAAGTTCCAGCTTCCACATGAGAGAGAAAAATTAGAATTCGCCCTAAAGCTAGACTTTCGCTGGTGCATTGCAGAGGGATCAGTTCACGAGCTTCGATCAACGGTCGTTGAACTTTAACGTACCTACAGCTGGCACCGTTGATCGTTGACGGTATAAAAGTGCGTACACTTGGAAGAAGCGGTCTCTTGTCTTGTTTTGTGCGATCGTGAAAGGAAAAACTCCTGGTTCTGGCGTTAGCAGCAGCGAAATTTCTCTAACTAAGACGGCGATGGCAATATCAAAAAATAATTTCTCAGAGATAGTGTAAAATCTGGTATATAAACAAAAGAATTATTTAAAACTAAAAATTAAACTAATTGAACTAGTAAATGTGTAAAAAATCGAAATTCTTAAAAACTTTATTTGATAAATTTTTTATCGACACGGCGCGAAGCGGTAAAATATTGGTAAGAGCCACAGTACAAAAGAAATAATCGACGGCTTTAACAGTAGTCGATTAAAAGATTTTGTACTCGTGCAAGTTTCCTTACGTATAAACGAAAGTGTTGACACCACAGGCAAAAGACGTGGCGCGGCTTGGGTGTCCCCCCTCGATACGTTGCAGAACATAAGTTGATCGGTGATTTTTTTTTATATATCATCGTCGCTGGACGTTACAAGCAGTGGGATATTACGCCCCGATGTACCAGAAAGGGTAAGATTTATTTATAAAATGCAGTGCAGATTTTCGCGTAAATAAATTCAATGTATAAGCGCAATTTTTAAAATTCATTTTATTTGAAACGAACGAACCGCTTCAAAATTAACACATTCCAAATTGTATAATTGAATATCTACAAATCTTATTCATTTAAATGGAAATGGGAAAAGTAACAACAATGCGGTCACAATCGTAAAGGCTTCAAGTTAAGTGCATAGGAGTATAAACTTTCTAACCTCAACAAGCTCATGAATTATTAGTTCTTATGAAGTAGAATTTATATTAAAAATAAAAAAAAAAAAATATGTATCTTTGTAAAATTGAACTTAAGCAACTGAAAACAAGATATTTGTAAAAAAAAAATGTATTCTGTTATATGCAAACATAATCTCAATTAATTATAAAGTGTAACATTAAGAATTTAATTATTTAATCCACATTTAAGGAATGTAAAAATATTACATAAAATTCTAAGTAAAATATCAAAGTAATCTTCACACGACTACGCTTAATAGAAATTCTTCTTCCCTTATATTTTTATTTGAAAATATTTTATGAATTTTATGAATTTTGTTGTATTTAAGTGAACACGAAATTGCATTTATAAAACTTTAAACTTAAAATATGATTAATTAATGTTGTTTTTTTTTTAAAATTGAAAACAGTTAAATATTATTTGCTTATTATTATATACGAGTATTTGTAAAGATATTATTTGATAATTTTTTTTCTTTAAAATACATTTATTGCTATATTACACATATACATATATTACAAATTGTTCAATAAAGTAAATCTTGAATTATAAAGAAATAGTTTTTTGTACTGGATCTTACTTCGCGACGGTGGAAACTACATTGGTTGAACGCTTGGGTCCCCGCGAATACAAATTTTTTGTAAGACCTTGGACTAGGCTGAGGACTACCCCGGCTACGAAAATTAGGTTCATTACAATATAATAAAAGGAAAGGAGTCCTTAAGTAATTTATTTAAAAAACATATTAAATTTATTTATTATTTGACAAAACTGTTTTGGTATACTTTTTAAACGTCTTTCTATAATCTGTTATTACTTGCAATAAATATTGTTTATCTTGCTCATTTTTACCAAGGACTCTATTAAATTCTTCGAAAAGTTTTACTCCTCGCTCTGCCTTATCATTAACAGGTCTTATACTGTGAACAATTTTTAACGCGTGTACATAATCTGTATGTTGGTTCCATTTATCTGGTTCTAGGTTCAAGAAATCTGTAGATATATTGAATCGCTTAAAAAAGTTAATGGTATTGGCTGGCACAAAATTCTCTAGTGATTTCGATAAAAAATCGGTTACATTCTCCGTCTTCAAAAGAATTCGTTTTTCTCCGTCTTTTTTATTATCGTCCACATTGTCGTGGCTTACATTGTTATCACCACTATCTACTTCAACATTCATTGATATAATTTTTTTTAACTTATCTGCCATTCTTTTTTTAATTTTAATTGGAATGTTGTCATCCAAAAATGATAGACCAATGCATTTATCGGATAAATACCATAAATGGTTACACATCTTCTTAATAGCAGCCTCAGATATTGTCTTATCAATACATCTATAATTATACATTTCTTTTATAAAACAAAAATCTTGGTAAGCTACTTCTGATGCTATAACACATTTGAACCAATATTTTACGTAAACATGTATTATGAACAAACAGATTTCTTTTAGCTTTTGCTCTTCGAAAGATGACAATGTGAACTCATTTCGAAATAAATATATCTTTAAACAGTAAAGGGCTTTGGACATCCAACGAGCATGGTGCATTGGTCCAGGGTCACGGAATATTGGTGATGAACTTTCTCCCAAAGAGATGATAACTAGTTCCAATAGTTCTTTATAATTATCTCTGCAAATTGATTTTTGTAGTTCTTTGTAATAAAAAGTTGTTATTTCATCCTTAACACTTAAGAGAATTTCTTTTGTTTACTTAAGGACTCCTTTTCTTTTATTATATTTATTAATCTATTTTGTGCATATTATTCAAATCAAGTGTGGACAATTATATATAGTGAGGAAGTGTTTGATTGTTTCAAATATTATATTGCACCATTTTGTGTCCAAGAAACTGTGCTTTCGCTCATACGTATTTGTATTTACTCCCATATTTATGTTGCTCTTGAAAGCTTCAATAAACGTCGACTATGATTTCTTATTTTAGTAATAATTTAGTTAATTGTGGACGAAATTGATTGATTTTTACCTTATTTGAAAGCTAATATGTTAAAGAATAATATTAATTTGATACAAATAGTCAAAGGTGAAAAATACGCGAGATGGGAGCGAAGAAATTTGAAAAAAGTGAAAAAATGGCATTTTTCCGAAGTTTAAGGTCGATGAGCGACCTCTAAACATTATCCGATTAGTCTAAAACTTCACATTTAATAGTTTTTTGAGTATTCGAATAAATTTAGGGGGTGGCATCTAAAATTTGAACACATTCGTAAATAACGGCCACCCTAATGTATATATTATCTCAATGTCATTTTTTTTATATAATTAATTGAATTTTGTATATATGTTAACGATAAAAATGCAGCAGCAACAACAATGCCAAACACGCGGAAATTATAATTTGCTGACAGTGCGTCTACTACAGCGTGAGAACTCTACATTCAACATTCACGTGGCAGTGCAGCGCGATCACCCAAAAATTTCGGCTACAGCCCAACATTGCATTATTATTAATGTTAGTTCTAATTCCTGTTTTCAATAAAGAAGTAGCATAGCTACGTAAATAAAGTAATTAAATTTTTATTTTTTTTATATAAAAGAAATAGAAAAAGAACAAATTGGCGACCAACGTGATAATTTTGTTTAACAAAATAAATAAAAAATTATCCAATATAAAAGTGGAAATAATTTTGTTATTTGTTAAACAAATAAATAAAAAATTATCCAATATAAAAGTGGAAATAATTTTGTTAAACAAATAAATAAAAAATTATCCAATATAAAAGTGGAAATAATTTTGTTAAACTAATAAATAAAAATTATCCAATATAAAAAAAATTCTAAATAACTTTGTGGAAACAATAAGTGGATTTAAAAATATAAAAAAAAAAATTCGACATAATCGAACACAATTCAGAGAAATCCCAATAAAATTTCTCAAAATTTAAAACTCTAGTGTACATGTGAAGAAAGAGGCTCCTGAGTAGCTTAATTGCAAAAAGGGGATACATGTAGTATCAGTCGCTTCATTACACTAAGAAGCATAAAGTGAATTAAAATAAAATAAAACTTTTAAATAATAAAATAGTAAACAAACAATTTATAATAATTTAAAATAAAGAAATTTAAAGTGAATTAAAATAAAATATTAAAACTTTAAATAATAAAATAGTAAACAAACAATTTATAATAATTTAAAATAGAGAAATTAAAGGTGAATTAAAATAAAATACTAAAACTTTTAAATAATAAAATAGTAAACAAACAATTTATAATAATTTAAAATAGAGAAATTTAAAGTGAATTAAAATAAAATACTAAAACTTTTAAATTATAAAATAGTAAATAAACAATTTATAATAATTTAAAATAAAGAAATTTAAAGTGAATTAAAATAAAATCCTAAATCTTTTAAATAACAAAGTAATAATCAAACAATTTATAATAATTCAAAATATAGAAATTTAAAGTGAATTAAAGTAAAATATTAAAACTTTTAAATAATAAACAAACAATTTACAATAATTTATAATAAAAAAAATACAGCTAAAAAAGAGAGGCGAAAATCGGAACGCTGCCGTTATCTAAATCATCTGGAGCTGAAGAAATAATGAAAGCAATTGGAATATTGTAAGATTCAGTATATTACTTCTAATATAAATATATTAAACTCAATTGTTATTATAATATTATTATTGCATTAATTTATATTGTACTAATTATTATCCTTATTAAAATAAATCAAAATGAATCCGAATATTATTAGGCCACCTGTATTAAATCAACCTCTCAATAACAGCCCAAATAACAATAATAACAACAACAATAATGCTTCAAATCCAAATCTAAACCCAAGTCATCAATCAGTTCATGCGACACCAGAATTAGAGGCCCTAATTACTAGCATTGTACGTAGGGTATACATCAATGAATGTGTTGCTCAAAATGTTGCTCTAATTGCTGGAGATAAGACTCCCAATTTTGGTTGTTCTTATTGAAACTAGGAAACGGTGGACATGCAACCAATTCACCCACATGGCTTGAATAAGTGCTACTATTTACCTTCAAAATAGAATCCATCCAATGTTGTTGTTTTTCCAATAAGTCTTTTTCAAATTGTTGTTGTTGAATTAATAGCTTTTCTATAACATTTTGTTCGTTCGCCATGTTTCGTATTTTTTTTTTTATTTTTTAATCCTCGTCGCCAGAATGTTGCGTCCGTGTAGAAATAAACGAGCGCTTTCAGCTAGAGCTACGTTACGACTAACTTTATTTACATTTATAATAAAGAGAAAAAGTACAATGCATATAAAATTTACACATACATAACAGTTTCCTTATAGGTTTCACTGTAATGGGTACATTAGATGAATAACTCGATTTAAATTTTGCTGCATAAGATTCTTTCTTATCTTCACATTTATTAATTTGTTTTAATAATTCGGAACACAATAATTCATTTTCTTTTTTAAGTTATTCGACAAATTTAATATTTTTTGTTCAAATGTCGTAAATTTATTTACGTATGCTTATTGAACTTTCTTCAGAGCATTTATTCTATCAGAGTATTTAGTCTCGATAGATTTTAATAAACACTTAAGTTCATTTTCATTAACTTTCAATGCGTCTTTAAATTCTATTTTATATTCTTTAAGATAATGATTATTTTTTCCCACATTTTCATTTATTTCCCTAAGTGCAAAGTTACCATTGTGAACATATTGTACACAGTCATCGCACATGAAATGAATAATAGAATTATTTAAGCAGTTAATATTAAATTGCTCTACACCAGAACATTTGCTAGCTGTGTGATATGCCTTTCCGAACATATTAAACCAGTTTCTCCACGGACACCTCCAGGACACTTGTGACACTCTTTTATATTAATAGTATTAGAGTATTTAAAATTACACAATTACACAATATGAAATTTAAAAAATTGTGTAACAGATTTATTGTTTTACAACACTATATGCGCTTATGAATTTAATGCTATCTCTATCAGCTGTTTACATGTGAGAAAAAACAAAATACAGAATTAACTGCGCTTGTTTTTGCAAAAACATGAAAAAACATGTGTTTAAATTTTTGATAAATATACTTGAATAATTATAAGTGAATACGCGCAAATGACAAATAAAAATCAATTTCAATATAAAATGCTTTATGTTGTTTGTAAATTTTACCGCATTTAAAGTGCTTTCACGAACAAATAAGGCTTCAAAATTAAAAACATACGCACAGCGTACAAAAATCAACCGAGTTCGCCAAGTGTCAATTTAATCATTCAGTTTTAATTTAATTAGATTTATTCTAGTATTTTATTTTGTTGTCAAAGCGAATTTTTATTTTCACAATATGAATGACTTGATGTCTTAGCCTTGAACAGTGGGTTAAGATATCAACTTTTATCAAAAACAACAACAACAGTTGTATATCACACGAGCACACTTCTTATTCTCATGCTTACAATATGCATGAGAATTGTGACCATTCCCACAACTAAGCTGAGCGATATCTAATCGCTATTTTAATGCAGCTTAAAGTCTAGGACATTATCGTGGGAATTGTATGAATCTAGGTACACCTTGCAAAATTTGTATAAAATCCTAAATTTTTAATAATAAAAAACAATTCAATTCCAGAATTCATTGAGTTTAATTGGTTCAAATGCTTATTAAACATTAAAGGCAAATAGGCTAAAGTGCGTAGTTGCTAACGAATATTATTTGAACATAAAACAAATAGATTAAAGTGCCTAGTTGCTTACGAATATTATTTGAACATACTGAAGTTGGTTCAAGTACCGAATTCAGTATAGGAACTGGTTCAAGTGCCGGGTTCCTCATCAGAAGCAATACTGAATCGATTCAAGTATCGATTCAGATTCAATAACAAACGAGTTATTGAACAGTTTAAAAATAAAAAAATTGAAGAATTGATATAACGTAAGGTTGTTTTATAATTAGTTAAAAAATTAAAAAAAAGAGTTTAATTTATCACGTAAATAACTTATAATAATTTGTTTCTCAAATATATTTAAATGTGATATTTATACAGGACTAAATACGCAAATAAAATGCAATAAAAAATGCTGCTGCAGTTAATGGAAAGTAATTCATTATTCCGGTAATGTTAATTTTAAGATAAAATGCTGAAGCTATTTTCCCTCAGATGTCTTTGGAACACTTATCCATTTTGAAAAAAAGCGCGTTTCAAAAATGTTTACAACTTAAAAAAGCACTTTACTAAAGCCAGACTGAGCTAGAGCGACATCGTAGTCTTGTCCAAACCCGTCTCATAAGCTCATTCAGAAAAAAAAAACGCAACCCCGATCAATTTCATAATTAAAGAAGCTGCAAATTGCTTCTTTGCTGGTTGTATTTCTTTAGTAAGTTCCTCTAACAGGTAAATAAATGTTGGTTTATTTATTCTGTAACATTTTTGAAATCTATAATAAAAAAATGTTTATTATATAACCAAATTAAATTTACATTTGTACTTACAAGGACTAACGCTGTAAAGGACGTCCGCATCTTCGGTGGAAGGACCAGGTGACCAACGATTTGGGGGCGCTCGGTACTACCAACTGGCGTCAGAAGGCAACTAATCGGGCTGACTGGCGGAGGCTACTCGACGCGGCCAAGGACGACACACATCTGTAATGGCCAACTAAGTAAGTACTTACAAGGAATCAGGCAACTCAAGTAGATTTTCAGCGTCTCGTAAGTTTCTCCGATTGATCCTCTGTTGCAAAATTTCTTGCTCCTGTTCTTGAGCCAAGTCCTCCACTAAAATTCGAAATGCAATTGAATGCATTATTGAAAACTTTTTGAAAATTTCTTATTTAAATAAACACCAACAACTGCATAATTCTTTTTATACATTTATTTTGCTCATTAAAATTTATTTTGCTCATGCACAATTCTCTGTATATGTTTATTTTGCTCATTAAAATAAAAGTTTTTTATTATTCACTTATAAAGAGGTTTTTTGAACAGTAGTGAACTACAACAACAAAAATTTATTTTTTTATATTATTTTAATTAGTTTCTATTAAAATATAATAGTCACTTGCGTCTGGAAAATTTGACGTTACATTACAACTTATATTCACAAAATATTGGTCTCGCCTGTGCGACTAGTGGAGTAACATTAGCATGACTTTCTCAGCATTACGTTCCTAGAGTAGGTTCTATAAAATAATTATTTACGAATAATTAAATACAAGAATTATTTCCAAGAACACTGATGATGGGTATTTGGCAATACACGAAACAGCTGTATGGTCAGCCAAAAATTCAATTATTCAATTATTGAATAATTTATATTTATTTCTAATAATTTGTGCAGCAAACAAATAATGCAATTCTTTTCTTTGTTTTGCTCATTTTCGCACTTTTCGTCATTAAAAACTGCCATGGTTGCCAAAATTTAACAAAACAAATTTGAAACTGTTGTTGTTCCCAAATCTGTTGCCTCCTAAGTAATTCAGAATAAAGGAGTTCTGTTTTTGGGAACAGTGTGGGAATAGAGTATTTTGTTCCCTGGGAGTATTCAGAATTGCTATGATTAAATTAAACTATTTTTAATATTTTTTTAACTTGTCTCCCAAACAATTTGCTTGGAAAAGAATATGTGCAAAATTGGGAAAAAAAAACTCCCATTCCCATGCGATTCAGAATAGCAAAATTGGGAACAGGGAACAAAACTCCCATTCCCATATTATTCACGATAGCAAACTTGGGAATAGAAAACAAACTCTTATTCCCATGCGATTCAGAATAGGCACCACTTTTCCTTTGCATTCTTTTATTCTGTTATGTGCAGTGACAGAACTCTAATAAGGTGCATCATCATGCATTGCTTCAAGGTCAGGGCATAAACATTTAAATTTGTTTATTTTTTATAACAACTTTGATGTACAAAATATGCTGATGTTGCACTTTTGGCTACTCAATAGTTCTGAAATGCCAACAACGGTACAAAATCAATCCCAACTCTAATACTCGGTAAGTGAAACTTCTTCCAAGCCATCAAAAACTTCAAATATTAATCTAAGCCATCAACAACTTCAAAAATATGGGAGCAAATATACCCAAAATCCGTGACTTGGATAAATATATACAATTAATTAAAAGAACACGTAGCCCGAAATCAGAAAATGCTAATAATGCAAATTTAACAAAAACGCGAAAAATAGAAAATATTTAAACAGTGAATCGATTTGCCGTTCTAGCAGAAGATGATAAGAATACCCGACCCGCCCCTACACAGAAACCGTCACCTATATTTTTGCGTGAAAAAAACTCAAAACTCAAACATACCAACTGAAAAGTGTTAAAGGATTAACAGTGGTTATAAGAGGAATAGAACCGGATCTAAACACAACAGAAATTAAAGAAGCGCTCACAGAAAAAGGGTATAAAGCAAAATCTGTGTAAAATATTAAAAACCTCGACAAAGTTTTGACGCCCCTATATAGAATAGAACTTGAACCAGATGAAAATAAAGTCAAATCGAACGAGGCTCACCCAATTTATTCGCTATAATTCCTACTCCACAGAAAAATATCAGTAGAAGAACCGCACAACCGTAAAAATTCGGTGCAATGTACTAATTGCCAGGAATATGGATATTTGAAGTCCTATTGCACACTCCGCAGTATCTGCGTTGCATGTGGCGATTTTCACCCCGCTAAGGACTGTATATCAAATAAAAAGGACCCAGCTACAAAAAAAATGCGGAAATTGTGGCGGTAACCACACTGCTAATTATAAAGGATGTGTGGTATATATTGCCGAAAAACAGAGAATGTTTCCAGCATTGCGTCCCCGCTCTCAGTCAGTAGTCACACCACAACCTATACAAACGCGATCTCACCCAAATGCTCCATCTGTCTCCAACAATACAACACAAGTTCACGAATGTCATATGCAAACGCTGTTAGAGGATTCGTTGGCTCAAGCAACGCCTAAAATGAAAGCTCCACTAAACCATCTCCAAATGTCGAAAATATGATCCAACTTCTTATGGAAAATATGACACAATTTATAAACACCATGCAAAATATGATGCAGGGAATGATTCAAAATCAAAATATCCTACTTTCAATCCTATCCAAACCATGAATGCAATCAAAATTTGCTTCTGGAATGCTAACGGCTTAAACCAACATAAAAACGAACTAGTATTATTTTTACAATCACATCAAATTGACGTCATGCTTATCTCAGAAACTCATTTTAACGAAAAAAGCCTCTTTAAGATACCTGGTTACATACTATACGATACAAAATACCCCAGTGGACGAGCAAGAGGTGGATCTGCTGTCCTCATAAAAAATAACATTAAACATTTTCCGACTCACAACCTTGAAGCTGAATATATGCAGGCGACAAGCATTTGCCTAGAAGAGTACATAAAAGGTCTGACAATAACCTCAATTTATTGCCCACAAAGGTATAAAATAACGGAATCCCAATTTGGCGACTTCAATGCCAAACATACATTCTGGAGCTCAAGACTTATATCACCAAAAGGAAAATTCCTAATGAACGTGGTATCAAAACTCGACCTTGACATAACTTCCACTGGTAGACTCACCTATTGGCCCTCAGACCGGAAAAATACTCCAGACGTCATTGATTTTGCATTTACAAAGAATTTAAAAAGTGATCAAATTGCTACAGAGGCATTCTTAGAACTCTCCTCTGATCACACACCGACTTTTATTATGATTAAAAATACAACAATAGTCAACCCAAAATTCGAAGAAAAGCTCACAAACCAACACACAAATTAGCTAAAATTTAAAAAATATATTACCTCACATATTAACATCGACAGTTCCCTAAAATTAAATGATGAAATAGACAAGGCTGTATAGGACTTCACAGCTCTAATACAGCAAGCCGCACGAATATCAACCCCAGTTCCAATACCCCACAAACCTATAAACAACCACACATCGAACGAAATTACAACCATTATACAGGAGAAACGACAAGTACGACGCCAATGGCAACAACAAAGATCCCCCCGAATTAAAAGACAACTTAAGAATCTTGCTTTGGATAAGTTTGTTTACAAGTGGATTTTGGTGATTCCTGAGTTTGATTTTGTACTTTGTGTGTTGCTGTCGATTTTATTTGCGACTGCGTTTATTCCAAGATCTCTATAAATATTCTCGTTTTTTATATACCAGAGGCACTGACTATTTTTTCGAACGAAATTGCAACCCTTATACAGGAGAAACGACAAGTACGACGCCAATGGCAACAACAAAGAACCCCCCGAATTAAAAGGCAACTTAAGAATCTGACGAAAGCACTTCAGAGATTACTCAAAGAAAAAAATCGCATAGAATACGAAAATTTTATTTCACAGTTGTCTCCAATGGAAACAACAAACTACTTCCTGTGGAAAGCCACTAAACTCAAGAAAAACCCTGTTATACACAGAGCACCCCTCCGACTCACAGATGGAAACTGGGCTAAAAGCGATGAGAAAAAGGGTGCTGCTTTTGCAAATCACCTTAAATATGTTCTTACCCCAATCTCTACTTTAACAAAACTTGATTCTCTGCCTTAGTCCGCACGAAACGACAACATGGCAATTTGCTTCAGTAAAAAACCACTAAAAAGCGAAATCAAAAATTGAAATACCAAAAAAGGCCCAGGCTTCCACCTAATTACAGCGAAAATGCTGAAAGAGATCCCACAAATCGCCAAAGACCGGCTACTCTTCATTTATAACGCTATTCTAAGGACTGCGTATTTTCCAAACGACTAGAAGCTATCCAAAATCATGATAATTACCAAGCCCGGAAAGGACTCTGCTCAAGGCACCTCATATCGACCCATAAGTCTACTCCCAATTTTCTCAAAACTAAAAAACTTTTTATAAAGCAGCTGATCCCCTACATAAATAAAAAAAAAATAATACCTAACCAAAAATTTGGGTTTAGAAAAAAGCACAACATAATTGAACAAGTACATTTGGGAAGAGGCGGTATTGTTCAGGCGTCTTTCTAGACATAACTCAAGCCTTCGACAAAGTTTGGCACGAAGGATTGTTTTGGAAGCTTGAAAAACATTTACCATACAATATATCCTCACTTATCAAAAACTACCTCTCAAAAAGAAGATTTGGTTTAAAAGATTGTGTACTGGGCCCCTTGCTCTACCTAATTTTCACAGTAGATATGCCAACCAGTGAGTACACAACAACATCAACATTTGCGGACGACACTGCCATCCTCAGCCATAGATCACATCAACAAACTACAAAAATGGCTCGATCTCTTGAAAATAAAAGTTAACGAATTGAAAAGTACACACATAACTTTCACTCTACGACGAGATATCTGCCCTGCACTTCGTATTAATGGAAAAGTAATACCCCAATGCAATGACACAAAATACTTAGGAATACACCTCGAACGAAGGCTTGCTTGGAAAAAGCATATAGAAACTAAAGTAACCCAATTAAAACTAAAGCAACAAGAACTAAACTGGTTGATAAACAAAAATTCTGAACTTAGTCTCACCCCTGGTATATAAAAACGAGAATGTTTATAGAGATCTTCGAATTAACGCAGTCACAAATGAAATCGACAGCATCACACAAAAGTACAAAGTCAAACTCAGGAATCACCAAAATCCACTTGTAAACAAACTTATCGAAAGCAAGATTCTTAAGTTGTCTTTTAATTCGGGGGGATCTTTGTTGTTGCCATTGGCGTCGTACTTGTCGTTTCTCCTGTATAAGGGTTGTAATTTCGTTCGAAAAAATAGTCGGTGCCCCCTAGTATATAAAAAACGAGAATATTTATAGAGATCTTCGAATTAACGCAGTCACAAATGAAATCGACAGCAACACACAAAAGTACAAAATCAAACTCAGGAATCACCAAAATCCACTTGTAAACAAACTTATCCAAAGCAAGATTCTTAAGTTGTCTTTTAATTCGGGGGGATCTTTGTTGTTGCCATTGGCGTCGTACTTGTCGTTTCTCCTGTATAAGGGTTGTAATTTCGTTCGATGTGTGGTAGTTTATAGGTTTGTGGGGTATTGGAACTGGGGTTGATATTCGTGCGGCTTGCTGTAGTAGAGCTGTGAAGTCCTATACAGCCTTGTCTATTTCATCATTTAATTTTAGGGAACTGTCGATGTTAATATGTGAGGTAATATATTTTTTAAATTTTAGCTAATTTGTGTGTTGGTTTGTGAGCTTTTCTTCGAATTTTGGGTTGACTATTGTTGTATTTTTAATCATAATAAAAGTCGGTGTGTGATCAGAGGAGAGTTCTAAGAATGCCTCTGTAGCAATTTGATCACTTTTTAAATTCTTTGTAAATGCAAAATCAATGACGTCTGGAGTATTTTTCCGGTCTGAGGGCCAATAGGTGAGTCTGCCAGTGGAAGTTATGTCAAGGTCGAGTTTTGATACCACGTTCATTAGGAATTTTCCTTTTGGTGATATAAGTCTTGAGCTCCAGAATGTATGTTTGGCATTGAAGTCGCCAAATTGGGATTCCGTTATTTTATACCTTTGTGGGCAATAAATTGAGGTTATTGTCAGACCTTTTATGTACTCTTCTAGGCAAATGCTTGTCGCCTGCATATATTCAGCTTCAAGGTTGTGAGTCGGAAAATGTTTAATGTTATTTTTTATGAGGACAGCAGATCCACCTCTTGCTCGTCCACTGGGGTATTTTGTATCGTATAGTATGTAACCAGGTATCTTAAAGAGGCTTTTTTCGTTAAAATGAGTTTCTGAGATAAGCATGACGTCAATTTGATGTGATTGTAAAAACAATACTAGTTCGTTTTTATGTTGGTTTAAGCCGTTAGCATTCCAGAAGCAAATTTTGATTGCATTCATGGTTTGGATAGGATTGAAAGTAGGATATTTTGATTTTGAATCATTCCCTGCATCATATTTTGCATGGTGTTCATAAATTGTGTCATATTTTCCATAAGAAGTTGGATCATATTTTCGACATTTGGAGATGGTTTAGTGGAGCTTTCATTTTAGGCGTTGCTTGAGCCAACGAATCCTCTAACAGCGTTTGCATATGACAATCGTGAACTTGTATTGTATTGTTGGAGACAGATGGAGCATTTGGGTGAGATCGCGTTTGTATAGGTTGTGGTGTGACTACTGACTGAGAGCGGGGACGCAATGCTGGAAACATTCTCTGTTTTTCGGCAATATATACCACACATCCTTTATAATTAGCAGTGTGGTTACCGCCACAATTTCCGCATTTTTTTTGTAGCTGGGTCCTTTTTATTTGATATACAGTCCTTAGCGGGGTGAAAATCGCCACATGCAACGCAGATACTGCGGAGTGTGCAATAGGACTTCAAATATCCATATTCCTGGCAATTAGTACATTGCACCGAATTTTTACGGTTGTGCGGTTCTTCTACTGATATTTTTCTGTGGAGTAGGAATTATAGCGAATAAATTGGGTGAGCCTCGTTCGATTTGACTTTATTTTCATCTGGTTCAAGTTCTATTCTATATAGGGGCGTCAAAACTTTGTCGAGGTTTTTAATATTTTACACAGATTTTGCTTTATACCCTTTTTCTGTGAGCGCTTCTTTAATTTCTGTTGTGTTTAGATCCGGTTCTATTCCTCTTATAACCACTGTTAATCCTTTAACACTTTTCAGTTGGTATATGTAAAAGTTTTTACCATATTTTTCAAGGCTATTTACAACTGTTCTGTAATGTTTTTCTTCGTTGGTCGTAATTTTTGTCTCATCGACATTTCCTTTACGAAGAGGCACAACATGTAATGAATCTTTTCCAATACTTTGTGTTAGGGAGTATATAAGAGCATTTGAGTTTTTTTAGGGGCGGGTCGGGTATTCTTATCATCTTCTGCTAGAACGGCAAATCGTTTCACTGTTGAAATATTTTCTATTTTTCGCGTTTTTGTTGAATTTGCAATATTAGCATTTTCTGATTTCGGGCTACGTGTTCTTTTAATTATTTGTATATATTTATCCAAGCCACGGACTTTGGGTGTACCTGCATTATTTTGTTTTACTGATGTGTTAATTTTGGAAGTTGTTGATGGCTTGGCTTGGAAGAAGTTTCACTTACCGAGTATTGATATTTTAGAACTACCATCTGCTGTTGAGTAGCATTTTGGTGAGTTATTTGTGCTTCCATTATGAGAAGGCGCTGATCTATTAATTGGCATAATTTTGCTAGTAGCACGGAAGTCAGCTGCGCAGCCAACTGTCTCTGAGTAATTTGATATCGCACCATTTTCTAGAAAAAGAAACTTTCACATACGTTTTCAATTATAAATCTTCAAAGTTCTATTTTAAATTGCACGAAGTGGTTTCGTATATATATATTTTTTTTTTTTTTTTATTATTATTATTATATAAATACAATCTGTAAAAGAACATTCAGTATTATTTATGAACATAAAAATAGAAAAAGTGATTTGTAGACATGTGCGGGACACTCAGTAGTAAACACCGCTAAAGATTAAATTACAACTAATAATAATGATGACTAATAATAATGAGTAAATAGTTGGCTATATAAATATTAAATTTCAGTGAGTTTACAATTACGATTCACGTGTTTAGGGTTCTACTTGGCAAGTCCGACGTAGAAGATCTTCTTAGTCGACGTGGATGATTGATATCTGATAGTAGCTCGTGTGCCAGTGGGTTCGGGTGATTTGATAGTCTTATACGATAGTTTTTGCTGACTGTTTGTATTGTTTCAAACACTGATGGGACGTGGAGATCGCGCTGTAAAGTGCTATTTGGAATATACCATGGAGCAGCCGCACATAAACGAAGTATTTTTGATTCAAATCTTTGCAATATCGCTATATTAGATTTTGCAGCTGTTCCCCAGATCGAGACACCGTAGGTCCATATTGGTTTTAAAATAACTTTATATAAAAGTACTTTATTGTTCAGTGATAGTTTTGAATTTTGGCAAAGAAGCCAGTGCATGGAGCGCATTTTTAAACCCAGTTGCTTGCGTTTCGTAAATATATGATGTTTCCAGGTGAGACGCCGATCAAGATGAACACCTAGATACTTCACGTGATCGGATTGTGGTAGTACGTTATTATTTAGTGTGACTGGTGGACAGTAACCATTGCGAAGAGTGAATGTGATTTGTGCAGATTTGGATTCATTAGCTTTAATGCGCCATTTGTTTAGCCACACTTGGATGCTATCTAGGTTTGTTTGCAACTGACTAGAAGCGACTGTTGGGTTTTTGCTTTTAGCCATGATCACTGTGTCATCGGCAAAAGTTGCGGTATATGTTGATGGGTTAAGTGGTAAGTCAGCTGTGAACAGTGTGTAGAGGGTTGGACCTAGTACACTCCCTTGTGGAACTCCAGCTTTTATCGGGAAGATTTTCGTATTATAGTCTTCTATTTTAACCATGAAATATCGGTTATTGATATAAGACTTAAGTAACAAATAGAAGCTGTGTGGTAGATGTAATTACAATTTGTAGAGCAGTCCGGTGTGCCATACCTTGTCAAATGCTTGCGTTATATCGATAAATGCTGCAGTGCAGTATTCTTTTCTTTCCAGTCCATCTCTTGCATATTGATAAACACGATTTACCTGTTCAATGGTTGAGTGGCGGTTTCGAAAGCCGAATTGGTAAGCAGGAATTAGTAAGCGACTTTGGGTGATCTGGTTAAGACACTTTAAGAGTATTTTTTCGAAGACTTTGGAGAGCACCGGAAGTAAGCTTATAGGTCGATAAGATGTAACTAACTCTAAAGGTTTACCTGGTTTTGGTATCAGGATAATTTGAGCTACTTTCCATTGACTTGGATAGTATTCTTGACATATAATAGCATTAAAAAGTTGGTTGATGAAAACAAGACCAATGTTTGGAAGCTCTTTCAACACTTTGCCAGTAATCAAATCGTACCCAGGAGCCTTTTTGGTTTTAATTTTTGTCTTAATTGTCCATTTAATTTCTTGTATTGTGGTTTTAGGAACCGGGAAGTCCATTTGATGTGGTGTTTGCAGGAAAGACTCAATTTCAGTGTCGTCTTCATAACTTATGCACGGGTATGGTTGAAATACACCTTGAAGATGCTCTGCGAAAATTTGAGCCTTGTCGATTCTGGATCTAACCCACTGTCCATTATACATTTTGAGTGGTGGAATGTGTGGCGTTGATCCATTCAGCTTACGAGTGGCCCGCCATAATGAATAGTCGGTTGCTTCACTGGGAGACAATGCAGATAGGTATGTTTCAATGTTTTTGTTTTTGTTCTCCCTTAGGGTTTCTTTAAGTTTTTTTATCGCTTCATTCAAACGTCTTTTGTCTTCACGATTTTTTGTTATTTGCCAAATTCGTCGCAATCTACGTTTTTGAAGTAGCTGTTCCTTTATGCCTCTGTCTATGTGTTCTTCTTTGTATTCATTAAAATGCATGGTTGAGTTCCACGCGGCATTCTGTACGGTTGTATTAAATTGCTCGACCGCAGATTCGATATCGGTACCGGTTTTGAGTGGGATGTTGGTTGTTAAATTTTCATTTATGTATGATGCTTCTGAAAATACTCCAGTCTGTTCTTTTGTTGTATAATCGAGGCTCTTTGTTCTTTACAAAAATTTTAGAGTTCAACTCCATAATAAGGGGAGAGTGGTCTGAGGAAAGATCTAAACTGGAATGAATCGATAATAGTGAGCTTGAAATGCCTTTAAATATGCAAAAATCGATCACGTCTGGAACTTTATTGTGGTCTGTTGGCCAGTAAGTTGGTTCACCAGTTGATGCGTGAAGCAAATCGTTGGCCTGCATAGTCTTAAACAATTCGCGGCCTCTAGGTGTGATTAGTCTGGAGCCCCAGTGAGTATGCTTTGCATTGAAGTCCCCAGCAGCTATAAATGTTTGACCAAGCGTGTGGAAAAATTCCTCAAACTGATGACTTTTAATTTTTTGGTTTGGTGGGCAATAGATAGAGGCTATACATATTGGACCTTTATTGTTTTTAACTGTTAATGATATTGACTGAAGAAATGGTTTTTCGTATTTGTTGTGCACAGAGTGATCAATATCGCTTTTCACGATTATCGCAGCTCCTCCGCGAGCATTTCCAGATGGGTGGTTGGCATCGTATATAGAATACTTCGGAAATCTGAGATGGCTTCTTTGGTTGAAGTGGGTTTCTGATATTAACATAATATCAATATTTTTGTCAGTGAGGAAAGTCTGTAGTTCGCTGCTATGTTGAGCTAGCCCATTAGCATTCCAGAAAGCAATTTTAAACGCACTCATTATTTTGATGTATTAGCGACGAACGCTGTTAAAATATTTAGCATAGTACTCATTTGTTGCATTAGTGTTTTAAGCATTACTTTCAGCTCTGACATATCGTTGTTTTCTGATCTTGTTTGTGGTTCACTAGTGATGGTTTGGCCGTTGCTTACGACATTAGAGTATGTTCGACCAGCTTGAACGAACTCTGTGCGCGTTGGTGGACTAGTGGTTTCTTTTCTTCGGAGCGGTGGAAACGCTTTTTGTTGAAGCTGCCTGTATACTTCACAGCCCTTGTAATTAGCGGGGTGATTTACGTTGCATAATACACATTTTACTTCATTGTCGACTACATTACGATTACACTCTGATGTCAAGTGATTACCAGGGCATTTTACACAACGGGGCGTTCGTTTACAGTAATGCTTTGTATGACCATAACGCTGACAACGAGAGCATTGGGGAATTTAGCGTTTTTTTCTTGGAGCTTCAAAAGTGATTTTTGTATGCATTAGGCTGTTACAATTGAAAATATTCTTGTTTGTATCTGATGGTTTCAAACCAATAAAAAATAACGGAAGTGGATTTTTGGTTGTTCGTTGACGTATATTACTTATATTGGCCACCTTAAAGCCTAAGCTATTTATCGCCTCTTCGATTTCACCGACTGGCATAGAAGGATGCATGCCTCTCAATACAACGTTAAAACTTCTGTCTTGTTTGAGTTTATAGGTATGGAACTCAGTTTTTTTGGCTTCAAGAGCCTTAGTGATTGCAGAATATTTTTCTGGGCTACTAGGCTGTATTTTAACCTCATTGTTGGCAAGTATTTTAAAGTTATATTCATTAGGGGCTATTTCGTTCAGAAGCTGCCTTAATGGTTGTATATTACCGACTCCTGCAACAAATATTGGGGGAGGCTTCGAGATTGTAATTTTTTCATTTTGCTCAATGGACTTTTCTGATGAATGAGAGTCTTCATCTAGCACGGAATATCGGTTAGAGTTTTTTTTGGGTTCAGTTGACAACCAATAGGTATCCAGCTTCTTTTGTTTGAAATTTGAACTTTGTCGAGCTCCTTGGGGACTTGAACGACTTCTTTTTGACGAGTTTACCCGTTGCCATTCTGGTTGCGTTGTTTCACCAAATCTTTTTGTATAAATGGAAGTGTTTATTGGCGTGCTTTTGACGCTACTTACCGATTGAGTGTCGCTTTCTTCGTCACCAGTGTATTTCCACATTTTTTTTTTGGCTGGAATTGGTGTTGTTTGCGTTTTTTGATGAGAAGCTCATTGGATTATTAATTAATTTTATTTTATTAGCTATGGCAATTTCACTAGCTATTTTTGATATATTTCCTTCAGTAATTTCTTTATGTAAAGGTTTGGTTGTGGATTGTTCATTTATTTTAACGTCCTCTGTACTTAGCATTATATAGCCATTTAGACCATTTTCACTAATTTGAGAATGCCGTCGTATAACTTTTTCGCTCATATAATAGTTTTCAATATATTAGCAGTTTGTTCATTTAATTATTTAAAAAATTTAATATATATAATTAATAAAATTTATTTTTTTAAAAACACTTAAAACTTATACTGTGGCAACACCACATTTACAATTTTAAGCTTTCGTTAACTTTCATATGCTGTCTCTATCAGCTGTTATGAGCAAACTCAATTTTTGTTTTTGTTTATTTTGCAAAAGTAAAAAAATTAATTTTGTTAGAAAGAAATTTTTAAATTACAAAAAACTGAAATTTAGCGTTTAATATCGGGCACCGTTTTTAATAATTTTGTTTTATTTATAATCATAGCTCGATTGATCATACATTGAAATTTAAAATTAGCTTTTTTCCGATTAAAAAACAAAACAATTAAAAGAAGTTGCGGAGTGATCACCTTGCGCGCCAAAAAAAATCGCAGAAGTTGATATGATAGAATTGATATGAAGAATAAAATATTCTAAATACATATTTAAAATTGATTTTATTTAATTAAACTGTATTAATTTTAGGTGATTGTTTGAATATTTATGACTCATTGTGATGCAGAATGTTCATAATAATCTTATATATACAAAGATTAATTAATTACATTTAAAAAATTAATTCAAGCTGTTGAAAAATGAACATATCTGCAGTCTTGACTACAAACGCTTAAGGACTCTTCCGTATCTGCAAGAGACACTGCAGATTAAAAACATACTCCTACTGGTACAGAATACGAATATTTTAAGCATTATTTATCAATTTGTAAAAACCCAAAATCCCTTAGCAATATTGCCCATGAACAGTGACGTAACTACAGGGAAGCGATTGAATGCAACGCTTTTGGGCACCCGAATTTAGGGGTCCCCCTTATAAATTTATGTATTCATTATATTTATTTTTAATAAATTCTCAAAAGTGAGACGTTACGTTTTATGTTGGAATAACTTAAATTTTGGTTTTTGAACAGGGTTGAATTTGTATAATTTCAAGAAAATCCTTAAAATTTCTTAGTGTTGATATTTAAGTGGAGCCAAGAAAAGAAAAGAGCAAAACGAACGAGAAGAAACATCAAAGAAATTTAAGACAATTTTCTAAAAATAAATGAAAACAAAAGTGAAGAAATAAACGATTTAAATGATGTCTTTACTATTTGCTAATTTTGATACACAGAATAACCACATTGTTCAAATACTGAAACAAATCTGAACAGACTAATTCTTCCGACCACGAGAGATTACAAGGGCCATTGCCGAAGAATTATATTCAAGAAAATAGAAGTAGAAAATAGAAACAAAATATGGAACAGTGTCACGACTTTAGTTATGCCATTCAAAGTTATTGGATTCAGTATATTGTAAGCCGTGCTGGTTATTTTCTAATCAAACAAATCAATGGTGTTCTGGATTTCGGGATTGGAAAAATTTGTCAGGAGAAATAAATGTACATACCTACATCTATAAGAATCATTAGGTCAATTTTAATCAAATCAAATGGTGAACAGGGTCCTGGCTTGAAAAGTATGTGTGTAAAGTTTCGTTCGAAAAGTTCAAAAGCTGAGAGAATAGTTTGAACTGAAAAAGTATATATATATATATACTGATATATACTTTATGGTATTTTCGACGTTTCCTTTAATGCGTTACGAAAATCTTGACAAGTCTAATATACCCTTTTTACACTTTTTCGTTTAAAGGGTTTAAAAAAATGTTAGTAGGAGGCAGTTAGTTAGAATTTGCTTATGGGCCTAAAAAATGTAGTTACGCCACTGGCCATGAACTATGTAGATATAGCTTAGAGACATAGAAATCCCTAAGCAATATTGGTCATAAACTATGTAGATATAGCCATTAAAAAACAAAAATCATTTAAGATATAAAATTACAACCTCAAATGATGATTTTTAGTATGCAAGTAGAATTCACTGGTATCTCATTGAGGAAGGAAGCACGCCCTAAAAAGACTCATCTTGCCAAACGACTTGATCTTCCAGAATAACTACAAAGTATGTGATAAAACTTCAAATAAACCAGGTTATTGCATCTATGTATGACGAGTGCAATTTGATGCACTTAACATATCATGTATATAAATTGACCACGAAAAATGCGAATATTTTAAGCGCATAGTCAGTGTAGTCGAAATAAAGCATATAGTATTAGCACACATGCTGATTGAGGCACAGATAATGGAAGTTGAGTTCCAGCTCAAACAATAATGTCTTTAAGAGGCGGAAAGAACAAAGGAGCAATATCAAACTAATGTGTCAATACATCCAGATATTGCCATTTGCAGCACTGACTTACAGAAAATCGTCCCGGTCCCAAAGTCTGAAATATTTAAAAACGATATTTTTGCAAAAAAGTTTTCAGTTTTCAATGAAATATTTGCTACGCCAGGCAAAAACAAAATATTCACAATTATTTCAGTTCTATGGTATAATGTACTGTGAGACTGTATGAAAACATCGGGTGCATATCTGTGAATTTCTTAATTTACATCTTGAAATCTAAATCAATAGGTGCAGAGTTCCACCCATCTCACTGACTAATTTGTTCCTCATAAGATCGTGATTATTCAATGACTGATCTAAGATCTGCGCACCGCCCCACCCGGTTAGTGATTACTTTGAGATTAGATAGCCCTAAGTAGGGCAGCCTGTAGGTTTTCGCATATAACTTCAGGGCTCTGTTACTTATATATTTTTTGACTGGATCTATTCTAAGGATCTATTTCAAACTGTTAGTTTTTTATTAGTTTGTAAGACATTTAAAGTTAATGTGTCAGTGTATTTTTTATACACTTTATACAAAGCATTTAATATTTTATATCCAAAAGCTTATATAGATCTATTAAGTGTAAAAAACCGTATTTATCTTATTAATTTGATATTGTCGATATGACTGACCTTTTTTTTGTAGGAAAGTGGAAAGCATCGAAAGTCACAGTGTGAGACTCCTACCCACTAAAAGCATCACTTAGGAATGTAAAATTTACTAATTTCGTGTATTGGACCTTTAAGGTTAAAACTGGGGGTGTTAATGGATTCACGAAAGGTATGCGTAGCACAACTGCTGATCCCTTTGCATGCGCGTGAGGGGACGGGATACCTTTGATGGAGTTAACACACCCTGGTAGATTGTCAGTTCATTGTGAGCGCTTGATATTTTTAATGTACATTTCAGCACTGAGCAATATGCCGACAATACACTAATGGCATGGGCTTGTAGACACAGAAATGTTTATGGGCTCAAAGAAGAATATTCTTTGAAATTTCATTTATTGGAAATATAGTACGCATGTGCTCGATGTGTTTTGCAGGAGAAAAAAAATTTTAACAAATTTCTAAAAATAATGCTGAAAATACTGAAAATTTTTGTTTCTTACTAAGATTTAATACCGCATCTAAATAAAATCTAAAAAATTAAAAATTCTATGGACACGTTAGGAAAAATTTTTTTTTTTGAAATTTAACGGTTGATATTAGTACTAAAATGTATACAACCATAATTGTTTAAACTATTTCGTAAAAGCTCAATCAATGATCTTTAAAATGTAACAAATTGCAAGTTTCTATGATTTATAAAGGCTGAGATATGGTCGTTTAAAAATACTAATTATCAAAACCCCATGGATTCACATCTTCTAGGGAATAAAATACAAAATTTTTTCCTGAGATACGTGTGTTCTCATTTTACAAAAGGAGCTCATAAGAAAAATGTACCTAAAGACCAAAAAGATGTATTTATATATATATATACATATTTAACCTAATCATCTCTGAACGAAGAACCGTCAAGACAGTCAAAACTTTAAAAATGTTCTTTTTGTTCAATCATCATAAGTTCAAGGATTATCTGCATAAAGACGGTCTTTTGCACAACCCCAAAAATAAGGTCCAGTGTTGAAAAATATATATCTCCAGAACATGAAATTACAAATACGATTATTTCTTGCACAATAAAGTCAAAACAATATTTGTTGTGTGATTTGTGGTCTTCCTCATCTATATATTGAATTTCAAGCTAGAAAAATATTGATGATTCGAGTAATGTGATTGAAACAATCAGAATGAAAAAAATAGATCATTCCCATCATCATCCCATTATTCCTTCAAACTAAATATCATAAAGTCGCTGCCATACACTTACTTTGTTATGAATAAATGGTATTTCGGGTATTATTTTTATATTTTAAATACTCCAGATGTGACAATTTATTTGGCGACATATTTACTAAGCTAAAATTTAACTGGGAAAAGCTTGATACGAATTGGTCATCGTTTTTGTTGAAAAGTTTTACAATTCAACAGATTCATAACTTATTCAACGGATTCGTATTGTGAATTAGAAAACCTTGAACTACACATATGATACCTTGAATCACAATCCTTTGTGTGCACTTATACCTTGTAGAAGATTGTCTATGTAATGATTTGGTCCACTTTCTATAAAAATAGATCTAAACAAATGATTTGTTTATATTATTTCTCTTCTATAATACTATGAGCCAAACGATTAGATCCTTTTTCAAATAATTTCTATAATAATCAAACAATACAAGAACGGAATAAAAATGCTGTTTTTAGACTCTTTCATTAATATACTTAACAAAAAATAATCACTAAACGTATTAATATTAATACTAAGTTCTTTAAACATTATTACATTTCACACTTGCTTACAAGCTAGTAGTATAGATCAACAAATATCTTCTAAACGTAACTCTGTTAAATATTCCTGTTAACTCCTAAAACAAAACGATAAACTTGGAATATAAAACATAATGCAATTCCATTTATTTTAATATATTTATTCAATTTCAAATGGTTCATTATTACATGAAATTCTATTCAAATTAAGTAGATAATATTTGACCATTCGCTTAATACAATAATATTCTGTATTATACATAATAATATATAATAAGTCTTGAGAACTTTAAGTAACAACAGTTGATTCGAATTAATATTCAATAGTAACACATTTCGTTTTCAAATATTCATTAAGTGCTTCTTGACCCAAATCCTTGCCAAAACCACTCTGTTTGAAACCACCAAATGGTGCTGCTACGTCAGTCTTATTATAAACATTCACAAACACAGTACCGGCTTCAATGTTATCAGCAAATGATAACGCTTTAGCAATGTCTTTTGTAAATACTCCACTAGCCAAGCCATACTCTGTACGATTTGCACGTTTCATTACAGAATCGACATCGCTGCCATTGAATTTCGATATTATCATAATTGGTCCAAAAGATTCTTCCTGAGCAATAAACATATGGTCCTCAACATCTGTAAAAACGGTGGGTTCAAAGAATAGACCCTTCAAATTTGGCACTTTTCTGCCTCCATAAAGTAATTTCGCACCTTCTGCAATGCCACGTTCGCAGAAAGCAAGCAATTTTTCAAAATGTGCACGGTGATTTTGTGGTCCATGCGCAGTAGAGCGATTTAATGGATCTCCAATTGCCATCGTACGTAAATCTTTTAAGACACGACGTACAAACTCATCATGTATACGATCTTCTATAAACAAGCGTCCAGCAGCAATGCAGTTTTCACCCTTGTTGAAAAATACTGATGACATGCCCTGAAATCAAGAGAAACATATTAATTAACGAATTAAATTATATAGAGATATAGAGAGATATTCTAGATATAGAAAATAGAAATAGGCACAACACAGGCGCTTTGAACTAATCAATATCTTGTAGCAAGCAAAATATTTCCTTAGCAGATAGTAGGTTAAGCAAAAACAAACATAAATTTTTATATAATCAAACAAATAAAAATGAACTTACATGCTTCACGGCTTTATCTAAATCACAATCAGCAAAAATAACTAACGGACTTTTTCCACCTAATTCCAAGGAGCATTTTTTAATATTAGAAACCGCACATGACTTCATTATAGTTTGGCCAATGGGTGTGGAACCAGTGAAACCCAATTTACGTATAAGCATATGGTCGGCAATTGCTTGTCCTGCTTCTCCACCCCTGCCAGGTACAACATTAATAACACCTGGTGGAAAACCAGCTTTTACTGTTAGTTCAGCAAATTTCAAAGCGGTGAGCGGAGATGTTTGAGCAGGTTTAATCAAGCAAGTATTACCGGCTGCAATACAAGCAGCCATTTTCCATGACAACATCATCAAAGGATAGTTCCAAGGTGTAATTAATCCCACCACACTGTGAAAAATTATGTAGTTATATTATTTATCATAAAATAATTATTAATTTTCTATTCCTACCCAATTGGTTCCTTCTTTGTAAATGTAAGCACATTATTTGGTCTGGCTGGATTAACAGGAATAGTATTTCCTTGTATTTTATCGCACCATCCAGCAAAGTAACGCCATGCGTCAATTGACATTCCAACATGTGTTTTTAGTGCTAACGTATAGACTGCGCCGGAATCAACCGCTTCAATTGTTGCTAGTTCCTCCTTATGTTGTTCCATAAGATCAGCCAATTTGAGCATTAGCTCACCACGCTGTCTAGCTGATATTTGTTTCCATGCACCATAGAAAGCTTTATGTGCTGCTTGTGTTGCCTTATCAACGTCTCCAACAGAAGCGCAAGCCACTTCGCAAATAACCTCCTCATCCGCTGGATTAATCGTCTCTAATACTTGTTTTCCCTCAGCGTCCACAAATTTACCATTAATAAATAGTTGTGTTGGCACTGAAATTTCACGTTTATTTGCTTTAAGTACGAAGCCTTCGAATTCTACCTTAACATTTGAGCTTGAACTGCCCTGTCGAAGACTTTTAACAATTTCAGCAAAGAATTCCTCAAATACTGGTGCCATATAAACATTTTCATTTTCTAAGGGCACATCTAAAGCATCTTTACACTCTTCTACCAAACGTACCACATCCATGGATCCTGCACCGGCAGCAAAGAAATCACTCTCTGCCTCAATTGGGGATTTTAATATTGCTTGCCATATATTGCGTAAAATTTCCTTTTTAGAAAGTTCATCTTCAGAAAAATCTGTAATTTGCTTCACTTCTGCTTGCTTAAACCAATCACAGGCATTAATCATCTTGCTTCCTTTCTTTATACGTCTCACATTTACAAATGCTCCGTCTGTACCCTTAATTAACAAGCCTTCATCGTGCACATATGCCTTTGAAGGACTTCCTTTCAATGTTAACGATTTGGCAGGTGTCTTTAAACCAGCTGAAAACAAGTGTGCACCAAATAGGCGTATTTTCTCCTCACTACCATCCTCATGTATCACTACAGCCAAAGCACCTGGTACTGAATCAAGTCCACGTACATAATTCCAAATACGGTCTGCATTTTGATTTAAATTTATGTACTGATTTTCCTCTTTAAACATGGCAGGATCATAAGTGGCACCAACTTCGGTTTGAGTAATCTTTGGGGCAGTACCAGCAGCAACCATATCAACAGCAATACCCATAGACTTAACACCTTCTGGATATAGAAAACGTTTATATATTGTATCTAATGTGTCGGTGGGTTCCAAAGGTGTTTGTTTTATTAAAAGAATTGGACCAGTATCAAGACCATCATCAGCCCAGAATATAGTGAAACCAGCAACTTCATCACCTTCAATCAAAGTCCAAGATATTGCACTAGCACCACGATGTCTAGGTAATACAGATGGGTGATAACAAATACTACCTAAGGCAGCACCATCAATTACTTCCATTGGTATAAACTGCGAACAATAGGGTAACACATTAAGTGTAGCATTCACCGACTTATATTGTGCCAAAACTTCAGGTATGGCAACACCTTTACGACGCCAGGATGCAAATTTAAAAACAGGTATCTTATGGTATGCTGCTGTTGTAGCTAAAACATCTTCGCGACTACCCTTATCTGGTATTGTGAATACACCTACTATATTATACTGCTTTGATAAGAGCAATTCAAGCACATCAGCTGCAAAATTGCTCTGTCCAATGATTGCAATGCGTAAGTCATTCTAAAAAATACAGAAAAATTGAGAGTATTAGTGGTAAAATAAATAATATTAAACTAATAATATAATATTAACAACTTTTTACATATGTAGTATGAATTTAATTGTATTATCCTGCTATTGCAACATTTATTCAAAAAGAATTTAAGTGATCAAAGAAGAACTATAAAATAGAAGTTTTCTCTTAATAAATTGATTTGAACAATGCCTACTAGCTTTTAATGGTCCAAACAATATATCAAAATAACCATTTAATCGAAAGGATTACCCTGTTTCTTAAAATCTATACTACATTGATTTAAAGCAATTTATTATTTGGTTTTTTAAGGCCATGTTATGTAGAGTGTTATTGGATCGTCAATTTGCCTGTTTTGAGCATGTTATGTAGAGTGTCACAGAAATTGTAATAATTTGCTTCTAAAAGATACAAATGTTAACATTTCTTACTGAAGAACACTGCTTTGCCTAAGTGACAAGGCACAGATAGACTCGGCTCTCATGATCAAATATGAACCGACATATTGTTTTTTCTCTCACTTTCAATTATATAATTTGCGTTTACAACAACAACCATTTTGCTCATGACGAGCCGATGACACTCTACATAACATGGCCCTTACCAATTTCATTTTATTTTAAGTAAAAACAAATTCCACTCAAAATCATTTAATATTATATTCCTTTGTGTGAGACTTAATACTATAAGATACTTATGTTTTTTTTTTGCATTCAGCACTTAAATAATATTACCACTTAAGGCGCACTTAGGAAATACTTAAATCACTTCATGATAAGGAAGTGAGGATGATGCTTTCACCTTAATAAGTATATATTTTTTTCTAATATACAAATATAATCGAATAGCAAAAAAAAAAGTAATTTTTTATTTTAAAGAATTTTTAATATAATTGGATCAATCGTTATAGCCAGTTTAAAAAGCTAATGTTTGTCCCGAAAAATCTCTTAATAATAAGATTACAATAAAACAAATTACAATTACTGAAAAGAGCTAAGCGTACAATCCCTGTATCCTACGAAATTTGGACTCAAGGATATGATTATTTTAATAAAATTATTTATAAAAAAATCATCATCGTGATGTTAGTAATATTAATAAAAAAATAAATTTTCCTATCAATTTTAATTCACACACAAACAAATTAATTTGCTGAAGGGAGGTTTCATGCAATTTATTTTGTGTTATCAGTTATGATTTCAACTTATAAAATTTATAAAAAAAAATTAATAAACAAATAAAGAAAATAAATAATATTTTCTACTTAAAAATTGTAAAAAAATCGGAATCATATTTCACAAATTGAAAAGTCTCTTTTACTCAAGCTCATCCGTCTCGACATTTACGCATTTTCTAAGTAACATTTTTTTATTGCTTTTATTGAACTTAGCTATCGACAAAGTAATCCCTTTCGCTGCTGTAATCAAACAGGCATACTACTTTACGTGATTCCTCTGGAACTATTAATAGCGAACTAATGTGCACAGCAAAAATAACTTCCCCAGTGTTTAGGTTCACCACCTTTGTGTGAATAGAACGATAAGACATCAGAAAAGAAATCACAGTTTCATAAACGAACCTAGTAAGTGATTTAAGTAAGAATTTGCCTATACTTAACCGATAGATATTCTTAGGAAATGCAAGCCTGAAATCATCACAATTTAGATATTTCGGTGAATTGTGTATGACTTGGGCATAATACTTAAAACACCAACAACAAAACTGAAATACAACCATGTACAAATTCTTTCTGAATTTTATAATAGTACAAATATTGTGTTGTCTTCTAACTCGGTACATACCAATGGACTTTCTTCACTTCATAGTATTATTTTTGGAATTTGTTTTTTCCTGTCACAAAGAAATAAATTTACAAAGATAAACTGTTCTGCAATAGAACAAAAAATAAAGTTACGATCATTTAAACAACAAAGACGTTAGTAATTTTTATGTTAAAAATGGCTTACATATCAGAGAACTGCAGTAAGTGCTCAACACTCGAATCATACTTGAATCATACTCGAATCAGTGACTGTGTTTCATTTATATGCATTTTGACTCTATTTTTTCGTATATTCGACTCCACCTGATTCATACATACAGCTGACAGCACTTATAATAATTTATACTCTCCTCTCATATGATATTCATAAACACCGACATTCGACACAAAGGTGATGCAAATGATGTATGAATCATTCATGAGTATTACGTCACAGTCGGTAAAAATTTGTCTGTTGTTCTTTACTGTGCACACAATTTGCTACTAAAGCAACCGCACATGAAGTATTCAAAAACACAAACAAAACACATGCATTTGCAATGCTAACAACAACAGCAACACGCAAACTTTTTGCTTAGCAAACAACAGCGTTCACACAAAATTTTTTCGAATGCTAAAAACGATCGATTGATTCATTTTCGATGAGTATATGAGTATACTCACCCTGAGTATATACTATGATTCATGAATCATTTGCCATTTATGCTTATCTACTTAGAAATGTATATGCATTCTTGTGGAGCTGTGAAGCACTTATGAATCATTGCTGTGGCGTATACGAATGCATATAAATAGTGTACGTGAAAAATATTTATACGCACTTAGATTTGGTTTTTTATGAGTGTACTCTGAGTATTAAAATTATGACTCGTTGTAGTTCTCTGCTACAATAAATAGTTAAAATAATTATAAAAACAAAATTCATTTACACATTTTTTTTTGTGTGAATAACAATTTCCAAATAGTTTAATGAGTATTTTCAATTAACATATTTTAATAATTATAATAATCCTCGCAATTATACTAGGCACATCTTATACATAATTTCAGTTCTAAACCATTTAAGTTAAAATAGCGCAATATGCATACAAATTGTAATATACATTTTTACGAGGGAATAGTTCTATATATAACGATTAACATGTATAGAAATATATACCAAACATAGTTAAACTGTATAAGTAACTGTATTATTGGCGGGTTTAAAATATAACATAAATACGCATATTCACTTTTTATGATATTTTCTGTTTATATATGTATAGCATCGGTTTATCATAAATTTTATATTTATATAATCTCTGTACATACAAACCCTTACCTATATTATAACTATTGGCTTAAATTTAACATTTTACTAACAGTTACTACCCTTGGTTTCTACTTTTTCTCTCTATATTTGTGTACATTTATTTTACGTAATTCTCATAGACACAAACCTAGATCACTCGATTGCATATCACATTTTCTTTGTGATATTACACCTTGAACAATTTTTCAATTGTTACGGAACATAACATTATTTTTCTAACAAAACAATTTTAAATAATTTGTTATGCGGAACGAAATACAGTTTGTAATATTTTTTTTTTTTTATCTAAGTTTTTTGTTTCGCTACGTAATAAGACCAAAAAAAAATTATTTTAGTTTTGTGAAACCTTTGGTATGAAAAACAAAAATGTTAAATAAATATCATTTTTATACATATGGACTATAAACTAATTAAAAAATTTGATTATTTCCTAAGACCACTCATGATGAGTACTTGGCAGTACTCGAAACAGCGTTGTATGGTCAGCCGAATTTCAATAAATTAAAGAAATTTTTGTCCTTGTCCTTTCTTTGCTATTCGAATCCTTCTAAATAACTTCTAAATAGTTTCTTTTCATCATAAAAACGCGTCACTCTCGGCAAGAAAAATTTAACGTTAAACATCGTTTTTATTACTGAAAATTAATGCATCCTCTGTTTTTTGAGGACCGTGAAAAACTGTCAGAAATTGATGTCGGAAGTTTCACATAATTTTCACAGAACATAAATAGGTGTCAAGGTGAAGCAGTTAAATCTTGAATACAAGTATCATATAATGCTTCTAGGATACCAAGTCACTCGAAGTGGGAACATATTGAAAACTAGAGCTTTAGTGTAATGCAATGGACCCGTAAACGTTTTACGTGGAATCTGTCGCAATCTTACACAAAATCGCCAGTTAACCTAAAGTTAAATTAGTTAAAAATTTTTGAACGTATTTTACTAGTATCAAGTTATGCTAGACCAATGTTGTTAATGAACTATAATTGAAGGAACTAAAACTAAATCAAAACTATAGTATTTACAAATAATCATATAACGAGGCTTTAATAAGATTAACTTTTTCATACTAAGACCGGATAATTGGAGTCATTAGAAAATTTAATATTCAATTATATTTCATTAATGTATTAATAATTGTATAAGTATAATTGCAAACTAAAAAAAAGTAGGCACTATTTGTTAAGACTACTGCCTTTTAAGTCTTTTTAAATTTTGTTCTCATTTAATGCAATTATAGTATTATATTATAGATTTTTTCAAAATCAAAGGTATTTTGAAGCACAACGACTTATATCACGTAATAAAAAAAATTTTGTATTATTATTTATAAATTAAACTGTTCATGTTTATAATTCTATAATTTATCAGACTCTTGATGCATTACAATTTTATTAAAAATTTAATTTAATAATGGTAATTTATATTATTCTACATATTACTAAAATTTCATAAAATAATGATTTACTTTTTAAATTTTTATTTACTTCGTACCACTCAAAAAATAAATTTTTTTTTTAAAATAAATAATATCTTTAAAAAATAACAATTGAGATTGAAAAAGTTAATTTCAATAAAAATTTGAATTTAATTTAATTTAATTTTTTACATCTTCTATTATTAATTAAAGAATACTTTAAAATGATAAATATAATTAATTTAAAAATAATTAATAAACAAATTTATATCTATTAGAAATCTAGTATGTACGTTACTTTTAAGTGTGACTTAGTGAAAATGGGACCACATGTAGTATGAGTTAAAAAAAAATTTAAAAAGGATTTCTGTCACCGCCTCTATAAATTGTTTTATATGACACATATTACAGTTTGTAAGTCCATTTATTAAAATATTTATTACATTATAATATTATATTATTATAATTATTTTGATTTATTTTTTATATAAATTTTTTTGTTCCAATTCGAACCTATTTAGAATTATGATCGAACTATCATTTGTTATTTTTTTCTATCCAAAGTAGCAGAAATGTGAATAAATTATTTATATTAAATTATTATATAAATATATGGTAAAATAAAAACCAACAAAAAATTATTGACAATTGGCAATTCAGAAAAGCCTCAAATAGCAAAAAAAATTATATATATAATGTGTGTGAAATAATATTTTAAAACAAAACAACAATATTATCAATATTTTCTAAACTCTATTTAAATTTCATTAATATTTAACAGATTATTTTAGTAATAAACTACTAACGATTACAGCACTTAAAATAAAAACAATATTAAAAACTTACAGCTTAAATCGACAACTTATAATAAAATTAAGTAAAGGTGAGAAAGTACTGAACCATTATCCGCCCTATGCTCTTACTAAGAGCGGTGTCTTTACCCAAAGTACACCAAGGAAATAATAATAATAATATTATCTATTAAGTTTAATTGCCAATAAAAAAAAGTTGAATTGATTAAAAGAGATTAAAAAGATAAATTTATATTATTGAAAAACTATTCGAGGGACGTCGTCATATTAAAGGGGTCTTGGAACAATCTGATCCCTGTAAAATCTCACAAATTATTTATATATAAAAATATTGCAGATATATTTAAAAAATCCTCAAATAAATGCAAATTACCTGAGTCAGCAAATTTAATAATTTAGTTTTATTCAAACAATATAACTAAATAAAAATAAAAAAATGTTAAATTATACGCCTTAATATAATAAAAGCTTAATATAATAAAATATGAGTTTTAATAAAATATATAAAAATAAATTGTTTTATTTTTTCCTCAGTAACTAACATAGAGTTTACATATTAACAGCCAAAAAGTTTATAAGGACGATTCTAAGAGTCTACTAAGGTGCGTAAGTTATTTAAATTTGATAAAGTATTGTTTAGTAACCAAATATTTCAACCAACTTTTTTTTTATTATGTACACTACAAATAGTCTATAAAGTCAAGCGAAATATTTGTGAATTTAAAATTTGTTTATAAATTTAAATAATTAAATGTTTGTAAGTCATTTATAAAAACAATATTTCTCTTAAGTATTCATATATATTTTTATATACTATACTATACATAAATATACTTTTATTTGTTATAATTTTTGTTAATTACAATATTATATAATAATATTACCATATAATAATTATAATAATAGTATTTATTAATATTATTGTGATTATTTGGGATTCTCCAAATATTTTTCTTAATAAAATATTAGTTTACTTCGGTTATATTTAATTTTTAAAGCACAAAAGTCTTTTACATGATATATATTTTACAAAGTGAAACATAATCCTGATGTAGAATGTTTTGTTTTAATTACTGTTGTATATAATTAAAACATTGTTAAATTCATTTACTATATGTGTTAATTTTAAGTTTTATTTTTATATATATAGATAAATGCTTTCTATGTGTAACAACTACGACTAAGTACTTTTATTATATCTGCTTATTAGAGTCCTCTTTAAATCATTAAAATGCAAAAGTTTTGTTATTTATTAATTAATTTAGAGAAATGTTTTTAAAACTGCAACATACAACTGAAGTGATTAACACCTAAATCTAAATACTAACTTTTTAATCTATGCGCATTTATTACTTATTTTTATTATAAAAAGAATATGAATGACAAATTGAAGATTACGATTATTAATTATATCTATTTGTATATCTAATTATTCCTATTTTCTTAATATTTTAGTTTACCTTAGAAACCCAAAAACATTTTAATATTTCTACAAACAAAACTTTTAAATATACAAAATTATTGTGAAACATAAAAAATTTAAAAATAAAATAATACATAAAAATTAAAAGAGATTTTTCGTAGTGAACAGTAGTGAACTACAACAACAAAAATTTTATTTTTTATATTATTTTGATTAATTGAATTTTTGGCTGACCATGCAGCTGTTTCGAGTATTGTCAAATACCCATCATCAGTGGTCTTGGAAATAATTCTTGTATTAATTTATTCATAAATAATTATTTTTGATACTGCAAGTACCAGAAATCGAGTTCTGGTTCAGCCAAATGTGAAGCTCAGTATCAGCGTACCTTAACCAACTGACCCAAAGCCCTACTATTTTTCTGGAGTTTTGTTACTTTTGCTGTGAAAGTTTTATTAACAAATTTACTTGCTGTGTTTATATTGGAACGAAATCATAAACCAGCTGTAGAATAATTGAATTAATTAATTAATTATATTTTTATTTTTAATTGTTTAATCTCGATACTACTCTGTTAAAAAAAATGCTTTGGTCAGTAATCACCTGTTCCCAGGTCTTCTTTATAAAATCAATTAGTATAATTTATTAGTATAATCCAAGTATATATTCCACAACAATTTTTAAAATATAAAAATAACATTTAATTATCTTTTCATTGAAATTAATATAAGAATATATTACTTTTACTTTTATTCGAGAAATGTCGTATTATATTATAATGACTTTTTAATGTCAATAAAAATATATACTTCATTTTGTTATTTACAATTTTTGTTATTCGTTATTTATTTGTGTGTGATTTAATGTACTCAAATGTACTCTATATTCAATCAAATAATTGTAGTTTATATATATATACTTATATTAAAATGTATCTACGTTGACATTTGAAATTATGACCGATAAGAAACCCCCCATGAGCATTCAAAATAATTTCATATTTACTTTCAAGCACGCAAGTAAAGCGAAAGTACGACGCCGGCCGAAATTGTGTTAAATGAAAATCAAATAATTTTCGATATTATTTGTACAACGAGCTTTTTATAGAAAATAAAAAAAAATAAAAGAAACCAACAATGAGCAAAATAGTTTAATAACATATTTAAAATATTAATAAAAATGATTTTTGATTTTATTGTTATCACACTTAATTATTTATTTTAATTAAATTACTTTATATAATTACTTAATTTTTTAAATTATTTTACATATTATTCTATAAAAATCTTTTATATAAAAATATAATACCAAATATACTAAAACCGAAATTAAATTACATATTATGCATATTTAATTATTTTAATTAAATAAATATTTTTACGAATCGAATAATTACGAATCTCTACATACTATTTCACTTTAAGCAAGAATAGAATTTTTAACACAAATGACGGCAATAAATTTAATTATAAATTAACGCATTATTAAATTTCTTAAATTTAATGCATTAATGCAAAAGTGAAACGAAAAAAAATTAGCACTTTAAAATTATTTTATAATTGATTAATTATATAAAAACTTTCATTAATTCTTTCACAAAAAAACTAAAATAAATTGATTTAATAGAAAATAATTTTATTTGTAAAAATTTTAAATACTAACTGCCATTTTAGTCTTCTTTAATATAATTTAGCGGGATGGATTTTGTGTATATATTAATTTATTTTTTATTTTAAAAAACACTTAAAAGCACTTTCTGGCGATTAATTTCTATTAAACGCTATTGTGGCTTATGAACTTTTAGTTAAACACTTTCCAAATAGCCTAGTTTAGTACAACTAATCGTAGAGAAAACTGCTGCACTATTGAGTGATCTGCAACAGAACAACTTTATATATACTTACATTTGATTAAAAAGTTTTTTACTTTATTTTATTGTTTGAACTTTTTCATAATCTTAAGCTTTTCAAATATTATCAACAAATCAGCTGGTACAAATACAGCAAAAAAATGGAAGTTAAAATATTTAATAAACATATTACCATATTATCGTACAAATATTTTTACATAAATAAATATTATTTAGATTATTATAAACTAATCAGTTATTGTAGTCGGTTTCACTGACTATTGCAATGAGCTAAAAATTTGCACTTAACGATTATTTTCTTAAGCTTTTGTGTGAAAAGTTATTAAATTATTGATATGACATTGGTACAAAAAAAAATGTATGCTTAAATATGGTTAGATATATGTTAAGCAATGTTTCGAACTGAAAATTTTTTTTGTTTCGATTCAAAAAAAAAAGAAATGGAATTGTTTCGTTAAGTCTTTCGCTCTGACATTGAGGTTTTTACGATCCAGTTTAAAATATTTTTAGTGTCTGCACTATTATAATTATATAAGTTATTCTTTTAAAAAGCATACTTAACAAATTTATTTAATAAATAAACATACTTATCCGTTTTAATATAAAAACAACTTTTTAAAAACGGTTCACATTATATATAAAAAATGTTTGCGAAACGCCACAGACGATGGATATTTAAAATATCCCAAAATAGCTATGTAGATGGCTAAAAATTTGATTAAATAAAAATAAAAATTTTATTGGTATAAATCAACACTGTTCAAAAAACCATAGCCTGATATATTTCTTTCAGTTGGGTCGGTTTCCCCTCCTACAAATATACCGGTTTATGGCTTAGTTCCGATTTAGAACTTTGCTATCAGCTAAATATATAAATAAGTAATAAAACTTTGCTAAAACCATTCAAAAAAATAGTGTAATAGAAGATTAAAAGCCTTGTATAAGTTTCATATATTTCAGTTTTTGTTTTTATTAAGTGCAAGTTACAAAACTTATTAAAATAAAAAATACAATAATTTTAATTTTTATTTAACATTTTATTAAATGATTTTTAGCGTCCGTTTTGATGAGGAAAGTAAATTTCTAATATAAACTATTGTTTTTGATGGCGAGGTTTTTAACAGTAATAAAATCGCAACAACATTTAATTTTTTATTTAATTTATATTTTATATAATTATGTCCAGCAATACTAATGCAAGTATGGTCTGAGGTACATCGATTGAGAATATGCGTTCCATACGACAATGAAACGCAGTTAGGAATAAAATTGTATTACATTAATAGTTTTAAATAATTAATTGCATATAAACTTTTTACACCATCTATACCTTAGAATTTATTCTTATACTAGCGAACCCGACAGACTTCGTTCTGTCAAAAAGATTTGAAATGTGGCAGTTTTATGTTCCTACCTATTTTATAGTCGGTAAAAAAAATCTCCTCAATAGAACCTGGTGTGTAGGGTTCAGCTTCTCTTGTTGAGTTATGCGCCTACCAATACATTTTTCGATTTATTTTCATATATAAGATTAAATAAAAATTAATTTTTGAAAAGTAGTAAACTACAACAACAAAAATTTTAATTAATTGAATTTTTGGCTAACCATACAGCTATTTCGAGTATTGCCAAATATCCATCATCAATGCCCTTGGAAATAATTCTTGTATATAATTATTCATAAATATTTATTTTTGATACTGCAAGTACCAGGAATCGAATTCCGGTCCTGCCAAATGTGAGTCTCAGAGTCAGCGCTTCTTAACCAAAAGACCCAAAACCGTACTTGACCCATAACCATATGTTTTTAAAAATAAATTCAATTATTTAAAAAATAACGTAAATTCTACATAACATAAAATTTTAAGGAAACGTATGTTCGTATTCAATAATTGAAATATTAATTAAAAACAATAATAATATAATTGACTAAACAAATTTCAAAAACACATTTTTTTAATATTGTTTTTATAAAAATCAATTAAAAATTATTAAATAAAACAAAAAAAAATGTGAATCGATATGAAATTGAAACGACTATTATATACTAACTTATAAACACAGCTAAATACAATTTCAAAGAATATCGATATTGAAAAAATCTGGAGTCTATAGTAAGCAGCGATAATAATAAAAAGGTAAAAATAAAAATAAATCACGGGAAAAAATTGAGAATGATAAAATGATATAGTATTGAATGATAAAAATAGTAAAGTTCGGAAAATTTCACAGAAAAAGTATCTTCTGTTATGCAAAAGTGTTTTACAATCGAATGCAAGTTAAGGTTATAAAATCTATACTATATTGGCGAACATCCACGCCCAGTACCGACTAAACAAAGATCTATTGAATATCTAAAAACTTATTAATAATATAAGAGTACTAAAATTGCTGTAATAACTTTTAACAACGTAGTCTAAAATATTTAACAAAACTAAAACCGATAAAAACTAAATTTCTAGCAAACCGAGCATAGTTAAATCACGTATATAGTTTATGATTCTTCTTGATATAATATAATCCTAAATATAATACTAAACTCAGTTGCGTTTCATTTATATATATATAAACTCGACGACTAAAAAAAATAAACTGATTCAAATACAGTGCCAAAAATCGATATGAAAAGTGATACGGTACACGTTATAAAAGTGACTAAACCCTTAAGTTTGACAAGACTTGAAATAGAGTTTTAATAATTCTATAATAAAACCCATGCAATGAGTGCTGAAGTCCGCAATAACAAAGCACCATAAAGTATTATGAAGTATCATAATACTTTATTTTGCGTATTTGAGAAACTAATTTAAATTAATATTATAATATTTTAATAATAATATTAATGAAACTGTTAACAAGCAGCAAAATTTTAAATGGAACTGTACTCTTATATACATTCATATGTGTCCTTACACAATAAATTTTGTTTTGAATACAAATATGTTAAATGTTAATCTAACCATTTAGCTTTTTCGAACGTCGCTAAATATATATCATCAGTGAGTGATCTTTAGAAACATTTGATGGTTCGTATATAGTTTTTGGACTGTATGTTATGAAAGCATCAAGTCTTTCTACAATTTGCCATTATTTGTAAAAAAATATAAAGTCAGTCAACCACAGATGAAGTCTAATTATTAATAAATTTTTGTATTTAAAGCAAGAAAAATATCTTCAATATGTATTTATCTTTGTACGGAAATAGATAACTTTGTCATTATGACATTAAATTATTTAAATATCCTTACGAAATATATACATTTGTACATAATATAAAGTTTCTTTTATCTTCTCCTCCAGATTACTGGAATGAGATCTCAGCCAAATGACTTTCAAGTCTGACGGCTGAGGTCTTAAAAATTTTGTGACCAAGTCGAATAAATAATTAGTATTTGCAGTCGTTGTAGGAAAATTTAGGGAAACAAGATATCTCAGATTTGATGTTTGTTGAATAAGAACTTGATTTATAAAACAAATCAAAAACAAGGTAATAAAGTTACAAAAGACCTTAATATAAAACCTACACTAAACCAAGATCTGACCAAGATCTGTTTATTAATATCAAAAAAAAGTATCAAGGAACTTTAAAATTAAATATTGAATATGTAATAATTAAAAGAGCTATATAATATTATTTCCTTTTTTAATTCATGTTAGAAATTTTATTTTTTACCATAATTCGTAATTAATTTATCTACCTATATAATAATTTCATATATCTTAAGAGCATAGTTGCTTTCACGAATTATTGGATACTAATTTAAAATTATATTATGTATTATTTACAACTATTTTATCAAGTATTTATTTAAGCTATCATACCTGTAATATCGAAATTATTTGCTACTTTTACATTAATAGTATACCGTAAGTAGGGTGTAGTCTTTCTCTCTTTTTGTCTCTTTATACCTTATATGTACGTTAATTTAGATGACAAGCAAAATTTCTTTATCAATGAAATATATATGAACATTTCTAACTTTATAGTCACACATAATTAGAAATTTTAAAAATAAACTAATTCCGAATAACAAAAAATATAAACAAATAAATTCTACTAACCAAGTACTTTTCTTATCAATTTTAATTTTATTGGTAACGATAAATGTATCTTGAATATGTAAGTAAGTAAGCTCGCCGAGTGTCTTTAAAAACTGCACACATATGTATGTAAGAAAAGGTTTTGTTAATATTTCAATGCAATGCAAATAGTAGCAATGTATGTACACTGTAAAATGATCTATTATTAAATAATACTATATTATAACTCTTCAAGGTAACTTCTCTGCAAAATTCTTAAAATAAACTTGCAAATTTAATAACTAAACAATAAAAGTCTTCAAAGAGCTTATATTGATAATAGAATAGACAAGTATTATATGTAATCGGAGATAAAAGATTTTATGATCATTATTTCAAAGAAAATTACAAAAAAATTGACAAACATAAATCACAATGAAATAATGTTGGAACATTATTTACATTATATATTGTATTTATAATCCAACTCTCAGTATCCTAAAAATACAGCGAAATTTGATAAACACAGGCAGATACAAAGACATCAGATCCATCATATTATAAAGCCCCGTATTTAGTGTGACTTAAAACTGTCCACAGATAAAATAGAGTAAAGGTGCTGTTTCACCAACTCAGACATCTGAATATCAATATATATTGTATTTATAACATAACAATATTTAGTCCATTACTTAAAACTTAAAATATGCGTAGGTCTTACTTTAAAACCTTAAGTCAAAATTATATATTATTTTCGTTGAAAATACGATATTTGTACCCATTTTTGACAATCTTCTTCCAACATTATTTAACGAGTACATTTCGCAGTCCATTTTTTAATTATCGTTCTCAGTTTTACGCCACAAATAGAATATTGAAAGAATTAAAACAAAAAATATTGCCATAAGGTATCAGTACCTTATGTACTGATAAGATTGATGTAACGATTTTCCTAAATACGATCCTTCAATTTTCGCCGGATAACAGGAGGATGTAAGTGGTCCATTTGTAGGACATTCTTTTACCGCATTTCGCAATAATATAATGATAACACAAATTCGTTCCAGTTTTTAAGCATGCTAATAACAGCTCATGATATATAATGGCATTGCAATCCAAGCAAGCACATAATACAGTATCAAAATTAAAGCAGTTCTAAATCGAGTGGATACAAAAACTTCTGGGATGGCATAAATGTAAGTAACACTTTATAGAGAAATATAGACCTCATGGTGGAATACTTCCAGAAATGGAAGATTAAAATTAGCAACGAAAAAACCAAGACTATATTCATAACACGAAAGAGAAGACAGCATCCTCCAGGAGTGAGCGTCGGTAGCACGAAGATACGGTGGGAAGAAAGCATAAAATATTTAGGAGTCACTTTTGACAAATAGCTTAACTGTTATAAACTTATGAAATGCAAACGAAATAGCTGTTCTAATAGCTGTTACATACAGCAAAGCCTCAAATACTGCCATAAAGCAATTACAGATAGCACAAAATCTGACTTTAAGAAGATTAATTAAGATTCTATGGTAAATCAGAACAACAGATACGCATAGAGTCTAAGGATCGACTCAGTGAAAAAATATATCAAGGACAGAGCCCTAAAATTATTCACAAAAGTTGATACGTTGCCCAACCCCGTCCTATCAAACCTTAAGTCTTTCACAGGACGCACAGGAAGATATACTGATCTACGGTACGTCATCAGTTAAAAGATAAATAAATGATAACAATTCTAGTACAAGTATAGTTAAGGCTTAGTAAGTGGCAGGGATAAGACCCCCCCCCCCCCAGCCACAAAAGAGTAAAAGTGCACAATAGCACTAACTCAAATCACAACAACAAAAACTTTTAATCCAATTTATTAAATATTGCACAATTTTTCTATACTTTCTATACTTTTAAAAATATTTTTGTTAATATTTTGAAGATTAACATCTTATTATGCTGACCAATTATAATACAAAATAAAACTACTGACGAAAAAAATATTCAGGACAGCTATAACATTGTGCAAACTGAAAAAAATGAGCCACAGTTGTTCTTAATAAGACAACATTTTGGGTATTTAATGCGGGTCTGAACTGAAACTACTTAATAAAAAAAACTACAATAAGATTACAATGTTCTTCATTTTATGGTTCCAAACATACATAACTGTAGAAAACACATTTCTGATTTTGTTTAAACTTAACTATTTGGTGCGATACAAAACGTCATTAAAATGTAATCGATTGCCCTTTTGAGATCATTATTCATGACTTGTCGGTATATATAGTAGCTGGTACTAGAACGAGAATAACTTAACAGATGTTCGTTTATAAAATGTCGAGAATTTCTGGATTATCGTTATACACACGATCGTTTCTACAACGTTGCAAAAACAAAAAATCCTGGGTGACAAAGGGCATGATGTTAGTGTGCATTTCACATCCACGAAGTTAGTCCCGTAACACAATTGAAGAACCCAATTCAATATAAAATTCATGCAATTCAAACTTCACAGTCATTGATATTTGATTTTTGACTTGTTTTGATGAAGAGACATTTTTTTTCATAAGAGTTATGATTTTGTTGTTTAACGATTTCTTAAATATGTTTTTTGAAATTCTGCGAAATACTTGGGTATGACTTTGGACGCAAAACTAAGATGGAGCGAGCACATAAAAAAGAAAAGAAGTGAATTAGATCTTAAATTCAAATCGTTGAAATGGTTAATCGGCAAAAAATCAAAACTATCGCTTTTCAATAAACTTGTATTATACAAACAAATGCTCCAACCAATCTGGACATATGGAATACAGCCATGGGGTTGCGCAAGCAAAACACAAATTTCCATCATTCAAAGATTCCAAAATTTCATGCTACGGAGTGTAACAAACGCTTACATCGTGACCTCGGAGTGTCAACAGTACAGGAAGAAATTCATGCCAAAGCCAAATCACACCAAGATAGACTTAGTTGTCACATAAATGCTTAGGCGCATTTACTAGCGACAACTGAGCCAATTCGCCGTCTAAAGCGCCAAAAGCCGTGCGATCTTTGGGCTTAAATCATTGAAATGTACTACAGTTAATTCATTATTGCGTGGAATCCCCTAATATGTTTAAATTTAAATTGCTTGTTAGTTATCTATAACTAGTTGCTTTATGTCTTGTTTTGTTTTATTTATTGTTCTTTAATACCATATATAATACCATATAAAACAATATACAAAACAAAAAAAAAACTGTTTCCCCTAAATAAAGTGTTGCAAAATATGTATATAGAATAGAATATTAACAGAGGATCGACTATTCAAGTCAATAATTATCAAGAAATAGTGACACTAGTTCAAAAAGTATCCGATTATACATTCAAAGTGATGTTACAACAACATTTAAGCCTTCTGCTCAAAAAATACTCGGATTTTGTAAATGAAACACACAAATTTAAATTTTATTCCAAATTTATTTTATCTCCTTCAAAATATGCTCCTTCTGAAGCGATACACATATGCCAACGCTTAATCCAATCTTTTATACACTTTTCGTAGGCCCGCGCAAGTATGGATTTTAGTTCCTTCAGCGAATTCTTTTTTACCGATTCAATAGACTCAAAACGCTTACTACGAAGGGGCAATTTGAGTTTCGGGAACAGGAAAAAGTCGCACGGATCCAGATCTTGCGAATATGGTGCCTGAGCGATAACAGTGGTGCCGTGTTTGGTCAAAAAATCGCGTACAACAAGAATTTTCCATAGTGAAAATCGCTAAATAGACTTAAGTTTGACAGATGGTCTATTAATTAAGGAGTAGTTAACAAACATCAAAATCCCGGCACTTTTTGAGCAGAAGATACGTGTATATATCATGACATTATTGCTGTATTTAAAAATGCAAAGTTTTGAATAATTCCAGAGTTTATTATACTTAGTGCTAGACTTTTGAAGTTATTCTTATAAGGATTTATTAAAGTAAGAGATTATAAGCAACTACATTACATTGAAATACTATAATATGAACGAAATTATTTATTAAGTTTTATTATTATTCAATATACAAAAGTGGTTTTCATCAGTTATATCGATGTAAATTGGAGTATATATATATATAAATATATATATTTAAAAACGATTTTATTTTTCTTACGAATTTATAAGTTAGAAATTAAATTGTAATCTTTCGTGAATTTAGTTTTGGGCTTCATTTTTTAATGTCTGGAATTGCATTAAAATCACCACATACGAAACAACCGCAGCAAAGATCTGAAATTAAAAATTTATTATATGTATATATATCTTATACATCGTTTGATAAATCTATGCAATTCTACATATTCGTTCCAATTTTTTTTTAATATTAATGATAAATGATATTAATTATCCTTTGTGTTATTTCATATTTAATTCAATAATAATTCGAGTTAACAGCACATTATGTTGCCAATATGAGTCGCTCTATTATCCTTCAAAATGAGAATATATTATAAAAGCAAATAAACTTATTAACAAGTAATAAGACGATAAAAATCATTTATAGTCTAAGAATGTTCTCTTAAGCCTATTATTAAAATTGCAAGATAATTTCGGAAGCATAGCTGTTTTATGGTAGCAAAACAAAACCTTTTATCTTAAAACTTGATTACATTTTTATATAATACGTACTTAAATGGTAATAACTCGTTTTCGGGGAATAGTTAAAAATTAACTCATCATTCTTAAATTAGTTTCGGCATCATTCTCTTCCATCCTTAGCTAGCGGATAAAAACAATATCATATATTTACAAACAAATACAACTAATTGCATAGAGACATTATATGGCGAATTCATTTAAAGATTTATTCATAACAATTTTTTTGATAGAAATATGAGTCAAAAGCTCTCAGTTTTCTCAGTAGACTCAAAGTACTCTCAGCTGACTATTTTCATCCATTTAAAAAGACACATTAAGGCAGTCGAAGAGAATATGCCAAGCAATTAACTTTTGTCAGATCAGATAATCATTCGTTTTAATTCTGATCCATCTTATTCATCTGAATTTATTTCAGGCGGTGACTTTTGACTATTTTGCAAACTAAAATTCGCGACGAAAGATAATTCTTTCAATACTATATCGGTCATTTAAAAAACTTCAAAAGACATACCAAAAGCAATTTCGTCCGATGAGTTCCAAAAATATTGCAAAAACTTTGTTGTATGGTTTCACTGCTATATTGGATCGGAAATTCACCACTTCAAGTAAGCAAAAATAAGCAAACACGCTTTGCATCTTTTTTGAGACTAGTCACATCGATTCTAAAACACAGTTTGTTTCGAAATGGCAAGGAACTATTCGTAAAATTATTGACGACGTACGTATATTAACCTTGGAATTTTAAAAAAATTATATAAACCATTAATTAATTAAAAATAATAATAAGAATAATTTTTTGTTGTTACAATATCACTAGTGTTCGACAACATAATTTCAAAATAATCCAACGTTTAAAAGCACCATGGCACATTAGGAACAGTGATGTAAAATTGTCCAGTCACTGACGAAAGCAACATGTTTCACACTGAGGTTGCAGCAACATTTCGACTAAAACGGCGAAATGTTGCTGAAATAGCAACGAATTAGTTTCTACAGTAATTTCGTTTGAAAATTGCTTATTTATGTATTTATATTATTGATCAGACACAAGCTACTCGTTGTTTATAATGCAAATAGGCGTAGCAATAAAAAAATTAAATCTATTGAAAATACTCGTAATAGTTCATATTAAGAATATAGTTTCTTTCGTCGAAACAGGCTTTAACAATCAATTTAATAGTTGAAGATATGTGCAGCATAAAAAATCTTTCCAACTGAGACACAAAGAGCTGGTAAGTTTTGGTATGGAGTTAAAAAGTCTTACCTGCATCAGCAATTGTAAATCAATAGTAAAAAATTCCTTTGGCGTTATGAGCAAAGGATCCTGCTTGATTTGGGTACAGAACTCAGCCACTAAATTATTATAAGCTTTTGTGGTGTTATCATAACAAGACGTACATAAAAGTCGTTGAACAAATTTCATTGTATTAAGATGCTAAAATAATAAGAACGCATTATTTACATGTAGAAAGCAAATTGAATATGTATTTGTTATATATTGAAATTATAAAAATATTTTTAATTCACATCACTTACTTCCCTTTTACAATATTCCCCGCTATAGCAGATCATAACAACAATGACAATAAGTGGCATTACAAGTGACGTAGTAAAATATATCATTGAGAATGGATAGAGATCAACAATGGTCATAAAAATCCAATACACATTTACAATGATATCAACAAAATTAATTGTGAATAAGCTAAACATCGACCAACCACAAAACTCATTAAAATGTATCACCAACTCATAGATTTCATTGTAAATATTTTTTAATTGTAACAGATATTCCAAGGACTCAATTGCATCATAATTTAAATCCAAGTGTATGTGCTCTTTCCGTATTTTACAGTTTACAACAGACTTCAATTTTAAATTCAACATTTCCATATACATCACAATATGGTCTATATATACCATAATTTGCAGGAAACGACCACGTAATACCAATAGAGACGGTATAGAATACAAAAAGTAAGCTGTGTAGTTCTGTAGACATATGACCAGCGATGCAATAATAATTCCCACTCCAACCGTTATGATGAAAATTAAATATTTTATTCTCTGATGTTTACGTCGAAACAAGGACCAATAGCTGCTACTTATCATATGTAGCTGAATACGAAAATTTTTCTCTAGAAGTTTACACTTCTCCAAATAAATATCAAATTTTGTGCAATTAAATATAACCTCAGTCAGTATTATAGATAAGCAAAAAGTCTTCAGTATGAAAACAATTATATTGACGAAATTTGATATCATCAAATTATCCTTAATCTGCAGTGTAAAAAGGCTGTAAATCGTTAAAAACCAATTGAATAAGAGTATAGTAGTAGCGTATATTTGCTGCATATATTTATATTGGTTCCGATGTTGCTGCTGATAGTACCGAAACGGTACCAATCCCAGAAATGCAAAATGACATAACCAAAAATCTTGCACCGTCATGAAAGAAGTAGGTATCTTACACCTGATTTCTCTAATATCAGATTGTTACCACAAGAAAGTGTACAACTTCACTAAAAAACCACACCGTTTCAGTAGACTTTCAGGCTGCAATACGAGTGTATATAATTCGTTAAAAAAACGTGATAGACACGATAACGCCTGGTTTTTTTATTCATTACACACAATTTGTAATATTAATTTTTAATGCCTGCCATAAAGATAACTTCACATGAATTTATTACTCACGTGAATTTTCAATTTTCCCAGCTGTAAATTATTTGCGTTTTTAAAACAAAAAAAAATGTAAGTAAAAATAGTTACTAAAATAATTTAATTAATTTCGTATTAGAAAAAAAATTGAAAAATTGCGAAATGCTAATCGAGTTTAATTGATCACTTTTAGTTTTAATATTAAAGACTCAAATGTATCTGTATTTTTTATTATTTTATTATAAATATTTAATAATAAAAATTTATAATTAATATATAATAATTATTTAAAAACTTATAACTTATGTAACTGTAAGTATTTCATACACAAAACATATTGACCAGCACCCAATTATTGGAGGAAGATTTATTTCAAAGTTAAACCATTAGAAACTCAAAGCAGATTTTACTTATTGCAATTAGATATTATTATTATTATTATTATAAGACATGCTTAGTTTATCTGTGTCGGCTCTTATACACTAGTCAACAGAAAAACTCTAACTTGCCAAGACGAAATCTTATTATACAATTGCCAAGTCCAACAGAATATTACTAAGCCTTAACTAAAGAAAGTGGAGTAAGTATACCTTGTAACGATGTTTAGAGAAACATTCATTCAAATCCCTTTAGATACAATCATAGAAGCACCAAAGTGTGTCTACTATTTTATTTCTCTCAATATATGTGAATGTGACCGTTAATCTAAATACGAGTTATGTCAACAAGTTGATTATCCTCAATTTTGCTGCTATCTTCTCTGACGACCTTTGATTTATTCGTAAATTATTGAGAAACTTATATTGCTGCTTGAGAAACTTATATTGTCGATAAAAACACAAATTTACACCTATCTCTGATGTGATTTGTATCTAATCTACAAGCTTCGAGAATCATTTAAAATTTAGCCTGAAATATTTTATCTTTAGTGAATAGCGAGAATATTCCTGCACCTAAGTTGCAGCAAATGTTTAAGCCATACGTCAAAATTAAGATATTTTCATTTATTCAAGGGTTTCTTTATTTTTTTTTCTTTTTGAATGGACTTATCTTTATCACAGAAAGTTTATTCTTCTTGCAAGGCAACTTTCTATAATTTGGATGTCGTGGAACATAATGTATTCTGATTTTAGTTTTATAAGACCATTCATAACTATGGTAAATTAAGTAATAAAATAATTTGAATGGTACGGTGCACCAGGTTGGAACGTCTCATAATACGAAGGCGGTTTGACAAGTCAGTGACTTTTTGAATTTCCCGCACAGTTAGTTCAAATGCAACAGTGCTGCCGTCAGCTGTAATTTCATCCTTCAGTTGGTGTTTGATAGCCGTTCAAAGCAGACAACCTCGTGAATTTTTACGAAAATAGAAAAAAGTGAATTTCGTGTGCTGATTAAGCATTTCGATCCCAAAGTCACAAATTGGGATACGAACTGCTACCCCATCCAGCATATTCTCCAGTTTTAGCCCCTTGTGACTATTTTCTGTTTCTAAACCTAAAGAAATGAGTGGGCGGTAAGAGATTTCAGTCGAATAAAAAAGTCATTACCGACACACACGCGTATTTTGAGAGCTTTGAGAAAACCTATTATTTGGAGAAAATAAGAAAATTAGGAAAATGTCGGAAAAAATTTGTTTTATTCAAAAAGTCACTGACTTATCAAACCACCCTCGTAGACAGTTCTCTTCAAACCCCACAAAACACTCAACATTTCACTGTTTGTTGTCAATTCAGGCTTTGACGTCGTATGTGAAAGATTTCTGGGCATTGGTCATAATTACTTGTATTGAATGTTCTTTAATCCATTTTTCATAGCTCGTAGTGATGCGCTTCAAAAATATTTCATTTTCGTTGCGTTTCAGAAGGAATTCATTGATCTTAATTCAGTCAATCAAATTTCAAGTGATATTCAAGCATTGAGCTTCATTGCGTAGCCTACTCTTTTCAAATAATTCTAAACTTTCATGTGGTTGTTTAGTGCTTCTGCTATCTCTTGATATGTCAGTCTGACCGACGAGAGCGATTAAAGTTTTTGGAAAGGATTTTACCGAACCAGTCTCGGGCCCGGCGCTTCCTCAAAGGATCTGAATTTTTTGGCATCTTTTTTCAGCATTTTTACCTTTTTATAATAATAAATCATCACATAGAGTTTGTCTTCAGATATTTCACTCATTTTCAAATAACATAACTTCTCACTCAAGCAATATATTTCACAATCGTCTTCACAAAAAATGTAACCCAAAATGTTACCTTTCAAACACATATTATTCGTTGCTTAAAATCGGATTACTGTTACCAGATATATGGGCATCAAGACCATCTAGGGACAAAAAACGTTGAATAGTTTTCATGTGTGTAGCAATTGCTTGCAAATTCCATTATTGGTTAATTCGCCGAATTAACCAATAAATTTTAGCTTATGAAGTTATCAATTTTAAAATATTTAAAATTTGCTTCAATTCGATTTTTGCTAATTTTTAGCAAAAATATTTCTCATGGTCGAATGGCCAAAAAGCTTATCAGTAATAGCGTCAATACGTGACTTCCGTGATGAACGCGAGCAGTGCGAAAGAAGAAGAAGTTTATCAATACCAGAATTTATAAAATGAAATTATTAAATAAAATATCACAAGCAGTGGCTATTATTATTAAATAAATTATTAAAATTAAATCAGCTGATGTTGTACTCATAGAGATTTTGTTTGTTTATGCAATTCCCAACTGTACACATCACCAGTACCTGAATGGTATAAATACCACTTGAAAGCAATATGTTATGTTTCCATGCCAAAATATAACAGATAACCTCTATAACTAATTGAACCACTTTAAACGAAAATAACTGAACTGAGAGAGCTTAGTATTTTTGGAACCAGTTAGAACCGGTAATCTAGCACAGTTTGATAAGATGTTCATATACATTTTAAGGCAAACGCTGGCACCAGTGACACAATGAGAGTCGTGATTATGATAACGAAATAATTACAGCGTTCATTTTGATTAGATTTAGCGCAATTAAAGTATAAAAATACTATTTATTAGTTTGTCTGAGTTAATTATGCCACTTTGGTGAACCAGTTCAAAGTGGTTCGGAAATTTTTTCGTACTTATCTGAAATTTGCTCAAGAGGTTTTAACATTTGACGCGGTAATTAAGTTAGATATTGTAAACATTTGTCAAATCATTTGTTGTTCTAGTGTTAAGATCTAGTAATAGACATAGCAACAGAAGTTATTACTTTTTTACATACGTTTTAGACTACACTTAAACAGTATCAAACAAGTAATTCTACATCTCTACATACTCTACATCTGGTATTTTTTAGGTGGAATTATTTAAAACTAAAATACAATGTATACAATAGATGCCTGGATCCTTAAGAGTATTACATAAGCCAAAAGTTACATATTCATCTTGTGAGCGGATCCACTAGTCACCTAGAATTCCATTGACCCCGTTGCCATATGACTATCATATGCTTTCTGATCCTCGGTCTTGATGGCAGAAAATATACAAATCCCTTGCGAATTGAAGAATTGGAATTATTTCTAATAATCGTGAATATTTTACTTCTCTTACTGATCAAACGTTCCATAAAATCGGACTGGTCGCACAATTGTCAAATTCTGTTGCATACATAAAATGTCATTTGGTTTTGTCCAGATAAAACCAGATATGTTTTGCTTAAAAGAGGGAAACGTTTTCAAAGCCTCTGCATTTTAGCATCTATCTCATCGCATCAAAAAAAAATTAATACAAGAACAGAACCCTTTGGGATCAAACCCAACGTAGTATATGCACCTATGATAAACGAAAAAACTTCTTCATATTATAAGGTATACTGACTCTCTTATATTCATATTGTTTAATATAATATGACTGAATACCGGTAATTATTAATATTTCTACATTATTCTCTACTACGCTCAGGTCCAGGATTGGAAGCACGGAACTTATACAAATAAGTTCACTACACTAAATACTACGCTCTTAGGTAAATATTTGTATAGAAATTTCGTTACTTATTCATATAAACTGAAAAAGAAATTAGAGTGTACGTGCGGAATTAGTATATATTTTATCAATATTTGCATATATGTACACAACTATACTTCTTACATACATGTATATTATATTTGATTAAAGAGCTACTTATTACTGGAACATTAGATTACAGAGTTTATTTTTAAGTATTTACTTATTGATTAGTGTTTTAATGTGAAAAATAAATTATTTTGATAGCTTTGTCTGACTTAATTGTGCCACAAAAATAACAAACCAGCTCAAAGCGGTTAAAAATATTTGCAGAACCGGTTAAACAAAAATAATGTTTGGACTTTATCAATTGTTAGGTTCAAAATATGTCTATGAGATTATGAATAATTTGTGACTGATACCGTGAGACAATAAAAGTGCTGGATCATTTAAATTCACTCCTTGGGGATTTGTTTTATATTACTGTGAATTCTTTATTTTCACGGAGGACTTGGTAATGATAAAAACTATTTAGGCTTCCGTAAAATCTCTTTGTACTTCTAGGACATCTAAACTATGTAAAGGATTTTTTCTCCTTATAAACAATACTCGATGAATGAGGATTAACACTGATTGCATTTCGTAAGTAGAGACCTAAGTGAGACCTCTACAATAAACAATATCCAGTAAATAAAGTAGATTTTTACTTTTATTTCGAACGTTTATTTTTGTGTATTTTCTTCCTGTATTTCAGCAAATTCCCTTTTGCCTTCATCAGGAAGATTTCAATGTTTAGTAGTTCAACTACATAAATAAAGTGTGTATCTCTTTTTTCAAACCCTGAACTTCACAAATCACTTTCGCCAAGTGAGTGGGCTTTAAGAAAGTGTTGACTTCTTAAATTAATTATTTATGAATAGAAAGAATTTGAGTTGAGAAATACTTAATTTATTTAATAAAATATACAACCGATGTTATATATATAAATAAAAATAAAAGATTTCATGTACCTACATAATGTATTCATATTTTAAAAATTTTCCAAATATAAATTTGTTATAAAAAACTTAATTTACAAAAATTAATTTACTGTAGTAATAATATGCTTTTGGGAACTTATTACAAGAGACTACGTGAGCACTGTAAGGCTTACTGCAGTTCTTTCTTTGGTCTACAGGAACCCATGCAGAGAAACTGCGCATTCATCATAATACTCACTGCAGAAATTGTAGAAACCTGTAGGAAAAAGAAACCAAACACGAAAAAAACACTTTCTTTGTGAATGTCCGGTTTTGGCGTCCAGAACAAATAGGTTTTTAGGAAGCTACTTCTTTGAGAGTTTATCATACTGTTCATCGGTAAAGATGAAACACCTATGAAATTACCTAAATTCGATTAGATGTATTTAGGCTATACTCTTCTATTTAGGGGTTCTTGCGAGCAATATGGTGAGAAATTGCTGATTGAGGTACATGAAAGTTATCTGATGGCCTGTGTGCCACTGCAACCAATCAATCAATAAAATGCCTTACATATTTTTATTTTGAAGGATGATGAAGTACAAATTTTGATGTAAATGTAATTTTCACAATATAATAATTAAAATGTATACATATTTTTATTCGTGTCATCTAACAAAATGTCAAGTAAAAAACACATTTCATACTTTATTAAAATAAATTTTATATATTTTATTTTATTATTATTAATATACGTAACAATAAAATTAATAATCTATATTTTCAAATATTGAATAATTAAATTAGTTTACGTATACATTGTTACTTTAATAAAATCGTTCATGAGCTTAAATAATTTTTCAAAGTTATCATATATTTTTGAATAAATAAGAGTAAACCTATATAAGTGGGTTCCTCCCTTCAAAGATTACGATCGATTGTTAAAATACTTGAATAAAAAATCTTAGTCCAAGCATAACTAATTAAAGATAACTAAAACTTATAATAATATGATAATACCCGCAATGTAAATATAAATAAAAATATGTTCTTAATGTTGACTTGAGTGAAAAGTATTTTCTTTTTTTATCAAAATTGAATTTGGCTAAAACTACAACTTATGGAGGAAAAACTACCATTGTATCATTTACGAGGGAATTTTTAAAGTTGAACTATAAAGTCTATATGAAATGAACTTAGATCAACAGAAAAAATCAAAATTCTTTAGGAATAATATTCAACTTAAAGTTCCTGTACTAACATGCAATGTATTCCATTGTTGGCTTTTATCATCATTGTTATTTCCATCAATTTATTTTCACAAATCCTTGATATCCTTTTGGAGAAGTAATCTGAGATAATTTCACAATGAAACACAATTAACAGAAAATACTGTGTGCAAGTATTGCGGGGAGTCATACTTCTTCGAATTCATATCCTATTCCAAGCATAAGATGTGGTTATTCTAAGGATGGTCAAACAGAACATATGGTCAGCGTCTACTTTCTTTATCGTAATCTTTTTGCAAGGGTGCTTGCTTTACTTTCAATGCTGTAGATCACTATGTACCTATCATTAAACTCAAAACACCAATCAGAATTGCAATGGCATATCTTAACTCAGAATAAGGATCCGAACACGCTATTAAAATAGTCGCTTATGGAGTAGGACTAAATAATAAGAAGTGCTAGGTAAAAATTCAACTATCTTTTAGACAGAAAGTTGAACATAAAACTTTGGAACATTAAAGTCAGTATCTCGAGAACTAAGTTATATTCACATACATATATTCTAGCAGAGGAAATGTTGTTTGAAATATCTGCCCTCACTAGAATCCATTATAAAATGAGCGATTTCCGAGCTTGGAAAATCTGAATTATAATTACAATTATAATCCTGCTATATAAAAATCCTTAGAGTGCTATAGACAACCCAGTTTGCAGTTTCACTTGCAAACTTATCACGATCTCTGGGATTTGACTTATAAGAGCATATATCAAACTTTTCTCTGAGACAATTGTGGATACTGTGGATACACAGTGACTTATCTTACTTTGATCTTTTGAAAAAATTGTTTCATTTAAGAGAATAGTTTTCGCTCGCTGTAAAAACTAACATTATTTGGGAGTATTAATGTGATACAGATTATATTACTAGTGATTTCTCGATAAGTGAAGTGAAAAAATATCTAACTTTATCAGTCATCTAAAAGTTTTTTTTTCTTTCAACATCCATCGTGGTGCCATGATATCTATAGATAGAAATGATAAATATACTCGTATGAATGCATTAGAATACAAGTCTCTCCATAGTTAAAAAAAATGTGTAAAGTAGTTTTTATTTATTACCTTGCAGTTTTCCTTCGGGCACACAAATTTCGTATGTGGGTTTGTCCAGACTAGCAGTTGTGATACACGAACCTATGTTAATCTTAGCTGTCCATACTAGGTGCGCAATGACATGTTACGAAATGTTTCAGTAATAAAATGGAGACACAACGAATTAGTTGTGTGATTACTGCGCCATCAGTGTAAAAATCAACAAAAACCTAAAATAAGGTATACTAAAGTATTTTTAAAAATATATTCTTAATTAAATAACATAAAGAGGTTTTCGAACAGAAGTCAAACAACAACAAAAATTTATTTTTTAAATTATTTTAATTAATTGAATTTTTGGCTGACCATACAGCTGTTTCGAGTATTGTCAAATACCCTTCATCAGTGGTCTTGGAAATAATTCTTATATTTAATTATTCGTAAATAATTATTTTTGAGACTGCAAGTACCAGGAATTGAACTCGGGTCCTGCCAAATATGAAGCTCAGAATCAGCGCACCTTAATTAATTAAATAACACCTTAATTAAATAACATAATAAATTTTAAAATGTCAATAAAATCTTTTGACAAAAACTTGTCACTGTCGTTGTGGTTTCTTGTGTTAATGCTATTGCGCATTTTTACTCTTTTGTGGCTGGGGAGCTTATTTCTGCCCCATACTAAGCTTTAACTATACTGGAACTCATTTCGTTTATTTATCGTTTAACTGATGACGGACCGTAAGTTAGCATATCTTTCTGTGGGTCCTGAGGTGGACTTGAGGCTTGTTAGGGCGGAATAATGAATAATTTTAGGGCTCTGTCCTTGATATATATTTTCTGTTTTTCTTATATACCATGGGATCTTAAATAGTCTTCTTATAGCCAGATTTTGAGCTATCTGTAATTGCTTTATGGCAGTATTTGAGGCTTTGCTGTATGTGACTGTACAGTAGTGCTGGCCTAATTATTTGAGCATATAGTAACTCTCTATTTTTGTGGTTGAAGTGATTATTATTGAACATCGGCTTTGGAAGATGTAGAGTTTTAGAATAGCTATTCCGTTTGCATTTCATGTGTTTATACCAATTGAGCCATTTTCAAATGTGACCTCCAGATATTTTATGCTTTCCGTGTCACTAACGCTCACTCTTGGAGAATCTATTTCTCTCCCACCTTAATACAAATTCATTATTTATTGATTAACAAAAAAAAAATTATTTAATTTAAAAAAAAAATGCTCTGAATTAAAAACAAATTTTTGTAAACTAAAGATAGAGCCCTGAAATTATTTTCAAAAACTGACAGACTTACCAACACCGCGTTATCGAATCTCGGAATGGTTACAGGCTCCTCGGGGAGGTATGCAGCTCTGAGGTCAATTATTGCGTAGTCTGATGAAGCGATAAACAATAACCCAGTCAAGGCGTAAAGAGGGGTTTTGAAGATACTTCGCTGTTAATAAATAGTAAAAGTGCTTAAGTGCACTGGCTCAAATAGCTTCAATATAATAATAAATTTAAGCGTCATGTAATATTTTTATTACCATTATTATTACGAAAACTTCAACAACTTCAAAACTTAATATACAGTTGATATCAATAAATTTAGTTTCCAGTTATCTGTTCTTAAAACGTAGTCTATTTTTTTTCTTCCAATGTTTTTCCATTACTGCTACATTGAACATTAACCTATTAGTTTACAGGCCTTCTCTGTATTTATTATCTAAATTTTTGCTAGGAACCATTTGTTAACCGAAATGTTATTTTTTCTTATTGCTTTGTTTTGTTTCGGTTGTTCTACAAAATGAGCAATAAAAATAGACAGCCTATTTTTCAGAAATCAATTTTAAAATCACTACTATTTTAAACTTGCAAATATGAAATTTCATTTAAGCTAACACAATTCTTATACTCTATATGGAAGATATTAAGAAAACATATGTTAAGGGATAATACAAAAGTTTACATACTTTTCAAATAAAAATTTTAAATTTCAGAACTAATATAACTAAATGAGCTATATAGGAGAAGTTAAGTTTATATATCTAATGTTGAGCCTTTTCCGAGTTAGTGCATCTTTGGGGGGTTTCTACAAAGTCCCACCCATTTTACTGCACACAGACCCATGCACGCCATTTGTAATACAAAAAATTTTAAATTTTGTGGAAAAAATTGTGTACCAATTTACAAAATATTAGTGATCCAGGAGTCGTCATATAAAAACAAGTGAAATGCATTTTTTTTTAAATAAGCGTTTATTAAATACAACTACTCAACTCGAATGGAAGTGCCAAATTAGCCTGAAAAATATGAAAAGAAAACAACCAGTCAATTTGCCAGTCCATTGCCACTTTTGGACTGGCAAACATTGATACTGCTTAGTTGATAAATGATAAATTGATCACTTCTGCATCTTCAACAGTTTCATTTATTCTCTATTTTCCATCAGCTGTTCATTTCTTATTACACCACCTATAAAATAATTCCTTCTTTCTACTAATTAAAAAAAAATTATTTTAAGCTGAATAACATCCTAGTGCTCGACAGACTTGCGAAAGGCTGAAAGGTGGTGATTTTGACATTAGTGATAAAGGACGTTATGGTCAGCATTATTTAATAAAGACCCTGTTCAAACAGAAATAGAACTCGCAGAATATTTAAATGTAACTCAAGCGTTTACATATCGTGGTCAAACGTTAATATGCAATTAAAATGATTCAAGAAGAAGGAAAATGGGTTCCACATAAACTACATAAACTACTACTATGATAGCCCGAGAGGTAAAATCATGAACCCTACAAACTGCAAAAGAAAACATTGATGAAAGTAAAGTAATATTGTGCATATGTTGGTTTCAGAAAGAAGTAGTGTACTATGATTTACTTAATCCGAAAAAAACTGTTACTGCTAAAGGTGAGATAGACTAAAGCCAATTGGAAGACTTAAACCATACATTGAACAAAAATATCCGATTTCGGCCAATAAACAATGCAAAGAAATTTTACTGCACGACTATGCTCAAGTCCATGTCGCAACACAAGTAGAAACACTTTCAAAGCATTGTTCCGATTAATATAAAGCGCTCTATAAGACCGATTGTTCAGAAACGATGTCTCGATGGATTGATCGTATCAACAGACCACCATTTTTTTTCCACGGAATCCATAAATTTCCAGAAAGTAAAGTAAAGTAAATTGAAGAAAGTACATATGTGGTACATCTAAGTTTATTGGATTTTCCCATGGCTTTTAAGATAAAAACGGAGTCAAGTGTATTACTTATATAAGAGTTGTTTCTTAGCTTCTGCATAATGTTCAGGTGTCACACTTTATTAAATGTTTAAGTGTGGTTTTGTTGCGGAACATTTCCAGCTATATGAAACACTCTATGTACCTGCTCAATCGTAGTATGTCATGTCAAAATTTTAATATATTTTATCAAGTTATAAATGGGTTAAATATAGTGAAGTTATCAGTTCCACTCAACATACTTTATGATATATAAACAATTTAATTAATAATAGGTAATATTCGATAATCAAATAACTACTTAAAACTGTGACTGTGATTATGTGAAATTAGATCTAAATATCAGTAAAACAGATATATATATATATATATATATATATAGGTATAATGTCTGGTGATTGAGCAAGTGCATAATTTAGTGTTAGATTCTGTTATGGATTATTTTAAAAAACTTCCAATATGCAATTTCTCAAATATTTTTGATATGACTGGCTTACCTGAAGGTAAGGTCATATCTTGTGTAATGTTACAATGATTTCTGAGGCCTGAAATATGTATAATACATAGAGTGCGCAAACAATTTCGCTAAAAATGCATAAAACGGCAAATAACTTAAGAATAGGCGGTTCACGCCCATTGTTTGCTTAAGGCTATATTGTTATGTACATAATTAATATATATAGTCTAATAAGGGTAACATGTTTTTTAAACAGTAATAAACGATTTTTAATAAAAATTTTGTATGGCAGATGGGTGTTGCAGTGAGCGAATTATTATAAAAAAGTTAGGCCATACGGCATACATAACATAGCGTATATAGATATTTAAGGCATCAAATTTTTACTCTCTACTTATCACAGTTTTTGACTGAACTAAGAAAATTCAGAGGAGTTTCGGTAGGCTGATTGGGTTTAAATTAAATTAAATTTAATTTAGATTTAGAAAAATTCCATTTCAATATTTCTAGTGGTTCAAAAAATACAAAATTTTAATCGGCTAATTTCTGTTTTGGCACACTGTGCGACATCAGTTGCTAAAGTTCTTGTTGCTTTCCATATAAAGCAGTTTGTCGTTTAAACTGCTTTATGCCCAAAAGTCTTTTATTGCTTTATTATATATATTTTTAACTGCTGATTTTTGGTAAATAGCCATTTTTTAAGATATCTATTATCTTTAATCATTTCTTTGATTTATATCGGGACATTGCTTATCTTGCGCGTTGATTTCATTTCGGGAATTGAAGATCACTACCCCGACTAAATAAAAATTAAGATATTTTTTATTTCTTTATCGATGTTGAAACTACTGCTTAGTGTACTTTAGAAATAAGCAACTCGGTAATGAATTTTCTTAATTTGTGAATTTATTGTGTAATATTGATGGCACCTCTATATTCTCTAACTCTGTTAATCGTCAGTTTTATTAGGAAAAGATCTAATGATAAAATCTAAGCAGACCTTATTGTACCATAATATTATACACCCCATTAGATGCACATAACTCCCATATATCTGCATATATGTTATAAAAATGACCTAAATTGATTCATTTTATGAATAAGTAAATTCCTATAAGACGAACTCTCCCTATTACTATTTACTACCTCCACTCGGTATGCTTGCAGTTATAGTCTCTACAAGACATTAATCTTAGAGATTTAAATAAATTATTTAAATCATTATTTTGTATACCTATTACAGTTTAGAGCAAGATATACTGAAGACGTTGTAAACATACCAGTCCATATGCTCTACTCGACTATATTTGTACCCTAAATGCTGTGCATTCTGTGATATTCTTTAACAGTTTGCTGTATGTTATAAGATCGCTAAATGAGTTCGAAAATTATAGCGCTTTAATATTTAATTTTTTGAGAACTTTCGAAAATTTTTGTTGATCTAATTTTTTTGAAAATGTATACTAATCTTTTCACTTTTCATATATTCACTTTTCATATACCAGCCAGAAGCATTTATAAATGCGAGAGTCTGGTCAATGCTAATACTGGAGATATTGCTAAGTATATTAAAGCAAGGGACCCCTAAAAACCCCTAAAAAGCCTAGTTGTGGCCAAACCTAGACATATACACAACAGGACTTCTGGTGTTCTTTTTTCGACAGTTGGTAGACATGCGTTGCAGGAGACACGACAGCACAGGCCAAGTCTAGCTCCATGCTGTCCTATGGTCCATTACTCTGTAAAGACAGTTATCAACCTAGATACCTATGATTGCGTCTGTGTATCAAGCCAGATGTAAAGACAGATATCGATCTAGATACCTGTGATTGCTTCTGTGTATCAAGCCAGAGGTTCTGCTTTTGGAATAGATTGGCCATGTACATCTTGATCAGACGGCCTAAAATGACGTGAAGAAAAACAATCAAAAATTGTTCAATTAGTTATAAGCAAAAGTGCGATACAAAGCAATAGGCGTCTCTTTGCCGATAGAGTCAGTTATAAACCATACATGAAATTCATTTGCATTTATTTTAATAAACATGCCATAGGAATAAATAAACTGATCTGTCACTAATTGATACTAGCCAAAGCCACATAGTGGTTTCTTGATGCACACTAGAGATAAAAATATCTGAAAATATCTTTCAATTAACTAATCTAATAATGCTTTGAAATAAAAATGAATTTATACTTTTTTTCAAAATATGATTTTAATTGTAATTTGCGCATAAAAAACCTCCTTACAGTTAAAGCTAATAAATATATACGCATTTATTGCGTGCTTCTTTAACCGAAATTTAACAATAATTATTCAAACTCCAGAAGCTGTATTTCTTCCTCATCAAATACAGCTTTCTTCACCGATTTGTTGAATTTATAGCCATTTGGATTTAGCAAATCTTTGGAGTAAATAGAAAATTTTGAGTCAACACTTAAGCGGGATTTATAGATACGTGCACTAAATTTGTGCTTTCTCTGCTTTTTCTTGATAACAACATCATCCTTTCTCATAGACGTACTTTTCTTTTCTTCGCCACATTGTGAGCTAATTGGACTTTCATTTTGCATGCTAAAAAAAATCATATCAGCTGTGTTTTCTTTATTTCTTACACCTTTCGAAAATTCGTCTAGTAATTCTATTAACCTCTTCGAATTACGATTCACTGCTTTTACATCTTGTGGAATAGTTTTTGATTGATCCATGCAAACATTTGGATATTGCAATTCACTGCATGGCGAGTCTAGTACTTTTTGATCTGGTTCATTAGCACATGCCATACCTTCAGACTTTTTACTATTCTTTTCTTTTTTATCATTTTTTAATTTATTCTTAGAATTTGCCAAATTCTTGATTCGTTTGCCTCTGACCTTTTGCTTAGTAGCAGTTCTAACATTATAATTAGCAACTTTGCCTTTAAAATGTTTTTTCGGAGTCGTTAATTTACGCAACATTCCCTTAGTCTCAGATGTATTTGAATTTGTAAAATCAGTCATTTTATTTTGAGAAGTCGCAGGATTTTGTTCAGTTGTAGCAAAAAGATGTGCACATTTATACATTAATTTCAATTGATCATTATTTAAGTCATGTTCATAATTCTCTTTGCTATATAATACACGTTCAAACAATTTTTGCAACAATATATTTTCCTCTAAATGTTTTTCAGAATTAATCTTCATTGAGTTTTTATTAGCCATTGAAATTTCCAATATTTCGTTAAGTATAACTATTTCGTCATCAGTCAAGGCACTATTCAAGTCATTACAATCAACAAATTTTTTCAACTCTTCATAACTCTGAGCACATTCAACAAGTGGACAATTTTCATCAGAATCATCCAACTTAATTTTCTCAAAGTCAAGTTTTTCTAAAAATTCTATATCTGCCAGCACTATATCATTTGGTAAATTTGATTCATCAACATTGAAAGTAATTTCATCATCATTGTAACCATCATCCTTGCTAAAACGATTTATTGATCTGGAAAAATCATCAAAGAACATTTTATTATCATGCATAGTCGAATGATATTCAAATAAATCACTGCATTCATTCCTTTCGTTGACATTTTGAACAGTTTTAATTGAAATAGGGTTGATATATTCTACCAAAGTACCACCTGCCGTAACAATGGCTTTTGATATGGTTGTGTCGTTCTCTTTCGATAAAGAAATATCTTCCACATTTTGTATTGTACCCGCTACATTGGCATTTCTTTTTGGGCCGTAGTCGCGATAATACGTTATTTTCGAGTCTGTGTTTTGCGGTTCCAAGTATTTGGAATATTTGAGCATTAAGCGTTCAACTTCAGCCTTTCGTGCAGTTTCTTCACTTTTTTTTCTGTCCAACAATTCCAAAAAATTTTTAAATGAATTAACCACACTATACACAGTTTCATCTAGATTTTCGCATTTAGAGCCATGTGGAACTTCTTCTTCGTCACTTTCTTCTATTGTTTTCAATTGTGGATAAATTTCACGTTTTACATCACTTTCGTGGCAACTTTCATAATCAATGGTTAAGTAATCAACACCATTTATATTTCCCGATACATCATTTGAACCTGAACTCCGAATGCCTATATTGGAATTTTTGTACTTTATGTACATCTCTTTGGCAATATTTTCTGCAAAAACATGCAAATTGCTTATTGGTTTATCTGAGGTCTTTGAATTCATTTCATTTATTGAATTAGCTGGAGTCGTTTGACAAGAATCCTCTTGTAATACCGTATCATTTGTACTTATTTGAGATCCAATATTATTAAATAAATTTTCACAAAATATTTTCATATAATATTTATTTATTTCTTGAGATAGTTCTCTTCGTTTATCATTGTCTTTAAAAAAGTTCCTTTGTACGTCATTGATTTTCTTTAAACAATCTTTGTCAGTTTCTAAAGTATGTATTTCACTCAACAATTTACTTTCTTCATCATTATAATCAATCAAAGTAAGTACTGTACCAATAGAGTTATCTGTAGAGTTAACATATTCTAGATCATTTTCAAGAACTACTTTATTTTGCTGCAAACTTTCAATTTCACTATTCGTAATTTCATGGATTTCCTTTAAATCGGATAATTCTTTATCATTATTTTTCACACAGCCCATTTTATTTTCATTACATTCATTATTTGCACGTCTTTTAATATTGTGGTATACTCTTTCCCAACACGGAGCTTTAAGCACCCACTCCTTTTGTGAGTTTTCAGAAATACTAGTATGACTACAAGTATTTTCATCATCTGAAAAACTCAAATAGGGTTCCTCTTTTTCAGCAAAGTCAAGTGGAACTATACTCAATTCGTTAAGATTTTCACACTGATCTACTTGAAATTGCGCACTAATATCTGCATCTGATATTACTTCAGATTCTAAAAATGATAAAATTTAAATCAGTTTTTTAATCTTTTTTATTTTTTTAAAAATTATTATTAATTAAAAATATGTTATCTATATTACAACGAATAATACGACTAGCAGTAAGTTTTTCATAGAATTTAGACAATGCTTTAAACATTAATTTCATATAATAAATTTTGTTAGAGGATATATTTATTCATTAAATAAGAATAGTGGATTATTTTCATAAAAAACAAAAGTATTCTTTATTTTTATTCTTTATAGAAATATATACCACTATTGATTTTCACTTACCATCTGAAGATGTTTCGTCATTGCTGAAGGAGTTATGTGAAGTGTCCAAAATTACAGGATCTGGAGAAAAAGAAAACATTCACATTTTTTATATTGTATATATTTACACACATAATTATGTCTAGACATGGTAATTGCTTTCAAAATCATATGAAAATCAAAATCAAAAAATAGCCAAAACACAGTGCGTTTAGTAAGACTTTACATAAAAAACTCTACATCTGCAAGATGGTTCCCTCGAATACTAGGTGGATTGATAAATACTTAGCCTAAGTAAGAAAATCATTTCTTTTCGGAAAATGATTTTTATGCTTCAATAAAGTCAATTTTTAGCTCGACATACTGACCAGTTATCCGACAATCTTTTAACATTTGGATACCTTTTAAATAATATGATTTATCAAGTCCTCCAAAACATACCTTAGTTTCCTATTCTACTACATTTGGAAACAGGTAATAGCGAGGAAGCAATTCGTACCGTAATTCGTATAATTTTCCCATGATTTTCATTAGCGTGTGATCGGGTTCGTTAACGTGCGAAAAAAAATTTTTTTTCTTCAACAAAGGTGGTCGTTTTTTCTAGATTCTTGATGTGATTGAATGAAGATCGACTATTCAATCAATCGATCCAATAATATGCAATAGTAATCTGATGTTATTATTTTTCTTTTCTCCTTTTTTCAAATAGTCTATGACAATTATTTCACTTGAATCCCAAAATACGGAAGCCAAAACTTTTCCAACCGATTGTTGAGTTCGTGGTCACTACTATAATTATTATTTTGTAGTGAGTGTAATGTTGTTTTCAGTAATAGTCGGTCGGTATACTAATCTTTCAAGAACTATATGTCAAATCTTTTCCTACGATCCAAACTGCTGATATTCAGTGTTAATAGGTTATGTAGTATTTTGTTGGTTAGCTCTGTAAAATTCTTACGTGTTCTATTTAAGGATCTTTTTTTACTATTTTCAAGTTTTTTAACAAGGCATGTAACCCCTGCATTGCTATTTTGTGCTTGAGTTCTCAATTACTACACAAATTACACCATTGACCGAAAACATGTTGCAAATGATAAATAGTTTAAAGTCCTTTTCATTTAATAAAAAGGACACACAACCATTCCTTACGATTTCATTTGGTGTTTGTTATTTATATTTATTTATATTTATTTAGTATATAGTATAATATTTACATATACGTACATATTTAATATACCTTACCACAGTCAAAGCACTCGTTTTTGAAATGGAAATACCGCTTCAAAAAACAATTCTTTCGTAATGTAGATATTTGAGAATCTACAGCAAGCCTAAAATTTATTATTTCATTTATTGAAAGTACTTATATGCATATTCAAATGTTAAATCAGTATTAAAATAATAAATAAATTAATAAATAAAGCCAATTGACTAAAGTATTTGTATAAAACAAATATAACCCCACAATTAATCTTTATCATGGACTATCTGCCCTGCTTTAAATATTATTTCATTAATTATTTCAACATCAAAATCCTTTATCATATTAAAACAAAGAAGTGTGGTTATTACATTTACCAAACAAGGCAAGAAAAATTACTATTCAATCAGGCCAATGTAGAAGCTATTCAACTACTGGATATTACCAATGAACTTAAAGGGCTAAAGCGAACAAAATCTCATGAGTTAATATGGATAATGTTATATTATAAATTATTTTAATGAGAGCCGAACACTGATTCAGTAAAACCGCACAAGTGTCATTTAATATCTATTAAGTACACTTCAACAATAGTTGATTTAACACATAGTTAAGATTTTACAATAGTTAAATATATATTGAAATTGTGAGATATTCTTGAACACTCTTGTGACACTTCTAACGACGAATGTATGTTTATAATTCTACTGTCATTAATATTCCCTACCGAAAAAATTATAAAGTTTTTTCATATTTAGTTGACATACGAATACATACCATTTCCGAGCATTTTCACGTTCAAGTAGGTAGACCGGATACATGTCCAAATACGTAAGATTGTTCTAAATATATAAATAATGGACTGTGTGGAAACTTTTCACTTATAATATATTTTATTATAAAATTATCTTACGCATTCCAATATAATTGTAGTACGGTATTGAGATAATATGGAAGCAATAGAATTTTTATTAAAATTCAGAGTGCGTAACTTTGGAATTTTCCCCAAAACCTATTTATAAAAAAATTCAAATTAATGTACACTTAAATAAATTTTAAAATAATTAATTCCTTCCTTTATAACTGGCAGATGAGCTATACGGTTGTTGTTCAGATTTAAATCTGTTAGTTGCAAGCAGGTTTCCAGTTCCCTAACTGAATCAGCATTCCAAAGATAATTGTATGACAAATCTAATTTTGTTAAAACAGGCAAAATATCTGACCCAATATTCTCAATTTTCTCGATTCGATTGGAAGACAGATTCAGAGTATGCAGATTTTTAAGACCATTTAGATTTTCAATACGGCTTATAAGATTAAACTGTAAATATAGGTGACTTAAATTGGTTTGATTTTCAAGACCACCAATTTGTGTTATGGCATTGCGATGTAACCACAAATATTTCAATTGAACATATTCTTCTAGACATTCAATCTTTTCAAATCCTGAAAAAGTCTGTTTTCTGTCTATATTTATTTAATAAAAGATAAACAAACCTTCATTACATAAATACAAAACCGGATTTATTGCTTTGGCTTTTAATAAATTATATTTCTTGCAAATCTCATCCAATCGTTCATTTGTCATACGTGAGACATCCAAAAGCATCAAATTGTCATCACTTGAAGCATCACATGAATACTTTAATCGTTTCATTTCTTAAAAAAAAAAATATCAACATATAATTACTAAACGCGATTATATTATATATACATAATATATATGTTATATATTATATATATTATATATATTATATATTATTTTCTACAATATATTATTCATCATACTTGTAATATGTTTTCAAATTTTTTGAATACTGACCCACTAAATGATGACCCACCCTTAAAAAAATTTTAGGACAATAACATTCCCTTCGCTTTAACATTACGGAAATAAAAGTAGATGGTCATTTGTAGCTTTATTCAAATACAATATAATTTTCAAACATCTACATTCTCATAGTAAGATTTTTTGTGTATTAATCATAGCAATAATAATGCACAAATCTGCATTCTTCAACAAAACTTCCAAACTCATCAATACCACAATAACAAAGTGCTTATTCAAAAACAACTATCAAATCTCTTTTTCATTAAATTCTGGACTTAACTAGATGGGCGCTCGCTGTAATATCATATAACATTGTGTAAAGAGACAATAGTGCACTGCGACCTATGAGCACTATTGCCCTTTTTCTGAGAAGACGATTCTGAATTAAAGATATTGACAAACTTAAAAATATCTCGCAGACACCATTCGCTTCAATAAAAATCGAATAGTAATACTGAGTACTGAATAGTAATACAAATAAGATAGGCTACATTACGTTTTAAAAATCATCACATATGATAAAAAAAAAATAAAAGTGTACGTACATGTGGAAGAGATGGCGACCCTCCCCTCATCACTAATATAAACATTTGTTGCAAAAATATTTGTGCATGCAGAGTATATAAATCTTCCAGTTAATCAAAAACACCTATGTAAAATCAAAATATTATTATTAAATAATAATAATTAATAATAATAATTAATAATAATAATAATTATTATTAAATATTATTATTAATTAAAATATTACAAAAGACAATATATTATAAAAATACAAGAATTCCAGTATCTACACATCATGTTTTCAATACAATTAAATACAATTAAAGGCCTCATAATTAGACCGACTAATACATATCATATAAATCGAACGTTTTTTATGTCAAAGTATCTAACAACCGTTTTTCACATGCGACAGTGAGATATAGATAAGATTTCAGACTAAGATTTACTGTATATGATATTATGAAACTCTAATATAATGCCTTTAAAGTTCGCTATAATACTAAAAAGATATAACTATCCAACTCTGAATTCCATCGTGTTTTTGGCCAGTTGAAATTAAGACACAACACCTTTAAAATTCGGAGCAACATCGATCAGAGGCAACCTTCTAACTACAAAACCAGTTCAATTGTGGCAGCACAACTAACCAAGAGCGAGAAATAGTTATACTCAGTGACCATGTACTGTGAAAAGAAGTGGGCATGCGAGGGAAACTTTGACCTACCCCAGGTTCTGTTTGCTTGTATTGATAATGATACTCGTATGTAATATCCCATAATAACATACTTTTCGCAAATTTTTTTGTTAGAAGGTGCTTTCAAGTATATTATTTATATCAATTTAAATCAGAATAAATTATACATAATCGATCTGATTTGATTATCAAACTACACAATGGGACGATTTTACAAAGGACTCTAAATATATTACTGTAAAAAATTAATAAATGAGAATATTATTATTAATATTGCTAATAAAGAAGATAATAACCTTTAAATTTAAAGTCGAGTTCTTTAAACTCGACAAATTAAATTATGACTTACTTTAAATTTAACAAACTTTTGAAAAACTTTTTGTAAATATATTGATATGTTTTGCGACACACGTAATTGACAGAGAAATATATATTAACCAAACTATATCTAGATTTATAGAAAAATTAACTAATAATACATAGCATACTATGTATGCATAGTATGTTGCAACATTACGTGGCAACGCCAGAACAAAATCAATTATACTTTATATATCTGACAAGTTTTAAACGATAACTGTAAAAGTTTCGCCTTCATCAGATGTTTAGTTAGCTTTTTGCAAATAATTGAGAGTCCACTTATTTCATTGGTGAGTTTTTACAAAATGGGAAAAACTGAACATCGTTTAGTAATAAAATTCCTCCATTTGAAAGTAATAAACAATGATTCAATCAAATTTGAAATGAATTCTATTTACGACAACCCTATACCATCGTTAACGGAAACGTGGTCGTACCAGTATTTTTGCTGAATAGCGTCCGGATCATCTAAATGAGGTCACCACTGAAAAAAAACGTTGAAAATCATCCCCGATGTTGTGTTGGATAATCCAAAAATTAAACTGCGTAAAAGATGATTGAATATTTTACATAAATATTTGGGTATGAAAAATAGGTGCTCACAGTTGACCAATTGACTTCGTCATTCAAAAAATTTTTTGGAAATGTGAACTTCGACTAGTGACAGTTCATGAAATGATGAAACATTAATCCATTACTTCACACCTGAGGGTAAAAAACACAACAAGCCATTGCATGGCTAGAGCCCGGGAGTAGTGCTCCCAAACGACCACGAACTTAACAATCGGCTGCAAAAGTTTTGGATTCCGTATTTTGGGATTGAAGTGGAATAATTTTCATAGACAATTTTATAAAAAAAGAACCAACAACATCATATAACTATTGCATGTTATTGGATCGATTGGATGAAGATCGATTCAATCAAGAAGAAAAATCATAATTGTTGAAGAAAAAAATTTGTTTTTTCACGATAACGCACCCGCTTACACGTTAATGAAAACCAATGCAAAATTAAACGAATTACGGTACATATTACTTCCTCACCCACCCTATTCTCCAGATTTAACCCCCAGTGACTATTTTCTGTTTCAAAATTTGAAAAGAAAAAGATAAAGACTTGCGTCAACGGATGATTCGTATTATTTAAAAGGTATCCAAATGTTAAAAGATTGTCGGATGCTTTTCATTGTGTCGAGCTAAAAATGCACTATATAAAAGCATAAAATATAATTCTCTAAAAAAAAACGTTTTTTACTTAGGCCAAGTATTTATCAATCCACATAATGAAATATAAAATTTTCATTTTCCTTATATATTTGAGACATCCTAAAACTACAATATAATAATAATCATAATTTCAACCAACTCTAAAAATCGTATTATTCAGTGTATGTACCTCGTTTTGAATTTATTCTCTGGTAAGCTCACTTTAGTTAATCTTTTTTTAGAATATAGGATCATGTAAATATAAAATCAATAACGAAACCATCAGGCCTATAACGGCACTGATTGCAGTTCTGAACGCCCATTAATGGAGCATACATTTGTATAGTTATATTTTGTAATTTATTCAAATATCTTAATCCCCTTATTAAAAAAGTACAGCCTAAATTTCCATAGGTATACCTATTTATTACAATCCCTAAAAACAAATTTCTTAGAAATTTGTCTTTCATAATTTCAGTACTTATTTGAATGTATAAGATCATTCAGAAACAGTTCGCCGCAAAAAATCCCGCAAAGTAATACCTAAGTATAATTCTTGAGGCAAACTAATAACTTATGATAAAATTTACCATATCGCTACTAACTACAAAACATTCTCATAGTAAAATGTCAATTACTTGACAGTATTCCTCGTAGTATTATTTGTTTCATCAGAACTGAACATGTCTTTTGATGATGCGCAAAGAAAGTAGAAGAAATATCTCCATTCTTTAAAGATCTTATTAAAATGGTGAGTTGAGTCGGACAATTTACCATGTAGACTTGAGGAGGTAGACTAAATTTTTGCTACATAACAAATCTACCTAAGCAGGGACACAGTAATGGTGGAAGTCGATGTGTGGACCACGAAACTAATGCGAATTTAATATATTAGAAACGTACTCCTACAATTACGAAATAATCAATAGATTCTTACATTGAAGGATTAGTAGATAGCAAGCTAACCTTGACACCAGCGAACAGTGAATAACAAATTTTTTGACTGTTAAGCAAAAATTCCCTCTCTTCCGACCTTTACTTAAAAACCATCATGTACAATTTTAATCCTGAAGGCGTAGTAATTGCAATCTTTATTCTAATTTTTTCCATCATTACGTATACATAACCGAAAAGCAAAAAGCGTTTACTTGATGTGAATAGTAAATAGTATTTTGTTTATTAATGTGAACAAATTGACTGAGGTAGAATTACTTAGTCCAAGACCGCACTGGAATTCACGCTTACTTGTAAGGCAGCTGCAAAATAAATCACACTCAGCTATATTATAATAGACTTGTTGACCCCACGTACTTCCTAAATAGTGGTGACATTATCTAGATAGAGGCATATTTCTTAAGAAAGATCGAAACGTTTGAATTTATATATCCTTAAATCATTATCCTTATAATTTTTATTGTAGACGCCAATGTTGATTGTCATACTCCGAAGCTGCTCATTAGCTGGTTTTATGTTATTGATGTCATACTCTATATACACACATACTTTTATCCTTGGGATGGAATTTATTGTATGATACATTATTTCATTTGTCCTTGTTGCGCGGTAGAAATTTAATTCCGTCTGTCAATCCTATTGGTTGGTCTTTAATTATTACTCTATGGAATCAATCGAAATGCTCACTGTAAAAATATTATTGCAAAACACAAAAAAGAATACTTATGACAGTTGTTGAAAATATGCTACTGTAAATGCAATTTGCCTTTAAATTTATGGACTGTTAACATAATATATTAAGTGTGGAACTGTGACTAAAGAGTTACATTTGCACTTATTTGGTAAAAGGCCGGATAATAATTGCATTCTGAAGTAGCTTACAGTGATTTTTAGCGTACTACAAAGAATAGTTAATTGACAACGGTCATGGGTTCAAATATGTATGTTATAAGACAAGTAATCGTGGCAAAAAGCAAAATAAAAAAAAATTATCTTTCATAAGATCTTCACTTGTCCATCCCTTTCTTTCCCATTTCAGTTAGCGCAACTATTTCATTCCCCATTCCCCATCAGTGAGAAAGTGTCATTAAAATAGTATCATTGTACTAGACGGAACTAATAATCTCGTTAACCTAATCAAAATTTATTACGCAACCGCAAAAGTTTCAAATACTATTAACACTACTTAAGTAATACGTTACGATAATATTAATAATATTATATACATATATTCGCTGCAGTTACAATTGCAGCAGACAGATCCAATTACTCCTTATTTATTGTCAAATTGCAGTATGTGGCATGTATAATATAAATTTGAAATGTCTAGAAGTAGTGGGCAACAATCATTAGAACAGCTGTTCAAAGACTAGACTGTGAAGAAGTACTGAACTTAGCCAGAATATGTCATAAAATGCAAAATTTCATACTCTAAAGCTGCGAAAATCTAAATAGTAACGAAAGTCACACCATTTATTTCAACCGTTAATTCGAAAATTCCTGGAACGAGAATTGCTCATGGGACTTATTAGCACTTGTTAAGAAATTTCAAGCTCTACACCTAGGACTTTCGTGTTTTACGCTAAGAGTGATGAAACTTCAAGATGAGTGATAAACTAATATTATGACAATAAATAAAAACACATAACAAGTAATTAGAGAAATAATTCTGCTCATTTTTCAATTATTTTATTAATATTGAAACAAAATTTTATACACGAAGTTCTCTCTACATAAGATCAAACATAGATGGACTATTCACCAATCAAAGTACACAATTGTAACAGTTCCGGTTTAAAATTATTCTGGGCAAGTTGTGATTTCTATAGTAAATTTTTCTGAGCTCATTTTAAAGTGCTGCGGTGTAGAACTAACTACAAGTCGAATCTCTGCTTTCATATCGTTTTCATTATTAGATTCTCTCTAAATGTTTATTTCAGTTGTCATATTTTAAGTAACAATAGATGCTTTCTTCTTTTTCTTATAATTCCTGCCCATCAATAGTTTTCGTGTTAGTTTTATTACCACATACTGCTTTAATTGTGAATAGATAATTTTAGATTGCTTCTGTACTTCATTATATGGTATATGTATATTACACGCCATTTTAGAATAGGTATCCCATACACAATCACAATCATTTCAACAGTTTCGTCTTTATATCCAATTTCTCTTCCAAAAAGTCCTCAAGGAATTGAAGTAAAAACGTTTTCTTTTTGCCTCTAACAAAATACAATGTTGAAGTTCTTCCCTTACGATCACTTCAAATGACATATTACCAATTTAAATTATTCGCTTTGTATTCTTGGCATTTTGCATGATTATCATAAATACCTGTAATACTTTCTATTCACTCAATGTATATAAAATGTTCATTAAACTGATTTAAGGTCCGCCTCATTTTCGATATCATTTATAAGATCTATTGAAGTTATAACCTTGCCTCTTGAATATTTACTTTTACATTTAGAAAATCCTATTTTTCCCTCTACTATCAACTTTACTAGTTTCTTCAAAACTTAATAAGTAATAACTTCTTAAAAATAAATTAAATTTTTTTAAATATTACACATTCCAAAATTACTGTCTTTCGATATTGTGGTAACATGGATACAATGGGATTGCCGCGCAACACTAAAACCCGCAGTGCTGGCATTTTAGAAAAGATCTTATAAAAAAGAACAAAACTTAAAAGAGAATTCCTAAATCAAATCATTATTTACATTTAAAATAATCAGAAAAAACGATTAGTATCGAAATTTTTCTTAAAATCAAGATTTAAAATCACAAATTAAAATAAAGCATTTTACACAACAAGAGAAAATTGTATAACATATTAATATGTCTAATGCATTTCTATATTTCTATCTCCTTAACACCCAGTAATATTAAATCTTAAATTAAGTTTTTTTACCTTAATAGCTAATAGATCATCAATACGATTGTCACTTAAATCCAATACTGAGAGATATAGACAGCTTTCTAATTCCCTTAAGGACTCAGCATCCTGTAGGTAATTTGATGCCAAATATAACGTATTTAGAACAGGTAATATTTCTGAGCCAATATTTTCAATTTTTCGTATATGATTCGATGTTAGATTTAGAGTATCTAGAAGTTTACAATTTTCCAGATTTTCAATTTGTTTAATGAGATTTGAGTGTAAAAATAAACTTCGTAGTTTTGTTTGATTCTGAAGACCTTCAATTTTACTTATTGCATTATTTTCGAGCCAAAGACATTTCAACTCGGTGTATTCCTCCAATTCTTCAATGAACTGTATTCCTATTAATAAAAATATAATAGATTTTTAATCTTTTACGGAAATGTGTGAATTACCTTGATAATGCAAATAGAGGACATCATTCAAAGCAGGTGTTTGATAAAGTTTATGTTTTCTGCAAAGCTCACGAAGCAGTGGTTTCGCAATGCGATTTAATCGAGTAACTTCGCGCTTCAACTCTGTTTCTCCTTCTGCACTTGAAGAAGGAGATTCCATAATTCTATTCGATATATTCAAATCCCGTTTCAATAAAGTAAATACAAAAATACAAAACTGTACTGTAAGTACAAAACACAGATGTCCTTTAATTTAAAAAAAAATTGTCTGCCATTCCTATTGGCTGGTCATACATAAATTTGTTATGAACTGACGTCGGAACGCTTAATCATTTATTTAATCAAATATAAAAATTAAGGTTACTATTTCATACCAATTATTTAAGATTCGATAAAGCGATTTAAAAAAGCAAAACTTTAGAACATATTGATATACACTTTAGGATTAAATTTACAGTATTGACAGCCATGAAGAGCTGAAGCCAATGGACGTCACACATGGTTGATGTAAACACATGGACATCAATGCTTATCAACAGTTATATTTAATAGCTTATTAAAAATGGATAATAAGACTAATACTATAACCTCATGATGTTTTATTAGTCAGCATGGATTTAGTAATATAACCGACATATATTAAATGGTGACAAAACACAAAGATAATTATACCGGAATTATTCTATTAACGATTAAGATGATTAAGGAAAATCATATACAATTTAAAAGAAATAAATATATCAAAAGTAAGATTAGCAATATACTTTACTAACTCTTGCATAATAAATTCCGAGTCTTGTTCATCATTTGCTGACTCTTTAACTGCTTATTTTACATATCACTCCTGGATCCAATACTATTTTATTCCATGTGGAAAAACACTACAACAATACATGTTTCCTCTACTAAACATCCTATATGTCATACCACAAGGAGTTTTGAACTTAATTGAAGGTCTATCAGAACCTGATTAATTTCTTAAATAATGTAGTAGATTTTTAAATCGTATTAACCTTTCTAAATATTAGTGGTGCCCCTAATAATAACAAACCATTATAACCGATATTTATGAACTTCAATTTTAGTTTCAGTATTCTTTGTTTCAAAATAAACAAATATAATCAAATAATTTGAACTAAGAGTTTTATCATTTTACCGAATATCGAGATATCAAATACCGACTTATTGAGATCGGTCTTATTACATCTAGAATAGCTACTTGTTGTATAAGAAACCCTTCAAATATTTTTTAATTATAAAAAATCACATTTTACTTTTTTATTATTGCATATTAAAATTTAGAAAATTAAGAAAAATTTCGGTTTCTTGCATGGTTACTATGTTTTAGAGGAATCGAAGAGATTTCATTTATATTATGCAAACCTCTATATCGAATTGTAAAAGTTAATATTTTTGCCAAAATCACATAGTTGTTGACCATTAATTAGTTGACATGAGGTCCTGGAGACTTAACATATGCAACAGATTAATATCGAATTTTTATAATAAAATTTTTTCCAGTAAGTTGCAAAGTTCTGCCTCAAGAATTAATACCATCCTTCATACAAAAATAACGTTTATATGAAACTAAAGAGGCTTTTGACCCTCTCAAGCACTTAATATTGAAGTGGAATATTAATGTTTATGAATAAGTCAATATAACAGAACTTTTCTTGATACATCACAAAACTCCATTTCAAACTCTTGGACGTCCACCTGTATAAAAGTCAGGTGTTTTAGTTAAAATCTTTGTTTTCTACATTTAAAATATATTTTTATTTAAAAAAACTTAACGAAATTGATCAACCAATCCCCATACTTACTTATTTTGGTAACATGTGCTTTTTTTGGTTCATGAATATAAAAGGTGTATCAAACCGATTGCGGCCATAAAAGAAAAGGTCATACCTAAATCAGCCTATGAATGCAGGGAATATTTAGTCAAGCGCATAGTGCTAGCATAATTGAATTGCACTAAATGGGTTCTGCTTCAAACACGATAAAAAAAATTCTGACTTATTGATGATTGACAATAAATTGGCATACATACATTCGCATAAATCTAAAGAGTAATATTGAAAAACTATACCATTATGTACCGATTTGTATGCATTTTTTAATTGTTCACTTAAATCTTAAGCTGTTTAATTAATAAAGTATGGAATATATAATTTTATTTTGACAATTTATTATTTGCAGTCATTAAAAATTAATATATAAAATATTTCTGAATGTTTTTTCAACAATATAAATATTTACAATTAAAAAAACAAAATCCAATCATTTTTAGTGCTGCTTTTTAGTCATTAATGTCCTTAGAAACGTCCCCGCAATTTCCATCAAATGAAAATTCATCTGCACTAGTTGATGAATTCTTCTGAATGGTTTGTATGGATGTTTTGCTGCCACTTTCATCAATATATGTTCCATGAACTCTCATATTATTGCAAACGTCTTCAGTATGTTCTGTGTAATAATTTACCGTTTGTTGCTCTACGAAAATTTTAATTTAAAAAGAAATTTTCTTGGGCAATTACTAATTTAATTACACATAATTATCGGGTTAATTGATCAATATAATATAGCAAGTATGTAAATATAATTGTACTACATACACTAAATAAACACTATATTTATTATAGAAATATTGCAAACAACTCAGATCGCAAGTATTTGTAAATTTCTAATGTTAATTTAGCAATATAAGTGGTATTCAGACTTGTTCGATTAATCGAAAAAATGAAAAAATTTTATATAGTTATAAAATTTTTTTTTGTAAAATTACCATATATTCCAATTACCAAGCTATAGAGACATCACATCTGACCAATATTTAGGTATTTAATAAAACATGAATTTATTCCTAATATTATTACACAAAAAGTAAAAAACCGTACTTTTCTGGTTATATTTACAACTTTTACAACTTCACTGAGAAAGAATTCAAGAAATACGTTCAGAAATCTGACTAATATTTTTCTCCTTATTCAATTCAAAGTTATTAAATTACCAAACTATGTCTTAATACCACCATTTATTTGGCCTTGATGAACAGGACATATGTACTTTAACCTGGAGATGATTTCACAGTTCGAGAAATAGAAAAAGTCATATAAACAGGACCCCTGCCATTAAAAGATATATTAAGAATCAATTCAAAAAACTTTAATAAACTAAAATTTAGTTTTAAATATATTTATATTTTAATTTAGTTTTAGATATTTGCTTAGATGAACCGTTTTTAAGATATTTTTAAAATCTTTCACTAAAAGTGGTTTTCGATAATATGCATGATTAATATGCTGCATCTCTGTAAATATTAAAAATAAACCCTAATCTACTCCCATGATTTTTTTTTATTAGTTTGTTAGTTTGGAACAAGAAATCTTCTCCCTACGTTGGTACGTAACGCCCTGTATAAAGCGAAAAAAGTAATATAATTTAAAACAATAGAACTTTAAAAACATACGAATAGATTTTTTAAGAAAACTATGAAATAAAATTAAACATATTTGAATTGGATTTTACCGCCAACATCCGCGTTACACAATCCTTCCGAGATAAGCTCATTAGAAATGTTACCAGTCCCTCCTTGAAAAACAAGTAATGATTTATATATGAACATTAAAAAAATATAACAATTGTAAAGTACAATTTATTAGAAATAAGGTATATAAGAAAATATTAGTTACCCTCAGTATTTATATTGAATACTTCTTCAGCATTAACATCGTATGGAACGCTGACAATTCTTTCATTAAAATTAAATTCAAGTTGTAGCTCTACAAAAATGTTTATGATATAATATTATTAAAAATTAAAAACAAATAAAAACATATCTTACCATCTGCATCGTCGCTAAAAATAGCCTGAGTATGGACATTTTCAAAAATGCCCTCAGATTCATTTAGTTGCGAATTATTTTCAAAAGGTTCCACTGTATCATTGGGTGCATCGTTTACGAAAGTTCTATCATATTCACCATTACTTTTTTCCTAAAAATGTTGAAATGACAATTAATTAAATTTTGTCAGCAAAATTACTATCTTTATTTACATGCTCTAGATTATCGTTGTTTTCAGATACGCTAGTGTCTTTAGTCATCTCTGACTTATCACTCCAGGAAGGGTACAATAAGTTAGTGCCGTTCTCAAATACGTCAGCACATCGCTGAACAGTTTCATACTGCAGTCCTTGATTTAACGGCAACATTTTTTGCTCTTTAAAGTTTGTTAGGAATTCTTCAACCATTTGAGTGGAAGAATCATCATCAGTTGGCAGTATATTATTAGAAAATTTGTCTGATAAACTGCAAATCGAATCAAATTCATTTTGCTCAAGTAGCTTCATACAAGATATATCATCAAACTTATCATATTGGTCCCATTGAATATCTGTATTGACATCAGAATTTTCGTCCTCTGTTTCCTCATTTTCACTCAAACTTAAATCACTTGAGTTATTGAGTTTAGAATACTCAAGTTTACTATGTTTACATTTTCTTTTGAATTTATGTCCGAGAAACTTGTAAAGATTATTGTATTTCACGGATACTTTTTTAACGTGCATAGTATATTTAGCTACATATCGACTTTTACCCTTTCTCTTTTTAATATACTGAAGTGCTTCCAATCTAGGAATTTGTTTAATATCATTTTCCAACTTAGTTTCTAAATGACATGCATTGAAATCAATACAAGATTCGTCTGATTCATACGTAATCGTTTTCAAGTCCTTTAAATTTTCAAATTTAGCTACACAGTTGCTCACATTACTACTAAAGTCAATTACTTCAATATTATTTTCATCTGGTGTGATTACTTCTAAATGAATTAAATCATCAAGTGATACTGCTTCGTCATCAGATAAAGTATCAATATTTTGTGGTTCAGAAGCAATTACATTATTAAATAGTACTCCTTCCTTGTGTAAGTCTGACACAGATTTATCAACAGATAGAGCAGCATTATTTTGTGGTTCAGAGTCAATTACATTATTAAATAATATTTCTTCCTTGGCTAATTCTGTCACAGATTCGTAATCAGATATAGCAGTATTATTTTGTGGTTCAGAACCAATTACATTATTAAATAGTACTTCTTCCTTGTGTAAGTCTGACACAGCTTCTTGATCAGATATAGCAGTATTATTTTGTGGTTCAGAACCAATTACATTATTATATAGTACTTCTTCCTTGTGTAAGTCTGACACAGCTTCTTGATCAGATAAAGCAGCATTATTTTGTGGTTCGGAACCAATAACTTTAGTGTATAATAGTTCTTCCTTGTGTAAGTCTGACACAGATTCATGATCAGATAAAGCACCAATATTTTGTGGTTCAGAACCAATTTCATTATTATACAGTAGTTCTTCCTTGTGTAAGTCTGACACAGATTCATGATCAAATAAAGCAGTATTATTTTGTAGTTCAGAACCAATTACATTATTAAACAGTAGTTCTTCCTTGTGTAGGTCTGACACAGATTTATCATCAGATAAAACAGTATTATTTTGTGGTTCAGAACCAATTACATTATTAAATAGTACTTCTTCCTTGTGTAAGTCTGACACAGCTTCTTGATCAGATAAAGCAGCATTATTTTGTTGCTCGGAACCAATAATTTTATTGTGTAATAGCTCTTCCTTGTGTAAGTCTGACACAGCTTCATGATCAGATAAATCAGTATTATTTTGTGGTTCAGAACCAATTACATTATTATATAGTAGTTCTTCCTTGTGTAAGTCTGACACAGATTCATGATCAGATAAAGCAGTATTATTTTGTAGTTCAGAACCAATTACATTATTAAACAGTAGTTCTTCCTTGTGTAGGTCTGACACAGATTTATCATCAGATAAAACAGTATTATTTTGTGGTTCAGAACCAATTACATTATTAAATAGTACTTCTTCCTTGTGTAAGTCTGACACAGCTTCTTGATCAGATAAAGCAGCATTATTTTGTTGCTCGGAACCAATAATTTTATTGTGTAATAGCTCTTCCTTGTGTAAGTCTGACACAGCTTCTTGATCAGATAAATCAGTATTATTTTGTGGTTCAGAACCAATTACATTATTATATAGTACTTCTTCCTTGTGTAAGTCTGACACAGATTCATGATCAAATAAAGCAGTATTATTTTGTAGTTCAGAATCAATTACATTATTAAACAGTAGTTCTTCCTTGTGTAGGTCTGACACAGATTTATCATCAGATAAAACAGTATTATTTTGTGGTTCAGAACCAATTACATTATTATATAGTAGTTCTTCCTTGTGTAAGTCTGACACAGATTCATGATCAGATAAAGCAGCAATATTTCGTGGTTCAGAACCAATTACATTATTATATAGTAGTTCTTCCTTGTGTAAGTCTGACACAGATTCATGATCAGATAAAGCAGCAATATTTTGTGGTTCAGAACCAATTACATTATTATATAGTAGTTCTTCCTTGTGTAAGTCTGACACAGATTTATCATCAGATAAAACAGTATTATTTTGTGGTTCAGAACCAATTACATTATTAAATAGTACTTCTTCCTTGTGTAAGTCTGACACAGCTTCTTGATCAGATAAAGCAGCATTATTTTGTTGCTCGGAACCAATAATTTTATTGTGTAATAGCTCTTCCTTGTGTAAGTCTGACACAGCTTCTTGATCAGATAAATCAGTATTATTTTGTGGTTCAGAACCAATTACATTATTATATAGTAGTTCTTCCTTGTGTAAGTCTGACACAGATTCATGATCAGATAAAGCAGTATTATTTTGTAGTTCAGAACCAATTACATTATTAAACAGTAGTTCTTCCTTGTGTAGGTCTGACACAGATTTATCATCAGATAAAACAGTATTATTTTGTGGTTCAGAACCAATTACATTATTAAATAGTACTTCTTCCTTGTGTAAGTCTGACACAGCTTCTTGATCAGATAAAGCAGCATTATTTTGTTGCTCGGAACCAATAATTTTATTGTGTAATAGCTCTTCCTTGTGTAAGTCTGACACAGCTTCTTGATCAGATAAATCAGTATTATTTTGGTGGTTCAGACCAATTCATTATTATATGTACTTCTTTCCTTTGTGTAAGTCTGATACTGCTTCGTCATCAGATAAAGTATCAATATTTTGTGGTTCAGAAGCAATTACATTATTAAATAGTACTCCTTCCTTGTGTAAGTCTGACACAGATTTATCAACAGATAGAGCAGCATTATTTTGTGGTTCAGAGTCAATTACATTATTAAATAATATTTCTTCCTTGGCTAATTCTGTCACAGATTCGTAATCAGATATAGCAGTATTATTTTGTGGTTCAGAACCAATTACATTATTAAATAGTACTTCTTCCTTGTGTAAGTCTGACACAGCTTCTTGATCAGATATAGCAGTATTATTTTGTGGTTCAGAACCAATTACATTATTATATAGTACTTCTTCCTTGTGTAAGTCTGACACAGCTTCTTGATCAGATAAAGCAGCATTATTTTGTGGTTCGGAACCAATAACTTTAGTGTATAATAGTTCTTCCTTGTGTAAGTCTGACACAGATTCATGATCAGATAAAGCACCAATATTTTGTGGTTCAGAACCAATTACATTATTATATAGTAGTTCTTCCTTGTGTAAGTCTGACACAGATTCATGATCAGATAAAGCAGCAATATTTTGTGGTTCAGAACCAATTACATTATTATATAGTAGTTCTTCCTTGTGTAAGTCTGACACAGATTTATCATCAGATAAAACAGTATTATTTTGTGGTTCAGAACCAATTACATTATTAAATAGTACTTCTTCCTTGTGTAAGTCTGACACAGCTTCTTGATCAGATAAAGCAGCATTATTTTGTTGCTCGGAACCAATAATTTTATTGTGTAATAGCTCTTCCTTGTGTAAGTCTGACACAGCTTCATGATCAGATAAATCAGCATTATTTTGTGGTTCAGAACCAATTACATTATTATATAGTAGTTCTTCCTTGTGTAAGTCTGACACAGATTCATGATCAGATAAAGCAGTATTATTTTGTAGTTCAGAACCAATTACATTATTAAACAGTAGTTCTTCCTTGTGTAGGTCTGACACAGATTTATCATCAGATAAAACAGTATTATTTTGTGGTTCAGAACCAATTACATTATTAAATAGTACTTCTTCCTTGTGTAAGTCTGACACAGCTTCTTGATCAGATAAAGCAGCATTATTTTGTTGCTCGGAACCAATAATTTTATTGTGTAATAGCTCTTCCTTGTGTAAGTCTGACACAGCTTCTTGATCAGATAAATCAGTATTATTTTGTGGTTCAGAACCAATTACATTATTATATAGTACTTCTTCCTTGTGTAAGTCTGACACAGATTCATGATCAAATAAAGCAGTATTATTTTGTAGTTCAGAATCAATTACATTATTAAACAGTAGTTCTTCCTTGTGTAGGTCTGACACAGATTTATCATCAGATAAAACAGTATTATTTTGTGGTTCAGAACCAATTACATTATTATATAGTAGTTCTTCCTTGTGTAAGTCTGACACAGATTCATGATCAGATAAAGCAGCAATATTTCGTGGTTCAGAACCAATTACATTATTATATAGTACTTCTTCCTTGTGTAAGTCTGACACAGATTCATGATCAAATAAAGCAGTATTATTTTGTAGTTCAGAATCAATTACATTATTAAACAGTAGTTCTTCCTTGTGTAGGTCTGACACAGATTTATCATCAGATAAAACAGTATTATTTTGTGGTTCAGAACCAATTACATTATTATATAGTAGTTCTTCCTTGTGTAAGTCTGACACAGATTCATGATCAGATAAAGCAGCAATATTTCGTGGTTCAGAACCAATTACATTATTATATAGTAGTTCTTCCTTGTGTAAGTCTGACACAGATTCATGATCAGATAAAGCAGCAATATTTTGTGGTTCAGAACCAATTACATTATTATATAGTAGTTCTTCCTTGTGTAATTCTGACACAGATTCATGATCAGATAAAGCAGCATTATTTTGTGGCTCGGAACTACTAACCTTATTAAATAACAGTACTTTCTTGAGCAAGCCATCACATTCTTCTGTGGAAACATCACTTATTACTTGCGCATTCGTATTTTCATAATTCTCGACTAAAACAGACATTTTTTCTTTATTTTCACAATCAGAAATAATGTAGTGTTTTTTGTTTTTTATTTCCTCGGTTTCTGCGTTTTCAACTTTTTCTAAACCACAATTATCGAAGTCTACTAAAACTTCAGAAATAGGTTCTATACTTTTATGCAGCATAGGTTCTTCCCACGATGATAAATTTGAGACGACATTACCGTCAATAAATACAAGACCCTTGTAACTCTTAACCACCTTGCTAGTAGCAGTTTCAAATTTCAATAATTCATCTTTACTAAATATAAGATTTTTATTGCAATTGTAATTTGATCCTTCCAATGAATCATCTATAGAGACTTGTTTCTTGTTAGTAGTTAATATTGATAAATTATTTTCATGCAATGTGGATATATCTTCATAGGATGAAGCATTCAATGATTTGTTTTCGCTAACAATATTATTACATTTAATAAATTCCGTAGTAAGTCCATCGTATTCATTTAAGAATGATAATTTTTCTTGCAATGTGTAGTCTATTACTTCCGCATTGTCATAACTGGTACTGACTTTTTGTACATTTTCTGTACAATGATTACTTTTGTCATCTAAAGCATCTAAAATCAACTCATTATTCTTCATGCTTGTAATTTTTGCTTCCTCAACTAATTCCTTGTTACAGCTTGTACCGCATAGGTTTCGTAGATTCTTTAAAAGGACCACGTCATTTTCAACTTCTTGTAAAAGATCGTTTAATGATTTGTTTTTATAATTAGTAACATGGATTTTATGGATATTTTCTAAAGAGCGTGATTTATTTATATTATTAACTAAGATCAGGTTATTTATGTCGTCTTCAGTGGGTATAGACTCTTCTCCTTGAATCAAATCATCACAGGCTAATTGCATGTGACTGATAACAGCAGTACTGTCTCTATTGTTTTCTTTGACAGATAAATCATTTTCATTTGATGTGGATTCATCTTTATGTGGTATAGCCTTTGGTAATTTATATTTATCATCAAAAACTTTATTAGTTTTGATCAATTCTGGAGTTAGCTCATCGTATTCACTTAATATTGACACATCTTTTTGTAATAAATTATCTTTTACTAAAGCGTTGTCACAACTGAGAATGCATCTTTTTTCACTATCTAAGTGAATAATATTATTTATTTTTTCTGTACTATAATTTTTTTTGTCATCTAAAACTTCTAAAATCAATTCATCCTTTTCAATTCTTGTGATATTTTCTTCTTCAACTAAATTTTTGTTACTATTCAAATCGAAACAATTCGGGCTGCTCAAAATTTTCAAATTTTTTAAAAGGACTACGTCATTTTCAAGTTCTTGTAGAAGATCATCCAATGATACATTTTTTTTATTATTGTCGGTAATTTCCTCAATACTCTTACAAGGATGTGCTTCGTTTGTAATATCAACTACAACATCGTTCTTAATAAGTTCCTCTTTTTCTTTTTGTAATAAGAGATTCGGAGATTCTATAAATTCGTTACTATTGTTAAAAGTAAAATTAGTCTTAATGTCTTTAGACTGGACCATGTTTGTAAGACGTTCTGTGTCGGAACTAGTATCATTTCCACCATTATAATCAAGCACTAGTTGTTTTGATTCTTTTGCCTCATCTTTCGCTTTCCCTGACAACTCTTTTTTAAATTTACATATGTTAAATATATTTTCAGATTCGGAGTCATTTTCGAGATCTTTCTCAGAATCATATTGAACTTCAAATTGTACATCATCTTCACTATAATAGCCTTTAAGGCCTAAGAAATCCTTAATATTTTCAATATCATCATTCCAAATCGAAATAGTTTTATTATCAACCAGTTTTTTATCAGTGTATCTATCTTTCTCATTGTATACGCGCCGTTCTTTAATGTTTTTAACCATCATTTCCAATATTTCTTCATTAAACGGATACCTAATATTGTGATCAAATCTTTTAAAGAAAGGTGAATTTATTAAGTTTCGCATATAATGAGTTTTGTATGGTCCTAGGAGTGGAGCATATTTTGAAATTAAACTGATAGTTGTCTCTTTCTGTACAACGCGATTACGTTGCTGAATAGACAGTTGATTAACAAATTCGTTAAAGGAATTTAAAACACTATATATAGTTTTGGTTGGGTTCGTGATATTCTGTTTTGAAACATTATCTTCTTCTAAAACATCATTTTCTCTTGAACCATCAATGTCACCAGTTTGTACCAAACTTTCGCTTTGAATTATGAATGGATTAATCTTATCACATACTTCTGTAGCCATTTTTGTATTTTCGGCAATCAACTCTTTATAAGTTGATCTATTTGTTACTTTATTAGAATCACAACAATCGAGAAACGAAACATTTTTATTTTGGTTTTTGCTTCTTGAAACCGTTTCTTTAAATGATGTGTTCAGTTCTACTTTATTAACTGTTTCTTTAAAGCATGAAACAGTATTATTATCAATCAATTTTTCTTTATCAGTTTTTTCCGCAATCAAATCATCATATCCATTTTCCTGTTCAAATTTACGTAATTTTTCAAATAGTTCTCTTTCTTCCCTTTCATATCTCATCAAACCCGTATTAGAGCGAGTTTTGTTATAAAACTCATTTAAGTACTTATCAAATGCCTTAGTTTCCTCATTCATGGCTTCATAAGATATTTTTGATATATTCGATGATATTTTATTAGCTGCATTTGCGTCATTTCCATCATACGTACAATTATATTGATTATTCTCATTTTCCTTAGAAAATGACATACTTAAATTATATTTTTGGTCAGAATTACCTATAGACTTCACTACAACAGTTTCATTGATATCATTATTATTATTTAATTCTGTTATATCCTTTATGTTTAAATGTGTATCTTCTATCTGAAGTACGTTATTACCAAAATCAAACTCTGTTTCGGATTCTGATTCGATGCCTAAAGAAAAATCTTTTTCGACATTCTCGTTGCTATTTGCCAAAAACTTATCTCTTTTTATGTTGTGTTCTTGAAATTCTTCAATGAAAGCATCCATATTAGAAGACAACTCTTCGAAGTCTTTCGTAACCTGGGCATTGCTTTCTTCAGAATCTGCTTTATTTAAATAATCCAAGAGCAGGCTCTTAGCAGTACATTTATCATCACGATTTTCATTTTTAGTTGATACACGCAAATTATCCATTTTATCAGTTTGTTTTGATTCCAATTTTATTTCATTTGAATCATAAGTCTCTAATTCATTGATAAAGGTCTCATGAGCTGATGTCGTAAATGGGACATTATTTTTATTATCCGTCTCATTGTTAACAACTTTAAATATAGCATTTACAGTTTTCACATATTCAGATTGCACACCATCTTCATCCATATTATTAACAATCTCACTCATTTTTTTTGCATTTATACTAATTTCTTTGTCAGTTTCTACAACAACTTTTTCTGAACCTAATTGTGAAATATCTATGCTGTTGATTGGGAATGTTTCTTCAGTTGTTTCAGTTGAATCAAAATAATTTTCTTTATCTTTATTGTTATTTGATGTAACCATTTCTTTATTTTCTTGCTCAAATTCATAGGAATTAGTTTCGCCACTTGAATTTTCTGTCTCTGGTGAATCGAACTCAAGTTCACTTGAAGAATCTTCATCACTATCCGGTACTACACTAAATTCATCCAAGTCCACTGTCTTTGATTTCTGTTTACGTCTTCTTTTACTTTTATTAAATGTGTATTCCGGTTGTATACAAGTATCTTCATCATCCTCTACTTCCTTCCAAAGGTCATTTGCGTCTTTACCTTCGTCATCTTCTGAAGAAGTGCCAATCAATGATGTCTGATCTTCAGGAGGTTTATATTTATTGCGTAAACGTATAGTTGCTAAGAAAAATATGTATAAAAAGAAACAATGTATATGGAAGTTTTACAATATTACCATTAATGCTATCTGTCATTTTTTTTCGCTCTTTACGCGCCCATTTTTTGTGTTCAGCATTTTCAGCCTCGTATCCTCCAACACGCCTGAAACAGAAAGCTAAAATATTTAGCTCATGTTTGGAGAAGTTGTTAAACGATGTATTTACTAACAAAATGGCATCAACATAATAGGTGATGTCTTGATACAAAAAAAATATTATATATGGTTTTATATACTACTCTAATTCAGTAATTTTAATAAATTTTTTACATATATCTATTTTTATATATATATATATTATTCTTACAAAACGATTTATCATGAATTTCAAAATTAATATACACACAGCAAAAAAAGTCTGCGATCACCCATAAAATTTTTCTAAAATTTAGCATACTTTTTTAATTTTTACTCAAATTGCTATGTGTCTTTCGGCTGTTAATTCTTTAACAGGAGTAGAATATATGTCCTAGAGGAAACATTTCATTTTCGCGAACAGTTAATATTCGCTCAAGATCAGATGATGACCGCATAATCTGTACTGAAGTAATTCGTAGTGGAATTCATATGATTTGGTCGTCGCCATTCTTTTGGTTACAGTACAATATTTTAATGGAAAGACACTTTGTGTTTTTTGTTTTCAATGAAAGCATTTTCTAAGAGATTGATGGCTAAGAGATTGATTAACTTATACATTACCACATTATTACATTTAAATTCTATCATGTATAAAGGATTATCTAAAGAAAGCATTAGGCAAATTGCAGTTAAGAAGTTAGTAACCCTTCAAATTCGGCATACGTTTTATATGTACTTATATTTTCAAATTATAATTGATTTAATTTAAATAATAGTCACATTTAAAGAAGAACACCTCAGATCGGAATAGCGCACATCAGTAAAGCTTTATTGATCAAACCGCCAAATAGATTATCTCTAAGTTAATATAAAAATCAATACCCTTCTGTAGTGCCATAGCGGAGCTCAATTAATGTAATACATTGAATTTTTTAACTCACATAAAACTTACAACCGACAACTTAAACAAATTATCCTCAATGACTCGATATACACTTTATGATGGCGACTACTCCAGCAACTAAAATATGGTCACTCCCAAAAGAAGTGTAAGACAATAGATTTGTAAAAATCCAAAATACGTGTGTTTTTTGACTAATGGATCTAAATATCTTGCTGAAGGAGATGCAGTGATAACAAAATAGCTTACAAGCTTATGAAGAAGGATGATCTAACTACATGCATAAGTCTTACAGCTTTTTACAGAATATCCACTTGTTATGTCTTGAACATAATCTGATTGAGAAGGCTTGTCTCAATACCAAACGACTAACGCAATCTAAACAATTACTGAGAATTTGCTACTTCTACATACATCTGAAGTCAAATTATTTATTTCTTAACTAAACATGTTAAGGCTGAACGACATTGATATCTACAGAGTTTGTATAATAGTAAGTTAATCTTCTACTAATCTTATCTGCTAATGTTCTGCAATCCTCAAGAAATCTATAGTGCAATTACTCTATATGTCTTTATTAATCAGAATAAGGTTTGTGGCCTTGAACTGAGATATTTATAGGTTTATAAATAACCTTAAATGAACCAGGTTAATTTAAAAGACTGTTAATATGGATACCACTATAGATATCTTAGGTGGCAATGCAGCATTACCCCTCCTCCTAAATACAATGTACATCTACCAATCACTTCGTTACATTTAAAGTTTTGATTTGCAGAAAATTTTTATGCAACTTACCAAGCTTCTGCACAGGCCCGATCTTTAGGGAAAACTGGGCGACTATCCAGGTAAGTTAGTTCTTTCTGAAATGACAAGTATTTACTGCTAAAGTAAACAACTTTATTTGAAATTAATCTTACACATTCTAATATTAGTGTCTTTCGGTACTGTGGCAGCATTGACACAATAGGATTTCCTTGTAATATCAAAACACGAAGTCTTGACATTTTTGCAAAAATCTAATGTAAAATTATTTTATTAATATTATAATCTAAAATAAACTTAAAAAAAAACACCTATATAAAATCAGTATTTAATTTATAAAATACATTACAATAAAAATCAATATTAGAGCACGAATCAAATTTTATAATCACATTTTAAAATTAAATAAAAAAAACCATAATAGTTTGTACCCAAAATACAAATAAATTTATTATTAGAAATAAAAATAAATAAAAAAGGGATTTAATAACAAATGATAAGGTTATCCATTTTGTGGCTCCAAAGATCAACGTTGAAATTTTGAATAAATTTTTATTTTTATATATAACGGAACTTAATGTTGCCATTAAGTGTCAAATACAAAATCATTGAAATGTTATCCACAGGACATCTTACAATACTGAATCCTTTAAGAATCATTTTCAAAGAGTTGAGAATTTAAGGATTTTACACCTAAGCACAATTCTTTGCATCAAAAAGAATCCATCAAAAAACAGTCCATTGGAGACAAATCTCATGGTTTTAATAGCCAATTCGAATCAACAAAACGTGGAATCATGAGTCTGCGTTGTATGAATTTTATCTTGTAGCACCGTTCTGTTATAAACACATACCTTTGACATCTATAATTTCAATTTCACGACAAAACAAATTTTGTAATCCTTTGGTTGTAGCGAACGGAATTTACTGTTTATTTAACACCTTCATTTACAAAAGAATATGTGTATCTAGCAAACCTTCAGCCCAAATACCACCCCCATACACCAACAGTAACTTTATGTGAATACCATACCCTTTAGATAATTACTTGTGAATTTTCATTACCCCAGATTCAATTTTTTTTGGACATAGTCTCTTAACAAACAATACGCCTCATCATTAAAGATAATTTAATGTAAAATATACGTACTACAGATTCACCATTTTGCTGTAAGTTTTTATACTTTTTACATTTTGTATCTATTAAGTACTCATACTATATAATGTTAAATAGCAAACCCCATATTAAACATATGGAGCCTTTGATAAATGTTATATATACCATCACATAAAAATACAACAGATCACTCCTACCTTTACAACTAGAAGATCATCAATACGGTTGTTGCTAAGATCCAATACGGAAAGATGTGAGCAGTTTTCCAATTCTTGCAATGATTCAGCATCTTTAAGATAATTAGATGACAAGTTGAGTGAATTTAACATGGGCAATATCTCCGAACCAATATTCTCAATTTTTCGTATATGATTCGATGAAAGATTGAGATTATCTAGAAGCTTACAACTATCAAGATTTTCAATGCGCGTTATGAGATTGGAATGCAAAAACAAGCATTTCAGTTTTGTTTGGTTTTGTAGACCTTCAATCTTACATATTGCGTTACTCTCTAGCCAAAGGCATTTCAACTCAGTATACTCTTCCAACTCTTCAATATATTGTATACCTTGAAAATAATGCATATTTTTAAATATATTTGTTATACAATTCATATGTAATCAAAATGTATATACCTTGAAAATGTAGATAGAGGACATCATTTAAAGCAGGCGTTTGATATAGTTTATGTTTATTGCATAGTTCACGGAGAAGTTTTTTTGTGATACGATGCAGACCCATAATTTCTTTTTTCTGCTCATTTTGCACAACAATACTAGAGCGATCCATATCTGTATTTTTGTGGCAACCTCCTCCGGTTATGTTATTCTCTATTGCCGATATTTATTTCTAAATAACGTTAAAATTTTGTGTTAAGTTTTTGAACAAAATGTGTTATTGATTTATTAATCGTTCTCAATGTTACTAAGCAAACGTAACTAACAACTTAGATTTCAAATAAACAAAAGCATTACATCCACATAATTGTTTAAATAAACAAAGCTATGATATAAACAACTTTTCTAAAGAATTGATTTAAAGTTGCAATTGAGATACACATCAATAACAAAAAAACAAAAAAATGTTTTCTAAGTAACAATAAGTTCCAATATATAGCATTTAATGAGGCAAGATCTATGACAACCACCGTTAAGTTGTATTATGCAGATAGTATTATTATGAGAAATATCAGTGGAATTTTATTTTAAAAAACCTAAATTCACAAAAATGTAAAATAATTCCACTTACCTTGTTTTCTCTTCGTCAGTCAAATTGTTTTTTAAAACATACCAATAAGTTAATAATTTAACGTTAGCTAAAAGTAAAAATTTTATTTTACAAAAGAAATTAGTATCTCGTATACAGATACCGATATATAAGCATTTATGCCTACATGCCTACTTTGATTTAAAAAAAAATATTCTAAATACCAAAGAATATAGTTAGCACACTAAACTGTAAGCGAATCCAAATGGCATCTTTCGAAGGGGCCATGTGACACAGACAGTCATATGACAACGGACTCATATCACCATTGTCAATTTTCTACTACTATTTTGGTATGTTTTATTTTGTCTCAATTAAAAATGGCATTGATTAGTGGACAACACTGTGTTGATCAATCTAATGAGGCACAGTAATCTTTATCACCGGGACCAAATTTAAATCGGAATTTCTCTCATTTTCAATTACTTAATTTACACTGATTACTCATACAACGTGACCATGACAGTCTGTATAAGAGGATTCTCGTGTAAGGAAGTGCGTATGAAGCACCCAGTCAGAAAAATATATAGGACTAACCCCACCCATTAGAACGAGCAACTCGATCGTTATACAAACAGACACGTTATACAAACAATAATAAACAAATGACGCTGCGTTGATCATGTCCTCAAAGGACTATACAGCAACAATGATATAACCGCATCAAAATGGAATTCAAAAAGGTCAAGACAACAAGGTGTACTGAAAATTACTAAAAGCGTACTATTTGGAATCAGAATCGAGTCTACTAAAATTACTACATTGAAGAAGCCCTTTGCTCGCTTAGAGAGTAAAGAATTTAAAGCCATATACCATTTGATCAAAAAAGGACGAGAAGTTAAAAAAACCCGCAAAAATTTAATTTTTAATAATTTTCTTTATTATTGCCTTCAAAGTACTCTCCTCCTGCGGCAATAAATGCATGCCAACGCTTGATTCAATTTTCCATACAAGTTTTATAGGCCGCCGAAGGTATGGCCTTTAGTTCACGTAGCAAATTCTCTTTTATGGCCTCTATGGTCTCAAAACGCGTTCCTCGCAATGGCCATTTGAATCGGGGGAAGAGGAAAAAGTCACACTGGGCCATATCTGGAGAGTACGGTTCTTGATGATGATATTGATGGAGTTTTTGGCCTAAAACTGCGACACAACCAACACTGTGTGAACATGTGCGTTATCGTGGTGTAAAATAATACTCCTTATTGACCGTTTGACCGTCCGGAAGGAATTCATAGTGCACTACACCACGAATATCGAAGAAAACAGTCAGCATAACCTTGATTTTGGACCGATTTTAGCGTTCTCTTTTCGGTTTCAGCTCACCTTCAAAGCATCACTCGATTCTTGTTTGAGGGCATGTCAAATTCATAGACCCATGTCTCATCACCAGTTATGATGCGTTCAATGAATGTGGGGTCCCTATCTGCGTTGGAAATCATCTCTTTGACCACATCACAACGATGCTTTTTTTGAATGAAATTCTGCTAAAAATCGACACACGAAAATTCTTCGACTTCTTCGTATAGACGCCAAACAAAAACTAATCGTACGATATGCGTTAAACTTTGACAGAATGTGTGTAATAGTGTTGCCAGCGTGAAAATAAAGAAAAATTGCCGATTGGATAAGCGCGGGAATTCAAAAACTTTCACACTTAATTACTTCTGTGTAAATTAAAAATAGATAACTAGAAAAAAAATTAGAGAATCCCTTCGCAAAGCTTCGCATTCCATACATTACAGTTGTAAACAGTAAAAATACATATATTTTACTTACTTGATATGTTTCAAAGTATTTGCAACTCTGAATTCTCAGAGCTTCTAATAATTTTTGCAGCAGTGAAAATAAAAGAACTCACAATATTTTATTTTTTTATTTTTAACCAAATTTTTTGAATTATAAATTAAATTTATATTTTGTTTTGTAGATATTTTTTATTCACATTCTGATAACGAATGCATTGCACACTATGAAATACCTATAATTAATCTGAATTTTTAATTCTATATTAAATTTGGAAGAATTAACTTGTTGTCAACCACATTGAACCTTAACGGTACCCTGAGGGATATTTCTAGTACATGAACTATTTTAGTCGAAATTTAGCAACATTCTTATTTATTTCTCGATTACACACTGTGCATCGATTGTAATAGATTTGCAAAGGAGTTAACCTGGAGAAAGAGCTTATTTGAAGACAATAAATACCCCAAAAATTAAGACCCTAATATATATTGCCGAACAAATATCAGCAGAGACAGCATTACTTGTTATATTATAATTAAAAATTAATTATTTTAAAGCAGTACTTTTTTTACCTCTAATCAAATAAAATGTATAATCATTTAATTGCCTTTGCTAAAAAAAAGCATGAGAAACAAATTTAATAAAAATATATTAACCAATTATTAAAAATGTTCAAATATAAATTAATCTTACAATGTTTTGTTCTTTAAAATTTTCTAAGATCAATACTTAAGTTATACGAAAATGCTTTGCTTGGTACTACTGGTTCTCTTTTTCTTCAGCTACCCCTAACTCAGCCTCAATCCCGGTTCCTATATTTTCTTCGTTTATTTTTATAGCATCATCATTATGTATACGTTCTACTTTGGAAAGATCGTTGTTGATGCAAACTTCTAATATTTCTGGAAATATTATACCATCGCCTACATGATCATTATTTAGACAAGCTGCAGACTGTCCTTGCATGAGGAGACATTCATCACTTTTCGAATTAACAGTATCAATTTCAGTATTATTTTTATTGCTACATGTTTCCTGAAAACAATTTTTTTAATTATTATTTTAATATTGAAGCAATAAAACGCACATCAAATACTTCATCCAAAATATCAAATATATCATCTAACCAATCACTGTCTAAAGTTGTAGTAGTTCCATTTTCAAATACATCTGATGAAGTTTTTAATTCTACAGTATCTCTTGGCAAACGCATTTCTGATTGCTTTTCCGTAAGAATATGTGTACCACAAATTGAGTTTGGAGTTTCTATTTCCGTATCGGTTTTAACATTGCACACCTCAAGAATACCATTTTCATTCGTTGTATTTACAGGGTCCATTGGTACACAAGTTTTTGATGGGTTTTGTATAAGAATTTCTGTATCACCAATAGAATTTGGAGCGTCTTCTTTCAAATCAGTTTCTTTCTTGCATACCTCCTGAATATCATTATCGTTCGTTATATTCACAGCTACAATAGCTTCACAAGTTTCTAGCATTTTTTGTGAAAGAATATGTGGACCGCATATCGAGTTTAAGTCATTTACTCCTACACCGTTTCTCTCATTATATGGTCCATGTTCGTCGTTTTCATTCGATTTATTGAGAACAACAAAAGGTATCAAATTTTCTGATAGTTTCTGTCCATCAATAGCCGAATCGACTTTTTGAGTTTCTGTACAAGCTTTATCACTAAGTGCTTGCTCAGTTGTTAATTTAATAGTATCAGCGCATGAGTGAATCTTAGTTTGTTTCTGCATTTCATTTTGTTTATCACGTGGTATTTTAGAATTGGCATCGCAGTCACAATCACAACTGCAACAATATAATTCCTCTGGTGCTACTCTTTGGCATTCAATAATTTGTTTTGGACTTTTTTCATTTAAATAGTTTTCAATCATTTCGGCAGTTTTGTCTTTATCTCTAATCCCTTCCGAAAAGTCTTCAAGTAACTGAAGTAAGAACGTATCATTTCTTCCTTTAATACTACAATTGTGAAGTTTTTCTTTTTCGAGTTCTTCAAATGAATTTTTCCTAGTCTCGTTTTGAATAGAATTCTCCTTATAATCTTGATCATCTGCTAGACTATCATTTTCTACACTGTCAATGCATATAAAGTTTTCATCGAAATTCAAGTCCGCCATATCTTCAATATCACTTATAGGATCTATTGGATTTAAGAACTTGCCTTTTGACAATTTACTTTTTCTTTTACGCCTACGATATCGGTTTTTGGGCCTGTAGTATAAACATGATTTTTTCTGAGTTTTTATCAATGTGTCCATGTTTACTTTATCATTGTTAATACAAGTAATTGCCATATTCTTTTCTTTCAATAGTTTAATTTGGTTGACTTTGACAATATATTTCCGAATAGTATTAAATTTATAAGACAGTCTCTGACGTCTCACAGCGTTTACTTTGAATTTAAGTGGTACTTTCTTCTCGTTCTGTTTATTTTCCAGCTTTAAATCGTCAAGAGATTCAGCGGAATTGGTGGGCTTTACGCCACTGTTAGTCTGCTCTTTTTTATTATCTATTAAACTAAATACGGTATCAGGTTCACTTAGTAATGTAGCTTTGTTGTTAAGATCCAACATCATATTAAGAAGGTGCGTCTCATCGCAATTGAGAGCCTTGTTTATTTCATTATCGACACTATTTAAATGCTTATAACAACTAACGAATTTCGTAACCACATATATGTCATCAGCATCAAGATCTATATTGCTAATATCAAATTTTCTTATAGATTCAAGGCTTTCAGAATGACTTTCAAACTTTTTTAAGCCATTGTAAAACCTTTCAAAAGTTCTAACAATAGTTGGCTTTGGTTTGCACTCATCAGTAACTGAATCTCGTATAAAAACATCTTGTAATTTTTGTTTTTCTGCGCTATCGATTACTGGATCGTCATTATTCTCTGACTCCCATTCATCCGATTCATATTCATCATCATCTTCGCTACAGTAAGTTTTAACTTCTGGCAAATCTTCAATAGCTCCAGTATCCTTTTTAATTACAACTAACCTACCCTCAACAACTTCTAAAGTGTCATCGTATTTATCTTTTTGCTTATAAACACGATGTACAATTCGTTTGATTTCTCGCTTTTTTTCTAAATTCATTTCATGTATTTTTTTATCTAATATCTCTTTGGTATCGTTATTGAAAGTACTCAGATTTGGAGAATTTAACAAGTTCTTAAGGTGGCATATATTTAATGGCACAGGTGTCGGAATGTCTGCTTCTTTCGAACTGTTATGTATTTTTTGTTTCTCAGTTAATATTTTAGTAAATATACGAAATGACTGTAAAATTGTACGCATTATTTCAGATACATTTAGTGTTGATAAATCCTGAATTAAATCAATAGCACTTGAAGTATCCGTATGAATAACTTCATCACTAAGAATTAACTCTGTGTCTTTAGCATAATCTTGCTGAACCGGTAGATTAAGTTGTTCAATTTTCTCCAATAAATCTAAGATATACCCAAGATCCTTACTGAAATCAATATCATCCACAATTTCATTATGATTGTACTCGTCTGAACATTCAATCTGAGTTTCGCAATCATTGTATTCATTCGATATTTGAATTTCATCAGTTCGTTCTGATAAAATATGCTCAGTATCTTGAATTAGCACTTCAGAGTTACATAGTTTATAACATAAATTTTTATTTGCGTCTGGAGTGACTTCTGACTCAATCAATTGATGAGTTAAATTATTGCAAAAAGAGTCTTTTGCACTTTTCTTAAAATTATGTTGAGAGTCATGCGAAAGAGTTAAGATTTGCTTAGACTTATTAAGCTCAGGTTCTGATTTATTTTCAAATGGCTCACCAGTTTCACTTTCTGTACTAATTTCTTTATGTTTAAGATTTATATTCTCATTAAATACATTGTCATGAAATAGTTCATTTGTGTTAATAAGTGCATCGCAGTCTTTTTTCACTGTAGATTCTGAAACGAAGTCATTTTTTTCCCTTTCGTTATCTATCATAGATAAACGAGTAGAAGTAATTTTAAAATTATCATCATTTTCAGTTTTCAAACCAAACGACTCCAGTTGATCATTTTCATTACTAAAATTACATTGAAGTGTTTCAACATTACTTTCCGCAATTTGACAGTTGATAGAGTTAGATGCTAGGATATTGCTATTTATATCTTGCGAAAATATCATAACATCACTCTGATATTCATTATTGTTTAGTTCTGTTAAATCCATAGAAACTATCTCTTTATCTCCTTTCTCGTCTGTACTAAAATCATAGATATCAGTTTCACATTCTGTTTCAAATTTTGGATATTCCAACTGAGAAGATGATTCATTCAATTTTTTTTTCATAAATTCATTAACTTCTATAGCTTCTATTTTATTCACATAATGCGAATAAATTGAATCAATTTCTATTTGAGCAGAATCAGCAGTGTCTAATGTTTCAGAAGTTGTACATCCCACAATCATTTCTTCAGATTGGTTTGAATTCAATCTATTTGTATGCGAGTATTTTAATTCACGTGAAATACCTTCAATATTATCAATAAAATTTTCAACAATTGGATTGTTAATAAGTGGTTTGTCTTCTTTTGGAACAGAGTTTTCAATTTGACTTGCATCAATTTTCGAAGTATCTAAACTAGTAAAGTAGCTGATTTTAGGCACATAAGACACAATATTATTATTTTCTTCAATAGATTCGTACAAAGTTCCTTTATCGGTATCGGTTTCATCCTCTGTAGAAGAGTCACTAAGCAATGATGATTGAAACTCTTCGGATGAATACTTATTCCTTAAACGTATTGATGCTACAAAAACCAAAGCATACGTAAAATTATACTAAAAAAAATAATTTATTTTACCATTTATGCTTTGTATCATTTTTTTGTGTTCTTTACGTGCCCATTTCCCATGTTCCTTATTTTCAGCTTCATATCCACCAGCAAGCCTAGAAGAAAAGAATGCTCACTTTTTAATATTTTTGTAATACAGTAAAAACTCTCCTAACGGACTCCTTTCATTGCGGGCTAATATTTCTAAATCCAAAATCTATTAAATCCATGATTTGAAAAAACTCAACCTCTTCGTCGGACAGTCTTAGTCGGACAGTTTTTATTATATAATTATAATAGATAGATTGCATATTTACGTAGATTTTACAAGATAAAAACTAATAGAGAATTAATAGTCCTCTTTGCTGGCGTAGCTAACTTAATACAAAATAAATCATATGTAGTAAAATCGATTAATCTTACCAAGCTTCAGCACAAGCACGATCTTTAGGAAAAACCGGTCGACTATCTAAGTATGTTAACTCTCTCTAAAATATACAAAATTAATAAAAGAAATAATTTCATAAAATTTATTTAAATATTACACATTCCAAAATTACTGTCTTTCGATATTGTGGTAACATGGATACAATGGGATTGCCGCGCAACACTAAAACCCGCAGTGCTGGCATTTTTGAAAAGATCTTATAAAAAAGAAGAAAACTTAAAAGAGAATTCCTAATTCAAATCATTATTTACATTTAAAATAATCAGAAAAAACGATTAGTATCGAAATTTTTCTTAAAATCAAGATTTAAAATTACAAATTAAAATAAAGCATTTTACACAACAAGAGAAAATTGTATAACATATTAATATGTCTAATGCATTTCTATATTTCTATCTCCTTAACACCCAGTAATATTAGATCTTAAATTAAGTTTTTTTACCTTAATAGCTAATAGATCATCAATACGATTGTCACTTAAATCCAATACTGAGAGATATAGACAGCTTTCTAATTCCCTTAAGGACTCAGCATCCTGTAGGTAATTTGATGCCAAATATAACGTATTTAGAACAGGTAATATTTCTGAGCCAATATTTTCAATTTTTCGTATATGATTCGATGTTAGATTTAGAGTATCTAGAAGTTTACAATTTTCCAGATTTTCAATTTGTTTAATGAGATTTGAGTGTAAAAATAAACTTCGTAGTTTTGTTTGATTCTGAAGACCTTCAATTTTACTTATTGCATTATTTTCGAGCCAAAGACATTTCAACTCGGTGTATTCCTCCAATTCTTCAATGAACTGTATTCCTATTAATAAAAATATAATAGATTTTTAATCTTTTACGGAAATGTGTGAATTACCTTGATAATGCAAATAGAGGACATCATTCAAAGCAGGTGTTTGATAAAGTTTATGTTTTCTGCAAAGCTCACGAAGCAGTGGTTTCGTAATGCGATTTAATCGAGTAACTTCGCGCTTCAACTCTGTTTCTCCTTCTGCACTTGAAGAAGGAGATTCCATAATTCTATTCGATATATTCAAATCCCGTTTCAATAACGTAAGTACAAAAATACAAAAATACAAAAATACAAAACTGTACTGTAAGTACAAAACACAGATGTCCTTTAATTTAAAAAAAATTGTCTGCCATTCCTATTGGCTGGTCATACATAAATTTGTTATGAACTGACGTCGAAACGCTTAATCATTTATTTAATCATATATAAAAATTAAGGTTACTATTTCATACCCTTCATTTAAAATTCGATAAAGCGATTTAAAAAAGCAAAACTTTATACATAATTTTTACACTTTAGGTTTAAATTTACAGTATTGACAGTCCTGACGAGCTAAAGCCAATAGACGTTACACATGGTGATGTAAACACATGGACATCAATGCTTATCAACAGTTATATTTAATAGCTTATTAAAAATGGATAATAAGACTAATACTCTAAACTAAATATTCTAAAATATTTCAACTAAATGCCTATGACTAATATGTACCAGATCAGTATCTCTACTCTATAACTAATGTTGTTCATATGCTTTATTGTTTGGTATTTAAATATACACATGATCAGAAAAATACACTTTATTTTTTGAAAAACCTTTTCTTGTTTTCTAACCTATCAAAAAATTTCTGGAAATCCGATACTTGCTTCACTACAATAGTAATAGTGAAAACAAAATTAATAACAATTACACCAACACCGCGTTATCAAATCTCAGAATGGTTACAGGCTCCTCGGGGAGGTATGCAGATCTGAGGTCAATTATTGCTTAGTCTGATGAAGTGATAAACAATAACCTAGTCAAGGTGTAAAGAGGGGTTTTGAAGAAACCTCGAGTTAAAAAAGAGTATAATGGCTTAAGTGCACTAGCTCAAAACAGCTTCAACATATTAATACTTAAAAAAACCTATGAGATTAGACATTACAGCAAAAAAAAAACTTTATAATTGTTCTCAATTGTTTTCAAATCCAATTTAAAGGTTATGTATATCCAGTGTTAAATACGCGTACATATTTACATTATAAATTAAGATCTAGATTTTCTTGAATGATCGTACTTACATATTATTGCAGTAGATCTTTGACGTTGTCATTTATTCTTAACATCTGGGCCAGACTTAAAGCAGTAGTCGTAAATATAAGTAAATTGTTAACCAAAAATATAATCTAATTAACCCCTTATTTTCCTTTTATTGTACACGTTCCCTTTTATTAAGAGATTAACGTAAGTATTGGAAAAAATTATTTTTTTGTTTAAACAAAATTCAACTACAGTAAAGTAAGATATAAATCTATGTTAACTTCGATTACGATTTTAAAATAAGACCATTTTTTTAGCTGAACCTATTCCATAAAAAGTTAAAAATTACAAAATTTATGAATTTATTTTTGAAAAACTAAAAACAAAAACAAAACAAACAAACAAACATATTAGTTGGATTTGGGTTCAATTAAACCATTGGTTGCATTTGGTTTCAATCGTAACAGACTCCCACGAGATGACCTATCCGTTAATCAGACTACTGGAAGCATAATTCAATTTATAGAAGATATTTACATCAAAACAAGGCCTAACGAAACATTGAGAAAATGAGGCTTAAAAAACGATCCAATTTTCTATGTGACCATCTGAAACAAATTATCACTCACATACTTGAAGACTGTATGATGCTTTCTTGAAAAAATGCAATGGCCAACCTATATTCTATAACTCTTAATACGATATATATTATAATTTATGATATTTCATTAATATGTTCTTAAAACACTGTGATATAAAATAACGATCATTGTGCAAATTGTATAAAATTCAATATAAGAATTTTATATAATGATAAATAATTTATTCACAATAAAGATATATTGACAATAAATTAAATATCTCTATATATAAAAAAAATGCGAAGAAATATGATGATCGAAAATATACTAAAACTTGTCATATAAGTCGTATTTATAATCGTTAAGTTTTAGCATGCCTAACGTTGTAACATGTCAATATAAATGGTTATATATTTATAACATCATTATGACAATACTGTGAAATGTTCCATTGAACTGCTCTATCTAATCCTATGTTTGCCGATTGTACCATAGCATTGATGGTGTCACTTTGGCTCTAATTCTTCGACAAGTAAGCCTGACTGCCGGAGCGTCTGCCATTTAACCTTGTCCTAACCCATACCACAATATTATTCAAAATTAATTACCGATGTCTTCAAAAAATCATTAATCTATTTCATCTGCTGAATATCGATTAACAGAAGCATTGAGTTACGTGCACAGTTTAATATGGTTATCTGAAATTAATCAGGACTAATTATTTCCTTATAAACATATTTAACTAACACATTCTTATACTAAACATAATATTGTAACCTAATACTAAGGACCAAAAACTCTGTGATGAAACGAAAATCCCTGTCCACAGAGCATTTTAATAGAAAAAAATGGGATCGGTGAAAACACCAAAACTGTCAATATAAGATAATTTTATTATTCCAACAATGAATTTCCAGCTCGTGCAATTCACTTTTATTGTTACTGAAATACCATTCAATGACTGTTGACCTTTTTATTGTTGAAATGAAATCATAATAGAACACACTTATAAACTTTTAAACTTGTTATGAACTTAAACAAGCTGTTGATGTTTTGTTAGCTTGACTCGAACTGAATTTAAAGAATCAAGCAAAAGCTAACCAAACCAAATCAATCATGCTGAGATTGATTAGCATTCCTAAGATAAGTGCGGTAGTGTTTGTCGTATGTAAGTTGATTCCTATAGGAGGGACCATAAGCGCAACATTGTTCATAAAGAAAACAACGAATCATAACTGAACACAGCAGCCTGACTGCAGTAATCATAGCTGAATCAGCATAAACAGTGAGTAAACTTCAATGCACTTAAAATAGTGTAAACAGGAAGCGTTACTTTGTGTGTAGAATAAATTCCTAAACAAAAACTGTGATATTGCGCTTTGTCTATTATTTGGCTTGATACAAGTAAGACAAAACTTAATTTGACAAATATGTGGAATAAATCCACATAATAAACTTATAGATTTAAAGATCTTAATTATTTGCAGATATATTTTTCGGATATAATAATAGACAATTCTTTACTGGAGATTTTTCATTACGAAAAGAGCAGTATCTTTACACTGCTTTCTGATTCGACTGACTTTCCTAATACTAAGCTTATACAAAACATGTACAAAATAAGGAATCACCATTATTTTTATATATATTAACTAAAATTACTACAATTAAGAAAAAAGAAAACAATATTCACAACAAATAAATCAATTAACAAACACAGCTTTACCATTAGAAAACAGTTGTTTCAAATAAAAAAAAAATAAACAAACAGCTGACACTGTAAATACACATATACGCAATTGATAAATATTAGCAACATACCTTAATTAACTTAATTTTAGCATAACTGTTAACCTTTATAATTTTATAAAAAACCGAGTGTAATTAAGAATGTTACCGAGTGCAAATTGCCCATAACCGATATCTCCGATGTCACAGAATTTTACGAATATTGTACAGGCGTTGATTTATTACAATACATCACACTACAATATTAATAAAGTTAAAAAAAAAGAAGAGATATTTCAGATTTTTTTAATAAAAAATCTTCACAGTGAAGCTAGCGATTAAAAAATGTCGGGTGTTCAGTATTCAACTGGACCGCCCATTTATGGACTGTTGCGCCGTCTACAACAAGATTACAAGATTAAAATTACACAATGCTATGAAAAAAGTTTGCATTCCTAACAAACTGTACAACTATGTAGGTTTCCTCTGACCACCATAACAAACCAAGTAAAAGTTATTATCATAATCAATCATCTTAATTGTAATCATCTTATATTTACACCGACATGGGGAAGGTCTAGCCTATTTCTTCTTCAACATGACGTTCGAAATATCAATCTAAGTCACTGATACTTAAGCAAAAGGGACTATTACCACAAAGTCCAGACAGACATACCCGTACGCAATTAATGTTTTCGGGAAAGCTGAATCAGTAGTACAAGAATTCTTCACTCAGACGATGCATCATTTGCAATAAAAAGCTAATAATAATATGTACTAAAAATACGAGTGGCTAATGAAATCCAACAAAACTAATTACAATCTGTTAGGGATCTCTCATAAATAATTTTCTTTGAAGTGGACATAGTCGTAAAAATAAACCTCGGTAGACTCCGGTGGACATGTGAATGGACTTCAATGAATGTGAAGAAGCTTACTTGGAGAACCATTGGTGGCAGATTTTATGGAAAATGACGAGTCAGACTGTGATTGCGCTCAAAAGAATAGTGCAGATCAAGACGATTAAAGCCTAGGTGTGCAGAGATTTGTTTCCACAAGACACCATTTGCAATGCCGATTGCCATACAATGAAAAATGCAAATAAAAATTTCTAATATAAAGTGTAAATTAAAATCAACACAAGTACTTCAAATATTATTAGAGCTGTTTGAATCTTCAATCGTTTTGATGTCCCAGTAAGCTTGTACTGGAACATTTGATTTGGCGACTCGCTGGAACACATTTAAACTCTATGAAAATGTTTGATGATTTGTTGTTGCAATTACAAATCAATTCCCACTTTTAACAGCATTTCACTATACAATTACATTTTTTAAGCATTCATAGCCGATACAATCATTTACATCGGAAACATTATCCCACACTACAACAGTCTATACAATAATCAGGATATATAAAAAACACCCAATTATGTTTTTATTTAACTTTCAGTTAAGGCTTAAAACCAATGCTCTACATTGCAACAAAATTTCAAATATTTTACTGATGAACTGTCAAAATATTGTTTGACAATTATCACAACATCTGACGAAGCGCTGTAGAAAATAGAAGCTCCAATTTCATAATATGGAGATAAAAATAAATCTTTTTCTATTGGAGAAAATTTCTAGAATAACTTTAGAAGCTTCAATTTGATTGATAAATACAATCAATATAAAAACTAATATTTTAGAACTGGCACAGGCCAAAAATCAAATCAACAACCCTAAGTTGAAAAATCAGCTGTTTGAAATGAGAACAAACGATTTACAATGAATGTAAACACTGTCAAATGGCTCATTCAAAAGGAGCCATTTTCGGCCAATGTAAGCGCCGTATTAGGCTAATACTACGTTTCCACTAAGTACTTAGTAAGCTTCATTTACTGAGTAAATTGCATTAGCCATACAAAGAGCTTCCGTGCTTTTTCATTTACTATAAAATATAGTAAACAAAATTTGACCAAAATTATACCAAATATGACGAATGCAACATTGGAAATTATCGAAATTTGACATATTTGACATATGAAGCAAAATGTAAACATAAACAAGCAATCAAAATTCAAAACAGACAACAGGTAAGAATTTTTTTTAAACATTTGTTTCTTTATAAATAAAATATATAATTAGCACATATAAATATAAAAATAAGTTTATTTATCAAATATATATTTAATATAAATATAAAATTTCATATATAATATAATAAAAATTATTTATTTCAGGTTAACATCAGGAAAGCAATAATTGAGATCTTACAAGTTTGATTTATAAATTTGAAATTGTGTTTAATGTAAAACAAAAAAATATTACCCGGAATGCGTGTTTTTCATCTTCTTCGATGAAAAAGGTGAAAGAGTTTTTATGGTAACCGCGTCCGGAGTGCAAACGAAAGTGCACTTCACCCAACATTTTAGGTAAGTGTTCAATAAGTGAAATTTCTATCATATCATTACTTTTTTGTAATTAAAACCACATAATCTTTTACGATTAATATTAGATGTTTTGTTTAATAGTTAATGTTATGTTAACTACTTTTCTCTTTTATTTTAAAACAGATAGAATCAGCAATGTATTGTGGTTTTCAGCGGAGGCTCCGTCATTGTGGAAGTTTGTCCATAACGTGTATAGAATTTTGAAGAACTTGCCTATTGACAACACCTTTGAATTATTTTCTGATAGTCATCCTCACCGTTACTGTCAGCGTCGTCAACATTATCGTCAACATCTTTGAAGTCAAAAAAGAACACACCTACAAAGAAAAGAAAAATCAGTGATAACCGACTATATTTTTTTATTTTTATTTTTAATATATTAAAAATTATTAAAATTATAAATGTAATAATATAAATTTTTTATAAATTTTATAATTATATAAAATCTAATTATATAAAAAATAAAGTATATATTTTTTGTTGTTTTTACTTTAAGTTTATAAGTTATTAGTGTTATTATTAAAATAAAAGTTACTGAAAATTTGTTTCAGACATCGCCTTATTTCTTTTCTATTTGGATTGTGGTTGTTTAGTGTTTAAACTTGTTTTGAAGCCCTCTGTTGTCTTCTCAGAACCGACATACGGATTTCATTTTCATCTAAAATAGCAACTCAGTAAAATTTTATTCTTTATTTTATAATATTTACTGCCCGTATTTACCAGAAGCCCAGCACTTTCTTTGGTTTCTAGTTATCATTGAAGATGTTTTGATTTTGAATAATTTGTAATTTTTTGTTCTTTTGTATATGCAGCAACTGCCGCTTTTATATTATGAAAAACATTACAAACATTATATATTAAATTACTCAAATTTTCTGTGTTTTCTTCCATGCTGATTTATTTTCTTCTAACAATACAACATTTAATATCATCTGTTTACAATTGAAATGTAAACCCAGAAAAGCTCTAAAACTAGAACTTTTTAACACATAAAAGCTCTTTCTCATTCCTTAAGTAACGCGTGATAATGTAAACGCAAAAAGCTCAAAGTTACTATATGACTTACTAAGAAAGTAGTGGAAACGTAGTATAACGTAGTACTGTTGCAACGTATTACTCGACATGTATTTTGTTGTTGCTGCTTTGCACTTTTAATACGATACTCGGTTACCGAGCGCGTTATTCGAACTCGTAAATAACCCTAATGAAAGTTTTTACTTTGCATTTTAGCAACATTTTTGAGAAAATTGTTTTACAAATGCTTTCATGACACAAACTTCACAAATAAAGCGAATGATAGATTTCAAGGGCAAATTTTTACTTTAATTAGTTTTACATTATTTTTGTATATGAAGCGATATATATTTTGTATATATAAATACAAAAAATGAAAATAATCAAAAAAACAGCGGAAATATATCATTATATGTACCAGTATTTCAAATTTTCCAAGTATAAAATAAAATTCAAATTTTGAGAATGTTTGAGAAAATGTCAAAATCAAAAATCTTTTAAGTTTTTGCATGTATTTCGAAAGAAATGTGTATTTGAACTCGCATATATATGTATATATTCACAGCTTGATAAAAAAAATCACATATATAGCATCCATGTAAACCTTAAAAGTTCAATATTGGTTAGTGTCATTTAAATTTAAATTAATGTCACTTTAAAGTGAAATCGGTTCTTAAGTGTGCATTGTAAAATTGAATAAAAGCTTATAGCATTAATGTTGTTTTAAATTTATGTATCTGTTTACGTAACCCTTAACAAACACCGGATGTATATAATACAATATATACGTGTATATAAAATTTTAAACCTAATTGATATATATGACATCCCTGTTTATTTGTGAGTGGCTGTCACTCAATTATCAACTCTGTTTAAACAGCTGATATTTAAAAACAGAATTTTGTACAAAAAGAGAAAGAACTAAAACGCAATAACAAAACAATATTTTAACTAAATAAGAAAAGCAATAACAATAAAAAGGGCATGTACACGCATTGTTAAAATATTTTAGTTTGTAAAATAAATTTTCAATTTAAATTATTTGTTGTATTCACATATTTTCTAAAGGCATATTAGCCCTAAAGTAAATCGTCAGATTAATAAATTAATTTCAACAAATTCTGAAAGTACTCATTGTTAAAGGAGGAAGGTATGAATTGCAATAAAGTACACTTGTCAAAAACTAATAAAAATGTAAATATTAATTTACATTATTTTTTCTTAGTGCAACGAACAAACTCAAAAAATGTGGAAAATTTGTACATTATTCATCTCATGAAGCTAACGAAAAACTGAACTTCGCCTTCCAACCGCACATATATCAAGCATTGTTGAACGCTTGATATATGAATAATTTTTTAATATGTTTAACCCACAATTTTTGCTTTAAGAATCTTGTGTTGCAATATTATTATTTGCTTTATAGTTAAAGCGCATAACATTAAAAGGTAAACTCTGTACCAACTATGGATCCACAAAAAATAACAGAGCTTGCAAATTTATTAAGAAACAACGGAGACAAAATATTAAATTCAGAATTTAAGCTAACACTATCAGGTAAGTAATCAACTAAAATATGTGAATCAATAATTTGCTTTAGTTTAGTGTACCAAATTTTACTGCATTTCTTTATTATATTATTTTAGTGCAATTGTTTATATTTGTGTGTGTGCATCATAAAGTATTTTTAGATTATTGTTGTTTTCATTTATTATACTACAAACTTTACTGGCGTAATTATTTCATATATCAGTAACATTCTAAGAACACAATTGTATGGTTATAAAATACTTTATATATTAAGTCTTAACGTTCTTCAAATATGTTATTAAAGATCTCAAATAAGAAGTACAGAAGAATGTGTACAATGGCCTTGCAATAATTTTGCATAGTCTTAAATATGTTGAAATATAAAATTAATATTTTTATATTATTAATTTATGAATTCTTAATTTTACATAAATTAAATTCAACTAATTTTTACTTTAATTAAGAAAATTTTGATTTTTGTTTAATATTGCGTTCAGAAGCGTATTCAAGTACTCATTTAAGCGGGGTTTTTCAAAAGTAATTCAAAGTTCATATAAAAATAAATATAAAATAAAAACAATGTGTTAGTATAAATCAATCCAAAATATGTTAAGAGTCCAACATCCTCCAATGTATACGCCACTGATTATATTATATACGTAAAAAATTTACTGTAGTATGTATAGAGAGTTGATATTACCAATACTTATTGGAACTACTATTCTTGCTTTTATATTATTTGTTTATTTTTACAAAAGGCACTAATAGGAACGATCTCAGTAAAAAGTTATGGCCGATTGATAAGCGATTGAAAAAGAATGTGTCAGCTGGGATATATATATGTATATATAATATAATAGTATATACAATATATATGTATATATACTATATAATAACAATAATATTATAAAAATATATAATTTTTTTTATTATTGTTTAATTTTATAATTTTTATGCAAAAGTACAAATAAAAGTTCACGTTTCATATTCATGCATTTGCATAATCTTAGGAAAATTTAACAAACTTGTACGTCATCTGAACACATTTTTCAATTACAAATACCGATAAGGTATTATTTACAAATTAAATTTTACTAATGCTTGCTTGATATATACACACATATGTACCTTCATATATGGATGCACATACAGCCCTACTTAAAAGTATTTACACAACCTAAATTTTTGTGCATATTGGATTAAAACATGTTTTTATTGTTGTTGTTGGACGTAAGTTGCAAAAAAATTTTTTATTGTCACTTAGTTTAATCTATGCAGAACCAAATAAAAAAAGATTTGGAAAGATAACTGATCATTTCACAAAAATATAAGCAAATGCACTAATGCTTATTAGTTGTCAAAAGTATATACACACAATTTTTTCACGTCAAAAGTGTTTACACGAAACATTAATTTCATTTTCTTCTTCTTAAGTAATGAAGTTTTTAAAACCTTTTTATGCTTATTTAATTAATATTTTTAATATTTAGGTACACTACCTTTGGCATCAATAACTGCCTGCAACCTTGCTGGAATTGATCCAATCAAATTGCGAATCAATTACGCCTGAATATTTCATATTTCTATTATGGTATCACTACGTTTTGGATTTTTATCAATAGTTCTTTGCTGTTTTATGAAACCTCAAGTATTTTCAATGACATTAAAATCAGGGTTCTGTAGAAGCCATAAAAACACAGCATGATTTAACTCTTTTAAAAATTGGTTAATAGTACATTCTTTATGACTTGGTGCATTGTCATGTTGTAGAATCCAGTTATTGATTGGAAAGTGGCTATTTTCTGACGTAAAGACATGGTTATTTAAAATACCAATATAACGGGACTGATTTAAGGTGCCATTTGTCGGTACCAAATCTCCAAATGCATAGCATGATAGACATCCCGTAAAGATCACTATGCCACCTTCAAATCTATTAAGTAGCTGCACTGCTTTATTTTGTTGACGTTGTTGTAAATGCATGAAGTACTTACCAAACGAACCCTAAAATTAAAATACAGATTCATCTGTCCATAACACATTGTACCAAAACTGTATAAGTTTCTTCAAATAATTCAAAGCAAATGGGAGACGATTTGATAGGGTCGTTAGAGTAATACTGACAGTTTTATGCACTACATAGGTGTTCATAATAACAACTTTTAACCTGCGATGCAGTGTAGCATCATTAATAATGTTAGTAATGTTAATAAATAATAATAATTAATGCGAATCAACTTTTGCGATGATGCTGCAATTTTGACAGGTCTTATTGTAGGATTTTCTACGACTACTCCTAATAATCATCTGCATTCCCTTTGATTCATGGCAGTTTTTGGCAGTTATCTTTCCAAATCTTTTTTTATTTGGTTCTGTATAGATAAAGTTAAGTGACAACAAACATTTTTTTGCAACCTACCTCCAACAACAACAACAAAAAACTGCTTTAGTCCAATATGCAGAAAAATTTAGGTTGTGTAAATACTTTTGGCTAGGACTGTATATTAAAAAATTTGTATATACATTATATATATACATATATACATTATATATATACATATATACATTATATATATACATATATACATTATATATATACATATATACATTATATATATACATATATACATTATATATATACATATATACATTTTATATACATATACATACAAATGTTTCCTTTTAAAACAAAGCTCACATTTCGTAAAGGTTACTTAGTGTTGACTATGGTTGAGTTTAAAGAACAGAACCAGAAGTTACAGCACTAATCTTGTTCAATTTATATATTATTTATTTCAGTTTATGTTTAAGAGTCACTTACTACTAATTATATCTCTGATGTATGCTAAAATTTCAGCATTTCTTCAATATCTTATTAAATATAATTCACAATATATGAGGTGATTACTTTTGTGAAGTTATCCATTAAAATGTAGTTCATTTAAGCCAGACATGCCCAAAATTTGTGATTTACAATTGATTTGATTTATAAGTTATTATATTGGATATATTTGCTCCTATGGACCCAAATATGTTGTATGTTACAATTATTTAAATTTTCTTTTCTAATACAACATTTTTTACTGTTAATTTGAAACATATTTACATATAGATTTCGCAGTAGGTGTTAGTGTGACATTTAATTTTATTTTTTTTCTAAAAACAATTACTCTATATATATTACATATCTTTCTTATGTCGCTCTTAGGCATTGTATGTTTATTAATTCTGAATTTTGGATTTTAAAATGTACGAATAAATTTGTAACCCCTAGGGATCTATTTTATTAGCACTACTTAACATGAAACGTTAACGATTTTTAAATATGGAACAATTTCGTGGGTCCCATAAAGCTTAAAATATTGAAAATCTTAGCACTAGAAATCTTTGTAAGAGATTTGAAGACACATTTGCTTAAAAAGTCAACTCTTTTTATTAGCTACTATTGAAAAATTCTAACTTTCACGAATTATTTAAAAATAGTGAACTGGTTTGAATAAGAAATCTAATTAAATTATATCTGTTATTACATTGTAAATAAATACTATATTCTGTTTTAAAATAATATTTGACAATTTGAAGCACACATTAATAATATATTTCTTTTCAATAGGCTCACTACTACGCGCTTTAAATGATTCCTTCACACTTATAGCGGATACTGTGGATGTTGGAGATTCACATACATTTCAGGTAGCGAAGCCAATCAATTCAAAATCACCAGTTTTCCGCGATCTGCAACTGATACACGATTTTGTCCAAAAGACTGGATTGCTTTGCATTATACATTACCCTACCGAAGAGTATTTCGAGGGTACCATCGACATAAGTAAGTTTCATATGCTAAAGCGACTTGAGGTACAAAAAACAAATGTGCTTCAAATAATCGGAATACAACCATTACGTTCTCAACTGGAAGAATTAATCTGTATTAAAAGTTTAAATTGTATTGATGAGATAATAACAAATTGTGGTGGTGATAATTCCAATGGATTCGTTTGGAATGAACTTAGAATGGCTGACTTTAGTTATAATAATTTACAAAAAGTTGATACTTCCCTGGAATTTGCTCAGTATCTACAGCACTTAAATTTACGTCACAATAATCTACAAAGTGTCGATGCTATTAAGTGGTTACCAAATTTGAAAATTCTTGATTTAAGTTTTAATCGTTTGATAGGTGTGCCACAACTTCATGCGGAAGCATATAAGCGTCTTCAAGTGCTTAATATGAGTAACAATTTAGTTGAAGATCTTTTGGGTATAGCCAAATTGAGTGCTCTAACTGATTTAGATTTATCGGATAACTGTTTACTAGAACACACATACCTTTTACCCTTAAGTACCTTAATAACTTTAAAAATTTTAAATCTATATGGAAATCCATTACACTGTCATCCGAAACATCGTCTCGCAACAGCACAATTTCTACACAAAAATTGCGCGAATATGAAATTCATACTAGACTTTGAGCCGCTTTCCAAAAGAGAAAATTCAATCACTGGGACCCACCAAATGCGACATGGGTCAACTTTGAATCGATATTCGACGAAATCAGCAAGTCCCGCAATAAGTTCACGTGCCACGCCATCTTCACACACACCTGCTTCAAGTTTTGGCTCCGTACGTTCATTTTCCTTGCTAAATTCTAATACTGATACGGAATCCTCTATAAATGTTGATCAGAATACAAAAAAGCGTACAATAAAAATACGCACTGTAAATTTTGATGAAGAGTCCACCGTTGATAATATCAAAAACGTACAATCTGAAAACTCTTCTATAAGTGAGGAGCCAAACAACACAAGCACAGCATATTTGGAAGCAAAGGAACAAATTAATATACTGCGTGAAAAGTATGGTGCTGAATGGTTGCAAGCAGGAAACGCTGAAATGATAAACAGCGTTTTGGGTAAGTTATAGAGATGTGTTCTGCGCTTTGACGGTGATTTCAAAGTCAGTTGGTTTGAATTTAGCCTGAAAAAAATCGTTGGTATTCCAGGGCTTTGAGCCTGGATTAAGGGCTTATTTCTTCGGACTAAGTTTTCGAATCAAAATAATGATCAACAATGATTAATTGTTTTGTTAAAATTATTTTATAAAAATAATCATGTTTCCGTTTTTAATATTGTTTTTGAAGACCGACATTATTTAATAACAATATGCTTTCTATCAATTAGCCCATAAGAAACTGAACTAATTAAAATCAAACTAAAATGTCAATTTGCAGAACACATCTGATAATGTCTTGTCATTCATTTTAAATTCTGCAAAATACTTTTAGATATATTTTCATATATTTTCTACACATAGGTATTGAAACAGATGATGATTTGGAAGCACAGGATTCACAAAACATGTTTAAAGAATTTTTAGGTGAACTATCAGAAACAAGTGATATTGGAACAACCGATAAAACATCAACGCCTATAAATTCTAGTCTCCAAGCAATAAATATTGCATCAAATTTAAATAATGATTTAGAATCTTCTAAGGACAATGATACTACACTCTATATGAGTGCAGAAACTACCGTCGAGAATTTGGGAAATATAACAACTGAAACATCACCATTTCATAAATCATTACATGAATCTAATGCACAAATCACTACACATATTGTTGAGGAATCCTTAAATGCTGATGATACTTGTTTAGAAGAAAGCTATAAAGACCGATATTTGAAAAACGTATATACAGCATGCGGTGATAGTGAACCTGAAGGTATTTTTATTATTAAAAATTATTTGATTATAACTTAAATTAAGAAAAGTTATTTTTAGTTTCTGAACCAGAAGACGATGAAGAAACTTACATTGTATATGGTTCAAATCAATCTAAAGCAATTTTCTTAACAATATCTTCAAACTTTCTACGTGAAAAAGATACACTATCTCAAAGGTATAAGAAATTACTAGTATTTATAATCAATAACTTAAAAAAAACATTTCTATAACTACCATTTATTTCTTATATTTAATTATTTCATTAAATACTATATTAAAATTGCATTATAGTTTTTTAAACACAAATTTCTTAAAAAGTTCAGAAATGCTTCTGTTAAACAGTACATCCCCTGCTAAATTTAATTCAGATCAATTGTGAGATAAACCTCTTCACTCGACACTCACAAGAAGTTGCATTAAACTAAGGAATCAGTTGGAGACTTTTGTTGTTGTTGTTGTAACCCGCAGAGATCTGAAAGCAGATAACACGTAAGGATTACAAGACGAGTACATGGATAAGGGAGTGGATAGGTGGGGTTAGAATTAAGGGGATAAAGGAAGTGGGGGACGATATGATTGAAATTAACCAGGGTCCAGCCGAAGAAACCTAGCTACCTTAAGAAAATGAGTCCAAAGGTCGATTAGACTTAAATCAGTGTGTGCATTGGGGCAAGAAAACAGATGAGCGACGTCATGGGGGTAGAGCTGCAATTTGGGCACACGTTAGGAATGGACGTGTTTATGCGTGACAAATAACTGTTTAGCACATGGCTATAACCTGATCACAATTGAGCTAGAACAGTTCTTACTGCACGGGGGAGACTACGTTCATCCTAGGATATATTAGGCAGAGGCCTATTGAGAACTTTGTTGGGAGTCAACCTAGGTTTCGAAAAAGATACTGCATCTTATCACTGTATGTAGTGATATTAGTCCACGTTTGTATTCGACCTCACTGATGTTAGCTCCATTGCAATATTGGTCGATATGGTTATAGTTGGTAAGGGATCCACGGATGCATCGTGGAGGGAAGGCTCTACTAGCCATGGCACCATTAGGATATCCATCTGTGTGGCACGCAAGGAGAAATTGCTTGGACAGGAGTTGGTTGTGTTTCTTTACAAAAAATAGTTTCGATTCCGCATGAAGGTGGTCAACATGCAACATACGAAGGCAGCTGGTTGCAATTCGTAAAGCTGTGATTCCAAAAACGACCAGGTCTACGTCCCGGGTCTACTCGTTGAAGACGACCAAGCGTCGTTCAACATCCCACAAAGGGGTCATACAAGCAGGTGACCTTTGTAACTATAATCAACACATCATATTCGCAAAATATTTCTTTGAAAGATTGTGAAATGATGTAGTGCCGAATGTTTTTAGCTAAGACTTAAGCAAGTGAAAAGTCGATTAAAATCTTTACAGCCTAGTACCATTTGTTCGTGTGAAATAAATTTTTTTTTGCTCATTTTCAGAATTCATTTATGTTTTTGTGCATATACAATAAGAGCTGTTTACATTGTCTTAATGTAAATTTTTTTTATTAATTATCGCTAACCGACGTTGGATGATTCTGAAGCATAAACGTAGTATTACATTTATTTATCTACTGACGTTGTAACTTCTTACAAAATAAATTAATTATTTTAAAATTGTCCCGAATTAACCCACTATGTGTTCTGAACTGAATGTTTTACAAAATGATTGTAGAATAACTTTTGTTATTCTATATGTATTCGAAAAATAAGTCTTTATTTTAATGTTGTCACGTATGATTTACTCAATTTTATATACGGTTGTAAAGTATACATTATTAATTTGTATAAAATGAATCAGATATTGGCATATATGGCTCACTCCTACTGAACTGTGAGTCTTGCCTTAACCTATACAATCAAGTGCTGTACAAATCCACTACATTGAAAAGAAGAGTAAAATGTAAAAATAATATAATATATTAAAACACAGACTTACGATATCTTAGGCTTGTACTAAGGCACCAAATAATAGTCGCGAGGACCACAACGAGCTATAATACTAAGACGAAGAAATTATTATATAATATGTATTACAATGACAGTACTCACTGTCACATAATAATTATAATATCTGCTGTTCTATTGTTTATATTGTAGTCTACTATGCTATTATATATATTATATAATTTCAGTATGCTGGATTATACATTAAATTTAAATATTGAGGTATTTTTACTTTGTATAGATTTCTAATTATATATTTTTTTTATTATGTTTTACAGGACTAGAACAAAATGGAGCTTGAAAATTTTAGAATCATGTGAGCGTGTGAAATCAAACACTCTAAGAATACATTTTGATACAGTAAAAGTTGATAAACAGTCACGAATATATACAGTGGAAGATGATTTATGTAAGGTAAATGAATACTTCAAGTCTTAAATGCTTAAGTGCAGCAATGGCAAAGTGCAATGGTGTTTCTATAAAGGCGTGATAAGTATTAAGATTTGTGAACTTTTAGCATATCCAGATGTTTTAAACGAACAACATTACATAAGAAAAATAAATTAAAATCGCCCTGCCTGCCAGGGACGATGGCACAAGTGCTGTACATTCCCCATCGCTGCGTTAATACACTAACGGACCTATTCTGTGCACTTGACAGATTTGTCAAATTCTTTAATAAAATTTTTGATTTTTATAAAGCAGAAAACTTTTTGGTATTCTGGACACATCTTGACAAATTTCAAAGCTCAAGTACCTAGTGCTTCTCACCACACTATGGTGTAAAATGTTTGGTATAGAAAACTGTTCGTAATTGTTCGTAACTGTTCGTAAAAAATGCTTGTAAAGAGCACATATTTTAAGTTGCCAAAAGCATTTTTCATGCATTCAAATAACAATAAAAAATATGCTTCTAAAGAGCGTATATTTTAGTTAAAAATATTTGTCATACATGCAAAAAATAAAAAATGCTTAAAAAGAGCATATTTTAATAGTTGTCAGCATTTGTAGTATTGACAACTAACAAGGAAAAGAGCTTTTTATTTATGTCACAGAATACCAAAACCTTTACAGCAGTTAATTTTGACAAGTGTCAATGTTTGACAAGTTTATAAAGTGCACAGAATAGGTCCGTAAATATATATCAATTTTGAAACAATATTGTGGGCATTATAATTCTAAATTAAATGATTTTTAATGTAAATTTTTGTTCAGAGTCTTTGATTTTTCAATTGATTTGAAAGTTTTTTAATTGTTTACTTTATTTTATATATCGACTGATTTATAGAATATAAATATGTACTTAGTTATTGCAATTAAGCATATAATGTATAACTAATTAAAATATATCACTATATTTCCAGGAACTGGAAAAGAAATTAAGAAATATACTCTCCCAACGTGATCTCACTGAAATGAATCAAACTCTATACCACTGCGTTAATTGTTCGTGTCAATTTTCACATGAAAATAGGAACCTCAGTACAAATAATCAAGGTAAATTCATTTTATTTAAATCAATACATACGAATTTTATTTTTGACATTTACTGATCTGTTTCACAGATGTACGTTGTCCCGACTGCAAAAGCAAATTTGTTGCTGAACTACATGAACTGCCAAAGTCTTATGAAAAAAAAAATCAAGATGATAACAACATATCACCAGCGTCCACTGCTGGAGAGTCACCCGTAATGACAGCACCAAAACCTTTTGAGAAAAGTCTTTTGCAGCATACTGAGGAGACGAATAGTATAGGTAAACAATATATTCCTAGTATTTAAAACATTTAGTATGCAGTATTTATTCTATTTTATATATTTATTTTAAAAAAAGATTTTCTTTTGGTGTTGGGTATTATCAGTGAATGGTATATTTATATTAAAGTTAAAGTGTTAAGTCATCAGTATATATAGTAAATGAAATCAATCAAACTGAAATCATCATCGCTCCCACTTCCAACATTTATATATTCATTAATTCAAAAATATATATTAACACTAAAACCAGTACCGTAAAACACCTTCTCAGTTAAACTGGATTTATTCCTAAATCTTCGACTTTAAAGTTTAATTGTAACGAATGAATCTAAAACTTATTATTGTAGAATTTAAATTAACTTTATTTTATTGTAAAATGATGATCTCTTTTTGTAAATTAGTGGTTAAAAGTATAAGAGCAATTTTTCTCTACATCGAATAAATGGTTCATACTATCGAATCAATGGTTCACACTATGGAACCCCTAAAACGAATAACTTTAAAAATATATCCAGTTCACAACCCAGATATTAATACATTTTCAAAAATAATACGCAAGTTAAGTCAAGATTTCAGAAGTTGAATGAATTCCTCGATGCCATTTGTCTGAGTATGCCAAAAGGCATAAATGTTAATTTATTTTTTACCAATATGTCTCTCAATATGTCTCATAACTTTCTTACGCATACAGCAATTAATTAGTGCTATTTAAAGCATTAATTTCAGGTCGTTAATAGTAAAATATTTAACTATAAAATAAATATTTTATATATACTTCTTTATAATTAAAGAAGTTATCAAAACATAAGAATATGGTAATTATCTACTTTTCTGGAATATTTGCTAAAATATATACTTTACAGGGTTTAGGCATTTTTTTTAAATATATTTAAAATTTTAAGTTTTAAATGAGACATATTATGTATAAGAGACAGAGTATGTACTAAACTTATTATTATTACATTTATCTAAAATAATTATATATATATTTCATTCATGGCCATTTTGTAACTCCAATTGTTTTGTCTAAAGATTTGATGATTTCATATTAACTTTATACTCTGATTGATTATCACTTTAACTGTGATTTGATATATATTATATATAAATAATTTTATTACCAAGAGTAGAGTATATTTATATTAACATGCAGATAATATCAAACTAATTATAAATATATATACATAATTTCATCTATCAACTTATTTACAAATGTAAGTATAAAAATTAATATAAAGATAAATATAAAAATATAAACAAAAATAAAAGCATAAATAAAAACAAAACGTAAATATTAAATATAAATATAAATATTATAAATTAAATTATATTATATATAGTTATAGTATATATACATAACTATATATATATATATACATATATATATATATATATATATATATATATATATATATACATAACTATAATTATAAATATAAATATATTTAAAAATATATATATAAGTATAAATATAAATATAAATATAAATATATATATATATATAAATATAAATATAAATATAAATATAAATATATAAATATAAATATAAGGATATTAAATATAAATATAAATATAAATATTAAATATAAATATTAAAAATAAATATAAATAAATAAAAATAAATATAAATATATAAAAATAAATAAAAATAAATAAAAATAAATAGTAATAAATTAAAATAGATAAATATAAATAAAAATAAATAACAATAAATAAAAACAAATATAAATAAATAAAAATAAATTAAAATAAATAAAAGTAAATAAAAAAATAAAAGAAAATAAAAATAAATATGAATAAAAATATATATAAATAAAAATAAATATAAATAAATAAAAATAAATATAAATATAATTATAAATAAAAATAAATATAAATAATAATAAATATAAATAAAAATAAATATAAATAAAAATAAATAAATATAAATATAAATAAAAATAAATATAAATAAAAATAAATAAATATAAATAAAAATAAATATAAATAAAAATAAAAATAATTAATAAAAATAAACATAAATAAAAATAAATATAAATAAAAACAAATTTAATTATATTTAGTAAAATATAAATGTAAATAAAAAATAAATATAAATATAAACTTATAAACTTATAAATATAAACTTATAAATATAAACTTATAAATATAAATATATATAAACATAAATATTAATTTAATAACATTGTCCTATAACTATTTATAATTAATATAATATTTGCATATTAAATTTATATTATATTATAGTAAAATATAAATGTAAATAAAAAATAAATATAAATATAAACTTATAAACTTATAAATATAAACTTATAAATATAAACTTATAAATATAAATATATATAAACATAAATATTAATTTAATAACATTGTCCTATAACTATTTATAATTAATATAATATTTGCATATTAAATTTATATTATATTATAGTAAAATATAAATGTAAATAAAAAATAAATATAAATATAAACTTATAAACTTATAAATATAAACTTATAAATATAAACTTATAAATATAAATATATATAAACATAAATATTAATTTAAAAATATAAATATAATTATAAATATAAATATAAATATAAATATAAATATAAATATTAATATAAATATAAATATAAATATAAATATAAATATAAATATAAATATATTTTGTCGTATATATAAATAAAATTTTTTATTTAAATACTATATTTAATTCAAAAATTTATTTGACGGCATTAGCTTTCAAAATTTTGTACTAATTATATTAACTTGTGTATATAGCTAAATATTTATATACATATAAATGTAAGACTTGTGTTTATAAATGTATATGTAAATATGTATTTATATATATATTTATATTTTATATTTTTATATATTTATATATATGTAAATATTTCACCCATTTTTCTTTCCATTCTTATGACTATTTATTTATTTATTTATGATATTAATATTTTATATTTTTATGTATTTCTATATATGTATATATGTATATCACACATATTTCTTTTCATTTTTATATAAATATGTGCATAATGAATAAATAAGTATGATAACATAACATCATTGCAAAATCAAAAATTAAAAACCTTCTTACATGAAATATCTTATAAATCTCGATAATGATTACAGTTATTAAAGTTCGAATCATTCAAATCAAATAAAAATATAATTATTGTAAAATACGTTATTTTTATAAATGAAATGAAAACAATAAAATATTTTTAAAGTCGTTAATGTTGACTCTTCACTAATATACGTAAGATAAGTGTAATAAAAGATACAAGTATCTTTTTACATAAACAAATATACCATATATATGAATGTTATAGTTATTTTTAGTATATATTTTTAATTTGAAGTGCTGCTGAGAACGTGAAGATTTTGGTTTAAATGTTTTTATTAACCCCCAAAAAAAAAAAAAAAAAA
>NC_051848.1:88558743-88591172 GCF_002237135.1 Teleopsis dalmanni | reverse complement strand
ATATGCATGTATGTATATAATATATATACGAGAATAAAAATAAAATGTAAGAAAAATAAGATTCAATATTAATATAACATAAATATAATATATATAAATAATAAAAATATATGTGAGTAAATACAAATGTAAATGTAAATAGAATAAAAATAAAATGTAAGTATAACAAAATATAATATAAATATATTAATAATACAATGTATATATAAAATATAAATTACTTGATATGTAAATGCAACATAAATATAAAATAAATTCAATATATGTAAAAATAAAAATAAAAATAAAAATAAAAATAAAAATAAAAATAAAAATAAAAATAAAAATAAAAATAAAAATAAAAATAAAAATAAAAATAAAAATAAATATAAATATAAATATAAATATAAATATAATTATGAATATGGATATGAATATAAATATACATAAGATAGTTTTATTACTAAGAGAATACTATATTATATTAACTCGCAGATAATAATATAAATTTAATTATAAATATATATGCCTATACATTTTAATTAAATTATTATCTTATGATCAATATATAAAAACAATATAATGAAATCAATGAAAATGTATATTCATAATGCTGCATATAAATTTGTAGATATTTATATAAATTTACATTTACTCTCACATTATTTTAAGTTTTTTATATAAAAATAAATTAAATATAATATTTAATGTTTAATTTTTTTCTCTTTTTCACTTGCATGCGCTACAAACAACTAACAAACCGTTTTGTGCATTTATCTTAATTGTTTTTTGTTTAAATTAAAAAAATTGTGGTACAAAGGTAAAGGACCATCAAGGCTTATTGCTCATAGTGCACAGAAAAGTAGGAGTTTGATGCAATCCTTAAAAAGTTAATATCACATGTCTTTGTATAAAATTTTAATCAAATATCACGAGTTGCATTGATCATTACTGTTAGTTTGGCCCGTAGTTTACATTAAAGACCTATTTAAAATGCTTGTTAATGCTTTCAAAATTATTAAATTTCTTCTAGTAAAAAAAGTGATATGAAGATCAATGTTACTCCTGCTTAAAAAAATTATTTTACAAATGTATTTATTGTACAAAAACTTTTTAAAATATTTTTTTATTTATTTTTATTTTAAAAGGCTCTGCCAATTCATTAAATGAGTCATCGTCGTGCTCCAAAATCACAAACTCTCAAAGCTCCTTCGATACCAATCAATCCGTTGTTGGAAGCTCCAACACTGACAGAGAAAATGATTTTAAATCAAACTGTGAAAGCGATGTAGATATAATATCTAATCCAAGTCAGTCAAGTATAGAAGTTTTGGATCAAGCAAACAACGCTAGTCGTAAATCATCTGAAGAGCGTCGTTTGCTACAAATACCAATTCTTGAAACAATTGATGACAGTCATAAGGAAAATGAATCAATACAAAATGTGGATGCTGGAAATAAAAATATAGAATGTAATGATGAGAAATCACAACCATCAACGAAATTAAAGTCAAAATCACCAGTCACTGGCCATTTAGGACATTTCAATTTGACTGAAAGTAGTTCGTCGGGATCTGTAACAGATAGTGTATGCACTGCATATGAACAACAGCAGCAATTAGTTGACAAAACTATTGCAACAGATCTTTCAACACAAAATAGTCCAAAAAAAACTTCAATACAAAATTTTTTATCTGAAGAAAGTGGACAACATGCACCGACCAATATTAGTAAATACAATAACAATAATAATAATGAAAAGGTTAACGAAACGAATGGTACTTCCAAAAAAGAAGAATCCGGCATATCGTCTATGTTTGGTGGTAAATATATATGCTTATATAAAGTAAAATTTTTTTTTACATATATTTTATATGTATATATATTAGTGTGGCCGTTATTTACGAATGTGTTCAAATTCTAGATGCCACCCCCTAAATTTATTCGAATACTCAAAAAACTACTAAATGTGAAGTTTTAGACTAATCGAATAATGTTTAGAGGTCGCTCATCGACCTTAAACTTCGGAAAAATGCCATTTTTTACTTTTTTCAAATTTTTTCGCTCCCATCTCGCGTATTTTTCACCATTGCTTATTTGTACCAAATTAATATTATTCTTTAACATATTAGCTTTCAAATAAGGTAAAAATCAATCAATTTCGTCCACAATTAACTAAATTATCACTAAAATAAGAAATCATACTCGACGTTTATTGAAGCTTTCAAGAGCAGCATAAATATGGGAGTAAATACGAGTACGTATGAGCGCAAGCACAGTTTCTTGGACACAAAATGGTACAATATAATATTTGAAGACAATCAAATACTTTCTCACTATATATAATTGTCCACACTTGATTTGAATAATATGCACAAAATAGATTAATAAATACAATAAAAGGAAAGGAGTCCTTAAGTAAACAAAAGAAATTCTCTTAGGTGTTAAGGATGAAATAACAACTTTTTGTTACAAAGAACTACAAAAATCAATTTGCAGAGATGACTATAAAGAACTATTGGAACTAATTATCATCTCTTTGGGAGAAAGTTCATTACCAATATTCCGTGACCCTGAACCAATGCACCATGCTCGTTGGATGTCCAAAGCCCTTTACTGTTTAAAGATATATTTATTTCGAAATGAGTTCACATTGTCATCTTTCGAAGAGCAAAAGCTAAAAGAAATCTGTTTGTTCATAATACATGTTTGCGTAAAATATTGGTTCAAATGTGTTATAGCATCAGAAGCAGCTTACCAAGATTTTTGTTTTATAAAAGATATGTATAATTATAGATGTATTGGTAAGACAATATCTGAGGCTGCTATTAAGAAGATGTGTAACCATTTATGGTATTTATCCGATGAATGCATTGGTCTATCATTTTTTGATGACAACATTCCAATTAAAATTAAAAAAATAATGGCAGATAAGTTAAAAAAATTATATCAATGAATGTTGAAGTAGATAGTGGTGATAACAATGAAAGCCACGACAATGGGGACGATATTAAAAAAGACGGAGAAAAACGAATTCTTTTGAAGACGGAGAATGTAACCGATTTTTTATCGAAATCACTAGAGGATTTTGTGACAGCATATACCATTAACTTTTTTTAGCGATTCAATATATCTACAGATTTCTTGAACCTAGAACCAGAAAAATGGAACCAACACACAGATTATGTACACGCGTTAAAAGTTGTTCACAGTATAAGACCTGTTAATGATACGGTAGAGCGAAGAGTAAAACTTTTCGAAGAATTTAATAGAGTCCTTGGTAAAAATGAGCAAGATAAACAATATTTATTGCAAGTAATAACAGATTATAGAAAGACTTTTAAAAAGTCAAATAATAAATAAATTTAATATTTTTTTTAAATAAATTACTTAAGGACTCCTTTCCTTTTATTGTATTTATTAATCTATTTTGTGCATATTATTCAAATCAAGTGTGGACAATTATATATAGTGAGAAAGTATTTGATTGTCTTCAAATATTATATTGTACCATTTTGTGTCCAAGAAACTGTGCTTGCGCTCATACGTACTCGTATTTACTCCCATATTTATGCTGCTCTTGAAAGCTTCAATAAACGTCGAGTATGATTTCTTATTTTAGTGATAATTTAGTTAATTGTGGACGAAATTGATTGATTTTTACCTTATTTGAAAGCTAATATGTTAAAGAATAATATTAATTTGGTACAAATAAGCAAAGGTGAAAAATACGCTTGATGGGAGCGAAAAAATTTGAAAAAAGTAAAAAATGGCATTTTTCCGAAGTTTAAGGTCGATGAGCGACCTCTAAACATTATTCGATTAGTCTAAAACTTCACATTTAGTAGTTTTTTAAGTATTCGAATAAATTTAGGGGGTGGCATCTAGAATTTGAACACATTTTTTTGGCCCCATACATATTACGGCCACCCTAATATATATATATATATATAAAATATTATTATATATTTATTTAGATATTATTTAATAAAAAGATAATGTTAGTTGACGTATTCATCATAAACTGTTTGAATATCGTTATATTGAGAAAAGGATACACTTGGAACCAGGGCGAACATTTTGTACTCGAGCATTTTAATGTTTACGTATATTCATGCTCGAGTATATAGTGCTTGATCATTTGCTATTATATATATTTGTATAAAAAAAAAACAAAAATAATATAAAGTATAGAACAGATTTGTTGTTTAAATAACTCAACTTATTCATCTTTCAAGTGTTTGATCCAAATGTTCAAATTCGTCAACAATCGAAATAATTCATATAGAAAAGAGAAAATAACAATTTTTATTTCAATAAATTCAATTAATATTTCAGTTTTTACTTTTTTGTTTAGCCCTCTTCCAATCAACCAACATACTCATGTCAAGTTCTAAAAAATTAATAGACATCGAAGCTACTTCGAATATACAATCTGGTGCAGTTGAAACCCCACCAAGCCCGACAAGACCGTTTAAATTTAATTACACAGATTTCAATGATGTGGACCATCGGTTGAAATTGTATTTTTATCAAACAAAATTCGAAGCAAGTGGTGAACATTTCAAGTGGCTAGCACGTGGACGTATATATAATGAAAATACCCATACATTATTTGATGGTTTAGTAGTTATGACAACGATAAAGTGTTATGTGATGGAAGCATTTGCAGCGGAAAATGATGACGTGTCTAAATGGCTGAGACAAGTGTTGAGTGCAACTGTCGATCGCTTAGAAAGCATACAACTACTGCCATGGAAGATTGGTTTATCATTTCGCATACGAGATTTTGGTGGATTTCTGCTATTATTACAGGACATACAACGCATAGACAGTTTACTATTGTGTTTTCAAAGTAAGTTCGAGTAGTGATAACAAAAACGTTATACTTATTAAAATATTACTTTTTCATAAATAATTTACAGATAACGCTTTACCAACACAATGTGAACTAAAATATCCAACAGCAGACGAGATTACGAATCGTCTTAATGTTGCTGTAAGGGGTGAGAAACTGAAAATGTGCTCCATATTGAATTCTTGTGAAGTTACCATGGATAAAGCTAAACGTAGCTTCAATACCTGTACACTTCTGACCACTGACACAACACTTTATATCACATCAGAAAATTTTGGTTGGCTATCACTGCAGACGAATAGTGGCGATTTTGACGATTTCGATGTCAAAATATGTATTTCACAATTTATGAGCAACTTGGTGGACATAGAGTATCATGGTGAAAATGTTTTTTCTATTAATTTTCTAGACGAAACACAAAACAAGTGCGAATTGTGGACATGTAAATTTGAAACAAAAGAAAATGCTGAATTTTGTATGGCTGCGATAGGACAATCGTGGGAATTGCTTTTTGGTGTGCCATTGTTTTGTGGATGAAATGAGAAATATATGTAAAGTGTCGTAAGAAGATATACTAATACACTAAAATTAATGCTATATAAGTTATTTTAATAGATTGTACATAATGTGGAAAACATATGATAGAAATTGAAGCTTTAAGCATATATTTAAAAAGAAAAAGCAAACAATCACTTTGCTTATATATAAGAAAAATAAAATAGATAGAATTTTAATACGAAATCCAAAGTCTGTGAACAATAGGTAAACTATTTGCTAAATTTCAATAATCGATACTTTAATATTTTGACTAAATCCAAACACTTTTTTACTTATATAATTACGAAGTAATAAATTATTCCGTTTATTATTATTGTTTTCCTTTTTTAAATGTAAATATACAGTTTTTAACTTTAAATTTTTTTATTGCAATTTCACTTATATATATAATTTAGAGAATAACTCTAATAATTGAAATACATTATAAACTATGTTTGAAATATTTAAACAATAATTTCTACTATTTCTAATATAATGTTTCAACAGTTAATGTAATAGACAATAACTAACAAATGTTACTATATATATTTAAGATTGAAAAATTATAAATTTTTTCAAGTTTTATATCTATGTATATATATATATATATATAATGTTTTCTTCATGATATTTGTTAGTATATAACCAAAATTATACATTTTTTGCAAAATAGTGTGTGCTTTGAAGTATATTATTTATTTTTATGAAAACTGTAAGTCTGTGGGGTAAGGAAAGAGCATATCCAGATTTATATATTAATAGTTTGAAGAGTTTAGTGTATTAAAAATTTTGTTTATTCATTTTTATTTTTTTTTTACTGCCAGCGCTATCACACTTTTAATAATTTAATAACAATATTTTTATTATTCATTATCGATATCAGCCTCTCACCATTGACATGTTTGTTTTTGCTTAAAGCTCAACTAGGGACAGCAGCTGGCATCTTATTTGTCACTCAATTGTTCAGCAATCCAGTCGATGTTGTCTTCAGAGTAACGTGGATCGGACATAGAAAGTGCTGTTCGTTTAGAAGTATAATAGTAAAACACGGACACTATAAAGAATAATTGAAATTTTATGTAGTTTTCCTTTTATATACTATATTGTGGAATTTATAACGTAACTAGGTCTATATTAAGCACTCGCTGTAGCTAGTGTGATAATTATCAAGGAATAGCTGTCTTGGCTGACAGCTATCAAAACACAAATTGCATCAGGTAACATTGATTTGTATGTACATGAGCTGAATAAGTTTGGTCAAGGTGAGCAGGTACACCCAGTGCTAACAAAAAAGCCGCACTCTAAACACTCAATCACTTCTCAGTTTTGTTACCTGGAGTTTCTCCAAATATTTTTCGATTCGTCTAATTTTATTTTTTTTAAGCTAATGTAATAATTTTGAACAAAATTGCATACTATTTTTTTTTATAACTGTTATATAATTAGAAGGATTTTTTTCCCCGAATCACATTTATTTCACAGAATTTTTAATAATATGCAAAATTGAATAAAAAATTAATATTAATTATAAAAACGAGAAACTTCATTTATCATAAACTGATCGAAATTGTCTTGCATGGCAATGTAATATTGCTATTATTAATTTAAATTAGTACTTGACAGTACCACGTTTAGCCCTGATTACACATTTTAACCAATTGGACATCGAATTATAAACAGCCTTTAAATATTCGTCTGTAATGTCTTCGAACTATACATTTTCTATTGTTTCTCTTAACTTCACCAGGAGAGGTTGAAGAGGAGGGCTGTTTGCTGGCCTATCTAATGATCTAATGCCCAATTGGTCCTTCAAAATGGTAATATATCGTTTAAAAATATTCATATTTATTGAAGTCAACAAATTACTCGCAACACGCGATCGATGGCAGTGTGTAGAATCGTCCTAAAAAATCGCGTCTTCATCTAGCTCAGTTATGGATTCAACGCTAGACAAAACTGCAGTCAGAATCATACGATCTGCTCATGCAGTGGTGCATTTTGTCTTCCTCGATCCTTCTTTCCTCTCTACCTCTTCCGCTTCACGATATTTTTTCAAAAATCGACGCACTGAGCTGTCATTGAAATGGGTTTGAGCTGCTATTTTGCGAATGGACTCATCTCGTTCAGCTAGTGCAATAAATTTGCTTTTTCCTTAACGGTTAGCTGTTTTCGTTTGGACATGCTTTTTATTGTGCCTCCAATAAAGAAACTCTGTTCAATGTAATTTTACCAACTGTTATGTCTAATGCAAAAACTAAGTGCAAAACATGTAAAAGGATTCCCAAAAAAAGAATTTGATGCATAGAATGGCATTTGGGACAACTCTTACATAGATATGTCAAAACTTCATGATTTTAAGAAGAGCAGCTTTTCCTGTTGGCACTGGGTGTATATATTCTATTGATTTCGAGCTAAACTGGGAATTGAAGATGAAAATGAAAAGGCAGTTTATTGCTGAAGTAGAGCTAAGGGATTTCATGAAGGGACTATGATGGGATTAAGGTGTTATATATTTCTTTAAAATAGTACGCTTTTGCAAAAAGTTAATTGCGATTAAATTGAAAAAAACTTTTAATTAAAAAAGGTGCTTAACACTCTAAATATGCGCACAAAATTGATTGTAATTATCTACAGGAATGCATGGGTTTCTATTCGATGTTTCCATACTTCTACTAGGACAATCCTAAAATAAATTGTGCATATTGGAATTTTCAACATACATATATATTTGGTAGCACAAAATGAAAGGAAAACAAACGGAAAAAACAGACTGCATAAACCGCTTGTAAAATATAAGTAGTATATATATAATATATAAATTATATATTATATATAAATACAAGTAAAATATGTATAAATCTATATATATATATAATTTATCTACTTAAAAAAATGTCCTTAAAGCACTAATCCTAAACTCAACCCATTCACACTTTCGATTAGCACTTTGTAGAATGACTTCCACATTTAAAGGACACGAAACTCGGATAAGAGGATAAAAATCCCTTATATCAACACACAAAACATTTCGAACTACGAAATAGGCAAAAAATTTATATCGGTCTATAAATACTAGATCGGACAAAAATAACTTTTTAATACTGTGTTTAATCTGAAATAGGGCAATTTAATTATTAAGGTGCGCAAATAAGATTTGGGTCTAGACTCTGTTAAATTTAAAACAAAAGTGATTGTGATATTGTGGAAATGGTCCTTTGCAAAGACTGTGAAGAACACAGTCGTAGTTGCGAAACTTGTATTAAGTGTTGCAATTGAAAGTACATGTCAGGTCACTTAGGTATTTTTCCAAAAAAAAAAAATCGATAGTCGTTAGAAAAGAGGTACTGCTGGACTGATCTGTTCACCTCTTCCAAATGCTCCTCTTATATATTACACAGGGGGATGCGAAGAACATATTAATTTTTTTAAAGCCTAAAGTGGTGCGTATCACAAAAAAGGCTAAAAAAATACTGCATCAACATCGTATCAACACCCATAACCATAAAATCCTAGAGCGATGTGAAAGTAAAAGCATACAAATAGTACACATTTCGGACACATCTTAAGGATATCTTTTAAGATGGACACAAGATATAATTCGAGTCAATGAAATTTATTCCCCAAAACACTTCACGTTAGGATTTCTACAGTTAGCCGCGATTTCTGTCTAACATTGGACAGAAGATATACTTGCCTAGAGAATATAACAATCAAAAAACTATCTTGTAACTATGCTTTATAGGCAAGTAATTAGATCTTAATGACTTTATGGCTGTGCTACTTATGGAAAAGCTGCTCCTTCCACCATTAGAAATCTTTATTAGAGTATTGTACTGAGACATGCCTATATTAAGAACTGCATGATATGTCAGAAATGAAGATATACACAAATATTTATGAGTCGAGGGTTTGCAAAAGTATATCAAGGACAGAGCGCTGAAATATTTTTAATTCTGCTCACAATAATTCGGAATTGCACTCTTTTAAATCAAATGCAATATGTATTTCCCCAGGAAGATATGCTGGGCTATACTTAAACCATACTTCTATAAATTCAACTGAATAACTTATTATCAGAAAAATACCCAACTGGTCACAGACATTATTGTATAAAAATGATGTAGACACAAACTCGCGTTTCATTAAGCAAAGAAGAAGAAGAAAAGCAAGCCATGGCACACCTCAATCATACTTCAAATACATTAAAGGGATTGACGGAGAAGAGTAAGGAGTGAGATATTGGAGAACTCAATTTTAAGCTCATGATGAATAGAGACGAACGCTATAAGAGATAAGAGCTCCAAACAGGGCCATGATATGGGATTGTATGAGTGAAGAGTCTTACGTTTATAAAAATAAATTTTTATTATTCAAATTTGAACATACCTATTCTTTGCATAAAAACCAAAGCTGTCAATGTACTAGGCCATTCTGCGGTTGGTTGCCACACTGTGTTGTAAATGATCCAAAAATGTTGAGAAGCTGATAGCAAAAAATATGTTAAAATGGTAAATAGGAAAAATTTACAATTTCTCAGGATGATGTGCGAAGCTCCAACCTGGAATAAATATATATATTTACACGTAAATCAAATCTCTATAAATAACTTATTAATTACCTTATAAACACAGGTCGAGTGCACAGCGTATGTAAAGAATAAATACTCGCAAATAATAAAGACGTCTTGTGTACTAAAATACGTAAGAAATAACAATCAATTCTTCCAGGTCATCACCATAGAGCTATAGATTTTACTTACACAAACATCAAGGTAGTCAATGGGAGTTTTTCGCGTAACATAAATGAAGCGAATGTGTTGAAAAATAGATCCGCCAATAAAAAGGAAAATTGAAAACATAACAGAAAGGAGTAGCGTTTCAAAGTGAGCTTCATTATTTCTCCGATTTTTAATTCACAAAATCAAGTTAAAATGATATTGAAAAGTTTTGACTGTGTTCCTACTTGTTCGTTCTTGTAACAGATGCAAGGATTTGTTTTTACTTACTGACGTCAAAGGGAATGCAGCCTTTTGACATTTTGCAGGACTCGCCAAATCGACGCATGAGCAGTAAGTAAGGCACTGCATAAACTTTTTTGAAAATTAAATAAAAACGACCATTTATCTTTCACACCCCCACAAAAAATCGTATCTCCTGTATACAAGCAACTCCAGCGCATAACAAGTGGGAAGTTGGATTCAAAGTGCTCTTACGTTTTCTGATTAGCAAAAATTAGCTCGTGAAAGAAACTTTAATAAATGTTTTTAGAGCTTAATAAATAAAATTTTGAAATACCAACAACAATGGAAAAACGTTGGCAAGTAACATTGGTAAAACAAGATAAGCCGTTAAAGCAAACGTAGTATTGATATCTTCTCAGAAGCTTTGAGGTGTAGCATCTGTAATGAAGTGTAATGGCTTCAAATTATAATACAAACAATTTTGGGCTGTAATAGGATTACAGGTCTCTACCAATGCACAACCCTTACGAAATACATTCACTTTTATATAAATATCATTTACAATCTTAATAGAATTTGATCCTTCTTTTCTCAGAATATGGCAATCATAATGCATTGTATTAAAAATTATCGAGAAAAAAATAAAAGAGACATAGCTCCATTCTAAATCCCTACAGTCTACTCTAAGAAACATTGACTATATCTGTCTTAAACTTAGCTGTCAATAGATCCACGGTTAAGAGAGCATCTAATCATATATACTGACGGCTTTTTCTGGCGGAGGTGATTGCTATTAGGGAAACGATAATGTATTGAATAGAAATACTTCCCACATACTATCAGACAAATAAGCTGCTTTAAAGTTCTTGAGTTTACTATAATTTACAAGCAGGACAGTTCTTAACTGCTAGACATCTCTGAATGAGCTTTCGACGTAGGATATAATTTACGATGGAATGTAAGCGTTTTCTGATATTTTCTACATGATTATTATTAGACCTTTCTGTGATTAGTTTGGGTGAAGTCTGTTTGGAATCTGTGTCATTATATTCGTTATAAAAGAGATAATTATTTAAAAAAATTACCACTCCAATTTATTTAATGAATACAGTTATGAACAGCCACAAACTGCAGCACATGAGAAGAATACATGATATAGAATAATGGTATTAATTGATGGTCACATAAAAATTGAGAGAACGCTAAGGTCGCGAAGGTGATTACCAATCTCGGCAATAGTTAGACAATACCTGGAGCAGACTATACAATGGAAAAAGTTTTAATTTGGATAGAAGGGCAAAAGTCTTGGTCAAAAACATCGATGTTATACAGCTTGAATGGGTACCCAGGGTTGAATATGGGTATACATACATATATAGTAATGGGTATAATATGAATAAAAAATTGAAAACACAAATTTTAAAAACATTTATTCCTATTTTAAACACAAAACTCATTGAACAGACCTTAAATTCCTTATAATTTTTGATAATTTTCTTTAAAAGAATTTTGTATGTAGTGTTTTCTCTTATTATGTGAGTTTTTTTCGTGGTTTGAAAGAAAATCACAATTTATTCAATATTCAATATGCTAATCGTACGAGCTGGTATTGCAAATAAGTACATCACATAATTCAAAAATTAGTATGTTATTAGTTTTGTATTAAAATATTCTTATAGTGTATAGAAATGGTTTTTAATTCTGTCAATGTCAATCATAAAAAATCTATATATATAAAAATAAATTGCATGTTTTAAGTAATGTGAAAGCATAAATATACATTAAGACCGAAAAGTTTTCGGAAATTCTCATTTAAAATTCGCGCGCTGTATATTTTTCGATATTTTAAGTTTATGTAGTTTGGCAGCAATTAAGGCCAATTACTATGCCAAAAATGAGCGCGATCTGTCAGACAGTTCGTTTACGGCAGCTGTTGAAACCAGTTCACCTCAGTAGTGCGTTGCGAAAAAAAACAATGGAAAAAAATATTGAACAAAGAGTTTGCATCAAATTTTGTGTTTCGAACGAAATTTCGTGTGCAGAATCGTTGCGAATGCTACAAAAGGCTTATGGGGAATCAGTTTTATCGAAAACTCAAGTTTATGAGTTTTACAAAGCCTTTCAGGACGTTCGTACGACCGTCGAAGACATTTCGCAACGCACTACTGAGGTGAACTGGTTTCAACAGCTGCCGTAAACGAACTGTCTGACAGATCGCGCTCATTTTTGGCATAGTAATTAAGGACAGTGCTGCCAAACTACATAAACTTAAAATATCGAAAAATATACAGCGCGCGAATTTTAAATGAGAATTTCCGAAAACTTTTCAGTCTTAATGTACTTCCTTATTTTTTTATTATCAAATCAAGGACGGACAGACAAAAAAGCTGATACATTCTGCAAACACATTCTGAAAATATTTTGAACTTAATTTTAATAAAAACCTGAATACATATAATTTCAGAAAAATGTGTACACTAATAATAAATTTAATTATTAGTCATATATATATTAGTCTTCTGAAAGAAATACCAACAGCTACCAGAAATGTAAATATATGTATATTATTAAACATTTATTGGCATTAGCGTGTTTATTTAATTAAATTTTTCATTTTGTTTTTCACTAGAAACGTTACACGCATTAAACATTAAACATTAAAACGGTTTTTGATAAAAACTTTTTTATTTTTAAACTGTTTTTAGTCTATATAAAGATTACAGTTTTTCGATATTTAACTGTAAAAAAGTCTTTATCATATTTTAGAGTATTGCTGTAAAGATCATAAACATTTTTAAGGAGTAAGAAATTTCGTTTATAGATTTCTAAAAACTATGTATGAAAATATCGTTATTCTTTGCACAATGAAATTTTAGTACAAACATAGAGAAGGAATCACAATCGATTAAAAAAATAAGTAGAAAACTAAATGTGTAAAAGCAAATTGAAATAAAAAAATTTGGTTTTTGCATATCTAATTATAAAGAAATTTGAGTTTAATAAATTTGAATATATAAAGTTGTTGTAAAAACTATGTAGGTGCCCTTTGTTAGGGCTATTTTAATTTTTTTCTTATCGAAATTATTAAGCTAAATTGTGTGTCTTCGCATAGACAAATGTTATAAATAAATACAACTCAAAATTATTATTGTTATTTTGAACTCTTTTGTATAAAATTTATTAATAATGTAATATTAATTTGTTATCATATATTTGTCATCACATTTACTTAATAAAATCTTCAGTGATACATACAACATATCAAGAGTTACTTTATTATAATTTCATTACAAACTTATTCTCTTGCATCCAAAATAGTGTAAAAATAGTAAAACCAGGTCAGTATAGCCAATTTTACTCAGAACGGTTGTTAAATCGCAACACCTAAAAAACTGCAATCATCATAAAATATATCTAGTAGTAATAATAATGAATAACGGAATAATATATGAAAATCGAATTGTTTTTTTTTTTAAATTAATAAGCTAATGCAGCTTTATTTAAAATAATATTAATAAATGTTATCAAATAAAAAATTTGTGTAAATTCGTTATTTAAATAATATCAATTATTTTTATTATTATTATAATTTTATAATTTATATAATTTTATTTTATAGTTTTATTTATTATTATAATATATTATAATTTTATTATATTTTTTATTAAAAATAATAATTATAATTGTAATAACGTTTTTTTAATAATTTATTATTTTAATGACCAAAATTTTTAATAATAATTTTGTTTTTGTCTCTACAGTCGAAATATTGGTGAAAATAAAAAAATTTTTAAAAATTAATTTTTAAAAAACTGTATTATTTATCTATTGACCAATTTATCTGTTTCAACAATATTATTACAAACCTCTTTTTAGTTCAAATTAATTAGCTTCTGCAACTTTATTTAATTTAATATAAATAATTATTATCGAATACAGGATCCACATAAATACTTAATTTATATAACATATGTCGTTCTTAGTTATTATTATTATTGTTTAAATATAATATCATTTTATTTTTGCAAATTATTTAACTTATGTAACATAATTGTTGTCAAATACAGAATCTACATAAATACTTAATTTAAATGACATTGCTGTTGTTCTTAATTATAAATATTGTTATTGAAAAAAATACAACATTGAGTTTGACAGTTCTGCTTATGCCATTCACCGCCAGAGTAAGATAGCAAGGTTTCTGCTACCTTGTCAAATTCTTTTCCTTTCTACTGTCAACAACGACAAGATGAAGTACGTATTTCTGCAAAATATACAATTTTAATTCATAAAAATAATAAACATCCGCTGCATAAACAAAAGTTTATTAATAAAATATTTAAATTTGTTATGCTAAGATGTTGCTTTTAAAAAAATTTTACAATTTGCAACAAGGTGTTAAATGTTATATATGTTTGTTTATAGGATCGGTCTGTGTTCATTCAGTGGTTACAAAATCTACCCCGGTCATGGCAAGACCATGGTCAAAATCGACGGAAAGGTAAGTTCTTTTATATACATCGGCAAAGCGCAACAATTAAAATGATATATAAATTATTTTACAGACTTTCACTTTCCTCGATAAAAAATGCGAACGTTCATTCTTGATGAAGCGCAATCCGCGTAAAGTTACATGGACCGTATTGTACCGCCGCAAGCACCGTAAAGGTGTTGAGGAGGAAGCTCAAAAGAAGCGTACTCGTAGAACACAAAAATTCACCCGTGCTATTGTCGGTGCATCCTTAGCCGAAATTATGGCTAAGCGTAATATGAAACCAGAAGTGCGCAAGGCTCAACGCGATCAAGCTATCAAAATAGCTAAGGAACAAAAGCGCGCCGCTAAAGCTGCGAAGAAAGCCACACAACCCCCAACAGTGAAACAGAAGGCACCACCAAAACAAAAGGCCGCCAAAGTGACGCAAAAATCAGCGCCACGCGTTGGAGGTAAACGTTAAGTTGGTTAGTATTTAAACGAGCAACAATAGGATGAACTACAATTAAAAAACAAAAGCAACAACAACTTCATCTGCACGTTTTTATTGCAATATTTTTGTAAAATTTTATAGTAAAAATCGGATGAAGAAAATAAAACAAAAGAATAAAAATATTTGTGTTGTGTTGCAAAAAAATCATGTGTTTGTGTGTGTGGAGCGCGCTATAGTGTTTGCAAATAATCTCTTTGAAGGTGTAGCGATCATTAGTGTATGTTGGAGTGGATAACGTCCTTCGGAATTGTAAAATATTGTGTAAATTTTGTTTCTTACCATTTCATAAAAAACACTTGTCTGTTGTTAATTTTAATACAGAATATGGAACTTTAACAAACAAAGATAAAATTATATCTCATCATCGACTGTTATATCATTTAGAATTTAGAAATCGTATAAAGTGTATATATATATATATATCGTATAATACTGTGGTCACTTCCTACTTTGACACTATCAGTATACCATAAAGTACTATTACCCTATTGTCAAGACAAAGTATTGTACTTGCTGAATCGGAACAAACATTTAACAATGCTTGTAGTTCACATAGATGGAGTTAAACATTTTACAACAATTTTCTAAGTTGCTACCAATATTCGGATAATATTAGAATGCCATATAAGATAGTAATAATAGATTCACAGAAAGGTAGTGCTTAATCGCATTTTCAGACAATAAAAGCTCTTTTGAACGTATACTAACGAAAAAAGCAATTTTGCCCTTTTTAAAGTATGTATTTTGTATGGAAAATTTTAACTGAATGCACTGTTAAGAGAGCTGTCCCTTTAACAGACCTGTCACTGTATTATAGTATTGGAATTGATGCATTTAACTTAATTATAAATTAAAAACACAACTTACGCACACCTGTTTTAAGCGCACTCTCTGAAACAAAATAATTATAATATTTTTAATAACACTACGTTTGGATCGGACTCAGCATCTGACCAGATAAAAATTGACTGACATTGAATCATCTACTGGTGATTAAGTGTGAAAAATGCGCACATCCATTGCAGTGACGACGCGTGCCCTATTTGGACGGGTTTGCGGTCCTTCTACAATTTGTTTTTACATGAAATAAATTGAAATAGATGAGATGTTTTATTAATAACAACTATATTACATTAGGCAACAATATATTCACTATATAATATTTAGCAATTCATTAACTAAATAACATTAAATAAATTAAGTTATTAATATATATTTATATAAGTTTAATATTATATCACGCATTACTGTACGGATGTGTTACATATAGCAAAGCCTCAAATACTACCTTAAAGCAATTACAGATTGCTCAAAACCTGGCTTTAAGAAGACTGTTTAAGATTCCATGGTATATTAGATCAACAGACATACATAGAGATCTTAGGATTGACTCAGTGAAAAAATATATCAGAGACAGAGCTCTAAAACTATTCACTAAAGTTAATACGCTACTTAACCTCGGCCTAGCAATCCTCAAGTCCACTTCTGGACTCTCAGGAAGATGTGCTGATATGAAATGATATGAAAAGACAAATAAATGATACGATTTCTTAGCCTAGTTAAAGCCTAGTGTGGGGTAGAGATAAGCCCCCCAGCCATTATAGAGTGAAAGTGCGTAATAGCACTAATTCAAGAAGATCAATATGGAATAAACACATCTTTTCACATACTTCTTATAACACCAAACTAACTTTTTTCAAACAAAAGAGTTTGTACATAGAACCAGGGACCGAAAATAACAGTTACTTCAATATTTTTTATGAAAAAAAGTAGCAACAAAAAGTTGTCGGAACTCATATTTAAGTATGTATATAATTATCATTCTAACAACTTTAATTCTTTATATTATGGATGCTTTTTATATATTAGCATTTTAAAATAAAACTCAAAAAATAATAGTTAAATTTGCTTTATGTTATATTATATTCCTCAAAAATAATTATTTTCTGTGCCTTTTATTTTTCTGCTTTTTATTTAAAAACGCACAAATAACTATTATTTTTGCGTTATAAATATAAAAATCATAAATAACTGGCACTGGCTGCCGAATATGTTTAAAACGAAAATATGAAATGTATTTTTCATACAAGGCAGTTGTTTTTGTAATTCCATACTTGACTTGTTATGCCGTACTTGACTTTTTTGTTCGCATATTTTTCTGGAGTTTTTGTTATTGTGCTATGAAAGTTTTTATTAACAATTTTACTTGCTGTGTTTATATTATAACGAAATCATGAACCGGCTTTAGAATAATTGAATTAATTGATTAATTATATTTTTATTTTAATTGTTAAATTTCAATACTTTTATTGAATATTATTCTTATAAAAGTAAAAAAAGTAAAAAAAGATTCTAATTTATTGCAATTCTAATTTATTTACTATATATTATATAGTGATCAGCAGTGGGAGTATCATTCGATTGTAAATAAAACTTCAGAATTTTAAATGAGTATTCCACTTCATTCTTGAAAAGCTGATAAACATTTACATCTACCGAACCCTCAGCAATACTTTCCGTTCTGCTTAAAATCGGATCCACTAATTCAGAAATATAATGCTCAATGATATCGTCATCTGTAGGAATGCTTGATGTACAAATTTCATTGTCAAGCTGAATATAATCGTTAAGAGAACCATTGGAAGTTATTTTATTTACTTTTTATTTATTTTTATTTATTTAAATCACGCTGCCAGCGACTGGTATTTGCACAAATAAGCAATATAAGAAAAAAAAATTTATCGTTTGATTTGAAAAAGGGACTTCCCCTAACACCAAAATATATTCATACTTAAAACAAAAATTTGACTTATAGAGTGCACTTTCCCATATTCCTATTGGCACGTGACAATATTTTTATTCGAGTTATGGAAGCAGAATTGTATGTAATTTCCTCTCTAGAAGCTTATTGCACTCGTTTTAGTTCAAGTTATAGAAAATTCAAGCAATGGAAGTTTGACTGCATTTAATTTGGAGAATAGTAAACTAATAGAGTTCATTATGTTATGCAGTTATTATTATTTTGTTAAAAAAATAGTATTAGGCCTTTTCGGTGGCTCGCAAGTATTCCAAACAATGCATGTTGGCCTATATTGGCTAAGCGAGTCATTGGCATCACTGTTGCAATTTGTCAACTGTTATGTTTTGACAAATAGCAAAAATAACATAATGCAAGCAAATTACATTTTGTATACAAATAAATAATTAACCAAAATTGAAAATAAAAATTCTGAAATTTTTCTTTTTTTCCAATTTTCAAATTTATGAAATTTTTGAATTCTGTTTGAATTTTTATTTACATATAATTTTTGACATATGATTGCAATATTCGTTGGAATTTCCAATGAAGGTTCACAATAGTTCGCTTATGCATTGGTAACTGTTTTTTTACTGGCCGATGTGTGTGGCTAGTATACCTATACTGGCCGAGGTAGAGAAAACAGTGTTGTTGTTTTGATACATTTCGGCCAGTATAGGCCAGCATGGGCCAGCAACTTACTGTTTTTTGCCATACTTGCGAGCCACCGAAAAGGCCTATTATTAAATATAGGTCGAAAAAACATAAATGAAAATATTATTTAGCTAGTGTACTACCATTACCACAATGGAAAGTCCGTCAAAGAAATTTCGAAAATGTTGAACGGTGTATTATATCATATGAAAATAATGAAGGCCATTGATGAAAATCCCTTTATAAGCACCAGAAAGATTGCGTCAGACCTAAAAACGAGTGTAGTGTGAACGTCTCACATGATAATGTTCGAAGAGTTAATTTAAGAAATAAGTATTCGTGTAGAGCTGGCAAAAAAAAACCCTCCTGTCTGCACAAAATATTTCGAAAAGTCTTTCGTTTCCTACTCAGCATATTGCTCTGCCAATAACGTACTGGGACGATGTAGTTTTTTGTGATGAAATTAAAATAATGTTATATTGTCACGATGGTCCCACCAGAGTTTGGAGAAAACCGTACTGGAAGACAAAAATATTTTTCCAATAGTACAATTTGGCAAATTGTCAGTTATGGTGTGAGGGTGTACATCAAGCAAAGCCGTGATATAAGAGTTTTCGAAAAAATTTTAGATAAACAATTATATTTAGACAATTTAAAAACTGATCTTAAAAGAAGTGTACATAAATTCAATTTTGTTGACCCAAACAACTTAAATAAGCTCAAATTTAAAATGTATCAGGAAGACGACCCTAAATACAAATCCCATTTACGCATGTCTTGGTTGTTATATAACTGTAGGAAAAATATAACACACCTGCCCAAAGCCCAGACTTAAATCCTATTGAGAATTTGTGGGCACATCTATAGAAGAAGGTGAGCAGAAGGAGTCCGACATCCAAAAATCAATTGTGCAATTTATGAAAAAAGAATGAATCGGGTTTTTCCCATTTGAGCGAAACAAAAACAAATTTTATGTACTTTGTTTAATTTATTATTTTCAATAAGCTTACCTTTCCTCACATTAAAAACTTGATTACTTTCTAATTCATTTTTAAGATACAATGTTTTAAAATTTAAAACAGTGTTGGATGAAATAAGCTGAGAGCCGCTGTATGTGATAGTGGAAACCCCTAACAACCCTGTACATTAGCGTTACATCACCAAGCAGTTTCATGTTGCTTTTGATATTTTTACAATACTACAACTTAGCATTTATTTTTAAAGCGAATTTAAGATGCATCGTAGATTAAGTACCTGGAACTAAAAGTAAGATGATAAATAATATAGATCTTCATATTCTCATTTTTTTGTATTGGTACTGGTGTATTCATATTTATCAATTTTTCCATGAACAATCTGCTTAAATGCGCTTGAAAAATTTGGACAAGATGTTATTGGCTAGGGGTAAAGAACAGTATGCATCTCCAATAACATAGAAACACTTTATTTCCACTGCACTACTTTTTGTTCTGAAAACACAATTCATTGGATATATGTACATATATGTACATAAATCGTTATGCGCGAACCTTGTTAAGGCCATTTTTGTCAATAGAAATTAATAAAATTTAACTAAAGTTTTGCAATCATTTTTTATATCAAAACTGTCATCCATTTGGGATCTATATAACCATCAAATACAGCGAACTATCATGATCAGAACCATTTTCTTACAGTAAAGTACTGATAGACCACAAGTTTGTGAAAAGGTAACTATTATTGAAACAGCTACAGTGCGACAAAAAACATGCAACGAATGCGAAAGGGATGAGATAGCTAAAGGAATAAGCCAGTTGAAAGAATGAGCTAGCTAAAGGAATGAACTAGCTAAGTAGATGAGTTAACTAAGTGCTAAAATTCATTCAAAAAATATATATTAGATTAGTACTATTTTAATAACCTATAAAATTATTAAAAACTGAATCCAACCAAAGGAACACTCAAAAAATAATATTATTGAAAACACTAACAATAATGGTATTTTTAAATATAAAAAATCTAACCCTTCTAACAATCCTCTTGAAAACGGTGTAATCTATCGCCGAGAACGTATTAAACATATAGGGATGTACCTTAAAACTGATGGGTTTGAATTTATTGCAATTTTTAATCACATTACGAACAAATGAATATAGTGGCTTCACTGAAAGTTTTCGTAGAAGTTTTGAATCTGTAAACGTCTATATCTTGCATAGCACCGTAGCTGCATTTTGTTATTTTATTTTGCAATGTGGACACTATCCTTGAACACTCTCAAAGGCAACACACTTAAAGACAACTTAGGTAATTATCATATTAGCCTGTAACCTCATATTCTAAGGTTTGAAGCTAACATAATACGATAGTTCTAGCTGAGTTTATGTGATGTAGCTACTGTTCTTGTTGTAACCCGTAGAAATCTATAGAGCAGATAACATGAAAGAAATTGCAAATACATCACAAATACGTCGTTCGGTAAAAGAAGTGTGAGAGGTGAGGTGATTCTTCAGGAACAAGAATGGAATTTGAGATTGGAATTTCAATTGAAGTCAACCTGGAACAAGATGGAGAAACCTAGCCACTTCAATAGCACGGAGTCAACGATCAGCTAGACATAAGTTGGTGTGTACATTAGGAAATTCATCGTAATGGGGGGCACACATTGAGAATTGACGCAGGACAATTGTTGGTCGTCTTCTTAGACAAACAACTGAATCTCACCTCTACTAACACTGGTCACAAAACACACCTAAACATTTCATACTATTTTTATTATAACAAAATCTCTGAAATTGAAATATGATATCAATTGTGTGCTCCTAAGCTGGTAATCACATATATACATTCGTTGTAGTACACACACTACGAAGTAGTTTTCATTATGTGGTCTGCAACGTTATGTACTTGATATGCAAACAATGTGATGTTAAAGCAGATGTTGCCACTGAGTCTATACGCAGCCAGAAAGCAATTGCAAATGGGTTCGCGATTCCAATGTAAAATAGTGTTTGGTCTCAAGCACTTGTCACTTCGGCTGCGAGAAACCATAAACCGCAAGCAATGCAGGTTTTTATCTCTCTAAGTCTCTTGTTTCAAAAGTTACTTCCTACGGTACCATTGACGAAAGAGTTTGTATGTATGTATTTACGTTATTTTCCGAAAGAAAAAAAAACACTGAGAGGACCTAATGTTTGTGTTATTGATCGGCGTTATATCATCTATGCAAGGCATTCTTCAAAAAATCCTATTAATAAATTATAGTTCATTACATACGATTAAAATGCATTCTATTTTACACATAAAAATACAACATATATTTATTAAATAATATCATTTCATTTCACACTTATTAATTTTATTAATTTCACAGTTATAACATATTCGAAAAATTTACAAGTTTTATAAAAAATAAAGTAAAATCTTAATATGAAGATAGAATTATACATATAAATATAGAGTATTGATTCAGATTTCATTATTATTAAAGCTATAAAAAATATTTCAATGAAGAATAATGAAGTCTGTTACGGAAAAGAAAATTCTATCAATTTTTTCTTTTAATTTCGAGTTGTGTTCTATCGTTAATACATTAGTAGAAAAATTATAATTATAAATTATCACTAATAATACAATATATTTTTAACTTACAATCAATTTTAAACACGAAAATTAATCAAATATTTAATAGATAATGTCATTCCGTTTTATACTTATTAATTTAGTTATATTAATAATTACAAAATATTGGAATAATTTACATATTTAAAAAAAATATTACAAAATGAAATCTTAATTCATTGTAAGATTTATACACATCAAGATCTATATTTTTAAACTACAGCTTATATTTTAAGGAACAATACAAAATTAATAAAAAATTTGAATACTTCATTTTGTTCATTGAGATAAACTATCCATTACAATAATGCTAGAAAAATGTTTAGTTTGATTAATAATTTTTTTTCTACCTAAATTAGAAAATATTACGATCAGGTAATTATCCAGAAATTGTTATTATTCAGATTACAATTCGTCACTATAAACCCTTTGTTTTTGAACTTTAACCGGAGTAGTGACGCTACTAATATTTGAATTAGTAACAAATGCAATTAAATTGGACCGATGTCGTCCACCAGTATATTCAACCTCCTGTTTGAAATATGAAAAATATTTAAGAGTAGGATAACCACGCACTGCATGAATAGTACATAGTTTAGGATACCGCGTACAATCAACTGCACAAAAAACAGTATTTTGCTCGCTAGCCAAAGCTGCCGCGGCGGCAATAAATTCCGGCTTAGTGCTTTTACAATGACCGCACCCTGTATATAGAAAAGAAATTAGAATTAGCATGTAGAGAACAGTACATCAATACGTACATGGTGCATAGAACATAACAAGTGCGTGCTTTTTACGTTTCAGTACTGGTATGAAATTTTCTTCATTTAAATAGACTACATTGGTAGGTTCCTCTTCTTCCCAGGGCGTTTCTGGCGGTGGCGTTGTTGGTACTGGTGGTTCTTTTGGATCAAGCATAAATTCGACTATTTTATCAGCTTCACGAAATGTTATATCAAACTTATATTCGCCTCTGACGAAATATTTTAATGTTGGAAAGCCTTTCACGTGAAACTTCTCACTTATAGTAGTATCCTTGCTTGCATCAAGTGCTGCTAATATGCAAGGTATTTCACGATCTTTCAGAGTCGTAGCAGCTTTCTCATATTCTGGTTTCATCTGCTTACAATGACCACACCAAGGTGCATAAAACATAATAAGCACAGACTCTTCATCCTTGATTGCTGGTTCAAAACTTTGCGTTGTGAGATGTACAATTTCAGATTCCGTATCCTCAGACCAATCTGATTCTTTAAGTTTGGACGTAGGTCCTGCATTAGGATCTTTCATAAATGCTATAAAACCATCTTTATTAGGCTCCCCATCAAATAATTTCTTTGGTACGCTTTTCTCGAAATACAACATCATCGGAAAACCTATAGAATGAAATAATAACCTATCAATTCGACGTATACAATAGAATATTATATATATTATAACTATATCATTTATAAAAATGTTTTTTCCTGTGATAATAAAATATTTTTGAAATTATAAGAAGAGATTAAAATAATTACTGGAAATAAATTCCCCACGATTAATATCTATTGGTTTAATTTTTCGTATTTAATTCTTGTGTCAGGATTGATACAAGACGAATGAATGGGTCAGGATGTGTTTAGGTTTTCATTGTGTGAGAGGGGAGGTGATTCCAAAAACGGTCGTATCAATACTTGGCTCCGGAGCCAAGTGCCGTTCAACACACTTAAAAGAGACTACGATTACGAGATACACAAAAAAAATTTGTTTTGATATATAAAAAATTTCAGATTTGGATTTTAAAAAAATGCATTATCTCACTTACCGGTAATATTAAAAGCCTTCCGTGCAGGTGCATTTTCAGTGCGTTCAACATCCATACCAGCCAGTACAAAACCTCCGCTCTTAAGTTCTGTTGCCGCCCTAGAAAAATCTCCTTTGATTCGTTTACAGAAACTACACCATGGCACATGAAACATAAGCAGCATTGGCCGCGTGTCTTTGGTTAAATGTTTTTTAAAACTTTGGTAATCTGTGAAGTGCACCACATCTTTACCAATAGCTTCTTCTTCCCACGGCAAATCTCCAGTTGGATCACGCATAAAATTATATATGGAGCTAACGGCCATTTGACGTGTATAGTCCTTATGAAAACTGCCGTCTTTATAGTGCTTCATACAATACGGTTTCGTTATCGCTTTCAAATGTTTACACAGCTTCCTCCGTCCCTGTAGCGAACAATCTAGTAGCACCGTAGTTCCGGTACCACGTACAACTTCTGCGGCATCGCGAAATATTCTTAACGGCACTGCAGCTTCCTTAGGGTTGGAAATAAACATCACAAGCACATTTGTTCTTGTGCGCAATAATTTCTTGAAATCTTTCAAATCCTGAACATCTTCTCGTATGCTGCTTTTACGAATGTATCCTTGAGCCTTACAGGCTGTAATGTAAATTTGTAAAAGCGCCAATATCCATACACACTATAATTTGTTGAATATACAATTTGTAATGAAGACAAAAAAATATTTGTATTTATATACATTGCAGTATACATGTTTCTTCAGAGAATTTGTTCAGCAATTTTATTTTATACTCACCGTTTGTAAATAATAATAACGCGGACGCATTTTACGCAGTTTTTATTTCAATTTCCGAACTTTTGCTATCTATTTTTCTGTTTAACTCAAATTCTAACACCGCCCCAATTTTAGTTTTGCAATGAACCCTTCTGACCAACTTAACTGCACCTTGTTGCGGTAGGACGGTATGTATAATGAGAAGGAATAATTGATGACGTTTCGATGTTTATTTTTATTGTATTGTGCCGGTTAGGGTTGTATTTCCAGAAATAAATCAATAAAAATCTGCAACAGTTGATAATGCTTCTTCTTCTTTTGGTGTGTTCAACAGGTTCACTAACAACCAATTCACAAGGCATTATAGTCTGATCACACGGCGCGAATATTTGTAATTTCAGTTGCAATTTTGCTTATTCAATTCGTTTCAATATTTTTTGGCAATATATCTAATATTCGTTGTGTAAATACTAAGCACAACACAACACACTAGACTGTCAAGTAAACTGTCTTTCCAAGGGAATGGAGTTTCAGCTTTTGCGAAGCCTTTTTAATTCTTTAGTCGTAAAATTTCAAAATAGTGCCGTATTTATTGAACTGCGACCAGGAGAGCAGTACGCCAGCTGGAACTACTAAAACGACTGCAATATCCGGAAGCAATTAAAAGTGTGTAGTTAAAGATGTACATATTTAAATAAAGTATCTTAAAGAAAAACAAAAATAACATTCATTAGCAATATGTGTCCGGATATAATTGCATGGGTCAACACATTAAAAACGGAATAAGCAAGTATCTTTTTCCGAAACTCATGCAATTTTCCAAAAGTTATAGGTAAAGATTTATGTATATATTAACACTGCATATATGTATATAAAAATATGTTCTTTTGCAGGTTGCCTAGATGAAAAAAGAAAATTTATTAGTACATTTGTCGGACATCCAGGCTCCTGTTATGACATTTGGGTCTTACAAAACTCTCCTATTTTTTTGCTACTACCATCGAAATGTGGAGGTAAGTTCTTTGGAAAAAGAAATGAGATTTATAAAATCTCTTATATTTACAGAATATTATCTGCTGGCTGATTCCGCATACCCCTGCACAGAACTTACTCGTGCACAAAAGAATTTTAATAGGAAATTGGAATCAGGTCAAATACTAATAGAAAATGCATTTGGCATTTTAAAACAACGTTTTAGACAGCTGTACTACTGTAAATTGAAAGGAGTTGAAAAACTGTGTCACTTTATTAGGGCAAGTTGCGTTTTGCACAATATTGCAAATGAAAATGACTTAGAGTTCCAGATCCTTTTTAAATCAAGAATCGTAAGAGATTCAATTTGTAATGAATTACAAACAAAAAATAACTTAGATTGAAAGGTTTTATGTATATTATTTATTATTCATTAATTTATTTCATTAATATTACAACAAAGATCTTAATTCTTACTAAATTCTTAAAATGATGATTTATAAATATACACTTAATTCTATCTTAAAGTAGTTTTAAAATCACATATAAATAAATATTTAATTCTAACTTAACTATATTCTAACTTAAGACTATATTATTAAAACTTTTAACCTAATTTATCCTAATAATAATAATATATAATAAAATAAATAAATTTATAAATAAATAAATAAAATGTATTAATATTTCAATCTGAAAAAAATTATAATCGTTACATTTTCTTATATGTCATAAAATGAATATTTTTTACTTTTTTAAAATTTCTCACAGCATCTCAAATTTTCTTTGCTCAATATTCGCCAGTCTCTCGTTGTTTTTCTGCAATATTTTTCCTGTAATATAAACTGAAAACTGATTTGAAGCTACAAAGTACGTTAAGTACTTTTTGGGAAGTTGAAGTTCCAAATAGAAATGCACCATTTTCGAGGAAATGCAACCACCAAATATTTGTTTACCTTGTTTTGTAAATATGTCAAAAACAGCTTTCTCCAACTGTCAAAATGCCATGAAAAGTTTTTATTTAGGGTGTGTTCAATGTATTCATTTGCATATGGAACTCATTTGAAACTCGTTGGAACTCATTTACGCATATGAGATTTTGTATACAGAAATCAGTCATTTGCTTCATATTTGTGTTTTTTGACCCAAGTCAGTCATTTGAGGCCAGGGTAAACGCCATATTAATATAAGCAATTGCACTCCTAAATGAATATATCAAACAATTGCAATAATATTTTTGGTTTGGTATATGAGTTTTTGCTAATATCGCCACACAATTGGACTATTGTGCATTATAAATTTAACTGTAATTTTTTTTTTGTGAAAATTAAAATTTATTTATAACCTTATACTTTATTCATTGAAAGAAACGAAAACGTTGTAGGGTTTATTTCAATTATCATTTAAATAAGAGTAATCATAACTATACTTTGTCATACCTTCTGTTTGCTCCATATTAATTAATAACTTTTGTTCACTTTTCTTAGACAAATTCGTGACAATTATTTTTTTGCAATTAGACTCCATGGTTTCGAAATTTAAGACATTTTTTACCTCTTGACCTAAAAGCATTTAATATTGCAATGTTATTGACACGCTTAGCAGATTCATCTTTATAGAGTTTACAATTTTCCATTTCACATTTAATGTAAAAATTGTCGTTTAACAAAATGTTTATATCAATGCTACTCACATCAGATATGAGCCTAAATTCTAATTTCGTGTATTTTATTCTTTCCTGTAGTTCTTCAGTTCTAATATCGAGGTCAGAAGATATTCTTACGAACCATAAAGTGAACATTAACATTTTGCGTGAACTTCGGATCAATAGGAATGCCACTAGCTTGCTTCTTCTGTTCTTTGTTAACCGCTGTATCACAAACCTAACAAAATCCAGCATAAACGTTATATACTTCATATCACCTAGTGATGATCATAATATAAAACAAATGATATAATCAGTTACTCACCTACGAGAACGACAAGATACAATTTTATATTCTGCCAATTCAAGTTATCTTTCTTATGTACGTGTTTAAGGTACTCGACAGTAGTTGTGCGGAAGGCGGCCTCTATTTAGTACGGGCCAATGGAAACGTTTTTGAAATTCGTGTGAATCTAAAATGTTGCGCAAATAGTGCATTGTATGCAAAAACCCATTTTGATTGGGTTTAATAAACATATAAACTGATAAACATTATCTTAAGTCTTTTAATGACTGATATAAAAGTGTTAAACCTAACAGTTTATGATAGTTTTACACCTAAATCGTTTTGTTCTGCTTTTCAATCCTCTATAACTTGTTCCATATTTGTATTATGGACTGCAAACAGCATAACATAAACTTCTCCAACAGTTTTGGGTCTTTACAGTTTCGAAACGAACATAAAATGTCAGTTTAAGCACTCAAAATTGATTTATATACAGTAGTCACAATTTCAGACTATTGTGAAATCGTTTACCAAAATTACCAATGAGTACTTGGAAAGAGCAGAATTAAAAACTTGTTAAAGAAATTCATATTTTTAACTTCTTATTTATTCTAGTACTAAACATATTGTAAATAAGTATTTCTCCTTATGATAACTGACAAAATTAAAGTATCACAAAGTTTGTTATTATAGTCAAACCTTCACATTTTAATAAAAATATGCATTTCATATTGTTTTTATTGTGAATGATAAACATTTTACAACAACCTAATACCAATTTTCATTTATTTAAAGCATGTGCGAGTTGAAATAAATTGATGGCAAATTGAAGGAAATAGTAAATTATGTCAGTATAGTAGCGAATGTTGGTATTTACCAGAATTTCGAGTAAGGTAAATAAGATAAAAATTAGATAAATTAGGTGTTACCATTGTAAAAATTTTATAAGATGTTTAATAATTAAATAAATAAATTTGATAACTTTTAACCAAAAATATTAAATAAATGCAATAAATAAATAAATAAATAAATTAATATTTACATAAGTGCAGTACAAAAATCCCTAAGAAATTTAAATTTACTTTACCTCAAATTACTTAAGCTCACACACGACCTATAAGAGCAAAATATACTACTACTTCATATATTAAGTACACACTTTTTTTAAGTACTTGCGCATTATATTTTTGCACTTTGGCGCAACGAAATTTTATATTTCTCTCATCAAATCAAAACCAAAAAACAAAACCACACTCATTCTTACGCTCATCATGGTAAACTTTTCAAAATATTTCATTCTCAAAAGTATCTGAAGAATTGGATAAAGGTGAAAAATTTTAATGATCTCCGATGGTGTTAGTGCACTTTTCACTAACGTCTTCAAGAGCTTCACGTCCAATTGTTGTTATGCGAAAAAACAAATTTTAGTTCACAATAGAGTTGCCGTTCTTGTAAAGTATTCTTTGGTTATAGGTATGAAGACGCATTTAGCTCTTTTTTACTCTGATTTTCTGTTCATTTTGTTTGATATACAACCGTATATTAATTTTTATTACAATTCAACTCATATAGCTCACATACTCATAATAATAAAGATTTTTAATATCTTGCATACCATTTAACATTAATAACATTAACCAGCAAGCTGGACTGATAGACAATTATTAGCAATTTTACAATTATTAGATTTGCTTTTTTCAGCTTTTTTAAATACCGATGATACTTTAATGTACTGACTAGTGATATTCGTTTTCAAATAATTAAATTTAATTAAATTAATATATTTGCATATGTCAAATTATTTAAACATCACTCAGTTTAATAATTGCGTATTCATATGGCTAATCACAAGTTGTTGCTGTTGATTATTTGCTTGTTGCTTTATGCTATACGCTTTTTATGATTAAGCAGCTTTTTAAAAATAGGGGTATTCAGGCAACTGATTAGTTGCTTAGTTGATTCAAAAACTTCATATAAAAAAAATTTAGCATTTTGATGTTAATCAGTTGCTTGAACGACCCAAAATGCGTAATGTGATTAGTTTCTTGTGTGTAAATGCCTTGGCAGCACTCGCATCAACAGCAAAAGTGAAACATACTTGTGTTTGCAAAATTGTTTACACACAATTCAAACAGCTGAGAGAGACAGCTAACAAACAAATTTCTATACTAAAGTTCATTTTAAGTTATTATTACGATACTTGGTACTGGCAGCACTATTCATCAAATTTGTACTAATCTGAGAATCACCGAAATAGTTGATTCTCTGCTTAGTTTCATTTTTGTGTTCAAATTTTTGTTGTAATCAACTACTAAGCAACTAATCAGTTGCCTGAATACCCCGAATTTTGTTAAATTATGCTTCTTAACACTAATAACCAAAGAATGCCTTTGGTATTCTCTGGACATGTCACTTGAAGTATTTACAGTGCTCTTTGCTGCATTCGGATAGCAGCAAATCCGAATTTCAAATAAAATTACATCATTTTTTTAAAGTATAGCATGACGATGCTACATGTATGCACATCAAGTATGCCGATCAAGTATACGCTTTGCTATACACTTTGAAACAAGGTGTAGAAAATATATATATTGTAGAACATTTTGGTGTATAAATTATAAAATATGTGTAATACGATTTCACACTGGCTTCATTAGACCAGTTAATTTATTTGAGATTCAAGGAATCACGAGTAAGTTACCTGTGATTCGTTTATGTAACTTTCTCACTTAGTTTTGTCGAACGATTTTCTCACTTTTGATATTTAGTTACTTGAATTGTTTGTTAAAAGTGGGAAAAATTGTTCTAAAAAATGAAGTGAGAAAGTTACATCTGCTAGCCGCTGACCTAAGGCTGCAGTTACATTGCATGTGAATTTTGCGATTTGCTAATTGCTTTGTTTGAAAAATATACAAACTCTCCATTTCTTTACCTTGAAGAATAAAAATCATGCTCCCAAATTCATCCTTTGTTATTTGAAATTAATAAATAACTTGATAACGAATTTTCCACTAAATATATTTCATCTTCACTATCCATTTTGTTTTCAAAACAAACAAAATAGAGCTGTCAATTCGTAAACAATGTAAACGCAACATGCAATGTGTTCTCATGAAAAAACATATGTACGAACACGCAAGACAAAATTCGCATGCAATGTAACCGCAGCCTAAAGGTGCATCCACACTAAAGCGAACGCTTACGAACGAACGAACTTTTGCAGGCACCATTACCTGCGTATGTAATGCCAGTGCAAACATATTAAAATAGACTATTAGTATCACGCTCAGACTAGTAAATTAACAACTATTAGATTTTGTATATAAGGCCGTGTGCGAGTTCGAGTAATTTGAGGTAAAGTAAATTGAAATTTTCTAGGGATTTTTTGCACTGTACTTATGTAAAGATTTATTTATTTATTGCACTTAATTACAAAGTAGGTTTTGCTTTATGTTTTTAATGTCAGTATTGACATACAGTTTTCTTTTTATATAAATATAGTATTAAGAAAATGTACATATTTATACATACGTTGAAAATATAATACGTACAGACAAAACATTTATATATATGTGCACTGTTTTTAAATTATTAAAAAATTCGCCTATAAATATAATTATATACATATATTTATTATTGTAATAGAAAAATTTTATATCATAATTGTTTTATTCTTAATTGTCAATTTCTTTAAATTTCAATGCTTAAAATTTACTTCATACATCACTGAACGTACTATACGGACGCTCTTATTTGAAATAAGAAAACGATGTAAAAGGCGAATGCATTGCAAATACAGATAGCTTCGAAGAAATTTAATGGTAACTATTAACAAATTTATAAACAATTCGTTGAGTGATATTAAAAATTTCACAGCTATTTAGTGCCTTAAATATTTATTGTAAATTGAGTGTCAGAAAATCCGTACAGGAGAACAAAAGCAAAACTGACAAGTGACGCTGTCGAAATTAACAAGCAAAACAAACGCAAATAATCAAAATTAATTGCGCTCGGCATTTCATATAAATATTTATAATTCGTTTTGTGTTGGCAATCATTGATGTAGTGTTAAAATAGTTGCTTTAAGTTTATAGCAATTGCCAGCAATATAAAAATCATATTAATATCACGAAATATTTATTTGTTTAGCAAAACCATGTTACCTACAAGTGTTCGGAAATCGATTCGATTCTCTGATGCCAGGCTTTATACTGAAAACGTAACAGAACTTCCACCAAATGATGATGAAGAAGAGCGACGTTTGGCACGTCGCCGTACTTTATTAAGGCAAATTTTGATGGATGAAAACCAAAATCTAGAAAAATGTTTGGAAATTTATAAAGACAATAAAATAAGTCGTGATAATGCATGGTCCTTATCAGTTATTGATACATTGACTGTTTTGCTTGAGCGTCATCAAAACTTTTTGAACAACTTTAGGGTAAGTATACTTATGTGGGTTAAATATTGTTTCTGTTTAAAACTTTGAACATAATTAAGGTTGCTTGTCCTTCGCTAGAAGCTTCATCAAGGGTATATGGTTTACGCGTAGACTCTATATACGGAGACGTTATGCGTATTTCCGCAGGTTTAGCTGCAAA
>NC_051848.1:88546535-88558643 GCF_002237135.1 Teleopsis dalmanni | reverse complement strand
TAGCATATAGTATAATATAATATATTGCGTTACATATTATTAGGTTAGTTATCGAGCTTCTAATCAAAACAAAATCAAAAACTCGTTAATTGAGACGTACTGTAGACACAAATGTACTATAATAAATGTACTATAATGTAGTAAAAGTATTCTATAGAACATTATTATTATAAAACATTAAATTATAATATGTTAAACGTTATGAAGTTAAAATAATTGAGGAGTTATTTTAAACGGTTATTAATGGTTTAGATTTAAATTGTGGATTGTGTTTCTAAAATTGGAGGAGAATTTTTGGTATTCAAATCAAATAGAAAGAAAAATAGAGAAATAAAACAAATAGAGAAAAATAATGCAAAAATTGTTTCAGTATTAAATATAAACATATTGTATGTTTACTAAATATTACGTCAAAAATTTTATTAAATAATAGTGAAAAATTTCTCGTATATGGAAGATTGGATTGCAGTACCATTCGGCCTCTGCTTTCTGATGAGTTTTCCATTTATAACGTGTTTCCAACAATTTTCCAGTTGTTTTGTATAAAAGATTGCCTTGAAAAAATTTTAATATTGTTTTCTCTGAGTGTACTAAATTAATACTAAAAATTTCCCGAACTCTTAGAACCACTCAAACAAAAGCTAAGAATCAGAAGTTCCTGCCACCCCCATATGAGTGAATGTGAGCGCTTCTCATGCGCATGCCTGCTCAAATAAATATATATACAAATATGTATATATAGAGGACAATCATTGAATTCATACATATCGAAATATAAATATATGTAGGCATGTGAAATGTAAATATGAAAAGTTAAATATGAGTTGATTTTTTCTATTGATTTATTTTGTAAGAACGTGAGTAAATCGAGTGCAAATAGCGGTTTTTTGGGAACCACAATTAAAGCACGGATCTTGAGCGCATGACTGAGCTTAATCCGCTGTTTAAGAGCAAAGTAAATGTGTAAATTGTGATTGCAAAGTAAAATGGAACAGTCAACATTTAATTAAAAAATAAGTTAAAAATTATTAATATCGTAATTCTTCTTCTTTGTTTTGTTTTATTTTCACATATGACTGTGCGATTCCCGTGAAATATGCGAATAAATGAATTTATACTTGCGGAGAAAATTATACCCTAGAGCCCTGTGGTGATATATTCCTTTATAAGCTGTTCATATAATTTTAGTAGAATTAACAAGGGCAAGTTATCTACTATTTAATTCTTTTTAAATATTTCTTATAACTATTCGAACGCATTTATATAGGAGAATATTAGCATAATTTTTGACTAGTTGATCCAGATAAAGATATAAATAAGGTTATCGATATTAAATATGTAATAAAAATTAAATAATAAATACTTTTAATAATAATTTTTTTAGCTTTTATTAAACCACAATTGTTTGACATTACTCTTCTTATAATATACTAAATGACGACACATCTATAGCTGTGAATACTTTTTCAATTAATCAAACGGAAAGATTCTTACCCAATAGTAAGTTTAAGAATTTTGAAAAAAAATATATGACCTTTCCTATTCATATACCATATATATTTTACATAAATTCAAATTGTACATCGAATTTTATATTATTATGTAATGATATTTAGGAAGTAGTTGGATAAATAACATTTATAGATAGAAAAGTGATGAAAGTAAAAAAATTCGAGAAATTCTTATAAGAAAAACTAGAAAAGAGTAAAAAAAATTTAGAACAAATAAGAATGAAGTAACAATATTAAGGAAATTAATTGGGTGGGAGGCATCACTATGAGACAGAGCTGAAAAATCTTTAAAGTAATTTACTATACCACACATGAACACCGCACAGGAGACATCAATATAAGAGAGAAGTAAAACTTCTTTAATTAATAATTTACTGAAACAAATAAACTGAATATAAAATATTTCGCATTGCTCATCCCTTCACTCATACAAGTATTTCTTTTCGTATCATGCAGCTAATATGTAAAATATAATAAAATAAGACATCGCCAAAGTGCCAGCTACAACATCAAGATCAGTTCTACAAGTTCAATACCAAAAGACGCATGAAAGTTCTAACTGATAGCGTCAAAAATGGCGTATAAAACAAAATAAAAGTTATATGGAATGACTTGTTTCATAAATGTTCAATATTCAAAAAAAATATAAAAATGATAGAGATATTAATAAATAATTAAAGAATTAAAAAGATATGATGATGGTTTAATAAATTATAAAGAAGGGGTTAAAAAATTGAAGTGGATAGGCGCCATGATATACAAAGAGTCATGGTCACGTACATGACCAATGTAAATAAAATAAACTGACAATGAGAAAAAGAGAGGAATTTCGATTTAAATTTAATCACGGTGACGACGTTATCTGTGCCTTGTCAAGTTGATCAAAAAAGTGTCGCTAGTTAATAAATGTCAGAGTTTACGTCTATTATTAGTATATGTAAGTATTTTTTTGTGTGAATATGTTATTTTTAAAAAATAAGTACCCTTTAAGTTTAAACACAAAAATACGTATCGAAATAATAGTAAAATGACGAAATTGGCAATAATTATATGACTTCCTGTATGACATGTCTTTCGGTCATGACAGAACAGTGCAGGACATTGCCGTGACCATTCGTCATATGACTGTCTACATAGCATTGTCTCAAGGAAAATCTACTATGTATAAGAGAAAGAAAAAAATCAGGGAAAAAATAAAGAAAAAATAATGTTAAAAAAGCAAAGACACCGTATTTTAACAACAGATTTTAATTTAATCGGATATTTTCATTACGCTGTATATCAACATTACTTGATTCACGAGATATTAAACTAAAATTTGTGAATTTTTATATATATAATACAAACAATCGTCGTTTATCGTCGAAATTGTATTGACTATAAAATATAATAAACCTATAATAATAAAATGAATTTAAAATAAAAATTTAATGTACTATTGACGCTAGATGTCGTGTTTCGATATCTCAAAAATCAAGCTATATCGTAGAAGTGCAAAATTTTTTAAACGAAATCATATTCACTCAATAAAAATTTAATTCAATGTAGGTATAACGAACAGTCTGATACGCTATTTCTATTATAAACTATTACATCATGGGCTTCTATTATAAATCTAAAAATTCAAAGATTAAAATTCAGAATAATTGCGCTATTAACATTTTTCGTAACAAGATCTTGATATCTCGAGAACCAAATCATATCGTAAGCCTGCTGAAGTAAAGATCTCGATATTTCGAGAATCAAGCAATCTCGTAAACGTGCAAAAATTTATAAACAAAACCATATACATTCAATAAATATTTAGTGAAGTATTTAGTAGTATTTAGTGTAGTTATGAAGGGTCTAATACGTTATTTTTATTATGAACAAATGCATCAAATAGTGCTTCTACCATAAATCAAGAAATGAGTAGTAAAAATTCAAAAAAATTCTTCTACTAACATATTTCAAATCTTCTTTCAGAAGAACTGTACTATAACACACATAAAATCTTCTTCCATTCTTCCATAATTATTTAAGTTATTTAAGGTGGTTGGTTCATATCGTTTATTTCGTTAATTACCGTAAAATACAATATAAATATAAGTAACTAAATTGGCAATTGCGAAGGAATTTTAACTAACATACCAATGTAATGCGTTAAACTCATGAAACCATACCTGCGCTACCCAACCTCGTAAGTTGAATATGCTTTTATGTCCTTGTGTCAATATTTGATTTTAACTAAAGCTGAAATACATTTAACTATGGCAACTCAATAAAGACCACGTGACACGAATTTCATCATCAGCAGCTGCCAGAGCAGGATATTGAAATGTGAACTACAGAACTCAAGTATTCACACATTCACAGACTGGAACATAATCACACAGGCTTAATCACGTGCACAGCATTGCGATAGGAAATACAAACAATAAACGATGCCAAAGGACATCGAGAAAGGAAATCATCCCTCATTGGAGTTACGTCATTCCTCAGCTGTTACCTAAGCATATTTCTTGCTCTACTCGTCTCTAAGGTTCGGCATGGAGACATGCAGTACGGAGTACGGAGTACAATGCATTACACAATCAGCATTTAACCTATAAAAAGTCATAACATGCCAAAAAGCTTCAATACGAGTAACAGCAGTAACAAAAAGAACAAACATTAAAAACGATTCCACAGTTGCCAAGCGCAAACTTAAGCCAAGTCACAAATAAAAAAGTGTTAAATTTTTAATGATTTTCGCTACTTGCGAAAAAAATGCAAAATATTTTAATTCAAATTTTTATAGTTTATTCTTAGTTTTTATTGCTTTTCTTAATCCATCCGCAATCGGTAGACAACAATTCGCAGATCAATTCGCCTCAATGTGAAGCCGTTCGAGATAGTTCCTTGCGGGCTATAACGTTTCAATTATTCTCACATCAGTGCCACGCACACACACACATGCCATAAATGCGCACAATCAAATATACAGCATAGTTTTTGTTGCTTTTACCCTACAAGGACGTTCACGTTCCCACTTCTGTTTAGAATAGAACAAGTGTTGGAATTGACAACAGTGTCTGACTTAGGGTTCCACAGCAGATTCTTGATATTTGTTAGGTGGCTTTCAAACAGAGTGGCCCAACTAGATTGCAACCGAAATTAAATTGCCGTAACTTACAAACTGGTGGCAACACTATGTACATACGTATATCGCCTAATGACCTAAATACCTTTCTTAATGAATGTACGAAGAATGTATAAAGGATCTTAAGTCGATCGACTAAGAACTGAGCTGCTGATAGATGGCCACCTCAATAATTTAAAATGAATTCGAAAGGTGTTCTGGCATATTGTAGTTCAATTGGTCCACCTTGTAATTACCTAGTTTGAGAAATCTTAAATTATGTTATGTGTACACCCTTTTATTTTTTAGTATGAAATTTTTTTCTCTAATAAAATTAAGATAAAATTGTATAATAATAATTTGAATTTATTATTTGTCCATTTTATAAAATAAAAACTATATTGAGAAATAGAACCCCATATTTAGAATGTGTGGACACATACCGCACTTTACCAAAATTTCTTTATAGACTTACATTGTTAAGTTCAACATTAGAGGTTTACCTAAAAAAAAGGACTGTTGGAAATCTGATATTTAAAATTCAAATTCTTAAAATTGAGTTATAAATAATTGTTTTTTATTATTATCTACCTGAATAATTGTTTCCTTTATTTTAATTGCAGTTAGTATAAAAAGTAATTATCATTTTTATAAGTTGAATTTTACTAACTACATAATAAAAAAAAATAAAAATAATAATTTTGAAACACTTTTAAAATACAAATTTTTTTGGATGGAACTTATATTGAAATGAGGTCAAATCTCTTAATTATGATAATTTGTATTTTTTACGGGGTGTAATAAAGAATTAAATATATTTTATTAATATTCTTTGGAAACGAAAATATTAGTTTGCACATAATAAATACCATCTTAGGGACTTTATATTTGTTATATTATATTAACCAAATAAAACATATTCTATTAAGGAAGTTATGGATGCAATAGCACAGTCAAAAGTAAGAAAAAACTCCAGGATACGATTTGATCACAGGCATGGCCGTACTGCACTTACCACCAAAAGGATTTGTATTTCTTACTCATTTACTTAAGATCGTGTTAATAAAGGGGTTTATTCTGCCATAGTGGAAGATAGCGAAAGTCTGCATGATATCCAAACCAGGGAAGAGCCTAGAAGACGTCAAATCATATCAACCAATAAGTCAACATACCAGACTCTTCCCAGATCATCAATTCGGTTTTCGCCAAAAACATAGCATAATAGAACAAATACATGAAACAAATTAAACAAAATCTGTCCAGGTAACATTTACTACAAAACGTTCTTGGTACTGTAGAAACAAAATACTTGGGTATACATCTTTATAGTGAACTAACCTGAAGAACACATATATTCAAAAAATCTAAAGCCTTGTCTCTCAAATTGCGAAACTTATTTTGGTTGTTCAGTTGAAATTTCAAACATTCTCTCGAAAATAAGCTACTTATATACAAAACTGTACTGAAGCCTATATGGAGTTATGGGATCTAATTATGGGGTACTGCAGCAGACTCAAACCTGCCAATTAAGCAGCGACTCCAATCTATAATACTACTCATAATCACAAATGCACCTCGGTATGTAACGAATAAACAGCTGCATACACACCTACACGTTCCGACAATCAAGGAAGAAATATCTCGTATTATAAAGAACTACTCTCATCGCATATATATGCACCCAAACCCACTGGTTACACATCTGATGTCCCCCTCCAACACTCTTACACGGCTCAGAAGAAGAACTTCTTCTTACATATGTACATATACATGGGTCACACATTTCTATTTTTTAGATCGTAATAAATATTACTTATTGTCAGTCCTACATGACAGATTGTAATAAAATAAATTGATTCAAAAAAAAAACCTATCAAACATTAAAAAATGTGAAAAACCATTATAGGTAATTAAACATTTTCTGTATTTATTTATATTTCGTTTAGAAATTGTTTTTCATATTTTATAATATATCAAACACATTTATGTGCAATAAAAATACTTTGGGGAAAATAGCAAAAACGGGCTTAACTTCAAATTTTCCGCTTCATACAAACTCAATGAAAAGAAGTTAGTAGGTCTTCCTTTATTTTATTTGTCGCTCCCAAACAAAATTGCTTTGAGGAATAAAAATATTAAAAAGGACATAGAACTAAAATGCTAGCAAAATGTAAAACACTTTACTTCCCTATATTATATGAAAAACATATTTTAAACTTCCTTATATACTCACCCACTGGTACAACTGAAATGACCCAAATGTCTAAGGCAACGTATTTAAAAATTTCCTTCCCTCATGACTTCTGCAAAACTGAAAACAAAAAACAAAATACTTGTGAACAAACAAAAAGTAAAACTTGAATAATACAAGTATGGGCACAAGTTGTCCAGTTTGCGCATTGAAATGTAAGCCTATATGCGTTGAATTACCCGTTTGCTCAATGCAATGCAACTTGTGTCCGGAAAAATGTACAAATATAAGCATTGTTGAGTTATAGCCAAAATGCCAACGGAGTCCATATACTGCCATGTGTCGCAGTTGTGTGGTTCTTACAGAGTAAGTACATAGTTTACCATGTTAGTTTCTGCAAAATGTAGCATTAAAGTTAAGTAGACCATAAGTAGAGACATAATAAAACTTAACTAAGCAAATTGAGCTCTTATGTTTGTGCTTGCGAACTCCCACTTGGAGTAGTTACCCACTCTGTAGGCACACAATTTACAAGTTGACCCACTTTATTCTTATGGTTGGTCTAAGTTCAAAATCACCTAAGCAGTGAATACACACAGTAACGACAAGCAAAAAGGCAAGCATATCAGTTGCATTTCATTTATATTTTTAAATGATATTCAATTGTTTTAACCCTTTATAGGCACAACACCGCAAATATAAATGAATTTATATAAAATCGATTAAATTTTTAAAAATAAATACTCAACGACCGTACAACACAACACTTACACTGTTGTCCTTAGCACCCTTACCATATCTGAAATTTTTGTCAAAATTGAGCTCTTGAATGTTCATGACTCGCTGTAGTTCTAAAGGATAAAAATAATCTTATTGATATTTTTTTTTTTTTTTTTTTTTTTTTTTTTTTTTTTTTTTTTTTTTTTATTATTATTATTATATAAATACAATCTGTAAAAGAACATTCAGTATTATTTATGAACATAAAAATAGAAAAAGTGATTTGTAGACATGTGCGGGACACTCAGTAGTAAACACCGCTAAAGATTAAATTACAACTAATAATAATGATGACTAATAATAGTGAGTAAATAGTTGGCTATATAAATATTAAATTTCAGTGAGTTTACAATTACGATTCACGTGTTTAGGGTTCTACTTGGCAAGTCCGACGTAGAAAATCTTCTTAGTCGACGTGGATGATTGATATCTGATAGTAGCTCGTGTGACAGTGGGTTCGGGTGATTTGATAGTCTTATACGATAGTTTTTGCTGACTGTTTGTATTGTTTCAAACACTGATGGGACGTGGAGATCGCGCTGTAAAGTGCTATTTGGAATATACCATGGAGCAGCCGCACATAAACGAAGTATTTTTGATTCAAATCTTTGCAATATCGCTATATTAGATTTTGCAGCTGTTCCCCAGATCGAGACACCGTAGGTCCATATTGGTTTTAAAATAACTTTATATAAAAGTACTTTATTGTTCAGTGATAGTTTTGAATTTTGGCAAAGAAGCCAGTGCATGGAGCGCATTTTTAAACCCAGTTGCTTGCGTTTCGTAAATATATGATGTTTCCAGGTGAGACGCCGATCAAGATGAATACCTAGATACTTCACGTGATCGGATTGTGGTAGTACGTTATTATTTAGTGTGACTGGTGGACAGTAACCATTGCGAAGAGTGAATGTGATTTGTGCAGATTTGGATTCATTAGCTTTAATGCGCCATTTGTTTAGCCACACTTGGATGCTATCTAGGTTTGTTTGCAACTGACTAGAAGCGACTGTTGGGTTTTTGCTTTTAGCCATGATCACTGTGTCATCGGCAAAAGTTGCGGTATATGTTGATGGGTTAAGTGGTAAGTCAGCTGTGAACAGTGTGTAGAGGGTTGGACCTAGTACACTCCCTTGTGGAACTCCAGCTTTTATCGGGAAGATTTTCGTATTATAATCTTCTATTTTAACCATGAAATATCGGTTATTGATATAAGACTTAAGTAACAAATAGAAGCTGTGTGGTAGATGTAATTTCAATTTGTAGAGCAGTCCGGTGTGCCATACCTTGTCAAATGCTTGCGTTATATCGATAAATGCTGCAGTGCAGTATTCTTTTCTTTCCAGTCCATTTCTTGCATATTGATAAACACGATTTACCTGTTCAATGGTTGAGTGGCGGTTTCGAAAGCCGAATTGGTGAGCAGGAATTAGTAAGCGACTTTGGGTGATCTGGTTAAGACGCTTTAAGAGTATTTTTTCGAAGACTTTGGAGAGCACCGGAAGTAAGCTTATAGGTCGATAAGATGTAACTAACTCTAAAGGTTTACCTGGTTTTGGTATCAGGATAATTTGGGCTACTTTGCATTGACTTGGATAGTATTCTTGACATATAATAGCATTAAAAAGTTGGTTGATGAAAACAAGACCAATGTTTGGAAGCTCTTTCAACACTTTGCCAGTAATCAAATCGTACCCAGGAGCCTTTTTGGTTTTAATTTTAGTCTTAATTGTCCATTTAATTTCTTGTATTGTGGTTTTAGGAACCGGGAAGTCCATTTGATGTGGTGTTTGCAGGAAAGACTCAATTTCAGTGTCGTCTTCATAACTTATGCACGGGTACGGTTGAAATACACCTTGAAGATGCTCTGCGAAAATTTGAGCCTTGTCGATTCTGGATCTAGCCCACTGTCCATTATACATTTTGAGTGGTGGAATGTGTGGCGTTGATCCATTCAGCTTACGAGTGGCCCGCCATAATGAATAGTCGGTTGCTTCACTGGGAGACAATGCAGATAGGTATGTTTCAATGTTTTTGTTTTTGTTCTCCCCTAGGGTTTCTTTAAGTTTTTTTATCGCTTCATTCAAACGTCTTTTGTCTTCACGATTTTTTGTTATTTGCCAAATTCGTCGCAATTTACGTTTCTGAAGTAGCTGTTCCTTTATGCCTCTGTCTATGTGTTCTTCTTTGTATTCATTAAAATGCATGGTTGAGTTCCACGCGGCATTCTGTACGGTTGTATTAAATTGCTCGACCGCAGATTCGATATCGGTACCGGTTTTGAGTGGGATGTTGGTTGTTAAATTTTCATTTATGATGCTTCTGAAAATACTCCAGTCTGTTCTTTTGTTGTATAATCGAGGCTCTTTGTTCTTTACAAAAATTTTAGAGTTCAACTCCATAATAAGGGGAGAGTGGTCTGAGGAAAGATCTAAACTGGAAAGAATCGATAATAGTGAGCTTGAAATGCCTTTAAATATGCAAAAATCGATCACGTCTGGAACTTTATTGTGGTCTGTTGGCCAGTAAGTTGGTTCACCAGTTGATGCGTGAAGCAAATCGTTGGCCTGCATAGTCTTAAACAATTCGCGTCCTCTAGGTGTGATTAGTCTGGAGCCCCAGTGAGTATGCTTTGCACTGAAGTCCCCAGCAGCTATAAATGTTTGACCAAGCGTGTGGAAAAATTCCTCAAACTGATGACTTTTAATTTTTTGGTTTGGTGGGCAATAGATGGAGGCTATACATATTGGACCTTTATTGTTTTTAACTGTTAATGATATTGACTGAAGAAATGGTTTTTCGTATTTGTTGTGCACAGAGTGATCAATATCGCTTTTCACGATTATCGAGCTCCTCCGCGAGCATTTCCAGATGGGTGGTTGGCATCGTATATAGAATACTTCGGAATTCTGAGATGGCTTCTTTGGTTGAAGTGGGTTTCTGATATTAACATAATATCAATATTTTTGTCAGTGAGGAAAGTCTGTAGTTCGCTGCTATGTTGAGCTAGCCCATTAGCATTCCAGAAAGCAATTTTAAACGCACTCATTATTTTGATGTATTAGCGACGAACGCTGTTAAAATATTTAGCATAGTACTCATTTGTTGCATTAGTGTTTTAAGCATTACTTTCAGCTCTGACATATCGTTGTTTTCTGATCTTGTTTGTGGTTCACTAGTGATGGTTTGGCCGTTGCTTACGACATTAGAGTATGTTCGACCAGCTTGAACGAACTCTGTGCGCGTTGGTGGACTAGTGGTTTCTTTTCTTCGGAGCGGTGGAAACGCTTTTTGTTGAAGCTGCCTGTATACTTCACAGCCCTTGTAATTAGCGGGGTGATTTCCGTTGCATAATACACATTTTACTTCATTATCGACTACATTACGAGTACACTCTGATGTCAAGTGATTACCAGGGCATTTTACACAACGGGGCGTTCGTTTACAGTAATGCTTTGTATGACCATAACGCTGACAACGAGAGCATTGGGGAATTTCGCGTTTTTTTCTTGGAGCTTCAAAAGTGATTTTTGTATGCATTAGGCTGTTACAATTGAAAATATTCTTGTTTGTATCTGATGGTTTCAAACCAATAAAAAATAACGGAAGTGGATTTTTGGTTGTTCGTTGACGTATATTACTTATATTGGCCACCTTAAAGCCTAAGCTATTTATCGCCTCTTCGATTTCACCGACTGGCATAGAAGGATGCATGCCTCTCAATACAACGTTAAAACTTCTGTCTTGTTTGAGTTTATAGGTATGGAATTCAGTTTTTTTGGCTTCAAGAGCCTTAGTGATTGCAGAGTATTTTTCTGGGCTACTAGGCTGTATTTTAACCTCATTGTTGGCAAGTATTTTAAAGTTATATTCATTAGGGGCTATTTCGTTCAGAAGCTGCCTTAATGGTTGTATATTACCGACTCCTGCAACAAATATTGGGGGAGGCTTCGAGATTGTAATTTTTTCATTTTGCTCAATGGACTTTTCTGATGAATGAGAGTCTTCATCTAGCACGGAATATCGGTTAGAGTTTTTTTTGGGTTCAGTTGACAACCAATAGGTATCCAGCTTCTTTTGTTTGAAATTTGAACTTTGTCGAGCTCCTTGGGGACTTGAACGACTTCTTTTTGACGAGTTTACCCGTTGCCATTCTGGTTGCGTTGTTTCACCAAATCTTTTTGTATAAATGGAAGTGTTTATTGGCGTGCTTTTGACGCTACTTACCGATTGAGTGTCGCTTTCTTCGTCACCAGTGTATTTCCACATTTTTTTTGGCTGGAATTGGTGTTGTTTGCGTTTTTTGATGAGAAGCTCATTGGATTATTAATTAATTTTATTTTATTAGCTATGGCAATTTCACTAGCTATTTTTGATATATTTCCTTCAGTAATTTCTTTATGTAAAGGTTTGGTTGTGGATTGTTCATTTATTTTAACGTCCTCTGTACTTAGCATTATATAGCCATTTAGACCATTTTCACTAATTTGAGAATGCCGTCGTATAACTTTTTCGCTCATATAATA
>NC_051848.1:88427270-88546435 GCF_002237135.1 Teleopsis dalmanni | reverse complement strand
TATGTATATGTTCAGTAGTTTTTCTTATTATACATATTAAGTTCAAATTCGTAGAATTAATTTTCCTAATTAATTACATACAAACAATTTTACATATCTATTTTATTCATTAGAAATTTTAACTAACCAAGGCGTAGGGCACATCCGCATGCACATTCAACTGTGAAATCATCTATACGGTAGTAACTAATTGCACCGCCCCTCACAGATCACGCCATGCAATTTCAACAAATCTGCTAGAAATACAAAAAACCTAGCTGTTTTTTAATTTGACCACCGGTTTTCTAAAAAAACAAAATTTTGTTTTTATGACAATTTTTGTTTTTATTTTTGTTATTCGGGTTTGTTACTGAGAATTGGCTATGTCAGCACTACACCGTACTTGTAAAATGAACTAACAAACAATCAAATTATAAACGTCGTCACAAAAACAGCAACTTAGTAACTACTCATTTATTTGTGTGCCACTGTATAATATAATAATACTGAATCATATTAGTTAAAAGCGAGAAGAAAAAACTTTTATTTCATAATTATTGAAAAATAATTTGTGCAAGTAAAAAAATACTTGAGCACTGACAGAGCACGGTTTGGTGGGGGAGGGTTTCTGACAGAATGTTAGAAATATAGAAATATAGAATTAATTAAATAGCACTAATAATTTAAAATTACTTACCGCAAATCAAACTGCAGCCAATGGCCAGCAACAAACCATAAATTAATTGAGATTTATTAAACTCCATCTTGCCGTCTGTCTTATTTTTCAAAAAATATTGTATACCTCGGAATTACTTTAATTTAATGCTGTATATAATCCTTCACAAATATGCTGGATTCTTTGTTCCCTTTGTGTTTGCTGTTTTTTTTTTTTTTTGTTTTTTCTTTATTATTGCGAAAAAAACAGTTTTTTGATTTTTTTATATATCACAATTGAAAATTTAAAATTTGTTTAACTTTAATGACAAACAAGTAAAATTGTAATTGTTATATCAAATTATTAAAATGCGTCTTGGGTTTATTTGCGTAAGTATTCGCTTTGTTTCTTTGCTAATAAATTCTATTTTGTTTCTATGAGTTTTCGTTTCAATCTTTTTCTTCGCTTGCCTTTGCTTTTCTTCGTGCTAAAGCGACTTCACAAATGAAATCCACAACTCAAATGACAAACAGAATCTTAAAAAATAAAATACTCAACAGCTGATTAAGTACAACACAAAAACGAATGAATAATGTGCAGGGTTGCAATATTTCAATATGCCTTATTAAAATCAATTAAAATTTGAAAATAAATACATTCATGTTAAACAATTTCAATCGATTGTCAAAAGTTAATATCACTATATATATATGTATTATTTCCATTTAATATGAAATATGTATTTTCATTATGATATTTAAAATTAAACTATTCAAATGTAAATAAACTAGACCAAAGATTACATATAAAGATATATATTGCTCTCTAAGACCGCAAATAAAAATAACTTACCCTACAAAATAGTTTTCATACAAATAAACTCATTATAAATAAATCATCTGATATAAGACGAAAAATGTCGAATGCAACCCTTAAAAATGAATTTCCGACAAAGAAAACCACCAAAATTTAAAATACGTATCATATGTTTTATATGTAAAATGTAAACAAACAATATATTTTAAACGCATAAATTAGCTTTTGACTAAACGGAATCGACTAAATCTTAATTTAATTTATTTAACATAAGTAGTTTTAGCTGCAGTGGGATTATGCAGTGATATTATGCTACACTTGAGCAATTTTTAATAATTACTTTTAGTGCAAATTTAGAAAATTCGGATTCAAAATTCGTATACATGAACTATGCTTGCATGGGTGCGTGTATATAGAAAAAAAAAAGAAAACACATTTCGATTTAAGCTTTTAATAATTAAATTAAAATATTTTTTTGCTTTCCACGACTTCGACTTTAAAAATTATACTTCCTTCATAAACTCCTAAAAATGTTTCGTATATATTTAAATGTACACATTTAAAATATTTATTTTCCGCCATTTTCCATAATTTAAAATATTTCATTTCCAAAATTTTTAAATTTGTGAAACCTTTTAATTTTGCTTCATTTTTTGTTAACAATAGCCGCAATTTTTTGTTACAGAGTAGCAAAAAAATACTCACAACTTACGAAAGAGAATATTTGAAGCAAGAACAGTGTTCTTGAAATCTTCAGAGTTAGGTTTTAGTCGTAAAAGTTTTTTCGTCTTAAGTTTAAGTACAGCCAAATACTTAAAGTTTACTGGAAATATGTTTCAAAATTCCTGCTATCCGTTATAAACATTTGAGCATTTCATTAAGTAATAAATTAAACTACGTAAATAAATTACTTAATTTATATATAAAAGATAAATATGCGTACCATTACCCTTCTAATATTCATTTAGAGCATATAAAAGCATATGACATATTTTAAAAGTGATGCCAATTTGTTTCTACCAATTCTTGCTGTTTCTTTACAACTCTGAAAAAATATATTATAACCAATTTTTTTACATTCTTTGAAATTTCTAATAAAGGTTAATAATAGTTACCTAGTAACACTTTTTTCTTTAGTAGCCAAAGTGTTTGGTTGCTTCACAACTAGGTCTACTTTCACAAAGAAAGTAAAGTTATTGTTTTGCGTACATTTATCAATATACATATAGAAATTGAATCACACCATGTTATTGGTGAGCATTTTATATAGTATTTAAATTTATATAAGAATACATTTTTTAGGCTTTATCAAAAATAACAAAGAAGAAAAATGAAAAAAGAAGTATTCAAAGATTTGAGAGATATATATGTATATAAGATACACAATAATTTTTGATAGCACCAGCTTATCAGAAGGTCATTCTTGTAAGATCAATAGTTAATGCTAACTGACAAGTACTATATACTCTTTTAATTTTCTTTCAATTATCCTCTAAATTTTTGCTTTTATGTAAATGATTGTGTTTTGTATTTATTCATGTATTACAGTTTTCATTCAATTAACGAATTAAAAATTTCTTAATACATAATTAACTTCATCACAATTAATAGCCTGTCATTTTCACCAACTGTAACAAAAAAAATTACTTTTTTAATATATACAAATGTACTCATTAACACTCCCAACAGGTGTAAATAATAAGCAGCTGACTGGAGATTTCTATTTTCTTCCCAAAATTATTCACAATAGATCAGTTTTAAGACTTGGCACCATTGTAGTGCGATGTGCTTGTTCGTTAAGCACTTTCGCAGTGGTAAGCTTGTTTGTGCGAATTTTGTTTTTGCTTTGCATGTTAAATTTTTAATACCACGTATTCTAGTGGTGCCTTCATGTCAAAATAATAAACCTAAAGAAAACAATATATAAAATCTTGAAAAGAGCATGATTATGACATATGTCAAATATGCTGTCTACTGAATAAGTAAAATCAAGATACTTTGATTTTTAGTCAAACATACGTTGAGATATGGACCACTTTTGATTTTACGTAACAATTACAACTCTATGTTGTTACATTTCATAATACTGGATTAACACGAGAGTTTCGTTTGTAATTTTAGCTTTTTCAATAGTTGTTGCCTCCGTGAAAAATGAAAATTTTTGAGAGCTAAAATTACAAGCAAAACTCTTGTTTTGATCCCGTATAAATGGCATGCAGACGAACTGGATTCATTTGTGCAGCGAATTTCATAAAAATTGGATTCTAACGCATGTTCAGATATTTCCTATTATTTAAAAAGTTGTTTATAATGGCAACATTATTTATTTTTTAAATCTATATACAAGGTGAGATGAAAAAACTGCAACAAAGTAAAACGCCATAAATTTTTTCATTTTTTTTAAATTTTATTGAATGAAAGCAAAAAATGTCGGAAATAACATCAAATTTGAGAATCGGTTTAGATTTGTTCGAATTGGCCACCTTTGGCCCGAAAGTGGCTCTGCGGTATTTTGTCCCATTCTCGGCGAAGCGCTTGCTTGAGATGATCGACACTTTGGTATTTTTTAGTTCCAACCTTGCTTTCCAAAATACCCCAGGCACAATAGTCCAACGGATTGGCATCCGGAGATTTTGGTGGCCATTGTGCGGTGGAAATGAAGCGAGGAACCTCATTTCTTAACCATTCTTGGATGGCGCGTGCTGAGTGCGATGGTGCTGAGTCCTGTTGGAATGTCCAAGGTCTGCGGCCGAAATGTTTGCGTGCCCAGGGCTTCAGAACTCCCTCCAAAATATTTTCGCGATAGATTTGCGCATTTAATTTGACACCACGGTCGATGAATACGAGCGGCGAGCGACCATCGGCTGTTATGGCGGCCCACACCATCACCATGGCCGGCTTTTGAGTTGTGATGGCCAACCGAAGTTGCAAATTTTCAGCTGACCTCTCTGGCAAGTAAACACGATCATTTTGTTTGTTTACAAACTGCTGGATAACGAATGGTTTCTCATCGGAGAAAACCAAATTCGGCAGTTCACCACTTTCGGCCAAGCGAAACAACTCTTTAGCTTTTTCGAGTCTAACTTTTTTTTGCGCATCAGTAAGATCTTGCACTTTTTGGAACTTGAATGGCTTTAGTCCAAGCTCATTTTTCAATATTTGCCGAATGGCATATTGCGATATGTTCAGCTCACGAGCCATTTTTCGTCCACTGCGACGCGGATTTCGTTCAATTCGCTTTTTCACTTTTCGAACCATTTCTGCCGATGTTGCTGTTTTTTTTCGTCCACTTCCTTGACGTCGGGCTACGCTACCAGTATCATGGTAACGAGCGATGGTACGAGACACAAAACATTTATTCACTTCTAAATGCTGGAGGGCTCTAACGATAGCCACTTGTGGTTTTCCAGCCAAATGCAAAGCAATCACACTATCACGCTTGAATTCCATCACAAATAACTTTTTTTCTGAAAAATTCCCACCAAAATGCTTTTGTGCGCTTGTAAACAATATAATGATCTGTCACTAGAATAAATCTGACAGCTGTGGGACGAGCGGTTTAGAAATGACAGCAGTCTGAAGTTGGTTGCAGTTTTTTCATCTCACCTTGTATAATAATCATACATCTATATAGATCAGTAAATTCATATATACCGTTTTTGTGATTTTTTGTACATATTGTGTAGATCTATACATGTATATTATATACATACATATATTTTAGTTACCAATAATAAAATTTGTCCTCAAAATGAAATATTTTTCATACAAGTTATATCTAAATCATGGATGATTTTTTTCATACTTAAGAATTGCTCTATATCATACAATCCATGTATATCCTAGTTTCATGTATGAAAATTATAAAAAAATATATTGAAACTTTCTCCATATGATGAGAGAAACATACTGCATTTGATTGAAGTGCAGTAAAAACAATTCGTTGCCCAAATTCTAAAGATCTAGCTTGTGTTGACACAACCAGGCAAGCATTAAAACTACTTTGATTTATCTTATTGATCTGATAATGTACAAGTTTTTCACTGTATTAAAATAACTTAAAGGGTTTCAAAAATAGCCGGGTCTACGTCTTAAATCCACCCGTTGAGTTCCGTGAAACACTCTTGAAAAATACTAGGCATGCAGATCCTTGCGGGCTGCAACTTAACGTAATGTACATGGCATAATGTCCCATCACATATAAAAAACTATAACAATTTTAATGTTAAATTATAGAAAACTAAATTAAATAATACTTTTAGGAATGCATAACTAAAAAATTATTTCACAGTTTTGAATCATTTCGAACAAATTTTTATTTACTAAACAATTTAAAAAGTTCGGTGGACGATGTGTTTTTATGTCAAGGTAAAAGGTAAAAAATTTCGAACAGAGTTGTATTCTAAAAACATTTGCACTTTGTTTTAATATCGATTTTAGCAATCCGCTTGAAGTAACAAAAATTTACAAATTAGTATATAGCATTACATATGTTTATATATACATACGCCTAAAAATAGACACACATTAATAGTATTCAGCTTTGTTTTAATTTAAATATACTAAAATAAAGTATATGATAAATGTCTATATCTCTTAATATGTAATGCAACTTATACTCTATATGTACTTAATTTTACAAAAATTTTCTTCACAAATTTTAAATATGGGTTTTAAAATATTTGATATTTAATTTACATATAACATTAATTATTTATTTCACATTTATTTCATATTTATTTTAATAGTAGTTATTTCACACAATTTGTCTGTCCATTCAACTAGCTGGTTACCGTAATCATTAAGAACTATAGAAACAAATAATAAAACATACAACGAAATACATTTTTTTTATTTATGAAAGTTGTTTTTTTGGAAATACATTAGTTTTAATATGTTTTCAAATTAAGTAATCATATAAATAAGCATTATTTTTTATTTTATAAAATTCATTTTATTTGAAAAATGCGTTGAAGGAAAACCCCCTTTTGTTGCATTATCTTATAACTAACTTAAAAACGAACGATCGAAAAAAGGAGATAACTAATTTATATGCAATAAATAACAATTTGTAAATTATTAAATGACAAAGCAAAGAAAAAAATAGTAATAAAACAAAAAAAACATAAGTGAAAAATTATATAAAAAATAAGAAATTTAGGATTAAGAATTTAGAAGAGATGATTATATATTGCAAACAGAAAAGATATTAAAAAATAATTAAATAAATAATAATTAAGAAATAGAATTAAATGTCAGAACGAACATCGTGTAAACGAATCTTTTTAAAACCATTTTATTAAATATTATATTCTTATTTTCAATGTTGATAATATAAATTAAATGCGGAATAACTGTGCTTAACAAATAAAGAGGTATGTAATATAGACATCTCGAACAACAGAGATCACATTTACAAAAATTATCTCCATTTATTTTACACTTTAGAATTAATAGTAATAATAAAAATACAGTAACACACATTTTATATTTAATATTATTTCCTGCGAAATGTTGTTAAATCCGATCTTGGCGGTTATCAGCAAACAAAGTCTCTCTGGAATAATATTAAATCTTTGGGAATTATTAAAAGCTCCACAGCTATGTGTTCCTTAAATCCGAATAACTTAAATGAGTATTTTGTTTCGTCTGTTGGTAATAGCAGAAACACTAAATACAATACTTGTATTTAGTGTTACAATACTTGTATTTAGTGTTCTTGGTAATAGTTTGAACGCCAATCCTGTGTTTCCTATTCTTGATCGCGCCGAATCTGAAGGTTTATTTAACTTCGAGTGGGTTAGTCAAAAAGTGCTTTTCAATAATGTGATGAAAATTAAATCGAATGCGTTTGATATTGATTAAATTCCTTTGAAGTTGGAATCACACTTTAATCAACTTACACTTTAATCAATTATGTCTCCTCTGACACTTATAACTAATCATTATTTTACTACTTTAACATTTTCTAGTCCTTGGAAGCGTGCAAAAATTATTCCAATTGAAAAAAAGTCGAATGCATCCGTATGTTCCGACTATTGCCCAATTATCATTCTTTTCTCGCTCTCGATGTTTTGTGAGAGTATCATGGCTATCACCACGATCGCTTTCAGCTCCTCTCCCCTCCACTGTGAAAGTTTAGAAAATGTTATAGCTGTACGACTGCTATATTAAAAGTACTTTTTCACTGCTTGTTTTTTCTAATACGGCATTTACACTGACCGAAATTGGCTCATTTTGGTCAAAAATCGAAAATGAGAAGCGAATGCCGCATTCTTGCATATAAAATTTTAAGCGCGAATGAGCCATTCCATCACATTCTGTACGAATGCGTCCTAACGACGTTCGCATGCGTTCCATATATGTTCCAAATGCAAAGGAACGCATTGAACATACCCTAAATAAAAGCTCTTTATGCATTTTGACAATTTGAGAAAGCTGTTTTTGACATATTATAAAATAAAGGTTTGGTAAATGTTTGGTGGTTGCATTTTCTTGAAAATGATGCACCCCTTTTTAGAACTTCTACCACCCAAAAAGTAATTAATCGATTAATCGATATATTGTAAGGTTTGAAAGCATATTTAACCTTTATGCAACATTTTTTTGCCACAGGCCAAAAATCATATCAACAGGCAAGTTGAAAAATCAGCTGTTTGAAATGAGAACAAACGAATAACAACGAATGTAAACATTTTTAAAATGAGCCACTTTCGGCAAATGTAAACACTATATTAGTTTGCGACGTTGAACAATTTATGAAGATTCGTATCTGTTTGTTTCTGTTTAATTTGATTAATGCTAAATTACCTGAATACCTTTTCGATTGCCGGCAACAATCACGATCCAATATATCTCATTTATTTATAATTCCCAGATTTAACTTTCCTTCCACAAGATTTTTTTATATATATATTCTGTCATCTCTATAATCATCTCTTCTAAATTCTTCATCCTAAATTTCTTATTTTTTATATAATTTTTCACTTATGTTTTTTTTGTTTTATTACTATTTTTTTCTTTGCTTTGTCATTTAATAATTTACAAATTGTTATTTATTGCATATAAATTAGTTATCTCCTTTTTTCGATCGTTCGTTTTTAAGTTAGTTATAAGATAATGCAACAAAAGGGGGTTTTCCTTCAACGCATTTTTCAAATAAAATGAATTTTATAAAATAAAAAATAATGCTTATTTATATGATTACTTAATTTGAAAACATATTAAAACTAATGTATTTCCAAAAAAACAACTTTCATAAATAAAAAAAATGTATTTCGTTGTATGTTTTATTATTTGTTCCTATAGTTTTAAATGATTACGGTAACCAGCTAGTTGAATGGACAGACAAATTGTGTGAAATAACTACTATTAAAATAAATATGAAATAAATGTGAAATAAATAATTAATGTTATATGTAAATTAAATATCAAATATTTTAAAACCCATATTTAAAATTTGTGAAGAAAATTTTTGTAAAATTAAGTACATATAGAGTATAAGTTGCATTACATATTAAGAGATATAGACATTTATCATATACTTTATTTTAGTATATTTAAATTAAAACAAAGCTGAATACTATTAATGTGTGTCTATTTTTAGGCGTATGTATATATAAACATATGTAATGCTATATACTAATTTGTAAATTTTTGTTACTTCAAGCGGATTGCTAAAATCGATATTAAAACAAAGTGCAAATGTTTTTAGAATACAACTCTGTTCGAAATTTTTTACCTTTTACCTTGACATAAAAACACATCGTCCACCGAACTTTTTAAATTGTTTAGTAAATAAAAATTTGTTCGAAATGATTCAAAACTGTGAAATAATTTTTTAGTTATGCATTCCTAAAAGTATTATTTAATTTAGTTTTCTATAATTTAACATTAAAATTGTTATAGTTTTTTATATGTGATGGGACATTATGCCATGTACATGACGTTATGTTGCAGCCCGCAAGGATCTGCATGCCTAGTATTTTTTAAGAGTGTTTCACGGAACTCGACGGGTGAATTCAAGACGTAGACCCGGCCGTTCTTGGAACCTTTTAAGTTATTTTAATACAGCGAAAAACGTGTACATTATCAGGTCAATAAGATAGATCAAAGTAGTTTTAATCCTTGCCTGCTTGTGTCAACACAAGCTAGATCTTTAGAATTTGGGCAACGAATTGTTTTTACTGCACTTCAATCAAATGCAGTATGTTTCTCTCATCATATGGAGAAAGTTTCAATATAATTTTTTATAATTTTCATACATGAAACTAGGATATACTTGGATTGTATGATATAGAGCAATTCTTAAGTATGAAAAAAATCATCCATGATTTAGATATAACTTGTATGAAAAATATTTCATTTTGAGGACAAATTGTATTATTCGTAACTAAAATTATATAACATGAAAAATGTAGCCAAAATAAGAATCTTTCTATTGTCTAGTTTATTTATTATATTCTTATTAGTTTATTATTTCACTGCTTATTACTGGTGGATGGAAACAAAATTTATATTCCTTTTAATCCAAATAATTTGAAATTATATTTAGTACTATTATATTCGCTATTTTCGGGCTACATATACACTTTGAAAGTACCATTAAGTTGTCCATTTGCGTTCGTTTTTGAATGCATATGTCCTATATGTTTTCAATTTCCTCTCTTCTGATTTGTGTTTATCCATTTATTGGTTTTTTTTTTGATATCATCTCTCCATCTTGTACAAATCGTTCAAATTTTTTCCTTATTATCCTGTGTACTATACACTGGAGATATCTTGTGCACCTATTGGATTTGTACTTTGCTTTGCTTGATCTTTCCATTAGTTTTAGTAATAAGCTTTGTTTTGTTGGAAAGTTTTGTATACTGTGGAATATTCTTTGAATAAATAAAAATACAGAACTAAATTTCGTTCTTTGAAGAGAAACAGTTAAGACTAAAGTATATATTCTGCTTTAGACAATGTTTCCTACAGAAAAAAATTAAATCATTAGCACTATTAGTGTTATACAAAAAAAAATTTCTTTGATTTATTGAGATTTCAATAACGCAGTTATTTCAATTTATAATTCAGACATGAAAATTTCTTGATACCAGATGCTAAGCATGTGATAGCAGATACTAAAGCGGGAATATATACGTTATGCACGATAGCGGAATATACTCAATCATATTTATATGGAATGCTAAAAATAGAAGAAAATTGGAATTTTTAGATGTCATTAGATGTTGCAGGAGAAGAAACAAGTAACGAAACTGGACACAACAATCCACCGTTTGGTACATATGGCTATGTTTGAAAGACTTATAGCAAAGAGACATTATTCTTTACAACAACATCTGCAAAAATTGAATAAACGTACTTGTGTAAAAAAATTATTTCGATCTTAGTAAATGTTGCTATGATCTAACAATTAACAGTTACGGAACCTCTAGATCATCCAAGTCTACTGAAAACTAAAAAGTTATACAATATATCATGTATAATGTTATATACAAGTATGAAAATAGACTATATATTTTCTTATAATCTTTGTATTAGTGCTAATACTAAATTAGCACTAATGGTATTAATGTACTAATCTAATCAAATATTTTATTGCAATAACAGAATGAAATTTCTGAACAAAGAAGAAGAAAATGATGTACAATGTGAAAAAAATGCTTTATTTGGACAAATCTTAAAACAGATTTATTTTTAACCATTAATGTGAAGTTTATATAATTTGTTTAAGTCATCTTAGTAAAATGACGACAGATGTTCTGCTCAATCAATGTTTCTATCTTACAGTACATTTTTACTATCTAATGAACTTGTCAATTATCTAGTAAAATACGTTTCGCTTTTTATATAAAATTTATTCATACAAAAATGTTCTAATGAGATTCGATTGTTTTATTTATATATGTACCTATATGTATACTTACTCATTTTTTATTTACAATCGCAAGCAAAACATCTGTAAAAATATGTTGCATTAAAACACAAGGAATAAATCTTCTGTTATTAACATCATCTGCAGATAATAATCTATTCAATTCCAAAATATTTTTATTTTTGCGTATCTTTAGTTAAATAATTTAATTTTATTAAAATAGAGTAGTGAACTTGTAAAACATTATTATTATTATTAAAACATTATATCCTAGCCCCCTTGCCAAAATTATCGCTACGCCACTGCTTACCAGTATTGGATTTTATTATCTGGTATTACGATAGATAAATTATATATTTTTTTTTAATTTCTCTTTTCAAGTGCATAAAAAAGGCGATCACTCCCAAAGGCCCACCACTACATTATATTTTTGTGGTATGTATTCTGTAGTTACAGATACTGTATTTGTATTGTATTTTCATATTTTTAATTCAAATTTAAAACTAATACGTATAGTCAAAAGCTACAATTGTATTAGGAATGCAGCCAACCTTTATTCTGCAGGGTGGTAGAACGCCAACTCTTCTGTTTTTGGAAGTGATATATATGTTGCAATTTCACAAAAATGCACATGAGAATTGAATGTCAAAATCATATCTATTTTTAGAATTGAAACCAGTGTTGTTCAAATTGTAAGAAATGTTTGAGTATCATTGTCTTTAATACCTTTAATGCAACGAATCTCAAACTGTATTTTCAAATAGTATTTTTACGTTTGCAGTGTAAATTCACTTCACAAAATAAATTTTTATTTCTTTTAATACAAATATGTCCATATAATTCGATTTAGACGAACGTTTGTATATGATATAGTGGTCGCCAATTATTTACAGCTCCTTGCAAATTTAATCTTTTTATTATTATCAATAATAAATTTTATTATAGTTTTCTGATGTGACCATTATTATTACTATTGTTTATTTTTTTTCCATAGGTGGTGGTGAAGGTGTACATGTTGGCAGGTCGGAAACCAAATGATAAGATTTATTCTAGGCCTTAAATTCGTTTCCCAGTTGCTTCGCGTAATATTCTAACTGCATTGATGAACATTGCCTAGAGAACTTCGTATAAATAATTCGCTTTAAAGTCTGTACTTTATATAAAAGACACATATATGTCTTTTTTCATGTACTCACTATGGATCTACATACTGAGTAGGATGTTACCAAGTGTTGTGTTTGCTTGAGGTACGGCTAAGTGGTAATTATTTGTTTTTCTTGGTGGTTATTTTTTCTCGTACCGCACAAATTATATTACAAAGCAGTGGAATTATAAAATCTAAAATGAGGCTAAGGTTTTTATTTGGGGTATTCCATTTTCACTATCAGTTAGATTAAATCTGGTATACTGTTTATACTATTTTTGGTTGAACTATTAACGATTATGAATATATTTTAGTATATAAGTTTAGGGTGGAACTTAAAGTTTTTAATTTTCGCTATTTTTCTTTCATCAATCTTTCTGCATGTGATGTTAGAAATCGTTACAATTTACTTATTATTTGTAAAGCTTTTTCATTCGCAAAATATAATATCTCCGATAAAGGTCCAGGAAAATTAGTAATGGCTTTTTTATATGGGCGTTTCTTTTTCAATTTTGAGTCATCTGCCAAGACTACAAATTAGTTTTTCCCTATAACGGGAGGTCTAGGGGTTATAACTGTAAAACAAACAGGTTTAATTGCGTTTACCATATACCACTACTGAAGTAATACAGTAATATTATAATAGGTGCTAGATAAAAATAAACGTAGAACAAAGAGCGCGGAGCAGAAAACTATAAAAAAAATTACTACAAGGTTAGGTCACAAAAAAACAAATTCGCTATGTGTGCTATGTGTATTAGTGAGAGACATGAATAAATATATATGTATGCCATCTCATGACAAGGTATCATTTGTCTTCGGCTAGAAAATATTCCGTGTGGCTTTAATTTTTTAAGTCTTATATAAGTTATTTTGCAGAATTGGATACCTTTAATTTGTAGTTAACTGGCTTATGTGTAGCAACATAGACAAAGACTTTGAATTATTATATAGCAATAGTTGATCTTAGTAGTATGGTAAAAAATAAAAAATGTAAGAAAAAAATTTAAATTTAAAATTTTTTTTAACTTTTATCCGTATTAACTTAAATCAATCTCAATCTATTTTAGGTAGTCTAAAATCTCTATCAAGCAACGAAAGCCGATTTCAGTCAAGATGAGTTCAGAAGCTATTGCTAATCGTCTGTCAATAACGTCAGGTTCATCAAACATATCATTTGATGACAGCCAGTCGCAAATGTCTCGCCAGTCATTCCAATCGCGTCAGTCAGAATCACACGATGAGGATGAAGAACACGACGAAGATGACGACGATGAGAGTGATGACTATGATGAGATTCCACAAGAAACATTAATTAGAATACAACTGGAAGCATTCATAAAACGATTAAATTTATTCAAATATGATACACTCTCAGAAGACGAAAGAATAGTACATTTACAACCTTTTGAAGCTTATGAAATGTTTCAAACAATAGAAACTCTTGATGAAGAAATAAATAACGTAAAATTAGAGAACTTTGTGCTAGAAGATTATTTAATTAAAAATGATGAAAAACTCTTATTTGGCATTGAATCTAGACGAGATTCTGCTGCGAAAGAAGCAATGGGGCGGCGTTCATTCATGAGTGTTGGCGGCAAAAGCCTTGCCTTTAGTAAACAATCTCTAACAAAGTCTATAGGTGCACGTTCAGCTAAGCAAAGAGGAAAACAAAAAAGTCCTGAAGCACTCAACTATCGTTGTAAGTTAGAAATCACAGAAAAATTAGAAAGTGACATCGGACACGCAATTAATCTTGTAAAGTTGAAAGGTAATTGAGTTACTTAACAATCTTAATCATATATCTTATGAAAAATTATATGTAAAAAAATTTATGTGCATAAATAGCATTATACACTATGATACAAGATTGTCTTGTTTTATTCAGAATAATAAATTGGATAAAACTTGAATTGGTATTAAGATACTCATAAAAACTATTTCATAATTAAGCTTCGCTTTTGGAAGAATCAATCGCTTTTTGTACTTTTCGGACGAAAATGTCTTTAGTAACATATATCGGTCAAAGTCAAGTCAGTTTTTTTTCATTATTAATTTTAGTTTAGGAAGTCATCAAAAGTTGCACGAAATCAAATCAAGTGAATTTGATTGACTGTGAAAGATCAATAATATTGATTATTTTCCTGATCAAGTATCCATCTCCCTCCCATAATGGTTTCATCTGATGGTACATTATATTGCAACAAAAACCAAGTGATTGATTTTAAATATTCTAGACAAACCTTGAATATTGCCCACAAGCATTATGGAACTCCCAGATAATATTTTGCCTTCATCTTTCGATTTTGTATTATTGAATGAATTTACTGTGGATCTTTATTTAGTAATTGAAGATAATCAGCATTGTGTTGATTTTGTTAGTCTAGGTTTTTTGGGTTTTCTCTTGAATCTCATGCCACATTTTGATTTCGCCTTGTTTTGAAAATACCTCGTTTTATACCAAGTCACATTGGTTGACAATGGTTCAATGGTTTCTTTTAGGGTATTTTTTTTTAAAAGTTTTGCAATTTTGAACTTTTTACTATTTATAGTCGTGTGTCAGACTGTGTAGCACAAAGTGCTTACCGAAATCTTCAGTCAAAAACGCAGGGGTCGCTTTCAGGCTCAGTTAGTCGGTAGGTAACGTAGGTAGGTCAAATTTCGCTTTACTTTAAGGCTTAGTTAGTCTATACGTTTTAGCTGATTTTGTTTACATTTGAATAAGTAAACAAAATATTTTTAATATGTCCACGTAAAATAATCGCGAAATTATTTATTGGCAGTGACATATGTTTAGATTGAAAAAAAAAACTATTTACCATTTATGTATGCAAAACATTTTTATTTTATTCTATTATTTTATTTATATTTTGAGAAAATGAATCAAAATCGTAAACATCAAAAGTTCCAACCGGTATTGAATATTATTATAATTTATATTATATTACGAATTTTTGAAATTACGCGGGATATACCTAATGTTCCTTCGCAAATTTTAAAAATTAAATAAATATAAATATTGTTATAAAATAATTTGTTTTTTATTGCTTGAATGACAGATATTAACTGTTAGCACGTTCAAGCTCGGTTGCTAGAATAAATTTGAGCAAGAGAGCGCACAACTTGAATGACACTCAAAACTGCGAGTCTGCACCGCGCAGAGAACTGCAATGAGTACTCAACACTCGAATCATATTCAAATCATTGACTGTGTTTCATTTATATGCATTTTGACTCTTTTTTTCGTACATTCGACTCCACCTAATTCATACATACAGCTGACAGCACTTATAATAATTTATACTCTCTTCTCATATGATAAACATCGACATTCGACACAAAAGTGATGCAAATGATGTATGAATCATTCATGAGTATTACGTCACAGTCGGGAAAAATTTGTCTGTTGTTCTTTAATGTGCACACAATTTGCTACTAAAGCAACCGCACATGAAGTATTCAAAAACACAAACAAAACACATGCATTTGCAATGCTAACAACAACAGCAACACGCAAACTTTTTGCTTAGCAAACAAAATTCACACAAAATTTTTTCGAATGCTACAAATGATCGAGTGATTCATTTTCGATGAGTATATTCATACTCACCCTGAGTAAATACTATGATTCATGAATCATTTGCCATTTATGCTAATCTACTTAGAAATGTGTATGCATTTTTGTGGAGCTGAATCTTTAACGCTGGCATTCGTTAACGAACGTACTTATGAATCATTTCTGTGGCGAATGTGAATGCATATAAGTAGTGTATGAGATTTTTATAAATGCTTTCTGAGTGTTAAAATTATGAGTCGTTGCAGTTTCAGATATTGGCCTTTGTCGAATTCGATATATTATTTTATTATATATTTTTAGCAAAAGTGAAACACGGTCCGATGTATTTTTAACATGTTCTTTACTTCGCTTTATTAACTATACTAAAAATGAATAATGAATAATAATTACAAAAGGAATATAGAATAATGACAGGCCAGAGTTGCCAGGCAATTAATATTTAAAAAAGTACTTTACATAACAACACCCCCTCTTAAAGTGCTTTTATTATGTATAAAATATGACTTTAATATTTCATTCCTAATTTCCGTAAGCAATTAACATGCTTTTCTGTAGTGAGTCCTTTGGTAAGGACGTCTGCGGGCATTTCTTCTGTTGGCATATATTTGATTTTAACAGTGCCGTCGTTAACCTTGCTGCGAATAAAGTGATAACGAATATCAATGTGCTTTGTCCGTGGATGATACCTGAAGCTTTCCGTTAATTTTTGAGCGCTTTGATTATCATTAAAGATTTCAATTGTCTTACTTGTAATGCCAACATCATCAAGGATTGCCTTTAGATATAACGCTTCTTTTGTGGCCTCAGATATGGCCATATATTCTGATTCAGTGCTTGAAAGCGCTACTGTACGTTGCTTTCGAGCTTCCCAACATATCGCTGCTCCTGATATAATGAACGCATACCCTGTATATGAACGTCTATCGTTTAAGTCAGCGCCCCAATCAGCGTCAACCAGACCATACAATTCTTCATTGTTTTTCTCATACAATAGACCATAGTTGCTTGTACCTTTAAGGTATCTTAGAATTCGTTTTGCTGCTTTCCAATGTTCCACGTTATAATTTGAATTGAACTGGCTAAGAAAGTTTACAGCAAACGCAATATCAGGTCGAGTTGTGACAGCTAAGTACATTAATGCTCCTATCAAGCTTTGATAGGGATACATCTTCATAACACCTTCATCAATTTTTGTTGGTTTCGTTAACTTAATGTTCAATTCTATGGGAGTCTTCACTGGTTTACAGTCTTTCATATTGAACTTTTCAATGATGCTTTTTGCATACTTCTCTTGTGAAAGAAAAACTTGATGCTTGCTTAAATTTTGATGAAACTCGATGCCAAGACAATTACTTACTATTCCCAAATCCTTCATTTCGAAATCATTCGCAAGTGCAGCCTTTATTTCTTTTATACGAAACTTATTATTGGACGCTATTAGTAAATCATCTACATATATTGTCATCAAAACAATGTCGTTGCCTTCTCGCTTAGTGAATACACAAGGATCCTGTTGTACTGCACTTAGACCCATATTCTGTAGTTTCTTTGTCAATTTCATGTACCATGATAGCCCAGACTGACGGAGTCCATAAAGAGCTTTCTTTAATAAACATACAGGTGACTTACTTGATTTAATCGCCTTTAACCAATGCTGCGCTGTTTCTTTAACTTTTCCACACAATATTGTTGAAGTTTTTCCCACTGGTTTTGATGAAACAACTTTGTTCAGGAATGGTATAAGATAATCGGGAATTTCCATGAAGACACTCTCTTCGATCTCTCCATTTAGGTATGCTGTAATGACATCCATCTGATGGATCTCCAAATCCATTTTTGCTGCCAGTGCCGCAAGTAGTCTTATAGATGTTGAACGAGCGACTGGAGAAAACGTATCATGAAAGTCTTCACCTGGTCGTTGTGCAAAACCCTTCGCTACTAATCGTACTTTCTGTTTTCCGTCATCTTTAGTTCGAAGCACGAATCTATTCCCAATAACTTTTCGTGATTTCGGTCTTTCGACCACTTCCCATGTTTTATTCTTTAGTTGTGCCACCATTTCGTCTTCTAGCGCTTTTGACCAGGAATTTGTTTCATCGCTTTCAAGTGCCTCCAAAATCGTTACTGGAGTTTGGTATGTAGTGAGAAACGCCATTTCACAATCTTCAAAAACGTTGTTGTCAGGTTCATCATCTGAATGGTTTTTATCAGCAATTTTTCTTACTGAACTTGTATTTTCGTCTTCGTTGGATGATTCTTCACCATTCCGATTTGACGTGTAATATTCTTTTCGAGGCCTACCGCGTGAATTTGTGCGAATAAGTCTCGGGCGACCTCTTCTACGAATGGAGTTTTCTTCTCGCGTATCTGTATTTTCTACAATTTTCGGATTGACCGACGGTTTCTGATTTTCAGAATTTTCGAACGCAATATCGATATAATCATTTGTTTGGCAGTCATTTTCATTGTTAATATAAATGTTTTCGTATTTATTATGATAGATATTTTTGTTTACGAACACGACATCACGACTTATTGTTATATTTCGTTTTGTAGGTGACCACAGCCGATAGGCTTTTGCTTCGTTTGAATATCCAACAAACATGTAAGGTTCTGACTTAGAATCGAATTTATCTCTAGTCTTATCCTTTTTTAGGACATATGCTTTAGAGCCAAATACTTGAAAATGTACAATAGTTGGCATTTTACCAGTCCACAACTTGTGCGGTACTACACCGTTCAATGCTTTTGTAGGACACCTATTCCGAATATAGCACGCTGTATTTATGGCCTCTGCCCAAAAATTTGGCGGAACTTCAGCTTGTTTCATCATGCAACGGGCCATTTCAACTAGAGTTCTGTTTTTACGTTCAGCAATACCATTTTGCTCCGGCGTATATGGAGCAGTTAAGCGTCTTTGTATACCAAATTTCCTCAAGAATAAATTAAATTCAGAATTAACGTATTCTCTACCATTGTCTGATTGTAAAGCCTTAATTCGTTTACCCGTAAATGTTTCTACTGCTCTTTTGTATTGCTTAAATACATTTAATACATCGGATTTTTGTTTTATAAAATATACATGACAATAGTGTGATTTGTCATCAATAAATGTTACGAAATATTTTGCATCCGAATTTGATGCTGTTCTCATTGGTCCGCACACATCACTATGCACGATCTCTAATAAATCACTTGTTCTAGTTTCTTTACTCTTAGGAAATGGTTTTTGTATTTGTTTTTCACTAATACAAATTTCGCAAGTCGGAAGTTTTTGTTTAGGATTTAATTTTAATCCGTGTACTAGGTTATTACTAGCCAATTTTTTAAGATCGTTTTCATTTATGTGGCCCATTTTCTGGTGCCACTTTTCAATGTCACATTTTTCTTCAGCAACTTGTGCAAAATGATTTTTATTTTCAACAATAAAAAGATTTCCACATCTTTTCGCTCGAGTTATAACCTTCTGATATTTGTCCAATACGATTGCATCTGAAGGGCGAAAATGCACCTCATATCCGCTGTCTACTATTTTTGATACAGAAAGTAGACTTGTACGCAAGTCCTCGACATATAGAACTTCTTTAAGATCAATGTTATTATCACGACCGTATACGTCTACAGTTATTTTCATTTTACCGACGCCGTTTATATTTGTTGTGTTGTCGTTTGCTAAGTTAAGCACTTTATTCGATTTTTGAAAGTCTGTAAAATATTCACGGTTTGCACTTAAATGGGCAGTACATCCACTATCTAGGCACCAATAATTTTCTTTTATTGAGCTAATAAATGCATCTTCAGCATGATAGCTAAAATTATTGTTTACAGATTTTTCCGAATTTTTCAATTGCGTGTTATTTTCAGCTTTTGCTTTATTTTTACATTCACGTGCAAAATGTCCGATTTTGCCACAATTAAAACATTGTTTGTTTCGTTTAGAATCACTGTATCGTTTGTTTTGTTTTGCGTTTCGGCTTTTATTTCGATTTATGTATAGAGAGTTTTCATCACTATGTCTGTCTTCTTTTGTCCTTTGCGATTCAGCTTCTTCTAATATTTTCACTCGAAGTATGTCTGGCTTTGGCAGCTCGTCGCGCGTTTCTAACGCGCACCTGAAAGTATTAAAAGAGTCGGGTAGGCTATATAGGAGCAGTATGGCCAGAAGCTCATCCCCGATGGTGACGTCAATTTCCTTTAATTTTGCCACGGCTTCAAAAAAATCGTTGAGGTGCTTTCTAACCTTTCCACCCTCCTTCATGCGCGAAAGTGCAACCTTTTTCAGCAACGTCGCCTTGCGCGCAGGCCCTTTTGATGAATATGTGGCTTGTAGTTTCATCCACATTTCGTTTGAATTTGTGCATTCTGCAATTAATCTTAATTCTGATGCACTTACTGATAACATTATATCAGCACACGCTTTCTGATCAAAGCTGATCCATTTTGCAGCCGCTTCGCCCGTTGGACACGACGCAGTACCTTCGACATATGACCATAAATCGTTTTTTATGAGAATAGCTTTCATTTGTAATTTCCATGTATCGTAGTTTTCCGCGTTAAGCGGTTCAACTCGAATCACCGTTCCCGACATTTTTATACACGTATTAAATCTACTTTTTATGTGCACGTGCTTTTTACTTCGCAGTGGAAGCGTGCTGGGCCCATAACCTATTATATATTTTTAGCAAAAGTGAAACACGGTCCGATGTATTTTTAACATGTTCTTTACTTCGCTTTATTAACTATACTAAAAATGAATAATGAATAATAATTACAAAAGGAATATAGAATAATGACAGGCCAGAGTTGCCAGGCAATTAATATTTAAAAAAGTACTTTACATAACAACATATTTGTTTTTTAGAATAATGAGGCATACTCACTTGTTTGGTATGAACATACCCAAAATCATAGATTTACATTAAATACATTTTATAAAAATTAATATATAATACATTGATCTAATATATAATATGGTATATTCATAATACATTATTTATTTATGTTATTTAACAAAAAGAAAATCAATTCCATTAATTTTATAAATCGCTGCAATTAATATCCGTAACGTTTTTTTCAGGTATAACTGAATTGAAAAAGCATTTGTCTGTTATGCAGGAGTTAGAACTTCAAGAGGTCGATTTAAATACAGTAACAACTAACTTTCGCTTACGTTTCATTGAGGCCTTTAAAGATCCAAGACAATTGCTACGCTTATCAGAAGATCATCTCAGACCGTTGTTTTTTAGGTTTACTAAACATTATAAAATGTCTGCACAGCTATTGACTTGTGAAACGCGCCTCAAGGTGTCGTGCCTAAAGGAAGACTATGCAGCACTACGTGCGGATCTTGTTGCAAAAGCAGATTTAGCAAATGTTATTACTGCTATACATTTTGAACAATTATATATACAAGCTAGTACGTTTTCAAAAGCTATCAATGAAAAGTTGACACAAATGCAGCTACTTAAGATTGCTACGGGTGATTTAAGTATGACATTTGCTTTGGAGACTACACGTCTACAAAGATTGATGGGAAAAGTCCGTCGTTTAAATAATAAGATAAAGGATGCAATGACTATTCTTCGTCGCTTGGAAAGAGATAAACAAAATAATATAAATAGACGAGTTGGAGAAATTGATCGTTTACGCACTATGAGAAAGCTAGTAAGAAGATATACAGCACCTACTGTGGATGATTATATGATGACTAAACAAGAATATTTGGATGAGGAACAGGACGCATTGGCAATGGCACGTGCAAATGTGATACTTGCAATGAAACGTGACAATGCAATCAGGTTTTGTGAAGAAGTAGCAAAACGTAGAAGAAGAAAAAGGAGGGCCGAATTGAGAGGAGAGATTTAATCCTAAACTTCTACAGTTCAGCACAAATGAATTAAGAACCGTATATTTTATATAAATGAAATATATTTTTATTATAATCAGAAGTTTACTTTTCAGCTGTTGACAATTTGTTGTTATAAACTTATTTTCCGTCCATTAACTTGTTTTATTATTTGATTTATGTTTTTGTAGTTTTTGACCATTCTTGGCCTATTTTTTTTTTACATTAGGTGGAAAGCATCAAAAACCACCATGTGATATTTGAACGCACTAAAACGACCTCTTAGGAATGCATAGAGAATAGATTCCGAGCAGGGGACCATGCAGGACCATTCCCAGCGTCGGGCAGGGAATCTCATTCCAGAATACAGGGAAAGAAATGAAATAGATGATCAAAAACCTTAACATTTATGAAGTAAATATATCTAAGCGAAAAACAAATTGTGTATATGTTTAGAAATGGGTGATTGTAAATAAAATTAGAACAACTAGGATTAATGGATTATTTAAGGGTAAACTCGTTTAATGATCTCCTTTAAAAACACACCTTCTGCTCAAAAAGTATCCGTATTTTGTTGTTTGTTAATTACTCCTTAAGTAATAGATCTTTTTGCATTTTTTTTTTTGTTATGTTGGTACACCCTTTCTTGACGTGTGGTTCAAATTTGAGCGCCATCTGTCTATTAGTTTGTTTACAGCAGCTGTTAATGTGAAACTACTTCAAGTGCATTTAGCGATTTTTACTATGGATAATTCTTGTTGTATGCGATTTTTTGACCAAACACGGCACCACTGTCATCGCTCGGGCACCATATTCGCCAGATCTGGCGCCGTGCGAGTTTTTCCTGTTCCCGAAACTCAAATTGCCCCTTCGTGGTAAGCGTTTTGAGTCGATTGAATCGGTAAAAGAGAATTCGCCGAAGGAACTAAAAGCCATACCTGCACGGGCCTACGAAAAGTGTATGGAAGATTGAGTTAAGCGTTGGCATATGTGTATCGCTTCAGAAGGAGCATAGTTTGAAGGAGATAGAATAAATTTGGAATAAAATCTAAATTTGTGTGTTTTATTTACAAAACCCCTACTTTTTGAGCAGAAGGTACACTTAATGCATGCTCAACAGCGACTAGCAGCGCGGGGACTTCGTAAAGTATTATTATAATTGTTACTAATAATAAAAATAAGTTTGTTATATTAAAAATTGTTGTTTTACTTCGCTTGGTGTATAATCTCCTTAAAAGAAATAAATATATATAAACAGTTTATATGAACTGATGCTGTCGTTGGCATCAGTTTTATTGAATTTAGACATACTTTATTGGTTTATTAGTTTAGGTTATTAATTATTGGTTTCTATTAGTTTATTAATTATTTTCAAAGATATTATTATCAATATTTGTAAGTAAATTATATTATTATTCCTAATTATTCCTAATCATTATTCCTAATTAATTTTTTTTTTTTTGGTGATCAAATAGCTGCTTTTAATAATGTCAATTTTCCATCATCAGTGGACTTTTGCAATAACTTCTTATTTAATTATATGTAAATAATTCTTTTTGGAGCTGCAATTACTAAATTTTGAACTTGAGGCTTGCCTAATTTGAAGCTGAGTCAGTATTCATTACCCAACTGACCCCGAGCCGTACTTAACTTGTATGTTACAACTTGGAGTTTTCTTAATTTGCTGTCAAAGTCTATTGTCAAATTCGTTTGCTGTGTTATATTAGAACGAAATGATAAACCAGCTGTAGATTAATTGAATTAATTAATTATATTTATTTTAATTGTAAAATTTGTATACTATTCTGTTGTATAATTATATATTGCATGATTTTATATTATTCTTTGTTGTGTACGGAACCTAATCTAGGAACGTGATACAAAGATAGTTATGATGATGTTATTCTACGATTCGTACAAGCGAGATTGGAAACTTGAGTAATATATTTTATTCATATTTATTTCTATAATAATTCTATATTAAATTTTAGTTTTAACATCACTTATGACGAAAGAAACTATCGCATTTAATAGAGAGGTTTCACAAAACAGATTTACATTTTATGTACTTGCATATACATATAAAACATCCAATGAAACTTCTATATATCGATCATGTACTATGGCTATAAAGAATTGAATATTTGCTAAAAATTATATGCGTACCACAGAACCTAGTTAAAGTAATATGTTACACTAGGGTGGCTCAAAAAAAATGTTTTCTTTTTAATGATCGCACCCCCTAGGAAAATGCCATTGACCAAAAAAACGATATTCCTGAAGTTTTGGAAAAATAGGATCTAAAATATCGTTGCGCCACTCGAACAAACTTTAGGTTTTCAGTACAAAAATAAAAATTTTTCAATTTAAGTTTATTTCATTCCTTTGTTATAACAAAAGTTCTAGAGCATGAAGTGTTACTAACTTCATCTATAGGATATTTTTTGAATAATACATTTAATTGTTTTGACGATAGAGCGTAGAGTGAGATAATTTAGCCGAATGATTGATAACGTTATGTAAATTTTGGATTACAATACATATGTACTACGATTTATAAAAAATATTTACAAGAATTAATTTTCGAACATCTTTTTTTTTTCAATAATTAATAAATTGTATTATTATTATATTGAGGCTAGTTGAGTCAGTGCACCTGAGCACTTTTACTCTCTATTAACTGCGAGGTTTCTTCAAAACCCCTCTTTACGCCTTGACTAGATTATTGTTTATCACTTCATCAGACTAAGCAATAATTGACCTCAGATCTGCATACCTCCCCGAGGAACCTGTAACCATTCTGAGATTTTATAACGCGGTGTTGGTAAGTCTGTCAGATTTCGCAAATAATTTCAGGGCTCCATCCTTTATGTATTTTTTGATGAGATCAAAAATCTGATTTGTTGTGTGAAGGATAGTTTTTATGATGGTGTTTGACTACTAACACCACATATTGTTTTCCCCTTTTTCAGAATCGAATTGAAATCTATTTTTTGCAAAGTACAAAAGCATCCTCCAAGTTTCTTCTCAATGAAATGACAGGATACCTTGTTTATACCAGTATTGGTTACTGCAGTATCGAAGCACATGCCTTCGACTTTCTCTAAAAACGACCAACTGCCTCAATTTTCATAAACTTTATCATCAATTGCTTTCCCACTACTGGTGGTGACAACACGCAGAAATACGTAGCAGTTTTTTAATATTATTTCTGGAAATAATAACAGGCAACCTTACTACTGCGTCATGGCTACTTAGAGCTTACAAGAGTTTTCCGTCAAAATGTACTATTAATCTATAGTTTCAAGTAACTATAATTTAATGAATTATTATTTTACATTAACTAAAAAAATATGTTTGGAATGTACTTTCGTATGGAACTCATCTTTAATCTTATTTGCTATTTCCTCACAATACTTCCGACAGAATCATTGAAGCGTTCGACAACTTATAGCAGGATTTTTTATGCGATGACCTAATGCATCAGCCACTCGAGCCAAAATATGAACAGAGAGCGTAACGATCCGAAACCTTGTATTTGTCAAAGGCGGAAACTTACCTAGGAGCTATAAATTGAATTGCACTACCTGCATTATTCCAATGTTGTTCGGGATAAATCCCGAAACTCTTCATTGAATTCATTTCAATTCAAATCAGTGGAATTATAATCATGTTCAAGGAAGAAAATATATTCATTAAATATATGAAAAAGTTACAAGCGCTTGCTTATATGACTTTCGCATACTATTATAATCTTCTGATTTAATATGTTCAAGTTTTCTACGCTCTTCTTCCTTTAGCCGTTTTTGTTTCGTTTTGGTAGAATGATATCAACTCCAGCTATACTCCCTGGACGACCATTTCTGTCTGCTTACGAAGAAATTTCTCATCTTGACTACATTTACATATTTGCAAAAATATCTACATAAAGAGGTTTTTTCGAACAGTAGTGAAATACAACAACAAAAATTTTATTTTTTATATTATTTTAATTAATTGAATTTTTGGCTGACCATACAACTGTTTCGAGTATTGCCAAATACCCATCATCAGTGGTCTCGGAAATAATTCTTGTATTTAATTATTCGTAAATAATTATTTTTGTGACTGCAAGTACCAGGAATCGAACTCGGGTCCTGCCAAATGTGAAGCTCAGAAATATCTACATAAATTGTTAACTAGAAAATTATTATTTTTATTTTTATTTTTTATTTACGTTTCTTCTAAACATTTGCGATTGCGTTCTGCATTACAGCTAAAAATTATAATAATTGTGTTTTGCGCGTAATTTTTAGCCAATTTTGCTCATCAATATCTTATTAAAACATATATTGATATCTATCAAATAAATATATGTTATTAATTGTTAAAATAACTAACAAAGGAATAAAATGAACTTAAATTTCTGTTTCTCCAAAATTTCGGGAATATCTTTCTTTTGATCAATAGCCAGCCTAATATTACATTATTGTTGATTTCACTCAATTTTTTTTTTAGTGTATAATTTCAATCCCTTTATACAAATTTTATTTGTATAAACTAACTCATGCAATGTGCATAACAACATCGTTTTTGTTTCAAGTTTCAAGTTTGTAGTGTTTTTGTTTTTGTGTGTAGTTTTACAACTTATTGTGCCCGTAAGAGTGCATTTTGCACAAGACAAAAGTAAAAAATAAAAGATTTTATTGAAGAAGTAGTACAAGTTAACGTACTATAACATACGTCAAATCTTTTTTCTGAATGTTTTAATAACATAGATCATATTCTCATTACATGCCAGTACTTTAGTCTTCAGTGTTTTGGTATTTAATGTAATACTTTGTTTGCACTTATAATTAAAGAATCTTGTTAACATATTTTTGTATGGATTTCGTGTAGAAAATGTCACTTGTTGCTTTGAATATGTGCAGGTGATTGCTAATTGAATGTACACTGACTTTCTTACTTACTTACTTACTGCTGTCCTTCTCTCCTAGTGGAGCATAGGGTCTCTTTAAGTACACTTACCTATTTCGAAAAAAGTTAGAAATAAGAACTAAGAATTTTTTTTGTTTTTGTGTTTATTTGGAATTAGTTTGTTCTTTTAAATTCCATTTCAACGTTTTTCTTGGGTTTTGCTTATGTTTCTTATTATTGAATTCAGTAAAATTTTCAAACATTACTTCATTTTATGTCATTACAATTATTAATGTGTTTTTTATGTTCATTTTAGTTATTTTTTTAGTTTGCATTTCTTTGTTTTTTTTTTTCTTTTTTTTGTTTTGTTTGCTTTTGGTAATAATTTCATTTATTTTTTTTTTATATATTAATTTAATCTTAAATAATACAAAAAGCAGTGTTTGTTCTTTTTAGTTTCTCTATAATATATCTTATTAATTCTGTTTTGTTAGTTTATGCAAACTGTTTTATTTTTCTAATATAAATTAATTTAAAAATTAAAAAAAGCAAGTTATATAAGTATTTATTTTTCATTTAATTATTTATTTTTAGTTCTTGATTTATTCTAAATAAAAGTGAATTGAAAGTATAAGGCTTTGAATGAATACATATTTTCACAGGCTATTATAATTAAAATAAAATTTATAAGCTGTAAAATTATTTTTTTTTTCAATTTCAATTAAACTACTTAACTTTTTTTTTATTTCATTTAAATATTGGAATTTAGTTTGTATATAAATTTTCTCTCTTTATATATCTATATATATATATTTTTTTTTTTATTTATTTCGAATAGTGATTTTTAAACTTTTTATTTATATGAAATAATTTTTAATTTCATTTTATTATTTAGATTTTATTCATATTTAATAAGTCACACAAAATTAAACGCAAATTTATAATTATAACAGTTATTTTTTTTAAGCTTTTGGTTATTTATTTTTATTATTTTTTTCATTTAAGCATTTATATATGAAGTTTTGTTACAATAGAAAAAAAATATTTTGTATTATTGCTTTGATCTAGAAATTAGTTTTAAGTAAGAATTTTTATTGGGCTTTTCAAATTTATTTAAATTAATCACTTTTCGTATATTGTTTCTATTTAAGTTTTTATCCAAAATATAAAACACTAAATTATATATTTTAAAATTTTTCTGCCTTAATATACAAAATTTATAAAAAACTCAATAAAAAGTGTATGTGAACGGTTTTGTACACATACAATAAACTTTATTTTTATACTAAACAAATTAGTAATTGATTATAATTATCAAATTACTTGATATAATACTTATATAAAAATATATACACAAAAATTAACAACAAAATGAAATTCATCTTTCAAACGATTATCTATAAATTAGTGCAATAACAAATTAATAATACATTTGATTAAGAGAAATCAATAAGAGGAGTGAACAAAAATTTAAGAATAAATTAATTATAATTCTTAAAGTTCTGATATGTACAAATTATATATAACATTTAAGTATAAAAGACTTTGCAAAACATGTATAAAAAAAATTTTAAAAATATGTTGACATGAAAATAAAAATGTATAATTTATGTAAAAATCGAAAAGTTTAAGAATTTTCAGAAAAGTTCAGTATTTTATATATTACTGGAAATAAGCTATTTGAAAGTTCATACATTTTCAGATATTGAAATTTATAGATAAAATGAAATTTATTCTTAAATTAAATGTATTTTTAAGAAATTATTAATTTCAGTTGATGGCATTAAATAAAATTATTTAACAAGTATTCGAAACTTATATAAAATAACTAGAAAAAGATCTTAACATTATAAACTAATTAATGTCTTAAATTAAATTAAATTAATTTATTTATTAAATTTAAAATATAACTAAAGCTTTTCAAAAGATGTTGTAATATTAAAAAAATTAAATTGTAAAAAAAAATTTGTTAAAAAAAAATTTTTTAAATACGAGTATGTAAAGAACAAATATTTATGTAAATTTTTTAAATTAATTTTGGTTTAAAATTAAATTTTAAATTTACCAGATATTGCACTGTTGAAGTATGTTTTTGTTATTATTTATAAATTTAATTTATGTTTTGTGAATTTTTTTTATGTGTTTTACGAATACTACACTTCTTTAGTTATATCTTTTTTTGTGACGATAAGCTAACAATTGTTTAAATATTTCCAACAATAAAAACTTGGGTGCGTTTCGTAATTTATATATATGTTTATCTTATATGCATTTTCCATTATTTAAGTTGTTATTATTATTGTGTTAATTTTTTAATGAGCTTAATTTTTTACACTCCATTTTATATATTTTTGCTTGCTTTATACAATTTTTATGAGTGTAAAATGGCAGTTTTTTTTTAATTTTAATTAATTTTTATTTTATTTTATTAAATATTGATACATAAAAACAAAATACTCAGCTGGGACTTCCGCATCATAACATGAGGATAGTATTGAAAGGTTTTAAATGACTAGAAAGAAACAATTTAGAATTTTAACAGTTCCTTCAGAACTAATTATAGAAATTTTTATAATATATATCGGCAGCTATAATTGTTTAATATAAGTTTAGGCCGATCATTATATTGAGTTTTTTTTATTTATTACAAAAAATTAAAACGGTATATGCAATAAAGTACTGAAATTGAACTCAGTTCCCTTAATTAAAAACAAAAAATTAATTTTGCTGTTTTTTATACGGACTTATTGGTCGTATAAAAAAACCCGTATAGCCCAATAAGTCCAATAAGCCCGTACAAAAAATAACAAAATTGTTTTTAAAAAAAATTTTTTTTTGGTCATTAAAACAATAAATTAGTAAAAAATTAAACTAAAATCAATAAAAAAAATTATAAATATGAAAATACATAAAAGAAAGAGTAATATATTCATTATAAATTAAATATATTTAAGTAATTTTTTTTTATTGGAGTTATTAATATTTTATTTCATTTATTGATTTTATTTTGTAATGTTTTGTTAGTTATTTGTTTTAAAAGTATTAAATAAATTAGAATTATTTATTAAAAAAAACTGAAATCAATTTTTAAGAGTCTTCATTTGATCAAAAGTTAAAAGTCTTTGTATATTGTATATAACAATATGTATGATTTTAATATTGTATATAAAAATCATACATGGATATTACGGTATTTCATTTTTAATATTAATTAAATTGATGAAATATAAAAACATTACTTATGAAAGTAATATTAATTATATTACACTAAATATTATATTCATATTTAATATATAAAAGGTATTACATATTTAATATTAATTATAATAAGTAGGTATATTCTGTGTAATTTTTTATATAATAATATATATAAAAACATAAAAAAAAAATCTCTCTAAGTTGACCTCTTGACCTCATAAATTTTTTAAAGTTTTTAATGTATTAGCTAAAGATCAAATGTTAACACAATTATTTATTGAATTATTTTTATTATTACTAAAAAATAATTACTTGAAAAACACATATAATCCGTAGCTGAAATTTTTATAGTTTAATCGGCTCTTAATTAGTTGCATCTTAAACTTTCCTAGCTAATGTTAGGAATTTTATAATATATTTTAAATAAAATAAAAAATTAATTTTGCAGAATGTAATAATTGTAATTAAATATAATAATGAAACTACTTTAATTGGAAATATTTTAGTATATTTAATGATGGTTAAGGAATATATTATAAACACTTTTTGAGTATTTAAATATTATGGAAAAAATCTGATAATTCTTGTTAATAATTTTAATATTTTCTACTGTAATGGAATTTTTATAACATTAAAAAATTTCATATTTATGCCAAACGCGTTAGCTAATCGTCACTTAAAAATCAAAAAAGCATAATTATTTTCAAAATAAATATTGGATAATATTATTTATATATAGTTAGAAAAAAAAAGTAAAATAATAAAAAAAAAAAAATAAAAAACTGTTGCTTTATTTGGTCTAATAACTTTATTAATTTTTTATTTAAAATTCTATTGGTTTTGTATAATTTTAGTGGTTCACTGCCGTTTATATAAACAATTTTTATTAAGGGTGGCTTCGTACAATAATGTTCTTAATTCTTTTAATAATTTTTTTTAGTATTTAATTTCATATAAATATATTTTTAACAAATTTTAAAAATTGTAATTTATTTGGTGATGGTGGGTGTTAATTAATATAATTTGTTTATTATTCACTTTATTATTCTAAGTCTAATAGCGTTTAGCCAAGCTTAAAAGGAAACTTGTCGCTAAATGTGGTTGTGAATTTATTAATTTTTTTATAAGCCATATCAATTTCTTTTATTGTTATATATATATATATTTGCATATATATATATATACTATATATATATATATATATATTATATATATATATTTATATATATATATATAATACATAAATATATATATATATATATATATATATATATGCATATATATGTATATAATTAATTTCTCTTAATGCCAATTAAATTAAATTTGGCAAATTAAATAAATTTTAGAACAATTTGTTTTGAAATAAAACAAACACAGTTTTATTGTTAATATATATATATATATATATTATTAGTTTTATATTTATAAATAACTTTCAAAAGAAATATATAAGTAAATACAATTTAAACTTTAAGAAATGCATAAATTATAGGGCGTGGCTAGTGTAGTGTGTAGACATTATTCACTTTATAAATTTATTTTAAAGATGTAATTAATGAAAAACTATTATACATAGAATTCATTTATTTATAATTATTTATTTAATTTAATTTAATTTAATTTGATTTAATTTAATTAATATTTTTAAAATTTAAATTAATATCAAATTCATTATTCTCCTAATTAATTTGCTAGTAATATTATATATATATATATATATATATATATATATACATATACATATATATATATTAATAAATAAATAAATAGCATTTTTTATTAAATTAATTACATATATTTTGTTGTTGTTGCTATTTTTGCAGTATATATATAACACAATGTCTGTTGTTTTATTTATTTACTTGATATAAAACATATATCATTTATGCTTTACATGTAATATGTAAATGTACTGAATTATATATGAGTATATTCATATATTTAAATATATGCACACATTTATATATATACTTATAAAGTTATATAAGTATATATATTTGAATACATACATATATTTATATATACAATCATATATACTCATATACTCATATAGATACTCATATATTATATACATATGCTGTATATCTATATATAAGTATACATATATACTTATGTACACATATTTATATAATATACAGCACTTTTTATTACTGCTTGTATTTCATTTTATTTATATATGTTTAACAACTGTTAGTAATAAGTGAAGAGCTTTAATTTATAAATTTTTTTATTGCATTCTTTAATTGTATATTTAGTTTTTTTATTGGCTTATATATTAAATTTTTTGTTTTGCATTTGGTTTTTATTATATTTGCCTAATCAATGACTTTTAAATATTTTTAAAAATCTACAATTTTGTTGTTTTATTTTTAATTAATGTATTTAACTTAACATTTTATCATGCTTAAATTTACAACAAATTTAAACGAAAAAAAAACTTGTTATATGTATTAATTTTCATTGTTATTTTTTTCAATTTTTTTAAATATTTTATTTTTTAATTAATATTATTTTTTTGGTTTGTTAATTTAAAACAGCATTTATTTTTAATTTTATACTTTATTTGAATTTAGTATTTGGAGCAAAGGTCGCAGGAAGTTCTACACTGCACCAAATTTTATAGATTTATCCATTTTTATTTATTCTAAATGGTTTACTAATTTTTTCTTATAATTATATAGAAATTATTTAATATTAAGTACTAAGCTTGTTTGTTCTCTCTTCTTGATTTAAATATATATTTTATATATTTTCTTTATTTTCGCTGCTCCGAATTTCGTTAAATAAATTATTAATTTGCTTGAAAATTAATTTGTTAATTACAAAAAATTAAACAAATAAAGTGTTATATAAAATTATTATTATTAATCAACAAATAGAAATAGAAATAGAAATATATAATATAAATATTTAAAACAATTAGGTTTATAATTAAAATATTTTTGAATATATACCGCGTTAGTGATATTATTCGATCTGTTTGAAGCTTCGAGTATTTTAATGTTCGAATATGCAAGCTGTGTATTCGAGTATTGTACTTAGCACATTTGGGTCGATCCCCATCAGTATGTTCGATGGGGAGTATGTCATGCTCGAGCATTTACTGTTATACGCATTAATAGTTAATAAAACTGAATCATAGTAAAATTTAACAGATTTGCAGATTTGCTGTTCGAATAACTTGAAAGTCTTTGAGCTTCTTAAGTATTTCCGAATATTTAAAATGTATGACACAAATATTCGAACTTAAGTATACTTAAACTTCTGGACAGTCGGATGCTCGATCATTTTGAAGCGATACTTGAAAGTATTTACTTATTAGTATAAGTAACTGAGTGGAAATTTCTTTAATAATCAATGTTGATTATAAATTATGAATCCTTTTAGCTTTAATACTTTCAACTTTATTGCCTGCAATACGGTGGTATTATACCAAGTTTAATAGACAGACTGACATTTTTGGTATTCGCATGACGTCATTCTAATAAGTGCATTTTATGTGTTTTCGTTATGAGTTACACTTGAACTATCTTTAATACAAAATGTGTTAAAATACATTAAATACTTATTAAAATTAAATACTTATGTATGTCTCTATAATTTTTTCAGAGTAAAGTACATTGGCTTAATTTGGTTTATTTAAATACTCCTTGAGTATATGAGGAACAACAAAATTTGGTTGAGAATTATTTTATAAAAAACAAAAGTGTTTATAAATAAAAAATTTAGGTATTGTTATGAATGTTGTAATTTATATATATTTCTTATTTAGATTACAAATTATAGATACATCAAAATTTAATAAAAATATATATTAAACAAGGAATTAAAACATTATGGGATTATTATGTATTATTAAAATTATTATAAAATACAAACCAAAAAAAAATCGCCATTATTATTTATATATTCTACTGCAGTGTTTTTTATTTTCATTACATTTTTAGTACTTAAGTACTTAACGCTTTAACAATTTATTTAATATTCCATTTCACATTACAAATTTAAATAACATAATGTTTTTTTTATTTAAAACAAATTTTATGCTTGACACTTTGCTATATGCAAAATAAATGAGTTTTTGCTATTTAAATATTTTATTATTGCTGAAAATATTTGAAATAAGAAAATTTTAATTTTATATTAAAATGCTAATTTTTATATAAATTTTTTATGTTCTGCTACTGCTGCTTTTTATATTTTTATATATATAGTTTTTTTTTCTTAAATTTCATTGTTTTTTATTTATTCCTAACTGCTTCCTCTTCTCCACTTTTAAATAATTTTTTTTAATCTACCATATATCATTTAATTTTATTATTAACTTTTTATTATTTGCTGTTTATTTATGCTTTGTGAATTTGTTTTTGTTGCTGTTGCTGAGAATCCTTTTAAGATTTTTTGTTTCTAATATCTGCTTTGTTTCTTACTGTTTTGCATTAACTGTTGTTGTATTTGTGTTCTGATAATCCATATCTGATGATATTTCTTAATCAACCATCAATTCAAAGTGGACGGATCCTCTCCTTTCGGAACGATCGTGGTGAATGTTACGTGCCCAGGCTTTGCATTCAATATTGATTAAGACGCCGGCTGCAATAAATAGAGAATAAATTATAATATTTGTAATATTTTATATCTAATACTCGTATATATAAAAAATCAAAATAATGTATATGTTAATTAAAATTCAAAATATTTACGGTTAAAAATAATAAAGGTGAGTGTTACTATTAGGAACCACATCCAAATTTGTCGAATTCGGATATACCTATTTCTTGCAAAAGAGCACAACCAGCCGTTCTCTAAAAATTTGCATTAATCGTGTCACACACAAGTGGACATGCAAATAGGAATATCTACCGGTTCTGTCTCTACACACTGTTAAATATTTAAATTTGTATCATCTCACATTAAAGAATTCAACAAATACTCCAATGCCAAAGTTATTTCTGATGCCGATTACTGCCGAAAACTTTCAGCCTATAACAGTAAACTGATATAACAGAACACATCTTTATGATTATTATAATAAGCCAGATCACACCGCGATCTTATTAGATCTATTCTGCATAGCCTAGGTTCTAATCCATTTATATCGAACCATTACATATATGGTAAAGCCTTTACCTGAGCTTTTGGTAACATTTTTTCACTCTTGTACATCTCCCACTCCTATTCTTATAAGCTTTTTTTGCTCCATGCTGAAGATGTAGCAACATTTTTGAGTTTCATTGTGGGTTGAATTCAATTCTTTCGGGAATGTCATAATTAATTATTATGCTTATTACTACCATTTCAAAAACATTATTTTTGTTTGTAGATATATCGTATATGACAGCAATAGTATGTATCGAGGGCAAGCTAAGAATGTAGTGGACGTGAAACGATAATCATATGGTAATCATCTTGTTATCTTAAAAAAAATTTCTTATTAAAAAACATGACCAAAAACATTTTTTTTAAAAAAAGTGTTTCCAGTGAGATAGCTGTTCCTCGTCAGTTGATAGTAATCTACCTTGTTCGTCAGCTAATGGTGGGATAATGGTGTCTTGAACTAGATAGCTTGCATAATGTTGAGTACATCACAAAAATATATAAATATATTAGCATACCACAGTCAATGTAAAAAGCATGAATTTGGCAGTTACTTGGGTGTAATTTTGTAATTATTATTTGATTCTCATCATTTTTTTGTTTGTTATCAATATCCTGAAATGACAAGCCTTTTGATATCCTGAAATGCCAGTTTTAACAAAAAAATACCAACAAAAAGTGAAAAATGTAAAAAATTTTATCAGTTTTCATACAAATTGTATGTGGATCTGGTCAGACTCATGAGTCCCGTATGTAAGTGTAAAAACATGCGCCCAACGGAGTGTTAAGCAAGCATTTCTCATGCAATTATAAATGCACCACATGACGTTTCACACATCCAATTTCTCCATAGTCAACTATTATTCTTCATACCAGAAGGAGTTATAAAGATAATATTAAAACGGATTTGAAGAAGGGATGAAGCAAAAAAAGATTAACAATTATATTCTTAACTTGATGATATAGAAGTATCTATTGTTTCCTAATTTTTAAAGACAGTTCTTAGGTCTAATTTATCTTATAATCGACTTTAAAGTTGAACTAAAATTATTACTTCAGATCGCATTAAAGTTTCCTATTACATTAGAGAGAAAACTTCAAAGTTTTCAAGCTCAAACTATTGCAAGTTTCCTAGTTTTAATGCTCTTAACGTATTGCAGTATTTCGAATATTAATAACTCCAACAACGAAGTGACTGTTGGCCCAACCGTCAGGTTGACTTGAAGTATAAACGAGTGTTCTGATGAGAAAAGTAGTTCATTGACGATGGCGTGTATAATGAAAAACTTGATTTAATATCAAGTTAAGCTGCACTATTCCGTCACATTATAAAACTTTAAGGAACCGCTATAAGCTGCTTTGAAAATTGTTCAAAACTGTTGCTAAATAACGCCAATGGCCGTAACAAATGCATTCAACAAGGTATTCAAGAAATTTACTGCCAACAATGGAAACTAACAGTTCCAATGTCTAAACTTTGATTAATAATAGTAGAGCTTTAAGGAAGAAATGGACAAAACATATAAATAAATACAATTAAAAATAAATACATATATACATGTGGATGCTAAATATACAATATGTGTATACAAAATCGTTGGTAACTTAAAGAGCAAAATGGATTAAGCATAATTAACTGAGGATTAATATAATAATAGAATTATCACCACACGATTTGACGTAACTGCGAATACTATGAATGATATATATTTGTCCAGTGCAATCCAGTAATTTTTTGACGTTATAAAAAGAGAGTTTAACAGTAGACAGAAAGAAAGTAAGGTCTTTTTATAGGCAATTACGTACTTCGGTAAGGTGGATGCTTAACTGATGTACTGTCAAAGTTACACGATATTCGGGCGAATAAAAGCAAGATTATATCGTCTGACATTAAAAACATGTTCCGTATCAGACTTTTTAAAAATTGAAATGAATTGAAGTAATACAACTCCAATATGTACAAGGGTTTAAATACGTTGAACTTCTGACAAGTATTTAGAAGTTTGGAATACTACTTTCAAGAACACACAAATATGAGAATAAAAAAGATGATTCTTTCCTAGTCTTGATTTGGCAGTACTATTTTAGTGACACATAACATATGTAACTACTATCCAAAATAGTATGTGTTTAATTTAATATTAGATATCTTACAAAATGGATCGTTTAACAAGCACTTGACGTATAGAAAGAGTGACTTTGAAGTAAACATTTTGTCAGAAGATCATTTTAGTGTTGGCCACCTAAATCATTGGATTTGTTGTCAGTAGGCTATAGGACGTTTTATTTTGTGAAGTCACGCAAATGATCGCGCTTATGTATACAAACCCAAAACCTCACGATGTTTGAAAACAAGCATCGGTCAAATCATGGTCAAGTTATTGCCAGCTAACATATGTGCGGATGAGTCATTAAAGTGCATTCATACGGATTCAGTATTATAAGATGTCCTGAAAAGATATTTGAATTATGTCATCCCTAAGGACATCTCTACATTTAATATATTAAATTATACAATTTCTTGCAATTTCAATTATTAACATATTGTTTTGCAACCACAAGTTATATGATATCTATAAAACATTTATAAGACTAGTCGTCACTGACTCTAATATAGTGCTTGATATATTTTGAAGCTAACATATATGGTAGTATGTAACGAACTTAAAAAAAAATTCTTGTTAAAATATTTGACCTGTGAGTGTTGTATAATTGAAATACGCAACCCAATTCGCAATGACGTCATACTTCTGAATCAGTTTAAGTTACTTTAACTGAAATAGATTGGGCATATTATTTTATTTATAGAAGTAAATGTGAGAGACAGATATACTTGGTATATATATATATATATAAACATATAATTCTGCTAGGATCAACACGTAGAGAGATTTGTTAATAATAATGACGAAAAATTTATTTATATTAAATATGTATTGATTTTTTAAACTCAATGTTTTAAATTTTTTTGGAAAACACTTTTTTTTTAGTATCATAAATTAAATAATTCAATTCAATTATTAAAAATTTGTTAAAAGATGTCCTTATAGGGTTAATAGATTTCAATAGGCCATTAGGATATAGAGCTCTTTCTCGTCGTTTATGCTATCATCTGATGGTGCAGAAAAATGAATGCTACCAAAGTATGATGAAGTAGAATAGTTTTTCTTAGAATATTTAATACTCTACAAGTTGGTGGCGACAAAAACTTCTGAATGAAAATTGAAATTGTTGGTGAATTTACTTCCACCGGTTTAGCCGACTTAGTCATATCGTGAGAACGAAATACAAGGTTTCAACGAAAAAGGCGTTTAAAGCGTTAGTGGGAAGTGAAAGATATAGTAGAAGAGAAGGCCGTGTCTCTGGTAGAGTGTTTGGTTCAGAATGTACCAACTGTGCTTAATGTACGAAATTGGAGAATAAGCACACTGACATTAACGGCTGAAGAAGTGTGCTGTATCAGACCTAAACCCGACATCAGTTTGTTAGGGATAGTTTTAAGTTAGTTGTCTCTAAAGCATCGTAATACAATAAGTATGAAAAATTTAAAAAAGTTCCATTTAAATACCAGCGATTGAACTTAATTTAAAAGTAAATAACTTCATTGATGGCCTTTAATTTTGTTAGAGAGACATTACTATCAATACCCAATTACATATTAATTGTTAATGCATTTATAAATGAATCAAAAATAATTAAAAAAATATATATTTTTATATTAATAATATAAAATATTACTAACACTCTTTACTTTTGTATTTGAAATTTTCATTGACTTTGTGTTACATTGAAGTTCATGGCTTGTTACTAATTGTGGACATTTTTGGAAAGGTCAAAATTTCTGCTAAGAATACCTAAAATAATGCAGGGGAGATATTTCGCATGGAGAGAAAGTATAATATTTTACTGCATAAATTACAATTCTTTTCTTACACAATTTTAGCAAATTGCCAATAAATGAATATAAAAATTTATTTTTTAAATTTACCAAGAAGGATTTAAGCTCTTGACCTTTAAATAAAATACAGAAAAATCATTATTATCAAACTGAAAAGGTTAATCAATAAATTTTAAAAATATATTTGTCAAGATTTTTATATCATCAAAGTTTAGCTGTTAACATGGTTTAGACAGCGAACGTTGAAAATTATTTTAGACTATAAACTACTTAGAGCAATGGATTTTATTGAAGTGGACATTGTACTAAAACATTGGCGAAGTAAAGCGAGGACTAGATAAAAATTGTAAACAAAGTCATTTGGTTTATTAGGTGTTGAGTCAAAAGATAATGATAATTAATTTAACACTGCACTTTAAAGAAACATTTTTTTGCTGTCGTTTTTTGAATTCAGAAATTAAATTAATTATATTAAAGCAATTGTTTAATTTGCAATTTTATTTTAGTATTCATAATTCAAATAGAAAAACAAAAATTTAAACTTAAAATGTATAATAAAAGAAATTAATTAAATAAACTAAAATTTTTCTGGTTGTCGTTTCATTTCTATTCGAACCATACTGACTTTTAAATAATTTCTTTTCGTCATAAGACGCGTCACTTTCGACAAAAAAATTAACAATAAAAAAAAATAGTTTTTTGAATCATTTAGAATATATTGTTACTATATCATATATTAAACACATATTGTCGCATTTACTATATGCAAAACTACTATATCACATTCATAAATATATAAATTTAAAAAATTATATACTTACTTTCTACGGTAAATTGTACAGCAACAATTGGTGGTACATATCCTTCAATATTTTTGAATGGGAAGTAGAAATGTGGGAAACCCATGCGTGGATAATAATCACGTGACTTAATATTTTCAATATCAGCTGGATTTTCACCTTCACAAGAAACCCAGACAACACCAGTCTAAAAAGAAAACAAAATTGCATATTTATGATATTTTATTGTATCTTATGTGATTTAAGCAAAGCACGTCTCGAACAACAAATGGGAAGGAAAAAAATAATTAAAAACTATTGTACAAGGAGCAATATTAACGAGAAATACAATATCATAACTGCATTCTCCACAAAAATTAAAATTATGTTTGCTACTAGACAAAAGTTTATTGTGTAATTTCTTTATGATTGTCGATAAGCATTGTCTAACATGGCATCTACTTTAGTTCTGCTTGATAAAGCATTCTAATCATCATAAAACCGGTTTAATGCAGGATGTTGTGTGGTTAATTTATATGAAAAACTCACCTCATTTGGTCGCAAGCTTTGCTTTTCCTTGATGTGTTGCTTTAGGTCAGTAGGCATTTCTGCTGGCAAACCTTTAGAATCATTATAAATTTCTGGAACCCAGTTATAGATCTGTAAAGTAAGACAATAAATATTTAATAATACTATTTATTAGTTATTTTATATTAAAATATATAATTTACCTTATTTAATTTTAAGAAAATGCATGGTCTAGCAACATGGTAGCCGAAATTCTGTTCCTCGGTACATGGTGCAAAGGAATGTGTTTCAATACCGCAGACTTTGCCCTCTGGTGGCAAGTTTTCGAATGAACAGTTCACATGATTCTTTTTGGGTAAATCATCGTAAGCTACGAAAAGGTAATGTGATAGATTAGTAAATAATTATATAAATTATAATTATTTAAAAAAAAATAAAATATTTGCGATAATTACTTTATTATTGCTTAAAAATACTACTACTGGATTGATTCTAATATTATATTAAAAATATATTAATAAACTATTAACAATAATCGGGTAATAAAATATTACAAAAGCTGGTAGCTTAATCAATTAAATTATTATTATAAATAATATTTAGCAATAATTCGTTTCAAGCAGTCGTTTCTTTCATCTATTTGAACTAAAGGTATTAATTCTTATTTTAATGAAAAGCTTAGGTACTTTCGAAACTCTCCCAGGAAATTCCCCTTTGCTTAATATCAAAGGGGACATGACACAGACTGCTTGTTTTGCGATCAGAAAACATTAACCATTAATATTCCGTGAATAATCGTAGATGTTCAAATAAATGAAGAAAAATTTGATTATGTCTTATAAATATGTTAGTAAAATATAGCATAATATATGTTTTATATTATATATATACTCTTAGTGGATTAGTGGTGAATTAAGAATTATGTATAGTTGGTTTTGTTTTTATGTATAATTGTATTTTCAATGAGATTAATTTATTTTATTATTTTTAAATAAATAAAATACAACTGCCTTCAAATAGACTATTTCTACACGATATGAACTATTTCTAGATTGTATCAATTATATGAGAGTTGATATATGAGAATTGACAATAATAGTTTTCCTTACATTTTTTTCTTTGGCCTGGTAAAACAATATTCATTTGATTAAATTGGGTTAATAAATAAAAAATATATGCCGATCTTTTTGATACAGTAAACAATCTACAGGTTTTGACTTTGACTGCTACCTACGGAATTATAACAAAAACGAAGATGATGGTACAAGGTCTTCGATCCCTGAGGAATGAAACTCTAAACTAAAATAACTTAAAAGAATCTAGTCAAGTAAAATAGAATACGATAAGACATAAATTTGATCTCCATGGTGATGATCTCTCACTATAATTTATCTTATCATAGACATATAGTGTATATCTCAATAAAGTTAAGTGAGTACGAAAAAAATATTTATAATATAATATACCATACATATGAATAATATAATATATATGATAATATAATATAATTCATATTATTAGTACAATTTTTGCATTACTTTAGTTAATATAACCAGTTTTTTTACTTATTTAAATTTTAAGATACGAAACTTCATTACAAAATAATTAAATGCAAATAATGAAATATCGAAACAATGAAATATTTAGTTTATTAAGTATATGAAGGCTTTTAAATGATAACAGCAAATAAAAAAAATTAAAAAATTTATAATGATTTAAGATGTAATAAAAAATGTTTAATAAATTTCAATTTTAAAAAAATTAAAGAGCTGAAGTTTTAGCTGTACTTTGTCTATTGTCTAAAATAATAGACTTAATTTTACCAAAAAACTTACTTTGCACGGCTAGAAATTGTGAAAAAATTATAGAAAAAATTGTCAAAACATATTTTAAAAAAAATTAAAAAACTTTTAGACATCATATTTTTCAAAATACAAATATGAATAATTAAATATCAAATATATAAAAGATAAAACATTATAATTTGGTATATTCTTATATAGACATCAAATGAACACACACTTCGTTATATTAAAAAAAAAGTACAAAATACAAATATTTAAAAATCAATATCATTTAATCAATATATAGGTTAGGTAGGAGTAACGGCCTTGCATACCAAATTCCACTTGAGCACAAATAATGGTTCGCTGTGATAGTACGAAAATCAATATATGGGTACACATATTAATTCGAAATAAGTGTAAATTCACTCTACTGTCAGTTTTAGTGAAGTATGGAAATACAATGATATATGATGTTTCATAACATACATTAGAGATGATTTTATTGCAAAATTATATATTGAAAATAAATACAAAAAAAAGTAAGATAAACATAATTTTCTAATTATCTCTATATATATAAAAATATATGAGGAGGTTTTTGGAACCGTAGTGAACTACAACAACAAAAATTTATTTTATATTATTTTAATTTTTGTCTGACAATATAGCTGTTTCGAGATTTTCAAATATCCATCATTTGTGGTCTTGGAAATAATTCGTGTATTTAATTATTCGTAAATAATTTGTTTTGAAACTGCAAGTACCAGGAATCGAACTCGTGTCCTGCCAAATGTGAAGCTCAGAATCAGCGCACCTTAACCAACTGATCCAAAGCCGTACTTTACTTTTTATGTTTGCACTTTTTTCTTTTATATTTTTATTTTTAATTGTTAAATTTCAATACTATACTATTTGTAGAGGCATTATTTGTTCTATTGTTATTTATAGAATGTTACTCCACGAGTCACATGGACGAGACCAATATATGTTTATATTTTATTTGTAATATAACGAGATTATTACAAAAATCCAAAAAAATTTATAAAAATGTTTTCGTTTCACATCGAAAATAATTTTTAAGGTCAATTATGATGAGACTTTCTCTATTTTACTAGAGAAAGGATTTTTAAATAGTAGTGAATTAGTAATAGAGGATTTTTACAAATCCAAAAAAATTATAGAAATGTTTTTTTTCACATCAAAATTTATTTATAATGTCAATTATGATAAAAGAAAACTATTTTGCTAATGAAAGTATTTTCAAATGATAATGAATTAGAACAACAAGATTTAATTTTGCTTAATTGAATTAATTGACTGACCATATAGCTCTTTCGAATATAGCCAAATATTTTTTACCAGTGCTCTTTCGAAATATACTTTGGTTTTTTAAATTATTTTTATTTTTTATTCGAAAAAATTATAATAAAAATCAGTGAAAACAATAAATATAATATAAGGCATGTTATTAATATTTTGGTTAAAAATAAAAACTTCTTAATTTCATATAAAACACGTTCTTTTAATAAAAAAGTGTAAAAAATTCAATAATATATTAAACATTTAGTGGTTTTAGTTAAAAAAAATTCGCATTGTTAATATTATTTCCTCAAAATAAATTAACAACGAAGTACGGATATAGATTATTTCATAAAATGAAATAATATTTTATTATTTTATAATTAAATTATAATTAAATGTATTTGTGCGCACACGATAAACAAAATAAACATGATGACTGCCTGCAATATGTATCAAAAAAATATGCTATTGTGATAAAAATTTAAAAATAATAAATATATACAAACTTAATCTTAAAATAATTAATAATATGATATATAATGTATTTATAATAATAATGGTTGTGATAAATAAATAAATATATTGAAATTAATTATCTATCATTAATTATCTATTATCTATCAACGCATATACCTAATTTAAGTAATTTAAGTAATATAATTTTTAATTATATTACATTATTATAAATTATATATTTATAATTTTCATACTCAATATATATATTTATATATTGCACTACAATATTTAAAAATACTTTAAAAGCTTATAAATAAAATATGAAACTTGATAAAGCTTACTATTAATAACATAAACAATATATATGCAGCTTTTAATTACACGTTTTTATTGTTAACGTTTTTATTAAAACTATGTACACACAAAAAAAAACAAATTTGCAAGAACAACGATGTTGTTTTATGTATTATAGAAATATGCAGACACAATATTAATCGCACAATTAATATAAGAAACTTTTTATAAATAATACATATATATTTATGAGCATATCAGATGACTAAATAAGTCTTCTGCTATATAAAAACTGAATTGTCTTATATCTATTTGTAAAATAATAGGCAAGAGTAATTTCATTAAATACGTTATTCAATATTTTTTTAATATATTCGAATACAATAAATATAGTATTGATATAATTAATATATTTATTAAAATTTAATGTTTTTTATATTATATGTAAGTCTTACATTTTAAGAATCGTGCGGTTTCCTCAACCCAATATTTATAGTTGTCAGGCTTTGAAGATTCATACCAAATCAAGGTACTTTCAACGTTTGCCTCTGGTGGCATTGGTCGGAATCCAAGACCTGAAATAAGAAATATATTACATATATATTTATAAATTATTATGAACATAAGAATTTATTGAGACGTAATTTCAAAAATGGTTTGTGTAAAAGGCATTCGGTCATATCACCCTCATATCTTATGAACTATACACATTTTTTATCTACTTGGTAAGATGTATTTCTTTGTAATTATTTAACCATACTAGTCTACTAGCTGTATGAGAGTAGTGCTCAAAACAAATTATATTACTCGAAAGCTTTGTGGATATCAGTAATATCTCCATGAAACTATATATGCAAATACGGTATTCTTAAGAAACTCGAGTCAAGTTAATTTATTTACTTTCTGCATCTTTTTCTACAAGTATGGATAAGCACTATTTGGTCCAAAGAAGTGCTTGAAGTAATGAAGTAATTCAATAACAGTTTTATTATTGCTAAAAGCGTTTTGAATTCAAACATTCTTGTTCTTCTTCATAATTAGATTGGATGGAATTTTGAATAATTCCATGCTTTGAATAGTATAGTTAGGAACCAACAGTATTATTTATATATAACTATTGATGATATATATACATCGCTGAGTTATTTCTAATACCTTTCTATTATGAGAAATCTATTGTAGTTTATTTGCATAAAAAAGTGTTTCAAAATTCAAATAAAGTTTTTATTTTTTTTAAATATGAAACATTAATTTTATTATAATTTGTTATCATTAAGTAAAGTTTAGTTTTAAGTTAGTATTCTTGGTTTTTTGTTAGGTATAGCGTCTATCATTTGCTTCTCTGCTGTGGACTTTAAAATTGATTACATAAGAACATCAACTCTTACGGTACTAATTAATTTAACTTTAATGATAAACTGATTAGATAGCCTTTACTATATACAATATAATCAGAGCTAATTGTGTTTTAGCTCCGTTTTAGTCATTATTGATTAAAAAATGTTTCGGATAGCCAAAGATTATAAATATTTTTCGTTTTCAAAATTTAATTGATTATAATATCGTCAATTAATTTATATGTTAATTACATATCTTAAAAATAAAGTAAGAACCACAGTCAATAAATTTATTAAATTATATTTTTGAAATATATCTGAAATACTGATTGGTAGTAGATAATCGATTATTTTTCATAGAAAGATAGAATAAATAAAATATTATTTTAACTATTATATTAAAGACATTGTTACTGGAACCTATTTTACTTTACCTTCAATATTGATTTAGGATACATCTTTTATTGAAGAGTATTCATCTTCATTAAGTAAAATGAAGAAACAAAGTACTGTCTGTCAACAAACAAATCTCCTGAGCGTCTTGGGACCTACGTCACTGTTGACAATTATAAATTCGAAGTTGTGAAAGACTTTGTTTATTTAGAAACCAGCTTAAACACCAAAAATAACGTCAGCCTAGAGATTCAACGAAGAATTACTCTTGCCAACAAATGTTACTTCGGGCTAAGTAAGCAATTGAGAAATAAAGCCCTCTCTCCGACAAACAAAAATCACGCTCTATAAATCCCTTATCATGCCTGGTCTGCTGTATGGTGCAGAAGCTTGGACAATTACCAACAGTGATGAGAAGGCGTTAGGAGCATTCGAGAGAAAAATTCTTCGGAAGATCTATGGTCCCTTACGCGTTGGCGACGAGTATCGAATTAGATGGAACGATGAGCTGCATGAGCTATACCGCAACATTGACATAGTTAAGCGCATAAAAATTCAGCGGCTACGCTGGCTTGGTGATGTCGTGCGAATGGAAGAAAGTGCTCCGACTAGAAAGGTATTTGATTCGGTACCCGCAGGTGGAAAACGCGGTAGAGGACGTCCGCATCTTCGGTGGAAGGACCAGGTGACCAACGATTTGGGGGCGCTCGGTACTACCAACTGTCGTCAGAAAGCAACTAATCGGGCTGACTTGCGGAGGCAACTCGACGCGGCCAAGGACGACACACGTCTGTAATGGCCAACTAAGTAAGTAAGTAAGTAGTAGTATTCATCTTCATTCTCTTTAAAAAATTCTTTTAATGTACATCCTTATTTGGCTTCCAATAGGAAATTCCACAAAATAAAATACAAATTATTTTATTCATAAAAGTACTTTGCATTTATAAATGTGTAAGATATGATCGAATGGGCTTGTCTCTAACGGCAGCAGGTCTACCTTTTATTCCTATTTCTACTACAGATTGTCCATTATACCCATTGATTTGCGTATTTTATGGCAATTAAAATTATTATTTGCATATGCGGGAATATAGTTTATGTAAAAGGTGTGTAGGTCGTGTGAGGCTTGCATGTTATAAAACATTAAAATATTAATTTTAAAAGAGATTGACTTAGTAAATTAAATTTATAACAAACTTTACCATTTGAAAATAAAAACACACAAAAGAGTTGTGAAGAAACTTATGTGTAATATAAATAAAAAAATTAATAAAAGTGGATATAATAGTGTGATTTGATATTATCAAAACCAATTAAATATTCAAAGTATATAATATAATAATATATAAATATTGTGAAAATACTGCAAACTATTGTAGAGATTTATTCAATAAAAATACAAATTAACAACAAAAACAAGACTAAGAAATAAATCTATTTTATTTTACTATTGGAAGTCAATACTTAAGTGTAGTTAAACATTAATCTTATATATTTATGAAATATGATTATGACCCAAACCAAACCCAAAATCTACTAAACTGCAGGACTCATATCTGATTCTTACATAAATATACTCATAAAATTCTACCACATGAATTCTTCAACTATTCTATAGTTTTCTAATACAACTTCTTGACTAATTTTTTGTGGTGTTCTCACTGAAGTCCTGGCAATCATGGTTTTATGTTTCATTTTTGGTCTACGCTGCGTATGAGTACTCGTTGTTAGGCTCCTTTTACGACTTTCAAAATGCTATTACCGTCGCTGTTGCTGTTGTTTTGACTGTCATTGACCCAAACAAAATCTATATAAGAACATTTAAGGTGTGTAGCAAATTTTATTAATTAACAAAAAATGAGCTCAATTTTATTAAGGTTTAGTGTAAGTACATAAACAAGTCCATAATAGAGAATATTGGAAGACAAACATGTCATAAACTTAATTTTGATTTATGGGTGTGCGTTGTTATATTATAATTACAACAAAAACTAACCTATAAATATTGTATTAAATTCGATTTTACTTGGATTTATGAAATCAGTACTTTATTTTGCATTCTTAGTAAATCAGCAAAAGCATGAGTATTGTTTTGTATAAACTTTTGCCACTTTTGGAGCTTTTAATTAACTCTAATGAACCGTGATCAATTATTTTTATGTATTATCCTTAGCTTACCTGGATTTGAACCTATCATCCCATTATCAAGGGTCCATTTTGGTTTATCGACTTCTAATGTTTGATAAAATACAGCTAACATGGCAGCAAAGAATCCAGTTAACACCGCATAAAATATTATATAGAAAAATAAAATTTTTGCTGCAAAGATAAAAAAATTTTTTAAATTAATTATAATTTATTTAAAGACATATTCAAATATATATATAAGACAGAAAATTATAACTATACATACATAAATTAAATTTTTTTATTATTATACTTAATTTCATTTGTGTGCGAAACAGTATAGAATATACTCGTAACTGGACGATTGTTTTTAAGGCCAAGGTTTAATGAAAACTATAGTTTAAAATGATTTAAAATACTGTCACTCCCAACAGAGCAGATCTCTGACACTATGGTAGTTCTTTTGTGCTAGTAACTAAACATAACCAAATGAATGAAGCTCAGCACTGTTCCCGTTGGGATTTCCTAACATCAGAAGGTTATAAAAGATGTTGATAACACTAGAGTTTTTATTGAAATTTTTAAAGTCCATAAAGTATTTTTTTTATGACACTAACTGAACAAAATCGATAATAATCGATAATAATTGACATTTTATTGCTTTCACATTTTAGAAAAGCAGCGATTTTAAAATAACTCTTTTAATGTAAACCTTTTACTATAAACCAACTTTAGTGGGCTTGGTATTCCTTTGACCTTTCATGTTAATGTCACATCAATTTAGCTGTTTTTTATGTATTGCGGATATAAATATTCATATAACTTTATTTCAGGCTGACATCATGCCACATTTTAATTAAAACATCATCAACTGCGTATTGATGTCAAAGGTAATTAAGGTGATATATGCCATAATTTAACTTGAAGCTGAACTTTAACACATAAGTTTAGTGGCTTGCGACATATAAATGAATCACATGGTGCTTGTTATAACTACACAAATATAAATATAAAGATAAATATGTATATAAATAAATTTAATGACAAAAAACATAAATATCAATAAGGCAATAAATGCGATATATATTACATTACATGAGGCTATAGTAAATTTGGCAATATAGTAAAATAAAAGAAATAAAATAAAATAAAAGAAATTAAAATAAAACAAAATAAAAAAGTAATACAAGGAAATAAAATCAAATAAAATTAAATAAAATAAAATAAAATTTAAGAAATTATAATAAAATAAAATAAAACAAAATAAAATAATATATAAGATAATATATAAGAAAATATAATAAAATAAACTAAAATAAAATAAAGTAAAATATAATAAAATAAAATATAAGAAAATATAATAAAATAAAATAAAATAAAATAAAATATAATAAAAAAAAATAAAATAAAATAATTTCAAAAAAAAAATAAAACAAAATAGAACAAACGAAATTGAAGTAAAGTAAAATAAAAAAGTAATATAAAAGAAAAAAATAAAATACAATAGAATATAAGAAAATATAATAAAATAAATTAAAATAAAATAAAATATAATGATATAAAACATAATGAAATAAGAACTTATTTCAAAAATAGGTAAAAATTTAATGCTAAATAATAAAATATTATGTTTAATTAATATGTGATATATTTATTATTAGCTAGTTAAAAAATCTGATGCTAAACTATTTGCTTTTCCATTGCTTCATTGTTTCAAAGATCATGAGCCCATTAAAATTGATGTCCGGAATATAATTTAGCCCACCGATTTCATCTCTACACTTATCGACGAGCTCTGATTTTATAATGTATGATTGAAGAGCTTTAATTGCCGTCTCGTCAAAATGAGAAAAGCAACATAACACCTTTCCTTAATGTGGCTTATAAACAACCGGCATGCTCCACTAATCGTTTAGACGTTTACCTCACACATAGTACGTTGTAAAAGTAACCGATACATTTACACCATAGTCCACTAAACCACAGCTAGGTGCAAACCGATTCAATTGAAGTAGATTTTAAATAATAAATATAGTCTAATATCTTATGTCTTATTGGAATTGTGTCAAGAACCCGGCTATATGTATTGGTATGAGTGCTCTGCACAATAACCCATTACTTTGAGTTCGGGAGCACTTTTGCAAACAATATTATTAGTATGGCGATTAATGGATGAAGAAAGTATCATTAAATTTAAAACATCCATAAAGCATGTGCTAAATTTTTTTCTCATGCTAACAGTATTTTCCGAATTCTGCATAGTTAGGGAGTATTACAACTCTTATCCAGAACTGCACACCAACTGCAGGGTCTAACATGCTAAGTATTTGACTTTTTTTAAAATTTTAACACTAAATAGGAGGTGCATCTTAGTTTAGCCGGCACGTAGTACACAGCGCATTGGCCGATTGCAAATGGAAATATGGATTTACTATTAAATTTCGATTCTTCGTTTATCAGGTATAAAAATTGTTATATTTCTTTTATGTGGTTATGACTAGTTTAGAAATAATTTGGATCTATTGTGTAAACAATACACAATAGTCTTTATCACAGATTGTGATGACTATACGATGATTATTTTGAAGTGGTAATATTTTTCTAATTAATTTTCATCAAAAATTCCTTTAAGTCCAGCAAAAAGTATATATTTGACAAGTTATGTGAATCAAAAATTTTAATATGTGAAGTATTAAATTGTTGATAGTTAAAATACTTGGCAACATGTCACCATTGTATGCGAGTCAAATCACGTATAGCACTGTATGGCTTATATTGTTATTTTAGTTGAACGTGAAGTGGAAATGTTCCCCTTTAAGTCAAAAATATTTATTCATACTAATTTATTTTTACATATTTATTTTTATACATAAAAATTATGTATAAAAGTATAAATTTATATGGTCAGCCAAATTTCAATAAATTAAATAAATTTTTGTTCTTGTCATTTCTTTGCTATTCGAATACGTCTTACTTTTAAAGAGTTTCTTTAAGTCATAAAGACGCGTCACTCTAGTTAAGAAAAAATTAACATTATAAATTTATTAATATATATTGTATTATTCAAGCTATAATCGGAATATTTTAACACAAAATAGATGTCTGCATTTTCATAAGACTGAAATGAATAAATAAAAACTTTTTTATACATTTTTCTACATTTGATAGAGCTTCATTTTACTTTTTGTGGTTAAATTTAAAATAAATAAATGGAGTCTGTTTTATGTGAGAACTCAAATTAAAACAATATACAAATATCCAGTATGCTTGACATTATATGTGTCAAACACACACCTTTTGAGAATAATTGGTTTTAGGGTACTAGACAAAGTGCGTCCAATTATAAAAATTTAAGAAGCATGGTTTCAAGTTATATCAATATTTGTGTTTTTTACTAACTTCCTTTGGTGTCTTGAACCTAAAGGATAATAATATAAATAAAGTGCAAGCTATTCTAATTAGTGCAGCAAATATTAACTGAATCGGTTTAATCAAAAATCATTGTACATATAACACAATATGTTTTTAAAATTTTCTTAGTTAATATCTCATGAGATAGAAACACATACACTCTCTAACAAACCCACTATGAAGTACTTCTGCTTTTATCTGAAAAGTGTTGCGATAGTGCAACGCAGACCACAATATGCACTTGCATGTATTCATGCAATGTATTTCAAGCAGTGGCTGTTAAAAACCCTCATACGTGCAATTTACTAACCTTTGACATTCATGTTACTGTTGCTGCACTTGTTTTTACTGTTCAGAAATAGAACACAGTTAACACTGAAAATGTACTTCATAAAAAACATCTCTTCCGGAAATTAAAAAAAAACGGCCAAAAGCTAACAGTCAATTCTAGTTAATTTCTATATAAAATTTTTTTAAATTTTAAGATTTTATTTTATTTGAAAAAAAAATGTTAAATTCAAATTTTATCAATAGTATGTCAAAAATTATGTCAAAAAAGTAAAAAAACATCAATATTATCATATATAGAAATTAACTACAATAAATGCAGTTCACATGCAATTTGTAGAAAAAAAACTCCTTAGCTCCACGCGCACACGCAGTCAGTGGTCGACTTAATTTATAAATATGTATTATAATAACCATAAATCAAAGGAACAGCGCTTAAAAAGCCGGAAAAGGGGAAAAAAAGAAAAGCATGAAAAGCATGTGAAAATTGGCCGTGAAATTAGCGTGAGGCTTAAACATTATTGCTTTTAAGACTTCTATTATTAAAATAAATAAAACTTTTTCTAAAACTCAAGAAAAAATAAAATCATAAGTCTATACGAATATATTAAGAAAAAGTTCAGTATAATTCATCAAAAAGAAATTAAGTATTCTATACGAATACATAAAAGTTTTAATATAATGCAACTGTGTGCTATATAAAGGCACTAATTTTTGTATATACGAAATTAATATAAATGTCATGATTGTTTGGTGTTATAAAGATATAGTTAAAATCTAGTTTAATATGTGAATTTCTAAATAGATTGGTAATATGTGACTAATTTAATATTTCATAATATGCCTTTAACATACTGTTAATATACCTTAGCCTTAAAATATTGGAGAAAAACTTTTGCTTTGTAAAAATCAAGTATTTGTCGGTAATAATAAGTTAAAGTGTGTAAAAAATAAACTTTAACTTCAGTCTGGAGGAAATTAAAAAATTGAAAGCTTTTGGAATAAGTACGTCCAGAAATCGGAGCTTGATTTTACCATACATTGAATGTTCTGAAATTAGAACCTTTAGTGCTTCGGATGTACGCTGTTAGTTAACCAAATATAACTAGAAATAAGTAATCACGTTATTTGTTCTTCTGCCTAAATTGAAAACAATAACATAATGGAATAATAAAATAGTGAAATAGTGGAAAAGGATTTTGTTATTTCATGACCAAAATCTCGGAGCTACGTGATGATATCGCACATAATGTCAACATGCATTAGATATTATATCTAATATTTGATTTTTTTCTTTTGATAATGTTAGCTACAAAATTAAATGCATATATGTATATACCTATTTCTGAAAAAAATAATTTAATTATTACTTTTTGATTTTTAATGCACAATCCACTTAGAATGTATCTTTTATTTATTTATAAGCAAATTATTTTTTTTGTACTTGAATGTAAATTCCTTCTAAGCTTGACACTGATGCTTAATTTTACTTTCATTACAAATTGAAAACAAAGTTTTTAATAAATAAAATATTTTCCAAGTCTAAATATACTTCTGATATTAAAAAAAAATAGATTTTAACTTTGCTATGTTGAAGCGGGTTGAGTCAGTGTACTTGAGCACTTTTACTCTCTATTAACTGCGAGGTTTCTTCAAAACCCCTTTTTACGTCTTGACTGGATTATTGTTTATCATCTCATCAGACTAAGCAATAATTGACCTCAGATCTGCATACCTTCCCGAGGAGCCTGTAGCCATTCTGAGATTTGATAACGCGGCATTGGTAAGTTTCTCAGTTTTCGCAAATAATTTCAGGGCTCTATCCTTTATGTATTTTTTGATCGGATCAATCTTGAAGTCTCTAAGGATGTCAATTGTCCTAATGTATCATGGTACCTTGAAAAGTCCCCTCAGACTTCATTTAATTTTATTAAAAAATAATTCTTATTTCATAAATACTTCTACTCTAAGTTTTCAAGCAAAAGTCTAATTAAGTTAAACTCACATCAACTTAAATAACTTTTTATGGACTTTGAATTTTTTTTATTTAATTTTTTATAGGTGGATGTTTAAAAGTTGGAATATGTTTTTTTTTTCAGTTTATTATATAAGAAATACGTTTTTTTTTTTAAAAGAAAATCATTTTTGTGAAAAATATGAAAAGTAAATTTGTTATGACTTTTGTAGGTGGGCGTTTGCATCGCCTTTAAATGTTTAATTTTATCTACTAAATAATAAATAGAATTTTTTAAAAATTAAACTTAAAGCTCAGAAAATGTTCATATATACAGATAATTTTTTTTTTTTTGTGATTTGAAATTTTTCTTTATGTTTTGATATTATTTTTATGAAATTGCAATAGAATAATTGTTATTATAAAACGCAGTAAATACGATGTGGGTCAAAACTTCCCTTTGCTTAGTAACATCAATATAATATAATGCAGCATTAAATCACTCTCTGCTTGGTCGACCTTTTGTTCCAAATCTTACTTCAATATAATTTCTAACATTCAAATATTTTTGTACATCATTAGTTTAGTTTCCGCTTAGTAGATCTTTTGTTCAATCGATCTTTTGTGTAGTCGATCTTTTGTTTAGTCGATCTTTTGTTCAACATTCATATCATTCTATTGCAAGATTTTATTTGCTCTTAAGGAATTAACTATAGATAGAATTTATCTCAATGAACATTAACATATAAAGTTCTGATTAAGGAACTAGTATTAGTAGCTCACAGCATTTAAGTGCAGAGTTGTTGTATGTAAAATGAAGAAGTGTCAATCTATCATTGGATTAGGTAATGTTCAAATTCATATTCGTATTCATAATTAATAATAACTATTCTACTTCACAGAAAAGCTTCGGTATCGCTGTATAACTGCTCTATTGGTGAATAATCTTTACTTCAAACCATTTCATCAAATTTACAAATTGGCAATAGTCACAGAATCCCTAGGCAGGAAAGTATACTGAAAGAAGGGTAATTCGTATTGCATTTAGAAAAATCGTGTCTTTATGGTTATCTACATATGTACGAATGATATATGAAATGATATAGAAGTTTGCATAGTAATCACTTTGCTTTTTTGTTTCCTTACATTTTTACCTTTTTATATTGTACTACATCTTCTCAGACTTTGAAAACTATTTGAAGATATATTTATTTTAAATTTAGTATTATTTCTTAATATAGCTTTAATAAAACTCACATTTCTTGAATAATTATCTTTTATTCTAATGAAACTTACACTGAATTTGCTTTAGGAGGCCTTGAATGAAAGTTAAGTAATATGAACTTAGCAAAACATTATTAAACGATTAATAATAAATAAAATTTATTTACTTAAAAAAAACAAAGTAAATAAAATATTAAAAATCTACACTATAAAAAATTTTTAAACTCATGCAAAAATATATGAGATTCAAGATTTGGAAAACTAAAAGCGAAGGTTTAAACAATTACTTTCAGTGGTATTGATTTGCTTGTAAATTATATTTATCTAAAATATGATGGAAAAAAAATTTAATATAATGATATAATTTATTAATATTATTTTATATATATCTGAAAATGCTAAAGCTGTCTCTTCCAGAATAAACTCACACATAGCCATCATCTAATTGTAACCGATGTCAACCAAGTGGTTATATTCGAGAATGTTGAGGAGCTAGTATGATAACTCATGACATAAAAATTGTTGTACACATGTCTTCAATTCTTCAATAGATGCATTAAACTAGTCATATTTTATGAGTTTTTTAGTGAAATAACATTTGTCGAGAAGTATCTCAGAATCATCTATTACGGTTTTTGCAGAATAAAAATCTATTGAACTTTAATGAAATGAAAACTTCACACAAAGTTGAAAGAAGAGCTGCATTAGGTACCTCAAAAAAAGAGAGAGAATCATAACTTTTGGAAAACGGTTTTGTAGTAGAATCTATGAGAAACTTCTTGGCTAAGTAAATCTAGGCAAACATATGTGGGATCTATCATTAAAGTTCCAGCATACGCAAGATGTACTGAAATACGTTAAAAATAGGTACATAGGACAGCGAATATTACAAGGCTTTTCTTGGACGCTATGCTCCGACTAGGTGAACCAATGAATATAATGTTGTTGTTATTGTTATTGCAAAATTGACTTTTTATGTATAAACTGATAATGGACTAATTATAAATTCATTATTGTATATAGTGAACAAATAATGATATTTTTAAATGTTATTTAAACAAAGACCACAATAAATGTCTCACTATTCATGTTATCATTTATTCAGAACAGTACAGAGGAATCTAATGTTTTATATTCTAAACTATTCTTACGGACGTGATGTAAAGAGACAAATCCAGAATCCAACTAGTAAAATATATTCCAATTAAAATAATTATTTAACTTTGAATATGTTTGATTGATTTTTGAGGATTGATTTTGTTGGATTTATTTTTGTGTGAGCCACACTGGATTTATTTGAATGATTGAAAATTCGTGTACTTTAACTGTCTTTGATATTTTCTTATTTATTTGTGGTCTGACACTCAAACAAAAAATTAACTTCTCCCAATATTAATTAATTATCTTTTCAAACCTTCACAAAAGCGATGGAACATTTTGATATTAAAAATTGATTAAACTGTGACAAAAGCGTCTCAATTTGCGAAATTAGTCTAGTATGTTTAGGTTTATTATGTTGAACTTTATGATTAATACTAAATTTAAAATGAATCAGATTTAAAGAAGTTATTACTGCAATTTCGTTTTAAGTTTTCTATATATGAAGAACTTTCATTTTGACACATTTTTTTTATTCTTTCTTCAGAAAATACTTCAGTCAAAATATGACTCTTCGCTTTCAGTCTAATTGATTCCATGCATATTATGAGTGACTTTCACAGGCAATTTATTATTCCCAACACTCCTCTATACACTCCTCAACAAATTCAATAACAGAAATTAACTTCCAAGTTGTAAAAAATTTGCACAAAAACATTATAAAGCGAGCCAGCCAAGTCTAAGGACAGTCTGTATATTACATCGCAGTATCTTCACATGTGCACGGACTAGATACATATGTATATATATATTATATATTTATGTAACTAATTTACTATGTTATGTGTGTATGAAAGTGCGTTGAATGTTTTATTGAAATGATTTCAATTTATTTTGGCATCTGAAGGTTTTTTCATGAAACTGAATGTACTAGTGGAATATTTTTAAATAAAAATCAGTTAGCATTAGCAACAAATGACTGAAGCCTAAATGCTTACATACATTATGTGTATGCATTAATTTACTTCAATAATTTGGATATATATATTATATGTATAGAATTTTGTAATTATTTTTTAATTATTATTAAATGAATATAATAGGTTAATATTATTGGAATTTTGATTATTGCTTCATATTTAAAACAATTGAATATAACTGATGTTAATTAACTTTTTTGTATAATCACAATTTTTTAGAGCTCCATTCAGAATATTTTGATAATTAGTTTTTCATCTGGAAATTTCATCTCAATTTTATTTTATTATAAATTTGGATTATGAATGAATTTGAATAGCAAATTTTATACTACAATATAATTGAAAAAATTAATAAATTTGGAAGCTTAATAATTTTAATGAATTTTAATTTCATTTTTAGAATTTTGATGCAAAAACAAGCCGAAAAGTATGCTATGAAAAAAGCCTAAAACCGTGAAAATAGTAGATCTATGAATTGCACCAACGGCATAAAGCTACATTTATTTGTATTTTCACATTTAAGTAATTTTTTTTATTAATAAAACAGGATTAAAAAGGTTTGTATGCCATGGGCGACACAATTTCTGAAAAATGAATATTCAAATTAAAAATTTAAACCATGAAAATTGATTGCGCATTGGAGATCTGAACTTTTTAAGTTACATTCCAAATGGCAGGATATCAAGTTACTTTAGGTCATATCTTCATGAGTTCGTTTCCAATTAATGCAATCAATAACTTGCTCTCACATATGCCATCAGAAAATTTTCTCTAGTTGTTTAATTATTTATCAAAGAACAACACTGACATAGCTAAGGCATGAGAGATATACTGAACATATACTTTTGTTAATGAATTTTCGACAACTCACTAAATTAATTTTAAGGATTGTGTGAAGGAAAATATTTTCTGTCGCTTAAATATAATTAGCAGAGTAGGTAGTGGAATTTATTATAGAGAACTATGATATATAAATATTTTACGCTTTTTGAGCGTTAAATATGATTAAATATTGACTGAAAAAATATTTATGTCTTAAGAAGTTAAAATAATTTTAAGTCTATAATTTTAATTCAAACGTCTACAACTGTTTTCGCTTGTAATGTATTTTTAAATATATTTTTAAGAAAATTTAAAAATTTTCTTATGAATTCCCATTATAGAAATGTTGCTGGCAAGTGTAAGACAGATGACACAGGTTAGACAATGTAATAGATTCGAGACTTTTGAAAAATCTGAAATGACCTAAATATATTTTGAAATCTTCTTCCATTTGAGCAAACAAAATTGCATTATATTTTGGAAAAAATTAAAAAAAAAGCTGACATCAGTTAATACTCAGTTATTAACTATTACACTATTATATTGCACGATGACATAGAAGTTCTGTGTGTATTTGGTACATACTCAGACCGAAAAAACTTACTCAGTTGTAGCAATTTAAAGCTTATTAAAATTACAATTTTTGGTATGTTTTAATTACACTAAATTATATAAATTAATATTGCCGTTTGTATGCCTGTATGCCAGGCATTATCTTTAACTTTTCTCTCTAATGCAGTAATTTACTTAATGGAGTACTCTAAATAGTTATATTTATATAAAACATAACAGTAGTGTAGATTTCTGTTAACATGGATATTGGGATGAGTTAGCCAAGGAAAATATTTGAGATGTGTAAATGTAAGTTTATGGTTATACCAAAAAAAAAATATCTGGCAACATATCTAGTCTTATATTAGTCACTCTAACGCAATAAACCAATCAGTTTGAATTTAAGTCATTATATAAACACATTTGTGATTAAGTTTAATTTCCTTAAACAGAAATTTTAATTCATGTCAAATGAAACAAACGAATTTGTATATATAAAGATTGCATGGGCATGGGAGTATACCTGCTCGTACACATAATCGGATACCAGGTCTGCAATATACAGAATATGGTACATGCATTGTGCGCAGTTCAATTATATCGCCCATTGCGTGCAACTGGACACGTTGCTTTCATATTGACACTTCGCATAACATAGTATGGGAACAAGCAATGATGTATCGAAACATGTAATGAAATATTGAAACAAGTATGAAATATTTGCATATCTTCTCAGTACAGAAACAAATTGTAGGAAATTGTATCTGTGCTCATGTTTGCTTAACATGCTGCTCTGCCAGTGTTTCCAACGATAAGTTGCCAATATCAACTTCTCTCCTTTATATAACTTTACATATTGCAATTTCCTTATGCAAATGTGTTAAAAATCACTCATACGCACTTATGTACATTAAACAACAATATTTCATTGAAATTATTAATAAGAGAAAATAATATAATTTGATGTTAAAGTTTTAAATTAGAAAAACTAAGAGTTAGTTTTAATTAAGATAAATAATACATTTGTGTTATTTAAAATTACATACATTATTACTAAAAACGCTTTATAGTTGTGCATCTGTTTTTGGTCAATGATAAATACCAAGATATTAGAAAGAAACTAAAATAAAGTGATTGAAAACCCCTGATTTTAAACTATTTAATTAAAGATACTTTCGTAAAAACAAAAATAATTTCAACTCTGTTCTGAAAATTACGAAGTAAAAATTATATCTTCAACCAAATAGTCGATACAACAAATCGCTAAAATTGTTTTCAACTACGTCCTTCTGGACTCAGCCGAAACTACTTGTATCAAAGAGTACCTCCGCTCACTTGCTCGAGGGTACCGCACCCGTCTACACAACCTCCCACCTGATATCTCAGCCTCTAACACCTTTCCTGCGAACTTCACATAGGCCTCACACCACAAACCCCCAAATACCTATCCCTTTACCTTGACGAGTGGGACTCTGATCCCTCCATCATCCCTCTCTTCAGCAGGGGCTCTTGTGACCGTATCACAGAGTCTACCACTAGGACCCTCTCAATTTCCTTGCTTCACGTTTTTCTTGCCCATATTTTCTGACTTAGATGAACCTAGTCCGTTACGTATTAAGCATTTTGCTCTATCATCTTTCCCTTGAGTACTGGAATGGGGTGTCATTCGCTGCACGCGGTTGCAATCTTCCATATTCATTCCCAAGAATTCCTACTTACATTAAATAACAAATTATTTTGTACAGTTGTGTTTATTATCAACTTGCCTTAATTTATAGCAAATTTTAAGCATTGCATTATGTCTACCTTCCCTATCTAGAGCAAGAATAAACAGCAATTTATTTAGTGGAGTAGAATAAAGATTAAATACTTGTACCAGAACAATATAAAATATGGAAGACATTTTTTTAAATGTAATTTTTTTATAGATTGTATAATGTATTACATCTGATTGTATATAAAAGAGTACAGCAGTGCAAAATATGTTGTACTTTTAATGTGTCGACATTTTTAAATCGACACGACTGTCACGAAAAAACTAATTTAATGTATACGGTAAATAAACCGCGCCCAAAAGCTTTTTTTCAATAGTGGTGCTAGTCTGCGGTTTATGGTTGAAGTCTGTGGTTTACGGTAGTTCTTTAAGTGAAGAACAATTATAAAAACATATTTCTTTCGCTTAGTTGAAGACTTTTAAAATATTGAACATTACATAAAGACATTAATAAATGCAAATAGACAACATCTCAAATATTTTAAAAGAGAAGTTCAATGAAAATTAATTGCTTCTAAAATATATGATAGTGTGAAAATTTTTTTTGCAAAACATGTGTCCAGAATTTTCTTTTTTTATATTTTATTTAGATTCAGTCATTTGTCCGTTTTTGCCAAAATCCGTCCAGTTTGTAAAAGAATGATCCTTATAACACTTTTGATTGCTTGCTGATCCAAACTTGTGGATCTTAACAAACCAGTGCTGGAATTATGTTAATAATATCATGTGATATTGATGCTACGTACTGGATGTGCGTAGGTAATACCCATTAATACCCGAGCCTGTCGTACAAAAAAAATACTTTAAATCGCGTTTTTTACATAAAAAAAACTTCCATTTCATTTTTTTAAATTTAAAATTAATTTCTTGAAATTCATTTTACTTAAAATTTATTTTAAATAAATTAATTTTAAGCATTGACACAAATTTTATGCAAAATTTCTTTTATGAATTAATTTTTCGTTTTGCATATCTTAGTAAAATGCAAAATTATTTATAGCAGAGAAAATAGTAAATGCGAAGGAAACTGCTGTTATTATGTCGCATAATATGCGATATCGCATCATAAATCTTCGCAGCTTTGAAGCTGTGATAAAAAAAAGAAATACGTGAGAAAATGGTTTCGTGAAGGATAACGAAAACCACTCACAGACATATACATGTACACTCAAAAATACTACTGTGTACATACATAGAGTACATACATAGTGTAGTTATCCAATGTGCACATAAAAAGTTATAGTACTACAACCACTGACGCCACTGATTACGCCATTATGCAAAAAGTATTTTTTACTAGTGTTCATCGTCTTTTTATTTTGTTCTTGCAGTGCGGATATATAGGAAAAATATGAAAATGAAAAGAAAATATGAATAAAATGTAGATATAATGAAAAAGGAAAAATATTAAGGGAAATAGAAAACTGTATGCAAGCAGCTGTGTTGGGAAAATACTATAAACATGGCTTTTAGAATTTCCTTGAACGAATATCTGTGATAATCCAAAGCGAAACCTAAAAGTATGCAACGAAAATGAAGCTAAATTACATTAAATCCTTGAACTCAAAATTTTAGAACTAAATTTTATTATTTATTTGAAGTAACTTATTATGCATTTTTAAAAAGATATTAAACAAATGTATATATATAAAATAATTATTATATTATATAATAATAATAATGACAACTATGTTTATTTTATTAAAAATTAATGTGCACGGAAAAACATTATTAAAATTTGTGTAAATTTGTGTAATTTAAAAATAACAAAAACGATTGCTGCAGGACAAAATTTTTAATGAAGAAGAAATGGAGGAATGGAAAACATCATTATTACTCAAGAACGTCATGTAAATATATTAAGTGTATATATTTTATATTATACACATAGAAATTGTTGTTGACATTTGTTGAAAATGTCAAGAAAATATTTGTGCAATACTTGAAATATTCAAAAACATAGCTCGCCAACTCAATTTGGTAGTGTCCTTTTAGTATTTACTAATTTAGTAAGTTGTCAAATACTAAATTACGGTAAAATATGCCATACACCACAATATATGTTACATAAAAGGATGTGAACTTATCACAATTAATTTTATTAATTTTTTATAACAAGTTTATGTCGTTTCCTCGTGTGTATGTGTCCCATAACCAATTTTATCAAGCAATTTTACGATTGCTTGTAAATAAATTTAACATTGTGAAATACAGTATTTTGCAAATTATTTGCTTTATTTGATAAACATTTAATTGCTATTTTTAGTATTCATTTATTAATTATTAAAATAAATTGATAATTAAAAGTAAATAAAATAATTTTACTCTTTGCAATAAATTATTTGAAGCCTTTTTTATTTAAACTTATTAAAGATATTTCACTTATTAAAGATATTTATTTTCATATATAAAAATATTCTACAAAGCATATTATTTGCAAAACATAACAAAAAACGTTTCTATTTCTAATTTTTTTTCCAAATTATATATAAATACCTTCGAAACTATTCACAAATTGTTTCAACTTCCTAAATTTATTTTTAAAACCAACATTTTTTTTAAAAATGTTCATTATTTTTTGAAGAATACTTAACACAAAAATATTCGTATATGGTATATACAAAATTAAATAAGCTAATTGAACGGTTTTTATCACTAATTTGGTAGGCATAACGGACTCACTGCTTATGGGACAATATTTAAAATAGAAGAAAAGAGTAAAATTTGAAGTCAGGATAAGTAATCTAGCAACAGTATTAATTCACGTCCAAACCACCACTTTTTCATCGCATTTTCTTGGTGTCTGCACTATTTATTATTCTAGTTTCTGGTTCTCCTGTCTAGGTCTAATTTCCTTTTAATTCAAGTTTAGTAAACACAAATTAACAGTTTAACATTTCCTATCGAAAAATCTATTTTAAGATGGTTTATCTTTCTTTATATGTTGGTGTTGTTGTGGTTCCTTTAGTTACTGCTATTAAGCACTTTTCCTCTTTTGTGGCTGGGAAGCTTATCCCTATCCCACACTAGGCTTTAACTATGCAGAAATTCATATAGTTTATGTGGGTCCTGAGGTTGACTGTTTCTTGATATGTATAAGAAGTATATACCGACATATAAATTCATCTAGTAAGCTTTGATATTTTAAAATTGACAAAAACAAATGTTATATTAATTTATTTTTTTTTTGTTTTATTCATATAATTTATATTTCTGGGTATTTAATAATTTGAATAATAAACTGATTTCTAAATCTAAACCAGACTAACAAGGATATTCGCATATGAAAACAATGAAAAATAGCCATCAACAATTTAATAACGATAAGCACACTGTTATGATACAGTGGTTAAAAGATCGTCATAATATCACTTCTAATAGATTGCACCGGGATTTTTCAGATGGTTTCTTAATGGCACAAATCTTAAAACGTATCTTACCTGATCATGTGGAGCTAAATAATTATCCACGTAGAAATGGTTTTAAATCGAAATTGTATAATTGGGAAACAATCAATAAGAATGTGTTAGTCAAACTTCAAATGAAACTAAGCAAAAATGTTATGGAGAAACTGGCTAGTTCCAGTCAAGGTACCATTGATGCTGTACTTTACAAACTCATGACTGTTGAGAAAGAAATGTATGAGAACATAAAGAAGTTTGCTGCCCACGAAAGCATGCATTGTATTCATAACGACATCCATTGTGACGTAGTCAGCAAGGAATCTGACATGGCTATCACCGTTCAAGCTCCATCTGAAATGATCAGTTATTTGACTTATGCGGAAGTCAAAACTGATTTAGAAAAAAGTCGCAAACGTTTGTCTTTGGTGCAAGAGAAAAGTGCAAATCTGGAGAATCAACTGAAGCTGATGGATGAACGTATCAATATACTATGCACTCAAATTGCTGAGATGTGCAATCCTCTTTAAGATAGTGTATGGTTAAAGTAAAAGAAAAAGATGAGCAGTATTTAAAACAATGACTAACTTAACCGGAATTTAGTTAACCCCATTTTTCTTGAACACTAGTAAAAGGCTTTGGCATAATAAACAAATTTTTATTATTTCAAAATTCTGTAAAACTTTGCCTTAGTGAAGGCTAAGCCAATGTACGCTTAATATGTACTCGAAATCTTTCAATTAATTATTCTGTTTTTCTTTTGATAACATTTAAAATAAAGTCTATTTAAAATAAATTAATAAAAATTACAATTTATTCAATAAAAATAATTTATGTAAGCGATTAAGGTTATTGGGAATGCAAGAACTAAGTAAGTCTAACTATTGTGGTTAAAAAAATCAAAGAGATTGAAAAAACTAAAAACTTGCATTGCTCAAAAAAAATCATCATCTGATGGACCCCAATCTGGTGAATAGGGAGGATGTAAGAGAGTTCCCCATTTAGTAGTTTCTGACATATATTTATCATTTTGGTTTATTTCTGACCTTATCGATTAAAGGAATGGCAGCCTCTTTGCTTGCAGCCAAAGGTGCCACCATGATGCAGTGACTATGTACGTAAATTTGTACTGCCTTAAGTGCATAGGTAAATAGTAAAACATTTCATTACTATTACTTGAACTTCAAATAAATTAAAAATGTACTCGTTTAAATAGTTCTTTGTTCCACTTTTTACAACACTATTCATTTTAATTAGGTGCTAAGTACACAAAGTAATTAAGGTCCCGCCAATTAAAGCTACACTTTACTGTGTACATACGTGACACGGCTATATTGTTACCTTGATATGTGTAATTTATTTATTTATGTTTTTTTTTTGACAAGTTAATTAACGTTGGAACTGCAAACAAAATTGCACAAAGAGCAATAGAACCTGGTATAATAAGTTATTTGAGGATTTAGATAGAAAGTGTGAAACGACCATACAAAGTCGTTAATTATTTGAATTGTTGGTTGTCAGGTATTCTTCTGCATTTACGAGTATATTTGACATTGTATAGAAACACTTCCATTTGTAATTTTAATCACGTTTATTATATATAAAGTCAACTTTTGTGCAATACTAAAAATACCATATAATAGGTTTTTCTTCTGGCGCCTCATGTATTAAGAATCTATAGGTAAAACAGGTTAAGTTAATTCAAAAGTGATTTTAATTTATTGAGCTTTAATGATTAATTCATTTTTCGTGTTTAATATTGAAGACACTAAGTGCAATTAAAATATCTTAGACAAGCAATTGATGCATATAATGTGAAGTCTTGTCACTGCCGAAGCAATGCAAGCCAGTCGAATTTTTGATTAGATTCAATTACCATCTTAACAATAAGAGACTGTATGAAGAGCAAGAGCTGACATTTCGATTTACACTGTTTGCCCATTTTTATTGAACTGACAGTTCTAATGGTCTTCTGTTAGTATTAGTTGGAACACAAAACTCTGTTAACCTTATTCCATTCAATACAAAGCTGAATGTAATTTATGTATAAAAAAATATTTAAAGGAATTTTTTAACATTCAACAAGAACGTTTAGGACAAACCTAAAATGATGCTGATACTGGCTCTGGCACTGGTACTGATACTGTTGCAGATACTGAAGCCGATACTGATGTCGATACTAATACTCCTTCTAGTACTAGTTCTGGTACTATTACTGATACGGATAATGTTAAAAATATTAATATATACTATATATGTACGAATAGTATTATTTTATTCTTGACTAAAATATTTATTATTTATTTATTATTATAGTTTTTATATTATATTTATTATTTATTATTATGTTGAAGCTATTTGCGCCAGTGCACCTGAGCACTTTTACTCTTTCTTAACTCGAGATATTTTCAAAACCCCTCTTTACGCCTTGACTGGATTATTGTTTATCACTTCATCAGACTAAGCAATAATTGACCTCAGATCTGCATACCTCCCCGAGGAGCCTGTAACCATTCTGAGATTTGATAACGCGGTGTTGGTAAATCTGTCAGTTTTCGTAAATAATTTCAGGGCTCTATCCTTTATGTATGCTTTGATGGGAACAATCTTGAGGTTCCGAAGGATGTCATTCGTCCTAATGTACCATGGTACTTTGAAAAGTCTTCTCAGAGAATATTTATTTTATGTTCACATAATTTGTTGATTGTTATAAATTATTTCAATAAAGTATCTACATTAATATAATATTTAAATTCAGATTTTTAGAATTATATATATATATATATAATTGGCGAGATTTAACTGATTGCTTAGTTGATTAACTTGTCATTCTATGCATTTCACATGTTGCTATTTGTTCGAGCAAGTGTCAAAATTACTATTTCAATTTAAATTGATATTTATTATATCAGCAAATGTATAAATATGTTTTTCCAATGCGGACATATTTTAATACATGAAGTAGCTGAAAATAAATAATATTGTATTAATATACAAAAAGTGTATATATGATAGGTTTATTTATATATTGCTCATCACAGTCTGTCTGTTTGTCTGTCTGTCTGTCCGTTTCTATGAAAATCAAATATTCTGTGTGCAAATGTCAGTACTATTATCAAAGCATAGCTTAACACCAAATATTTCTTTAGATGCGAATCATTCATATACGTATGTATATATATATATATATATATATATATATATATTTATATATTGATTTCCATATATTTAATAATTTTGCTGTCAAAATTAATTTATTTCATTTTATTTTCTGTGTTCACTGAAGTTTGTATGAAGGCTTTCGTGCAAAATTAATTCACAACCAATACTTTTTTCCAGTGATAATTATTTTGTTATGTTCAAAAAAAATACTTCTCGTTATTATAATAAATTGATTCTTATTGTTGTAATAATTATTGTGAAATTAGTGTCCAGTTATATTTCATTAATTTATCTAAACAAAATGTTTTGAATATTCTGTGATTTATTATAAATTATTGTGATTTAATTAACTTTGATGTTATCATCTAAATTATTTTTAATGATTTGTTAAATGAAATCGTGTTAGAATTTTTTTTCTAATTGCTGAACCAATGTGAACTAATCGCAATACAAGTTATGTATTTTAAAAAATGTTCAATATTAAGCCTTTTCTTTTGTAAGCATATCACAAAAGAATAACCGCTTATTTTAAAAATAACATATGAAACAACAACACTGCTGGCTTATTTAGTTCAACCTTTTTGAATTCGGTTAACTAATAAGCAGCTCAAATCGCATGGTTGACAAGACTTAAAATTCATCTATTGTGAACGACTTTTGGAAGTACCTATGAAATTTCCAGTTAACTGTCGACGAATGTTTTCGTGTCATTGTTTCATATTGTGCTGGATTTGAACACAAGATTTATATATCAAGATCAATAATTCATTTGCAAAAATCTAACTAAGACTTAAAAAACTCGGTAGAACTATGGGCTATTCAAGAAGATAAAGAAAAGTATGTAAAAACAACGAGAACCGGATGTAGAAGCCATTAGATAGACCCAGTTGAATCAGTTCCGGAAAAAATGACTGTTTTTCTGTTTTTGCAAAAATATGCAATATTTGATTTAATTAAATCATCGTTCAAATAGAAACAAGAAAAATTATTTAAGAAAAAATAAACACGAAATATATTTCGATGTACTAAAAATCGAAGATTGAATTGTGCGCAGTGAACTATTCCAGACCTATTCATTTAACTGGAAGAATGTGTATTGAAACGCTTTTCCATCAATCATTGCGTTAAACCTTTGATTGTAAGTGAGTTTTTAATAGGAAACGCACTGACCAAGTACTATATTTGCAGCAAATAAAGTACAAATAGCATTTCCTGCAAATAAAAATGGTTTTTCAGTTTGGTGTCAATTGCATCGATGTGCATTCAGTACATCTCAGATACGAAAATTTTATATTGTTCTTTACATGTGCAATCGCCATCATTCTCCTTTACGCTCTTCTTCAAAAATTATACTGCGTGTTTTGTAATACAGTGGAAAAAATGTGGGAGGTGGTTTTTTGACCTAAAAAAAAAACTTTTAAGAACTAGGACTCATTGTCAATATACAGTGTTAGACGATTAAAGTTTCATCTATTCAAGCGACCGTATTTTTTTGAGTAAAATTATTTTTATTCATTCAAATTGCAAAAATTTGTGGATATTATAAAAATTTTAGAATACATTGACTCTAGCTAGATGTAGATGAGGGCATCTAGCTAGAGTCTATTGTCTTCAAATGGTTAAAATATGAGTAGCATGCTTCACAAATGTGATCTTTCGATATTTTGGCTCATTCCTGAATAATTTCTTTCTTTAACGCATGCATACTGATATATATTTTAGTCCTCATCTTGCTCTCCAAAATTAAAGTGATAGAATAGTCCATCAGATTTGCATCTGACGAATTCGAAGTCCATTAATTTTGACAAAATGATCTGTGGAATATGATTTTTTAAGCATTCTTGGTTCACACGAGCTTTATGAAACCAAGATCGGTATCGACTTTTGTTGCAACGTCCATGATCTACGACCGAAATGCTTGTGTGCCTATGACTCGAGACCAACTTTCAAAACATTTTCCATTTTCTCGATAATAAGTCGCTTTGATAATAAGTCGTGCCCATTGGCGGTTACAACTGTCCATCTCATTTCTTGAGATGGAAAAGGAATATTGCTTCGGGTGGCCATTCGTAGTCTCAAATGGCAATGAACAGTGCGTTCAGTTAGTGAACAAGATCATTTTGAGAGTTTATGAAACGCTCAAAGGAGAAATTTTTCTAATCAGAGAACACAAGCATAACAACTCCTTTGCTCTTTCGAATCTAACTTTTTGCTACTTTCGTGTAAGATTTTATGCTTTTTCGGACTTGTAAAACTTCACGTTCACCTAATTTTGCAATATGCTTCGGATGTTTCGCTGGAATATTTTTAGTTCTTTGGTCGTTTGATTGCCAGTACGATATTGATTTCGTTTAAGTCGTGCTTTATCTTTCCGAATCATTTTAGGTGAAGTTGCATAAGCCTATACTATAGACTATAGCGTTTTACAACGATTGGCAACGATTCCATAGTTTGATATTAAAAATGTCTTCTTACATCTTTTACCGTAGGACCGTAGAAACAACCTTTCAAGCGAATTCACCATTTTTTTTTAACAACAAACATGCACAAATTCGCTAAGACATAGCAGTACTAATGAATAAATATAATTCTTTTAATTTCTTTTAAAAAGGAACGACCACTCTTATTTAAGCAGAGAGCACCCTGTTTATGTCTACGTCATAGACCTGATATATTTTGAGCACATATAAATAAATTGAATGGAACCAAATTTAATTGCTGAGCAATTGAATTGCGTCTGCAAGTCAATTTCGATAAAAATTTCTTTCACAATTTAATATTTTTATTATTTTATTTTTAAAGCAATTAATTTCAAAGAATATGGCACATATCAACAACAACGAACAAAAGAGATTTGAGATACATATTTTCATAGATAGATAGATAGATATGTATGTATATATATATAAAGTAACTGACTGCATAATTGATCAATTATTTTGTATGGAGAAGTTTAATTCATAATTGTGGTATAAAAAAAATATTTGCTGGGTGTACTTCGTATCCCTTAAACATATTTCGGACTTCTCTATTTGTTGAAATCATTTGACTTAGTTTATTTTTTATCATATATTGTGTATATATACAACACAGCATTTAGATTTGTATAAGTCTGTTTTTATACTGACGTATAACGATGCGATAACTACAGCAATTCTGATATTGGAAGGCATTTAACGACAGATGCTGGTAATGGTCATATCTGTTCGTGCTCTTCGACTCATAAACTTACAGACACTCATGCATAATACAAAAACCATTTGTACACAAATATATATGCTAGTATTAAATATTATATGTATTCTATATAATATTTCAAAGCTGTTTTCCAGCCTTATCGCAATAAAAAAGAATGTTTTATATAAATTCCATGTTGAAAATAAACTCATCAACTGCAATGAATAGCAGCTTGTATGAACACACTTACAGGCACTTTTGTGATTAAAATTTTAGTTTTTAAAATCTGTTTTATTTGTTTAACATTTAGAGTTTAATTTTTTACCAAAATATCTTTTTTTCCTTATGCTGTGGGAAAAACAATATTTTTCTTCCATTTTCAAACAATAATAAGAGGAGCCATTTATAGTCAACTCTGGCATTCAATATTCTTGCTGGAATTACTACATTATAGCAGTGACAGAACTACACCTCGCTGTGGGTGGCATACTTTCATAGGGATGTAATGAAATTAAAAATTGTAAATATCACAGAGCAGGCATTGTTCAGTCGAGTAAGATTTCAGGAATAGAATACTGATCATAGTTATGAAGAATACATGACGAACAGACACATGTGCTACCTCATATAGTCTGCAGAACATATGAGGCAGTGAAAACTTGCGCTCAATTGATGTAAGAGTATCGTTCCCCGATAAATTTTAGTGTTTTTAAATATAATCAGCAATTAACTGGAATACAAAGTCTACTTATCTAGAATATGTCGATGATATATGGTTCATTGGGAGTATCAGACCTCCCGCCTGTAGATAAACTCCTACACCACGTCAAGGTGCCTACCAAGTAGCGGCGATAATATATACAAATTAATATAAGCAACGTCAACTCAACTTATTTAGAGTAGAATTCAATTAAATTAATATAATTGGTTGCACTGCTCCAAGGCCACATTTTAGGAATACTGAAATATTGAAGTAAAGACCTTTAATGATATTTCTCACCCACAAGATGTACGATGTCATGAAAGATCTCAAATATTATGGAGGAAGACAGTCCTTATTGAAACTAGGAAATCGTTTAATGAATCGCGACTAATAGCAGTTCGAATTAAAAAACTTACATAGAATTCTTAATCTAAAGAAGTAGGGAAATAAACTTCTTTCTTTTTGCGCTTTTTTCACGCACTCAGTACATTATGCTCTAACCACTTACTAGATAGGTTACTAAATTGACCTAATCATTTTGTTAGAAAAATTTTAGTTCATATGTTAAAGAAGGTATAAAAACCAACATGAGGCGTCGAGGAAGAACATTTTTAAGCTGAGATTTAGTTAAAATCTGATTATAGCAACCAAATTATATTTCTGGGTGTGAGAATCGCGTAATATTTTCAAAAAAATTTTTTGAAATCACACCGATAGGAAATTTTAGTAATTCATGGCTGAAGTCACTCTATTCGAATTAAGTATGATAAAATATAATAGCGAACTACTGTAGCATAAAAATCCGTTGGGCATTGGACCAACTGAAATGGCAATTTTTGCTATGGAGTTATTATTATACATATATATATATTTTTGATGTAGACTTATGTATACTTGAACGCATACTATTCTGATTCTTCCAATATATCTTCCAATATATTGCCAAGAATCAGACTTTCTCAATTAGCTTAGTTAATAAGCATTAAATAAGGTTTTAATTTTTTGGTTTTATTGACCAATTAGCTAATTAGCTAAATTATTATTAAAAAATTTTTGGTCAAATATTTTATATTATAATATTGTATGAATTCTAAAAAAGTAGAAATTAAATTATTTTAAAAATGTTTTAATATATATAATGGTCATTATAAGTAAACACTTCTTTCGGGAATACTATTTGTTATGATTACGATTACGATTGCTATAACTTTTTATTAAATGTGACTATATTAAAGTTGCATATCATTTGCGGTCTACTGTGGGTTCCCATTAATCTATCTACTTATTTGTAAAGTACATTCCAGCAGAATTTACAAATTTGTAATGTACATTCAAGCTGCAGAACGGAACTCAGCTAAGTAATTAACTGTTTTGTAAATACTAAAGTTGCAATACTCAAGTTCCCTTAATATTAAATTGTTGATTTAATTGTGTATATGTAGAATTCAATTTCAGTGTAAAATCTATAAAAACAAGCCAACTTTACTGGTAAACATGTTTTTGTTTTGAGTTGTCGAGCACGTGTGCAAATATTCGAGCTACTTTTAGCTTGAGGAACATGTGAAATTCGTTTGCTATTTTATATCGAAAATTCATGTGAGTATCGCAAACAATCACTCAGAATCTTTTACGTAAACAAAACAATCAATTCAAAAACAATCTACTTTTCTGCGAAGAAGTAATTGTTGTGCTAAATAGTGCGCTAACATATTTCGGATAGTTGCGAAAAATAACAAAATTGTCTCCAGACACACTGTAGTCTGGGCTAAACGCCTCCATCGCTTCAAGGCACATGATTCATATAACCTGCGCCGCATCACATGATGTTTCACCAGTTAATTAAGCCCAACTGGTTACCAATTTATGTGAAAAAAAAATATTAAATAATGTTACTATGCGAGAGAATACCAAATATCAAATTATACCGTTTCCAGTTATTTATAGATATTTGCACGTCTACTTCCAACATGAAATTTAGTCGGAAATGTACTATTTTTAGCAGAACACACTTAATACTTCGTGCCACAATTTGAATAATAAATCAAGTAAACAATTTTATTCAAATTAAGCCGGTAGTTTAAGGTCTAATAGGTTTCTCATTAGCTATTAGGAAACAATATTTAAAAATATTTTTGCGAATTTGCTACTTAACTTATTGCAATTTAAGAAATTTTTATTTTAGTTTGTTAACACATCTACAGCTGTACAAATTTTAACAAATGTATATTAGCTTTTCAAATAGATTGTGTAAAGGGTGATCAATAATAAAGCAATATAAACAAATATTAATAGGATGTTGTCTATATTTCACACTCAGAAAAATAACATATCACATTTTAGTTTTTATACCTTCTTTCCCGCATGAGCTTAACAAATTTTCGTACTGTACTTAACAGAGTTCAGCGCAGGGCTGAAATCAACATTAATCTATGCTCTTTGTAACACACCAACTATTGCGTTAGATGTAATGCTTCACTTAATGCAACTTCACATCGTCAGTAAACTTTTGGTAGCATCATCTGATCTGGGACTGAAAGCTACATTCTATTTTTCAGTTCTACTCCAAATAATATTGATTACTCCTCTCCCATTCTCAATTTTAATAGGAAATTCACTGTTAAATTTCCATCCAGAAATGTTTGGTTGTCAGGGGCGCCTACTTGGAGGAGGTTCTAGACATTTTTTTCCACAATATATGGATTTACTTACATATGAAATAACTTTATCAATTTACCCAATCATTGAGCCAAAAATGAATTTCTTCATTAGAAATGTTTTTTTCATAAAATAATAGATCTGCGACAAATTACTCTGAAGCCAACATTTTAAAATATTTATTACAAAAATAGTCATTCATTATATGCTTTAGATCAGCCATTCATGTTCTCGACTAGGTTTAATTGATTGTTCTCGATTTTCATCCAATCTTTGGCTTACAGTATCATTCTATTCATTCTTTAGCATTCAATACGAATTTTTCAATTATATTAGAAAGAGTACGCGCTATATCTAAATATAAATCGATTATTTCAATTATTTTTATAATAAATATGAACCATTATTCTATACTATGCAATTGTGTATCTCTCTATCACTTTGGTGCTATAATGCTGAAGAAATATTTTGTACCGATCTTAACACCCTGTAACGAACTAATCATATGAACGTCACTCTGATATATAAAAATAAATTGTTTAAATAAAATGTTTACTGTTGTCTTACGTAGAAAGAAAACAAACCGTCAATAATTCGCCTTAAAATTATAAAATGATTTTTAATCTATTTTTAAGCTCGCATATATACAACAATTTGTTGTTGTTGATTTTTTTATTCAATGATAATTATTTTTAAATGTTGTCATAAGTTTGCTTGCATGTCAGATGTTACTATGAAACATTCTGTTTATACTACAACAGTATTGTACATAAATATATGTATATACACACTCATATATACCTATATGTATATATATATACAATAAACAAATTATTATTTTGAAGCACAAAAGTTTCATATTTGAAATTAGCACGTGTTGTGTGAGTTTATACATGTATATATATATATATATATATATATATATACAATATCCATAAATGTATTTCAAAATTAGTATGTTGCATATATACATACATTGTATATATTACAAAATATTTAAACAAAGCTACAAACATTTGACAGCAACTCAGTATTAGATTTTTTGCTTCTTTCATGATATTTGGTCGGTAATCTATTATTGATTTTACATTAGTCGAATAAACAATTTAATACCACAACATAAAAAAAATAAATGTTTTAATTTAAATAAAACGAAAGCAATAGCGAGAAAAATATTATTATAGAAATTCCATTTTTAATAAAAAAAATTTTTGACTGCTCATATATCTTTGCCAAATATTGCCACATATCCATGAACAGCGGTTTCTGGGAACATATTTTGAACTCAATTGTAGACCGCATTTGTTAAAGGTAGCACTTAAACTTTTTCCAAATTGAAACGTAGTCTCCTGTACCAGACAACTAAGATCAGGTCTTATCTGATTTCTATTATTCAAATATGGAGTTTCACCCAATTTTTCCTATTGTTGTGTTATTTTGAAAACAAACGCATAAACCACGGCTATATAAGTGCACTTATTATTCATTATCATATTTGTTGTTTTTAAAAATTAAAACATATTTTTTATAATTTTTTTTATTAATAAGCTTATAGCACAAATGCTGCAATTCTTTAGTGGATTTATTAATTAATTTTTTATTTTACTAAATAATATTTTAGTATTATTACTAAATAAAAAAAATTTTAAATCAAATTAATAAAACCGTGAATTATAAATTTCTTTTTGTATTATTTTTTTGTTGTATTTCAATTGTATATATAGAAATGAATTTAGTTTAAAAATAAAATATTTTTCACAACCAATAAAATCGTCTGATAAGTGAATAGAGTTATGAAAACATTTCCCAAAAGGTGGCTTGTCGAGAAAATAATCGCAAGCAATTTAAAAATTATTTAATTTTATCATCTTACAGTTGTTTGATAGAAGTTTACTTCTCTAAACAGTAAAATCTTTAATACAATGAATTCTTATTGTTGTTTCATTAAGAGAAATATAAGAAACACTTGTTTTTTAAATGGAGACCTGTTTTTATACCCATTTCTTTGCATCACACTTTATCTTTCGTTTCTTTTCGTCAATCGTATATTCCAAATGTTCTTAAAGTAAAAATAATTGGATCGAATCATTTGTTAAGATCAACCTATATGTTCATAGTTTCAATATCTTTAGAACAAATCCAAAGAAATTGATTGTTGGTATAAAAAACTTAGTTTTCAATTAAAAAATCCAATATAATGTAGTATTTTATATAAGAAGTAGTAACTCCCATAATCACCAATTTTTTTACAAATAATAACTAACCATAAGATTGATTCCTGCACAGAACGATTCAATGAGTTTACTCGTTTTTTTCTTATTTAAGAGAGATTAACTTTAATCACACCTGCAAATCATTAACCCTACCAAACCCTACCCTATCTACATAACGACAATTTTTCGCAACCCGTATTAATGTATGCAATGCAGAAAAATATTTATAGATATTGAATTGTTCAATCCAAAGAGATTTTAACAACTGTTGGCAGGATATTTACTAAGTGCCGAATCTTTTTGGTATTTCGATATGTTTCCAAAACACTCTATTTATATATCATATCTCTATGTTCTATATATTCACTATTTTTTTTATAAACAGAGGAAGGCAAAATCATTTTAACAAAATATTTCTTGTGCTTATAGTATTTCCAGATCTTTCAGACATTATGTCCGATTATATTCTTAAGGCTTGTCTGCTTTGCTTATCCGCCTTGCAGTCAACCTGAAGTTCAGAGGGAATTTTTGTTAGAGATATTTTGTTTAGATATATATATATATGTAATTAAGACTAAAGTCACGGATTTTAACTTAGTATACATATTTGTTGATATAAATACTTGTATTTTGCTATTTATTGTATCACGTACGATAAGGTAATATTCTCCTTGGTATGATCAGAAAGTCTGCAATTGAAAACTCCACTAACTATACTGTTGTCTATCTTTCAGCGGTTAGTATAAATAGGTTAGTGCTCATATATTGAAGGATCTCTCAGAAGTCAGGTATCTTTAGATGGAAAATTGACAGTTAATTTTGGGTCAAAGTTTATAATGGTATGATATATAATATATTGATAAAGAGCTGAAATGAAACTATGGCAGTAGTCGTTAGCGTTTCAATGCATATCTTCAACTCGAAGAGGAAAGGATCATTTGTGACCATTTGTTTATCAGATTTTAAGTTGTATTTACTATGCTGATTACTGACACTACTACGATTATCTATATTGTATGTTGTAATAACTCTAGAAAATATAGTAAGCATCTATATTGAGCGGGAGTTTTGTATACTCCTAAGTAAGCGAATATTGTTTTGCACCTGATCCCTTCTACTTATGTTATAATCCACACAATTTTTCTATTAGTAAGAAATTAGAACCACAAGTTCTATACTGATATTGAAAACGAAGTAAACTATATTAGGTACATTAATATAATAACTTTACTATCTATGTTTTCCCTCTCCGACTAACTTGATTGTGTCTTGAAGCAAGAGGTTAATTCAACTTACACACTTTCTCTGCGCAATTTCTTTGAAGTATCACCTAAAATGTCAACACTAACACCCCACAATATTGAAAGGCTTTCAAACGCGTAACTCTTTCCATCTCTGTTTTATAGCTCTCCTATATCGACAGAAAATTGTTCATATTTTTAATAATATATGTGACACGATTGTACCCCTACAAAGGCAAACTTGTCATATGTGTGTAGTTACAGCTTTTCGTGCATGACCCAACATAAGTCGCCGAACAAATGCATTTCTTTTTGTGCCTATCTGTGTACTCTTCTATATGTGCTTCGTACATACATATATACATATGTACAGATTTGATAGGGGGTTTGGCGTTGTACACAAACAAACGATACGCATAAACTGACATATCAATATTGTAGCAAACGGAAATATATATATATATATGTACGTAGTTTGTTCATGGTGTTTTTTTAAAAGATGTTTTTTCCATCAAATAAGCAATATGAGTGCTTGTTGTTTTTGTTACGAAACTGCAGAGAAACGAAGTGAAATTGAAGGAAATTGAAGAAGGCACATAAAGGCTTTTGCCACCTTTGCTGTGTTTTGTTTAATAGACAAAAAGCAAATGTAATGAAGTTGTGAGTTGTGATTGCTATAAAACGAGGTTAAAATTGATTTTCTGTTTCCCCTTCCTTTTATCAAAAAAAAAGAAGCGTTTTATTTTTTTTTTATGTGCTGCTTTCATTTCGTGGGTGGTATAAACAGGTAGGTGTGTTGTGAATATTTCATAGGAATTTTATTAAAATACATTTAATAAAAAGCGATGCAAAAAAAATAATTACAAATTAAATAATTATAAATTAAATTATAAATTAAATTATTAAATTATAATAAAATTAAATAATAACATAAATTATAATTGAATTATAAAATTCAGCAATAAATATACAAAAAGAATTAATAATAGTTAAAATAATAGTTATATATTTTATACAAATTTTATACATAAAAAATTTAACTACAAATAATAAAATAACATTTATATAAAAAAAATATTATAATACAATAAAAAAAATATTCTTAAAACAATTGGTTACATAGTATATTATATTACTGGTATATTACTTATACAAATCTATTAAATTAAAACTGTAAATTAATGTATAAAATTTTTCAAATAATTTAAATTTGAAATTTATATAAGTAGGGATGTAGATAATAACTTAAATTCAAGTAAATAATTGTTTATACAATATAATAAAATGTATTTTATTAAGCTAATTAATGTTGTACATGAACTATGTGTTAAAGCACAACAACGTAGGAAGACGACAATATCATTTCACCAAAAAAATGTAAGAACCACTACTAATATCTTCATATTAAAATAGTTCTTATTTACGCTCAAATGAAACTCCAACGAGAAGAGAGACAGCAAAACCTGCTGCAAAAACCAAAGGCGAAAAACTGACATATAATTTGGTTAATCTGAGTGAAATAATGATATAGAAAGAATTAAGAGAGAAATATCTTAAAAGAATTCAATATTTACTAGTAACAAAAACAGCAACTCAAGTGCATTCAGAAAAAAACCGACAATGGCAGATGAAGAACATTACTACTAACTTGGAAATGTTTAAATTTCATTATAATAAAATAAAGCATTTATGTATGATGATTATATAAAGTATAAGAGTATGTATATTTAATTACAAATCATGGGACTATAATTGTAATTATGATTAAAATTAAAAACTTATGTACAAGGAGCAATAGTGTAAAAGGTCTTTTACTTGTTCGTCTTCGTTGACCATTATAGACGTAATTCGTCTTTGGCCAAGTTCAATAGCCTCCACCAGTCAGCTCGATCAATGACTAATTTTTATCAGCTGGTGGAATAGAGAGCCTACATATCGTTTATCCGAAAAAGTGTACGGTCTCTACCACGTTTTCCACTAGCACGTACTAATCAAACACATTTCTAGTTGGAACATAGATCAAGTTACAAATTCGTAAAATAATGTTCTCAATATCGAAATATTATTTGAAATTTAGAATAATTTGAATATGTATTCTAAATAAATTATTTCATTTATAGACATATGTGGAAATATATAATTTAATAGCCAAAGGAGAACTAATATAATGTCATAATCGTAGTATTGGTCTTAGAAATAAAAAAAAAAAAACAAAACTGATAATAGTAACAAAGCTAAAGCCCACTTGGGAAGCCACTTTGATATAGTAAATATATATTGTGGAATCTAGACTTCACATATCTGTGATCACATAAAAACTGGTATATTATAATTTCTAAGAATATATCGAAGCCTTAACTTGATTAAAGACTACCGAAGCACCGAAGCACCGAAGCGCTAACATAAACCGGTCGAAAAGATTTTCGAAAGGAGAGCGGTCAGAGAATATTGAAACCAGCACCTCAAAACGGTATTAAAAATTGCGAATACAATCAAATGGTTTATTAAGAAGTTTATACTAAAATATATACACATAAAGTGAGTATGCAATAAAATATTTTTATCTAAATATACATAAACTGAAGAACATTTCATTATTTATATAGGTTTTTGATTGATGTTTGGTATTTGCAACAAACACGGAAGCGAATGATTAGTCATCATATCAATATTTTGAATCTATTCGCAAATAGAAGACACATACATATAGTGTTCCATATTGTGTACAATGGGGGATTGACTGCGGTTTTATTGCGTGCGTACAGCTAACCAAACTAGCATTCGTGCCACAAACAGACATACGAACGCCTATTAGACCGTGTGCTGGTAAATCGATTCACTACTTTTTCGTGTTTTTTCTTATTTCATCCGATGAAACGACGTAAAATGTAGTGGAAAAGAAAGAGTCGAGAAGAGAATATTTGTTCTTATTACAAAGTTGATTTTGTAGTATGAGTAGTTGAATATACGGAGTAGTTGAATAAAAGCAATTTAAGTAGAAGAATAAAATTGTAATATTAAATGAAAAAAACAAACTGATGTAGTTTACAGAGTATTTTCGAAAAGAAAGAAGCTTTATGATACTATAAATACTGCAGAAGGTGCTTAAGGGATGCGTTTTTAAAATTGGAGTACAAACTATTGTGTATACCGGAACAATGTAAAACAGTACTGTACACTTTGAAAATAGAAAAATACGTACAAATTTTTTTATTGAATGAGAAGGTCTATTCATGTCTAGAAACTTCTATTAAGTAAGTACTGCAAAAAAAGTACAATATTCTACAGAACATTCTTTTCACATCTTTATATATTACTAATATTTATAGATTTTTATATAAATTAAAGAATAACCCAAATAAATGAAATATTGAAATATTAAAAAAAATTCTTAACGTCATTTACTATAACCCATTAAGTCAGACATTGAACTAAAGTTTGTAATATATTAAAAGTGTTAAAATTAATTAAATAATTAAGTGTATAATTTGGAAATTCGAAATTTAATGAACTAACTTACAAACTATATACTTATATTTTAAATTTGATATGTACTTATATGTATTCTAATATAAAGACATATCATTTTAACGATATCATTTTAATATCATCATATCATATATTTATTCATAATTGCAATTATACATTGTTGACACTCTACATAATAAACATTTATCAATGTATGCTAATTAATGATATTTATTCTAAAATAAATAAATCATAAGAAAATACATTATAATAGACTGGAAACTAATTTTCATTAGAAGCTTTCTACTCCTATAATTTCAAGATTGTAAATAATTTTAAAATTTCAAAAAAAATATAACTTAGTTTTGTATATGTGGTGCTAACCAGTGAAATATCAAATAATTAGTTCTATCAACTAACAACAACATCCTCTGGCATACGAGGAGGACTGTTTTTAGTCCGAGAAAACCGGTCATATACCTATGCCCGGTCACGTCACGTTATAGTGACGATGCATTAGGCCCGTACAAAAACACAACTAACTAAATAATTAAACAATAATTTAATTTAATAAATAATAATTAATAACTGATCTATACTCTCTACTTTGGAAAAGATACGAGCAAAATGTAATCAATATTATAATTAGTAATACAACCGTCGCTAACAAAAAAAGACTTACGAGACACATCAGTCTGAAGCCAGTAGTTATGTTATACTATTGGTAGATTTATTACACCTTCTCAATCACTGTTTTTGACTACGAACCTCGTAACATTTATTAAAACGATTGTACTGACCTTTATTAATTTTCTAAAGAAAAATCCAACTAAGAAGTAAACATTGATGCTAACAGTTACAAAATAAACTCAGTAATGGAGGTACAATACTAAAATTAATTGTTGAAGTAGTAATTAGAGAAATATTTTTAGGTAACGGACGTGATACAATAGATCTATAGGTTAAAGAGTAATTCCCACAATATAATAATAATAATAAACGCTTTATCGGAATAATGTCAGATTGTGACACTAAACAATATATGATAATATATGTATTTGATTATTATTCATTTATCTTGACAACTTCAAACCAATCCACTATAAATTTACTTCAAATAGCGAACGTTAACGGAATAAAACCTCTTTTTTAAACGAACAAAACTATTCATTATTTTCTGGCATTTTTTCGGTACTACTGTAGTTATTTTTGTATAAGTTAGGTGTGTTCTATTTGCTAGTTACTCTCAATTTTCCAGTCGTTTTTAGTCAGATAAAAAATGTAAAAGATGCTTCAAATGAAATATTTGAATGTATTGATCAGATCATTTACTATATAATATCATAAAGACTTAGAGCACATATAGCTTAAGTGAGTTTATTAAGAAATTAGCGATTCAACGATACAGCTCTGGATCTTGCCTCAACAAATTTGGGAATATTTTGATAGAAACTATTTGTGTGCAATGTTCCATTATATATAACGATCACACGATTTAAAATATTAAAACTCATAGCTTTGGATCACCCATTTGGCGGTAATATAGTTGAATGTAGTAAATAAATTTAAAAATAATATATCATAATATATATAAAAATATTTTAGAAATGCTTCTGTATCAAAATAGAGATTTTTGAACTTTTATGGGCATACATAAAATTCCTAATAAGAATTTTTTTTATTTTTTTATTTAAACATTAATGTTTATTAATGGCATGTAATTTTAATTTGTTATTGGTACGAACTCACAGTCCGTCCAAATGTTAAAACTTAAATATTTCTTCAAAACCTCATCTATAAGTAGTGTGCAATACCCATTTTTATACATTCGAAGCATTTGTATAAACAAGTTCTATAAACACTTAAAATTTAAACATTGAAATTGTAATAAAAAATTTCCAAAAAATCAATTTTTAAATATTTTAAATTATTTTATGTGAAATTCGGTGGATGCGCTAGAAAGATTCCCACCAATTCAGTAGTCAAATTTGCCAAAGTAAATAATTATATATATAAAAATTAAATATGTTTTTTTTTAAATATAATTTGAAAAAAATGTTTACGTCCAGAACAAAAAATAAAATTATACACGGCCAATTAAAACCAATAAATATTTTAACAGTTTACAGTTTATTATATATATTTGGAAATATCCGAAACAGCTGTATGGTCAGACTAATATATTCAGGTAATTAAAAATTAATTGTTCTGGTTCAATTTTTCTAATACTACCTTTTTGTAATAACCTTAAATATTAATTTAAGATTAAAAATAAATTACAAAATAATTTTAGGGGATAAACGTTAAACTACGCCAGATCTCATCACCACTTATGGTACCGAATTAAAAACTAATAACTATCGCCCACAACTCTTCCTCAATGTATTAATTGCTTCTAAATCGAACATTTTTACTGAACATGAAGAGTGAATGTATTTCTGTTAACATAATATTTAAAAAAAAAACTTTATTTATATAAAAAATTATTAGTTTTGCATATAATAAACTGGTTAGTAAAAGAAAAGTATACATTTCTTTTTGGAAATCCAATAAATACGAAAAACACACTGAACCGTTTTACAATGGTTTGTACTTTAAGTACAAATTGTGATTTAAATAAAATTTTAAATAGTTTTAGAAAATAAATACAATAAATAAATTGTGATATATACAAGATAAATTATATTTAAAGCCACTTCTGAACACTTCTGAAGTTTTCATAGTGAATCGTTGAAGGATCCACATTAACTAAAGATATTGCTTAATCAAATGCTCTCATTACAAATATCATTGCTTTCGAAATCCTGTTTACTAAGTAATCCACTTTAACAGTTAAAGGTCTATTAAGCTAAAACTCTTACAAACGGACTTTTCTATTAACCTTCCACAATTCAAATTTTTTATATTCAGTATGCTTCTAAAACTAACACTTTGTTTGATCAAATAAAATTCCTGGGTCCGTTAAAGGCTTACTTTAAGGTAGCCTGCTAGGTTGAAAATTGAAAAACAGACTTTGTTTTTCTTTTTTTGTGATATAAGGTCGATCAATTTATCTGAAACAGCTGGAATATTCCCATTGAATTGAAATTCAAGCAAGAGTATTCAATCCAAAATGGTTTATAATGTTTTCTGGTACGGGTTTTGTTCCTTTTCGCTTTAGAAAATTATATATGAAGACAATTATATATGGAGACAACGGCATTTTATAACCAATGTATTTGTGTTCATACGAATGTAGCTTATGGGTTCAATTCAGAGGGGCTTCATATCTCAAATTACGTGTCTATATGCCACTACGCGCTTTAGGGAGCTTGCACTTTACTGGGATATAACTTTAGAAAATAAATTTTTTATGAAAAATGGAAAAAGGATTTAAATTTACTAGAATTATTAATGCATAAAATAGAAAATGAAAAACAAATAAACAAATAAATAAATATATATGAATAATTTGCAAATAATTTTTTATTTATTTTAATTTTATATCTTATTAAATGAATGAAATAATTTCATCTATATCGAACAATAAATATAAATAAGTTTCTTGTGTTGTTTTTCCAACTACTTTACTTTAAATCAAACTTTTCGTCAAATCTATAATGGAACATGACAGCTGTCACTGAGCACATCAAATGAAAAGAGTACAGTAAACAAATCTATCGATTACACGTATACAATTTAACACAGTCAATATTATTATTTATCTAATCAAACATATCAGGATTTACATTATTTTCTCTAACTTCTCCCATTGATTGACTAATATTGAATATCTTATATTAAATATCTAATATATATAACAAAAAAGTTTTGCTTATTACATCATATATCATATACTCTTATTGTATATATACATGAAATTGTAATAGTTTAAGTAAATATATTTTTTTTATAAATGTACTTACCCCAACTGGCTCCAGTTCGGCCAAGGCATTGGCTAGTTTCACTGTTCCATAGGAATTTTTTGAAACCCTCCCATTTGCCCATTTTTGGTGGTGGCGAGTAAAATTGTTCTTGCTTTTTATCAGCCATTTTTTACGGTTTATTTAGATTTTATTTATTTTGTATATAATTAAATTAAATAATACTTTTCAGCTAAATTAGTTTATGTATTTGTGTGAACGTTTTTAAATCAGTTCGTTTATGTTATATATTTATTTTTTATATATAATAACTTTGTCTATATATTTATATACATAAATATATGTCGATGACCGCATATATAAGTTTTAATTATATATATACCGTTCAAGCAGCAGACTACTTTTTATAGTTTTTCTTATAATAATTTATACACTGTTAAAGTTTTAACTATTTATTAACTATTTATTTTAATAATATAGGCTTATTAAATGTTTAACTTTTATTTAAATATATATTTATATATATATATTATTATGTATATATTTCGTATAACAAGTTTTATTTAATTATATAGTATTTGTTTTTAATCAACTGCGTTGAAACATTTTTATTTATTTTTATAAATGTTCGGAGCAAAATTTTTAATAAGAATTGATAATATATTTATTTAATTTCACTAACGATATTTGGTTAAGGATGTTGTTACCTGAAAGAAAAATATAAATAAATTAATTTTTTCATATATACAATAATAATAATTATATTTAAAAAGCATTTATCATTGAATAAATACATAAAAAATTAATGAAAACAAACGATTTTTAAAAAAATTTTAATAAATATATTTTTGTTTTATTTTTAGAACAAACAACATATTTATTTATTAAAATATATAAACATATAAAAATTAAATAAAAACTCAAATGATTTAAAAAAAGTGTTTAGATGAATATTTTTTTTGTAAGTAAATAGTAATAATAGTAGTAAAATAATAAATAATAATTTGTTTACAACAAATTTGTTGATAAAGAAGTGCAAGACACATTTTTATTATAATTATTTAAAACTATTTTAAATAAATATTTATATACGAAATTATTATTGTATTTATATTTATTTTTTGTAGTGTTTATTATATATTTAATATTTATAATATTTTTATTTTATTTTTGAAATCAATTTTATTTAATAATGTGTTATTAGCTCATTTTTCAGATGACGACATTAAAAACAGAAAAGGTGAAAGAAGGTTAGTTTATTTAGAATACATTTACATTTTTATAATCAGCTTAACGAATTTAATGCAATAAGTAGCATTTTTTATAGAAAATTCATACAAAATTCATACATAATCCAAACAAAACCCATTGAAAAATGTGACAATCAATTTTGATATTTCCATATGTAAATATAGTATAAAATACCTTTGGTATTTAGTTGTTTATAAAATTTAAGCACTAATTTATAGAAACGAAACAGTAAAAATACTCCAATCTTACTCCAAATGTTCTAACCGATTCACAGAAGTATCACAGAAAAATTTGCTGGTATATAATTAATCCATGATATATCTGCTAATAAGAAGAGTTTTCTAATTATGTTTGAACACAAAAAAAGTATAGTTTCCCGTCTCATTAAACTACTATATTAATGCGAATATGATTTTTATAGTATATGATAGCCATTTCATTATTATCCACAAAATAACTTATGCTAACGAATTAGCAACAATTATATTAAATTATAATTGCTCACAATGTGCTCAAAAATATTCCAACAAAAAATATCAGAAACTTCTCACATATTCTTAAACCTATTCAAGGCGATTATATGTAAGTAAGTATATTGAATACTATATGATTTAAAGTTTTTTGAAATGTATTCAATACTAATCAAAGCAGGTGTTCAAGAGAACAGAAGTTTTATGCCATGGGAAGAAAGTCACCGGTATTATATATATTATATAAATTTGTATCAACCCAACTTTAAACTAATATATAAATTGTTTTAGAAAACGATATGAATGTTGACATTTCCATCTACGTATTTCGTTCGATTATACACCAGTGCTAAACAACCTACTAGCTTAGATGGTTGCAGTTTAAGTCTATTTCTTTCAAAACCTACAAGTTCTATTGGACTAAGTTCACAGTTCCCAGGTGAAACACATCTAATTATAATATTACATATTAATTTTTGTAAGTAGATATTTATGTATTTTATAATTATTATAACATATTATATCCTTCTATAATTGATGAGATTCTCTTTGATACTAATTTAGCTATTAACATTTTAGAGTCTAGTAAGCACGTATTTTATTCTACACAGCAATAAATAGAAATTAAATTAATTAATAAATTGAAATAATAAAAACAGAAAAATAAGTGGTCAGTAACATCATCAATAAGATTCATTGACGTTGATATAAAAACATATTAAAAGTCAGTTTCAGCTTTTCCAAGACTTTCCAATATAATGATATTTTCAAAGTTTAATAAAAATGTAATTGAAATTTAGAATAAAAATATTTAGATAAGACAAGTTTAGATTGATACCACGTCTACTCGGAGACAGATATTATCTATTATGATAATCTATATAATCTATATTGTGATTCCTAAATTCTTATGAAAATATTTAATATACAATTTAAAAAGTATAGGAAAAAATAAATGAACAATAGTTAGAGGGGAAAAACAAAATAAGAAATTAATATATTATTTATAAGAAATATAATAAGCACTTAACCAAAAAATATAAAACAAAGCAAAAACCAATTATAAATAAATAAATATTACTTCAATCATAATATAAATTATATTATATAGTCACATGTCAAATAAATTATAAATCAAATATTTTAAATAAACTCTAAATAACACAAATAATTAATTAATAATAAATTTTATAAAAAGCAAATAAATGTTTAATAATTATATATTAAATAAATAATTAATAAAAAAAAAGACTTAAACATATATAAAATAATTTCAAAAGTATGTATAAATTAATTCAAACATGTGATTTAATAATAAACAATTATTAAATATTATGTAAGCATTAGTTTTTTTTTTTTTTTATTATTATTATTATATAAATACAATCTGTAAAAGAACATTCAGTATTATTTATGAACATAAAAATAGAAAAAGTGATTAGTAAGTATTATATTATAATAAGTATTTAAAAAAAAAATACATAAGAAATTATTAATCAGTAAAACTTAAAAAAATGATAAATGAATAAATAATTAGGAACTAATAAATAATATGAAGTAATAAATTAAAAAATTAAAACATGAACTAAATAAAAAATATTTAATTGATAGAAATAAATACCTTTTATATATATGAATAATAAATTAATAACATAAAGAAAAAGTGAGAAATATGATAAGTAAACTAGAAATTATATTTAATAAAAAATATCTAAATATTAAGTAAATTATAAATATATATAAAATTTATAATAAGTCAATAAAAATTAAAAAAATTATTATTGTTGTAATTTAATGTTGTAAGAAATACGTCTCTATGAAAACAATATTTTATATTAATAATTTAGTTTCTTTCGTCAAAATGGACGTTAAAGATCAATTTAATAAAAAATTATTAAGAAAAAAAAAATTATTAGTAGTAATTAGCTGGTTATAAATATATAAATAATAAATTAATAACAGATAGGCAAAGTAAACATGCAATTATGAAAAAATTATTATCAACTAATAAATAATTGACTTATAAATATTAAAAAAATTATAAATTTGTGAGTTCAAATTTATAAAAATTGTTAATAAATCAAAAAAACTTAAAAGTTCGTAAATAAAAAATTAGTAGTTATTAATAAATCATGAATGTACAAATAAATAACTATACTATTAATAAATAAAAAAAAGTACTAATATGTGAATAAAAAATTAACAAATTATGATAAAGAACAAAGAACGAATAACTAATATATCAATGAAAAATGTCAAAAAATTGATAATAAATTATTTAAAATGTTAATAAGTTAATAATAAATGATTAATGATAATTAATATAATTGATAGTTATTTTTACTTTTTTTTTTATTTTCCAAAGTATATGTCCATCTATCTATGAGCCTGTACTGTTTGATACTTTTAATTAATAATATATTAATAATTAATTAACATATAATTAAGTGATGAGTATCAGCTATAATACTTCATTATATAATTTAATTTAACTATAATTTATTAACCAATTGGTTAATGTTAAATAATATATAATTATTAAATACTTTTTTTTCCATACTGATTTAAAAAGGCGTGTATAATTTAACATTAATCGATTGGTCATAAAATAAAAAATATAATAATTTAATAATAATAATAATTTAGTCAAATTCATATCATATAATTCTTTTGTAAGAGTTATATATAATTTAAAACGTTATCATTATGATAATTAATAATTCGTTTTTACCAATAATTATCAACTTTTATAAACATGTTTAAGGATATACATTACCCTTAAGTTTATAAATTGTGATTTTAAGATAATATTAATATATATATATATATATTGATACAAATTTTTTTTAAATTAAATTCTCTCAATTCATTTCTGTGCATAGCTAAAATAATTATTTAAATATAATATACTACTTTTCGTATTACTTATATCAAAAATATTTATGATAAGGATAAAAACGAACCAAACGAAATTTCATAAAATAATATTTCATAAAGAGGTTTTTCGAACAGTAGTGAACTACAACAACAAAAATTTATTTTTTATATTATTTCAATTAATTGAATTTTTGGCTGACCATACAGCTGTTTCGAGTATTGCCAAATACCTATCATCATTGGTCTTGGAAATAATTCTTGTATTAATTTATTCATAAATAATTATTTTTGAGACTGCAAGTACCAGGAATCGAACTCGGGTCCAGCCAAATGTGAAGCTCAGAATCAGCGCACCTTAACCAACTGACCCAAAGCCGTACTTGACTTTTTTGTTCGCACATTTTTCTGGAGTTTTTGTTACTTTTACTATGAAAGTTTTGTTTTTTTTATTAACAATTTTACTTGCTGTGTTTATATTAGAACGAAATCATAAACCAGCTGTAGAATAATTGAATTAATTAATTGATTACATTTTTTATTTTTAATTGTTAAATTTCAATACTATTCTGTGCGTAGAGGCATTATTTATATAGGAATATTCTTCCATCTTGCCCTTTCTGAGTTGTATAACATAAATAACATTGCTGCATTTCTCGACATTGGGAAATAACTCCACAACTAAAAATTTTTTTATTTTAAATCAATACATTTTTTTAGACTATAATATCTCACAATAGAATTTTACGATTAAATATTTCTATGGAATATTTTTTTATTAAAGTATCATTATATTGTCATTAATTATCTCGAAACTGTGTGGGTAGTTCCAGTTTTCCCAATTGCACTGCATCAAACCAAAATAATAAAGTCGCAGGAAAAATCAATGAGTCTTTTTTTTAGGCTGAAGGTCTTTTATATAAAAACAATTATAGTAAAATAAAAAGTTATTTTCAAAGAACATTTTTTTACATAAAAAATAATTTCTTTATTTTAAATATATAATAAATTTCAATGTTAGTTTTCTTAAAGAAATGAATCTTTTAGTGTGACATAATAATAGTACGGTATAATTTGTTATTTATTTTTTAATAAAATTTATTTTATGAAACTATATGACACTCTTGACGATTACACAATATTATTACACACTATTATTAAATAAATTGCAGGTTGCCGTTCCAATGACAACTTTTAAGGACGTGTGCACTTTATATAATTTTGTCGTTGAAATTGAAAAATTGATTAAAAAATTTGAAGATTGTGAAAATTGTGAAAATTGTTCGATTTGAAACTTGATTTTACATAACATTGAACAAATGAGACAATCATCATCACTATTTCACTGTTAATGAACTAAAGTCCTCGTTGGCGAAATTAAATCATATTAACATTATGAGAAACACATATTTTCAGTGTAATTGATTTATAGTATCATACAAAAATAAGAATTACTTTTACTAACATATAATAATTATGCAATGGACGTACTCAAGTACTCAAGTACAATTAAAATAAAAGTGACCAAAAATGTGATAAAATGAAATGTTATTAAGGCAAACACTCTTATATCGTCAGTTTCAAAAGAAAAATAACAATTCTTAGAAACCTCACAAGGACATCTGATTTATCTAACTTTAGCTTCACTTTTCCATACAAACTCTGCACATTGTACGACACATTAACACTTCACACTATGGGAGAGGCTTTACGGCCTTACACCATGTTTTCAATTGAGGAAAATGTGGAAAATGTGGAAAATTAATATATAATTTAAATTTTTTGACAATTAATTTGAAGTTTTCTCAAGCATTACGTTTTGGTCACACACTGTTCGAAACTGCGTTTAATGCCACAATAAATTACGATTCCTTATAACTCCAACGCGTTTTGTTCAGCTGCCATACACAACAGTTATGTAACTGGTCTCAAACCGAAAAGAACCGAAAGCAGGATAAGATTTTCCGTTTAACACAAACGCACGAAAAACTTGTACTAAAGCCAAAAGAAAAGTACGAAAAGTGTACTAAAAACTACAGAGCCGAAAGCCGAAAGCGGAAAGCGGAAAGCCGAAAGCCGAAAGCATGAAGAGAGAATTGAGTGCCGTCATATTGGAAAAATGTGGAAAAACTCAATGAGTATGAGAATGGCGCAAAATAAAAAACAAAATGAAAAATATGAAAACGTAATCCCAACTGGAAAATTTATATTCCACCAAAACTGTTAATGCAGTACAAAGATATTTGGATCAGTCGAAACCAGAGGGCAAGGATATTGACGTGCTGTCACTTGCTGTTAAACAGTATTGAGGAATGTAAAACTTATTAAGAGAGATACGATTCACACGCAAATAAAAAAGTTTTAATATAAAAATAAAAAAAAAATTAGTTTAGTTCACACAATAACAAATGGAAGGATAAAAATTTATATAGGCCTCGTGAATTCACCAGTTTCTAACTAAAGAAAAAAAGTTACCATGACCAGTCAGTGGTCTAATGGTGTATTGGTCATTGAGGAAGAAAGTCTCTTAATTTCCGGACAAAAAATACTTATTAAAATAATAGAACTAATTAGAAATAATAATAAAAACATACAATCAAAGAGCAATTGGAAAAATCCAACTTGAAATACCTGAGACACTACCAAAAAATATGAAACTACTAAAAGGATGGAACCAATAACTGCCTCGTGATATATACTATCAATAAAGAAAACACTAAGGTTAACCAAAAACAGCATGGAAATACCGAATGATTATATCTCGCGGAGTCTTTATCTCTGCGAAATGAAAAAGTATTTTAATAGACTCGTCAAAAAGAAGTCCTATATAAAGAAATATAATAATAGAATTTAGTTAAGGAACAAAGTTATCTCCACGTGGCACTCAAGCAAATATAAAAATATAATTTACTAGCTGACCCGGCGAACGTTGTTTCCCCTTGCAATTAATTTTCCTGGCGTTCGTTGCGTTGCTCTTGACTTTCATTAGCACGTGTAATTGTATCCTGGTTTCTTATATCTTCATTGTTTTCTGCCGATCTATTTAACCGACGGTTCTGGAGTAATTGTGAATTCCAAATCCGTTGACCAATATTTTCTCCTCGTCCACCAAGACGTGGCATTGTTTTTTGTACGATATATATATCTTTATATATATAATTATTCTTTTTTGTGTGTTGAATTTTTGAATTCGCTGGATTTACCAGGAATACCACCACATAACTTAAGAGTAAAAATTGGCTCACCTATAATTATGCTGCAGAATTTAAATGCACTTAAGCTATGTAACGGCAGTTTTACGATTCATTTTAGAGATTTTAAGCTTTTTAAAGAAATCAAAGTAGGCATGAATAAATTTTAAATTTTTAATATAAATGTATATGGATACCAAAAAATAAAAAATTGATTAAAAAGACATTATCCAGTGGGCCACATTGTGAATCTAAACCTTCCTTGAATACACAAAAAATTTCATCAAAATCGGTTCAGCCGTTTAGGAGGAGTTCACTGTCAACACACGTACAGAAGAATTATATATATAAGATAAACAACACTGCCTAAATTTGAAAAGAAACAACAATTTACAAAAGTAAAGTTAATTTATGTAACTGTAGTTTATGTGTTAGTTTTAAAAATAGCAAAATAAGTGCAGCTATTATTTATGAATAAAGAAAATTTGAAATTTAAAAGGGAAATAGAAATTTGATTATAAAATGTACTTTAGTTTTGTGTGTGAACTTAAAAGTCCACTGTTCGAATTCGACAATCAAGCCAATAGACACTTCTAAAGATCACGGTTGATGGTTGTTTGTAAATATCTGTATATCTCAAAACACCATTCAATTAAAAATCAAACATTTTTGAAGAGAAACACTTTCCCACTATTGATATTTTTCATTATGAAGATAAATGTTTTTGTCAGAAGAAATAGATTTTAAATGTTTAAAATAAAACAAATAGAGAAGAAACAGAAATATATAAGTAAAATATGAAAATAAAATGTACTTATAGTGCTCGATGTCGACTCACTACGCACTTATTTTATTGACAGTAAGGTAATTTATTGCTCAGTTCTCCTTTACGTAAGGCTATCTGTGGTGTAGATAACAGATTGAGTTCACTTGATGTAAAGAACAGAGTATTTTGTCTTTTAGATTTGGTGGTAACTGACCAGTAAAAAATTGATGAATGGAAATCTAAGGCTCTTCACGGAAAACATGTGAATTACCTGTCCAAAAAATATCTCTGTGTAGGAGATCTATGTGGTGAAACTGAAGGTTTTGTGTGCGCGATACAGGATGGAGTGGTCCTCACTCGTAATTATCGCTAACATATTAATAGTCCCAGAAACATTGGTTCACATTAAGCTGTTCAAGCTGTTTCGTAATGGCACCAAATGAGTAGTATGTAAGGTAATCCACCAAAATCTTGCACTCAAGCATGGATTGATCTCTAATACTTGTGCGATTTACCAGTATAAACCCACTGCGGTGCTTGAAAACACCAATTTTCGTATGTACTTGATTCGACAAGTTTACACAGATCGACCAATAATACATAATAAGTCTGATATCGTACTGGTTGATAGAAGAAATGGTTTAGCATACCTGATTGATGTTGTTCTTCCGCATAACGGCAATATTGAGCAGAAGTAAGCAGAAAAGATGAGCACATACATACCACTGGCGAAGAAAATCAAAGAAATTTGGAGACTTCAGCAAATGCTTTTTGTACCGATAATACTATCAGCCACTGGTATAGTACCCAAAACTCTCATAGAGTATGTGAGTACATACTTGAACTCTCTAAACTTCAAATAAATACTATGCAAAAATATGTCTTGTTGCATACATATGCAATGGTGAGATAAACGATTAACATTTTTTAGAAGGACCAACACAATATAATAGATGTAGAACATGGACTGCACTTCAACAGAGCATAAATTCCTTGATGCTTGTGTTCCGGAATTATGAGAATCCCAACAATAACACCCGTTGAGATGCAAAATTCAAATAATAACAATAAAAATAATAAAATTTTGATTTTTTACTTTATTAGTTAATTAGTTTGTTGGCAGGCGGCATTTGGGCCTTTAGTTTAATAATTAACAATAATTCAAATAATTATATATTTAATAATAAAATAAAAAATATTTTAATAATAAAATAAAATAAAAAAAAAATGTTTAATACTTATATTAAAAATTTGTAATGTAAATTTACATTATAGAAAAAATTTTAATAATATTATTAATATAACAAAAATTAAGATTTTAATATTTTTATTAAAAATTCGTAACAAATATGCATTGGATAAAATAATTAAAAACAAAGGAAATATCACTACGTTCATTAAGCCCTAAGAAATAGTAGAAGTATTCCGCACAGGAGGGTAGATTGTCATAGTCCGATAGTGCTTATATAAATATAGCTAATCTCAAAAATATATTTATGGAAAATTGTGTCTTAATGTCTGTTCTAATTCAAAAACTACAAAATTTAGATCATTAATAAATTTATTTTCGGTATAGGCATGACATTAAGCGATTAACTTAATATAGATACAATAATTTTATGGAACTAAACTTAAAAACAAGTAATAAAAATTAGTGTACCAGAACAGATATCTGCAGGGAATTCAAACTCTATATGAAAGATATTTCAATGGAATAGTATAATCACGTATAGATCAAGTAATTACAAACAAATTGCTTAAAACCCAATATGATTTTACAGATATAGAAGGCAAACTATAATATATGGAGTTATAACACTAAGAACTATACGAATAACAGATGTTAATGATGACAGCTACTAAAGGTACGAGTAACAGATAGATATAATACCACATCTGCTTACTGGTTATTAGATATTTACTGTTTACCATTAAATAGATAAATGTATAACTGAATTTGAGAAATCGTTTACTTAACCCTAATAAGACAACAAATGAAAAATTGTATATTGCTAATAAGAAACTATCAATATTAAATATATTAAGAAAAGTTTAATTTAATATATAGCACAGTGAGTAATACTATATAAAATAGATCAGATCATAATCATATGGCAATAATCATTTGCTAAATTACATGTTCACAATATTCAACAAACAATTAGTATGAAAAAAAAGAGATGTCTTTCATTTGGTAGACTACTATGTTTATGTAAATCCTAAACATTACTTCTAAAACCACGAAATAGTTTTTCTTATTGATGTCTAGGACAAAATCAAGGAACTTGATAAGCAGCAAATGACATAAAGACTTTGGATGGATTATCTTAATAAGCTAAATATTCCTATCCATTTCAGCATATCGGCGAAAAAACTCATTAAAAAAAACAAGCAGACCTAAGCTTATAAGCTGGGAAATATTCTGTGGCTTAAGAAATGGCACATTTTTTCTTCATTCAGTAAAATGAAGAGAAATTAAGAACTGAAACTTATTTACCAGGTCTACAGTAATCAAAATCGTTCATAGAAACTTTTACCGTGTAAAAATTTAATGCTTACACGTGTCTGTATAAAACAATTTAAGTAACATTACAGGAATTGTGGCAGGGCACTGTAAGCTAAATTATAACCCTTCATATCTGAGAATATAATAAAATAAAAGGTCTATTAAGATTGATAGAAAAGATATGGGGTAGAAACTTACCCGACACTAATGCATGAACGAAATAAATACCTAGATAGACATCTTCTATCGAATGAAGAAATTATATATCTATCGAAAAACAAACACTGCTTTGCGGTTTTCTTGAAGATCCAGAAAGTAATGTACTGTGTCTGGTACCTGGGTCTACTGCACAAAATCAACATATAGTTAACTAATCCCTCAAGTTTGACACTAAAATCTTTTTAGACTAATAAACATTTTAATGTAAAATATCAAACTATAGCTACAGTAACATAGAAGCCTTATAGAGTTTTCATTCCATAGCTCTTCGAAAATTTCTTTAATGCCCTCTGGTTTAAGTCAAATGGATAATGGATACAACATATGTCTTTAATGTACTCATTATAGGTCCTCAACTATACATATAACAATTAATTTTTTTTTCTACATTATTCTTTATAAGTAAACCCGAAGAACTTCTTCATAAGTTCTTCATAGTTATACCGATTAATTTAGGTACTTATGTTAAATAAAAATTTGCTGAATATCTTCTTTTGTTCCATCAATCTAACTATAATTATTTATAACAGAAATGTTTGTTTTCGTGTAAATATACAACTGTTAATGTATTATAAACTTTTTTATATATATTTTAAATATTTTGTTCTTTAAATTAAAAACTTTTAGAGCAACTCTTTTAAATATTTGAATGTCGTTATGGTTTAAAAATATCAATACAAAATCGTTATTTATTAAAAAATTGAATCGTTTGAGTTTAATTTTCTCTGATGTATGTACGCAAACAATAATATAATCGAATTTAATTAAAAATTATTAAACACAAATTCCTCGCCTGATCAATGAAAGGTTTGCCCATTTGAATATTTGAGAATGATTGATGGCGTGGTTCTTTTCATTTATTGCAGCGGTAGGTCTAAGTGAAATAAGCTTCACGTATGCACATTCCGAATAGCACACTGACCCATTTACATATTCGAGTACAGAAACCTATGACTATTCAATTGATTGATTAAAATTCTTACTCAAGGGGTTGCAGTCAGTACGAATGCAGTAAAGCATACACCCAAACCAAAATATTGTTGACGTTGAGTGGAAGAATTCACGACACATGCAAAAGCATTTACCAATTGGCAAAAAAACTCGTAGAGGTCTTTCATTCATAGCGCATGTGTTCGAGCACAAAAAGTTATGCTTTGATGTGGTAAGTGAAAATACTTGAGACTGAGGGACGGACAGACCAAATTGAAATCAGTTTACTACTCACAGTGCGGGAGGTCGATTTTTGTATGAGTATCTAACATACCTTCGACACTAGAACTTCTGCTATAATTTTACATCAGATGTAAAGTGAGAAGCAAAGTTTTTTTAAGGTGGAAGGACTTTTGTGATGTTTTTTGTAAGAATAGCTAAAAATAACCTCAAATAATTCCATTTCATTTTTCATCAATTTATTTCAACTCTCGAGAAGTGTTTCTATATACCATATATAAATGAGTTTCCATTTGATATTATTTCTATTTTCTAATATATAATATAGGAGAAGGGTATTATGGTATAATAAAAATTAAAAAATATACAAAAATAAATTGATGAATAAATTAATAGATAAATAGGTAAATGAATAGAAAACCTGATAGATTAAAGAATAAGATAAATAGAATTGAAAAAAAGTTGACAAAATGCAAAATTAATGAGAGAGATAAATGTGTTTGATAGACAGATTGATAAATAGATAAGAAAAAAGTTAGATAAACATGAAGATAAATAGAAAAATAGAATAAAAAAAAATTTTTTTTTTGTTTTTGATAATGAGTCTGTACTCAATCGCTTTTATTTAAAGCCTAACATAAGTTTTAGAATCTTAAAAACTAATAACATTACATTTCAAATTATTTTATATATACATACTACAATGAATTGTAAAATGAATTATAAATTATTTTAAGGGGCTTCTGAATAAGTAGCCCGGCTTTATTTACCAGATATCACTGCGTATAAGTTGAATTAAACAGGATAATTTGTAGGAATGCAGAATGATAAATATATCATTCCGTTTCAGAGAAAAGAAAAATAAACTAAAACCGTGGCTAATAAAAAAATTCGAAAAATCAAACTATTTTGTAACATGTACTATAAACATACGAAAACTGTATTCAATTTTTGCATCTTAAGTGATTTTCGGAAACTCATTTTAAAGTCCTCCATAGGTTAAAGTGACAGCGGTACACACCAAAGCCCATTTGGGCACAAATAATGTCCTGTTGCGATACTACAGCTTCAATAGTAACTATGAGAAGAGTTAACTAAACATCTGAAACAAAAAATGACCCTTTTTCATTTTGTTAGACAATTCCGATAAACAACAAAAATACTTTGTATGCATACTCGGTCAATAGAAAAAATACAACACTGAATTCCTAAGGAAATACGAGAATGTAGAATATGATAGATCGACAGCAAGCCATTAAACTCTCACATCGATGAAATATGAATTTGTTGCGGGATTGAATAATAAAAAATATAACCTGGCGAATATAAGGAGAATTGTGATTTTTAAACTCCATCTAAAGTATTTTTGATCAATTTACTCTAAATAATATGCCTTTTTTTAAGTTAAATGTGTTTATAGAATCTCTACATTAGTTTTCAAAGCGGATTCTCCTCTCAAATGAGTCTCCATAGTTACTGTTTGAGGTAACAATACATATATAAATTACTTAATATAATTATATATTATAACTGGATACAAACCAAAAGGAATGTTAGTGATAAAATGTAAGATATAAGACAAAGACATAAAAACAGACAGTTGAGCTTAGCCCTCTGGATAACTGCTTGACAAAAAAGAGAATCAGTGATTTTATGAAACCCAACCACCAGACATTGTGATAATTTTATTGGGTTAAACTCTTCCACTGACTTAGACTTTCGTTTATTTTAAAGATTGTCAAAAAAAAATTTGACTTATTGATAGAAAGTCTAAAGTTCACCAATATAAATAGATAAAGGGATTAATAGACATATATGTGCTTATATAGATAGATACAAATATTAATATACTGACAAGAAATATCTAGATGCATAAGGCAGACACTTTGAAAATTTATAAATTCCTAAGCATTTCTTTCACACTTCATTCTCGTACTAGTGAATATAAACAAATGTGTTTTGGTTAAGGAATCATATTCTGCTAAAAATTATATATGATATATGATAAAAATAACACTATTTATTAATACTTTTATTATGAACTTATATTCATGTCTTAAAACTTTGCTATACCCAGCAATCTGTCCAGAACATTAAAAGAAAAAATAAAAGATTATCTCATTTGTTAATGAGATACATATATATACATATTCATACACAAATTCATAAGTATTTAAAAGACAGCTCTATGGATTATGCAGCATTTATAATTAAGAACGGGAATAAAACAAGAAAAACGTGTATAAAGATTTTTCTTGCTCTATAAAAAAAGAAAAAAATATATAAAAAATAATAAGAGATATATATAATCATATATCATCAATATATATCATCAGAACAATTAAATAACATAAATATATCTAAAAAAGTTACGGAAAAAATACAGAAATTGGTTGATATATATTGATGGAAACTTACTCCGAGGGAGCGAATATGTGAGGACTTACAAAGCAGAGCAATTGTAAGTACAGTAGATAGAGAAAAAAGTTATAGCAGTTCAAAATCAAATAAGTATGAAAAGCGAAAAAAAATTCTACTCTTAAATAAAGAGTAACGAAAAATGAAATAAATGCAGAAATATCCATTGTCCTTAAACATAAATTATTTAAAAACAAAAACCTAAACTCTTCAGTAAAGTTCTGTATAATAATAGCAAGTAGTGTAGAATGATTAGAAATTAATTAGAATTTATATTCTTAATGTTATTTTTCCTTGAGCATGTAACACTTGGATATCCACTTCTAGGCTCAGCCATTGCTACTGAATGTATCTATATTTTTGTTTTAGCAAAAAGCGAACCAACAATTATTTAATGCAACAACAAATATGTTGTTGTAATATTTGTATGTATGTATATATAAGTATAAATGCGAGAGGACGTTAATTACATTACTTAAGGAATAGATATACATATTAGTTGAAATGCGGGTGTCAAAGAAAACTCTATAAAAAAACATTCGCTCAGATAGTATTCAATATCTCAGAAGCAAATTACACAAATAGCTAAAGTCATACTTAAATATTTAGTCCATATAAAATTATAATTAATTTAATAAAAAATTTTTATGAAAAATAAGAAAAGTTAAACACTTATTAGCACATCTAATCGAACTTTTACTTGAACGAGTTTAAAAAAATTAAAACGACAAGATGATAAAAATTTCTTGTTTAAATATTGTTTGATAAAAATGCATTTTTTTTTTAGAAATTATTAACTAAAATGTAACAAAATTCTAATCAATACTTTATGAAGAAATTTTAATAATCATTTTCGAGAGTAATTAAATCAGACATTGAAAATATTCTCATTATGTAGCCCCAGGATTGAATCTTGCCTTGAGTGCAGTTCTTTATAATCTCTATAATGTGTTCCTTTTTAATATTCATTATTTGAATAGTTTAATTAAAATTTAAAATCAAATATTTGATGAAATTAAAAAACAATAAATGTATTTTTCAGTTAATTTTAATATTTACACTAAAACTCATATAAGTATACAATTCTTAATACTAACAATAAGTTGTCGATTTATAAAAAAAAAGGAAAACACAGAATTTACATTGGTAAAATTATATTAGTATACATTTTAAAATAGAGAAACAAACAAACTCCTAAAAGACAACATCGTTTTTGTTTCAAATTTCTTGTTTATTTTTTACATTACATGCGCCCTAATATAAATGCTAAGAATATATTCTAAACATGACTGCAAATTGAAAAAAAAACTATCAAAGAGAAATGTAACAAACCAAAGCCTTAAGAAACAGAAAGCAATAAAACTAAGATCAGAATATTACATAATTGTTGAATAATTAGGTTATAATGATTGAAATCATTTTATAAATATTTTCAATGTTAAAAAATAATGTGATAATAAATATAATAAAAATGTTTGATCAATTCAAAAAAATTTGGTGATTGTACCAATTTTTTTATTAATTATAAATAATTAAAATTGTTAAGTGCTATGATAAGAATGCTATTTCAAATAGAGAAAGGGATAATAGTGAGAAAAGATAGCTTTTCTGGTTCCACCAAATATTCACTATCTTTGAAACCCCGTCAAATTTCAACTGTAAACTCTTGTTTTAACACAAAGCTAACTTTCATCAAATCTAGAATTTCAATAATTTTTGTTGTTTTGTATTCAACAACTCATGTACTTTGTGTGGTGTTTTTAGAAGAACTGCATAAACGACAGCTATACCTCACAAATTAACTAATCTATTAATAATGGATAATTTTTTAATTGGTTATGAATGACAATTTTAACTTTGAACAAAATTATTTATTTAAAAACATTTTCAATTGAATAAAATAAATATTTTTTGTTGTTTTGAAACTTTAATATTTATAAGTTTTTACAAGAAAACTATATGCAATAATTAAATAATAATATAAGAAAAAATTTTGTTTATTTAATATATTTTTTATGTCATTACACAGTTTGTTACACAGTGCTTAGAAAATAAAGAAATATATTATTTTATTAATTTATTATTTTAATAATTTTATTAAGTAATTCCAATCTCAAAAATAATTATTTATGAATAATTAAATACAAGAATTATTTCCAAGACCACTGATGAGGGGTACTTGACAATACTCAAAACAGCTGCATGATCAGCCAAAAATTCAATTAAATAAAATAATATAAAATGAATTTTTGTTGTTGTATTTCACTACTGTTCGAAAAAACCTCGTAATTTACTTCTTATTTTTAATTCATTTTTTTCTATCAGAAATGGTCTCTTAAAGTTGAATTCCGCATAAAATTTTATTCGAGTGTTATTTCACTCTTTTAATAAAAATATTGTTATTTATAGACATTCCCTAATTCTTTTAAAAATCTTAAATAAATATTAAAGAATCTAACTTAACATCACATTATAATTAATTTTTTCTAAATATGCCCAGCAGTTTATAGTGGCATCGATGCAAAAAGAATCACAATAGCACCGATGTTTTATTGATACTTTAGTCAGCTTTAAGAACCAGTGTCGAAATTTATTGCTCTATCCTGTATTTCACCTCAAAACTTTGTATAATATTTGTGTGTGTGTGTTTTTTTTTATAAGATTTTTGTACTTCCTTTGAATGTAACATTATTTCAATGATCATTTCAAAATAAATATAATAATAAAATATATATACATGATTTTTATTTTAATTAGTTGTATCCTTCTTGATACTTTTGGATGCTCTGTGGTGGCTTTTATCGCTACAAAAATCACCTACAAAATAATCTTGGTTCCACCACACTATTATATTCATTCCACCACACAATTACATTGATTCCAATGGTGCTTTTAAGTATGACTAGGCAATGCACAAAAATGCATTTACTTGGTATCATAGTGGCATCGATCGTTAATTCTACAGTAACGATGCAATATCGCTGATGCATCCATACTTTCGCCTGTTGGGTAATAACATATCCAAAAACATATAGTCAACGTAATATGCATAATACAAAGTTCACGAAGATGTGGTTTTTTTTAACTATTTTATCAAATTTATTAACTATTTAATTATTTTTATTATATTAACTATTTATATTTTTATATTTCAATACAATATAAATATTTTTTCGGTATAAATTTATTAATTTAAATTTTAAGAAATATATTTAAGAAGTACAATGAGGAGTTGTTCGAAATTGTTCGAATGAATATATGTAGGAGTATATGAATGCAATTCTTTTTTATATTTTTTAAAGATTATTATCGGAATTACATTCAAAAAAATTATTTATTTTTATAGAATAAATTTTATGAAATACTTATTGTTTTATATTTTTATTGTTTTTGTTTTTAAAAAACTATTTGATAAGAATTTATTTCTAAAGTTCTTATGTGGTTCATTAAATTTTTAATTTTTCAGAATACTAAAATTATTCAAAGAAATGTGCTTAGCAATTATTTTAATTCTTTGGAATTGTAATTCTTTGGAATGAAAATTTTATAATAAATTATTTTAGAACTTCTAACATATATTTTACCTTATCTCTTGAAAATAGTAAAAATTACTGAAAAAGTAAAGAAAATTATTATACAAAAATAAAAAAGAAATAATATGTGAAGTAATAAAAATCACAAAAATATATAAATGAATTTAATGTAATCCAAAATAAAATCTAAAATCAAAATATTTAATATAAATTTAAAATTTATGAAAAAATGCAAATCAATAACATATTTAATTATTTTTTTAAATTTTATTGAATAAAAATATACAATAAAATTTCATAAAAATTGTAATTATGAAAAATGTGTTTTATTTAAATTAAAATATTGAATACAGAAACAAAGTATAAATAAAAAAACAGTAAACTTTTTTAAAATAAAAATCGAAATTAATTATATACAAGAAGTGTTTACAAAATATTAAACAAATATGTATAGAATATGGAATAAAAATATTTTATGTAAATAAACTGTAATCTGAGTTATTTAAATATTATGACTGCATAATATCAGTAGGGACAATAATACATTTTAACCTATGATCTATATGTGCCAACCCTGGAAATATTCACTTGAGTAAACCTAGCCAAACTGAATTTTATATACAATATAACAGTTATAACATAATTATAATCATTATGTATATAATTAATAATTAACTTGAAATACTTTTTTCTGATAACTAAAATATATACTAAATTTGACAGAGATGTTGCTACAGATATCTATGGGGATTTGATAGCATCCGAAGCGGCTGTAAGGTTAGCCCATAAATAAACTTATTTTATAATTATATATATTCAAATTTAAATATTCCTATCTATTAACTCCTTTTCTAATCAAAGACAAATTTCTTGTCATAGAATGCAATCTATGTTGTTATAAAAGATGGAAAGCGTTAAAAGAACCTTTCTCAGAAATTTTTTTTTTTAACAATTATAATTTTTTAGTTTTATTAATTAGAAATTTAGAAATTTAATTCTTTAAAAAAAGTTTTATTTTATACATTTTCTTACATCTCCCTAAAATTTTTTCTACTTTTTAAGTTCCTTTTTTTTATAAATGTTTTATATAAAGACTTTTATTATCTATAATATTTTAAATTTGTTTGATTTTACTATTACAAGTGCTATTACTGGACTTACTGGTATAACAAGTGCTGGTTGTATTGATACGTTTTTTATAAAAAAATAATGCATTAACCCACTTTTGGTACGTAGTGGATTTTTCGATCAATAAGTTTAATGCGGTATTAGAAATTAAAGAGTAAGTCTTACATATCATTAACTCAAAGAGATTTTTAATATTTTCCACAAAATAAAATTGATTGAAAAAAGAAATTTAATTGATTTCTTTAAACATTCAAAAAAAATATATTGCTTTGTTAATAATATCTAAGGATATACATTTTTTACTAAGCAATCGTTTTTTGGTACTATGTTATCACATATTTATAGTTTCCTAGATATAGTTTCGTATATACAATTTTTGCTGGTCGTAAAATGGACGTTGGGTTAAAAATCGTCAACTAAGTGCAAATTTATTCAAGTTTAATTTTTATATATTCCATAGTTAAAAACATGTATACAACTCTGAAATATTATTCATCTAAGGTTTAATTTTAATATCATAAATTTAAAAATGAGTAGAATTTTGTTTTATCCAAAATTTTAGCGAAAAAATATATTTTTCAACTTTAATATTTTTTATGGGCTAATTTCTTCTAAATACAAAATACGTTAGTTTTATTTAATAACAAATTTTATTCAAATTTATTGATATATCCAATATTTCGACCATTTCTTATGTTCATCTTCAGAAACTAATTCGTTTTTTAACATCTTTGGTTCCAACGAAAACTTAAATCTTATTTTTTAAATATATTTATAGATTTCACTTTTGACTTTATAATTGTTAAAAAATTGTTTTTCAACTTTTGCTTGAGTTATTTTAAAAATTAAAAAATCTCACGAAAATCTCTGTTGAATGAATTTAGTTCTCAATTCTCACAGGAGTTGTATTTGAATATTTTTTTCTTTCCCTAAGAGCATGTGTCTCTGAAGTATCATTACTAAAAATTATATAAAATCCTTTTAAATGTCTTTTTTCTGTTTCTTTGATTGTAAAAATGGCTCTCTTCTTCAGTACTCTCTTACTTATAGAATTATATGCTCTATTAGTGAAAAAATCAAATCTTTGATTTAATTTTGTTTTTCTATTATTGGTTATCTAAAACGAAATATTTGCTATAGAGTTGAAATGCATACCTACACTTTAACGAAAAATATTTAAAACAAATTTGCTGCTATAACTGGAACTTTCCGTATAAAATCTATACAAATATGTATTAAAAAGGTTTGATAAGTGTAAGTGTAAACAATGCAATGTAGTGTAAACTGGGTAACTGACTTAGAATCAGGATTGATCCCCATTTTTAAGATACTTTCCCAAAAAAGATATAACCACTCAATTATTACTTAACATTTTACATTGTAATATGTCAATTGATAAATTAACGCACACACACATATATAAACATTTAAATGTGTGTTCTATTATTGACAGATTGTAAGACGTAAGTCTTGTAAGATCTTATTTTTAATTTTCTCTAATTTCTCTAATTTGTTAATATTTTTTAATGGAAAGGATATGACCAAATGAAGCGCACAACGAGCACAACAACAACAAATAAAACATATATATGTCCTTATGCTTTCTTGTGTTTTTGTTTTTTTTTTTCTTTCTTGTGTTTCTTTTTTAGCCTTATTAATATACGCACTCATTTTAGTCAAAGCAAGTATTGAAAATATCCCTTTGGCTTCGCTTAATACTAAAATCTGAGACATAAACAGGCACATTAAGCACAAAGCATATGTGAGAACATACAAAAGCACCTAATGAAATTAAAAAAAGTGGGACATTTTTGAGTAGTTTACAAAGCACACATGCGACTTTAGGCAAAGAATGAGTGAAAGAGTGTAAAAAACGAAGCAAGGAGACGTAAAAATTCTTTTGACACACTAAGCAGCAATTATTATAAAATCAACAAAATTTTCTAACAAGACATGTTTTAACAACGAAATTTATGTTTAACAATTATTAACAGTTGTTTTGCTCTAATCTATAACAACTTTTTATAAAAAACTTCATATTGTTTTTGTTAAATTAATTCATTTTAAAATTGTTTTTTCATATATGTTTGTTATTTTATGATTCATGTTATACTTGATAATTGTTTTTTAACTTATAATTTTTTTTTAATTGGTTTCATTGATTTAAAGTTTCAAGGACATTTTCAGCAGAGTATACTTATAAAAGTACGTAAAATCCTCAATTTCCCTTTTATGCAATTCAATTTTCTTTACTGATTAATTAAGCTCTTATTTGAATGTGGATGTTTTTTTAAAAATATTACAATTAATTACTACTGTTACACAATAAACACAATAGTTGCCCCCAGGATTTTATTCCGAGGACAATAAATACAATTCAAAAATTTTACAAACACACATGCACATAAGCACGCATAGAAACTGTTACACCACGATGAATTGTAAGTTAACAAAAAGAAAAATTCACACACATATACATATATACAAATTTGTATGTATATATGTATATACATCGAATTTCAGTATGTATTCAAATGTTACAAGGATATTTCGGGCTTATAAAAAATCAGTTTTTTCCTTCACACTTTTCTTTTCGTTCAACACTACACCGAAGTTTTTCTTTTTTTTTGTATTCCTTGCTCAAGTTTTCTTACACCAAATTTTTTTTTTTAATTTCTTCTTGCACTTACACAACAAATTTTAAATTATTTCTATAAAAATCTAATACATATATTCTTTTAAAATAATTTTAGCATTTTCTTGTTAAAATTGAAGTTTTAAACCGATATTCACCTTTTGAGATTTTAAACTAAAATGCCGTTTTAAATTTACTCCGTTCGTTATAAATACCGTTTGCAATACTGATTTATATATGAGATTTCAAACTCAACTGATCGACATATAACACACACTAATTAACAATTTATATTATTATTATTATTTATATTATAATATTGTATTATAGTATTTAGTTTATTTATAATATAATAAATATTTTTTGTTATTTTTTACTAATAATGCAGCGTGTGCTAACGAGAGGAGCGCTACCGTCCACGGCTAAAACGTTAATAATTTTGCCTTTGCTACTTTAAGAGAAATTCTTTTATGTTCTTGCCTTATAACATTACTTAGGCTGAACGCTCCAGCGCAGCTTTTTTGTTAAGTGGTGGTAAATTGAGCGCTACGCAGCTTGCTCCATGCAGCGAGCAGCGAATAATGTAGTTATTTTTTTTAGAGTATGTGTCGATTTTTATAGGGTGGTGAAGCTGCTGCCATACGCCTATGTAATTCATTTAATTGCTTCTAAAATATTTTATTAAAAAAGTTTTCTAACAAAATAAGAATAATTGTATTTTGTCTAAAACTTAATTAAAACTAATTTTTGTTGGTACAAATTTAACTGATAATATTTGAAATAATATCAAATAAAAAAAAGAAAAATCAACACACTCACTTGCAGTTGCGCGCTTTTTACTGCAGAATTTTCATATATGAGTATGTTATCCGTCGACAGCGCTGCCATTCGCTTATTTCAATGGTGCTGCTGATACTCGCGATACTGTCACCGTTCCACACAACATAATGCTAGTGTGTCAGTGAGTATTATATGTTAATTTGTATGTGTTTTTTTAGTAAAAGCAAGTACTGTTAAAATCATCAAAGCTTTTATGAGTTGACTCTGCCTTTTTAAACTTTATAACAGCTTTTTTGAACGTCTAAATAATAAAAACTCTTAATAACAGAAAACTGTAAAGTTTACATAAGATTGTAATCGAACATTCAAAGATATGTTAATGTTGCTACTAAGTTATTATAAAATATATTATTTTTACTTATTAGAAAAACAATTTTTAATGTTTAAATTTTTATAGATTACAAATAAATAAATTAAAAATATTAAAATATTCCAACAAGCACAACATAATCAGACAATTAAAGGTAAACATTATGCACAAGATATTTATAAAATTCTTTTTTATTTCGTATTTTATAAATAAAACTATTTAAAAAAAAATATCTTTATTAATATTATAGATACTTCTAAATAACATACTCTGTTACTATATTACGTAACAATGTACAAGATATTATTAAAAAAGAGTGGATTAAAGTATAAGTCTGTCACAAGATTTATAAATTTTGCTTGGAAAAAGAACACATTTTTTTTAAATATTTAAAATTAGTTTTTTATATTTTTACCGGGCATAGGTCGTTTATTCAACACATAAGTTTATAAAAATGTTTTTTAAAATATATAAAAAATTACACTTTTTAAACTGTGTTAAATGTTCAATTTATTTAATTTTTACACAAAAATTGTTTTAATCACAAATAATTCGGTCTACTTCGTAGACCATCTTCAGTGTATATAAAGAAATTACATATTTAAATATATGTAAATAAACATATAAACAAATATTCAAAACAAAAAACCAAAAATGACAAACATTGTTGTCTCTTTCAATGAAATTAATTTCAAAACATTAATTTGAAAAAAACAATAAAATTTGAAATTAAAATCAAAAAAACGAAAATATTTTTTAAATCGGTAACAATGGAGGATAAATTAAAATTTTTTTTAAAGTTATAAATATATAATAAATTTCTCTATGGTTAATCAGAGACCTCTAAATTTAGATCTAAATTAGATCTAATTAGATCTAAACTACACTATCTTTGTGTTTCCTATGACAATGCTGCTTCACCCCTATTAGAAATATTAACTCTTAACAAAATATTGCATTGATACAAGTTGTAATAGCACCATAATATCAGGAATGAAGACCTACACAAAGACTGAGAGAACAGAGTATACAAAACCACAACAATGGCAGAGTACTGAAATTGCGTGATTCTGTGGATGCCCACACTAATTCAGAATTACACTCTTCTAAATCAAATGCAATACTATGTATATGTATATAGATTCTTTCAGTAAGATGTGCTTCAAATTATACTTCTGTACAGCTATCTGAACACCTCATCATCATAATTCAACGCTCTTCAACTCTTGGTAAAATGGATCACTCAAGTGTTCATAGACACTATTAAATAAAGGTGCTTAAGAAAATAGGTAACAGCTCGTTTACGGAGGACCAATTTATGAACAGCTCGTTAACAAATAATCTCTCTTATAAGATATGTATAATTTGTAATAATGATAAACACTGTTACACTCAATTAGTGTATTGAAGGTCCGCATCTTGGTGGCCAATTCACATCAGAAAAATGTCAAATTAGATGTCCGAAAAATTTCTGATACGTGTGATTAAGTTCCGCTGAAACCATAAATTTCACGCTGACAAAAAAATTTAAATTTAAAATGGCAAACTATAATCTAAACATATAATATCTTGGATGATAATTCCGTTAGACTTAATTATCACTGAAACAGTGCCGCTAACTCCGATCAACCATAATAGTAGTTTTCTTACAATTGGCCAATTAAAGAAATAAAAAAAAAGTGTTGTGAAAGTACAATTATGTGCTTTAAATATCATGTTTTTCATTTTGCATGCAGTTGAAGAGTATAAAAACATGTTTTATATGATTTCAGACTGCATCTATTTTTATATAATTCATCTCAACGACGAAGTAGTCCTGCAAGAGTGTTAGATAAGCTTCACAATCAGTACAAATGAAATCTGTTTTATATAAAGAAATATTGTAATTATAAATTAGCGTAGAAGATATATACAAATACTGTCTATGACCCTGCCTCCTTATGCAACTGTAAATTTCGACTAAGCACAAGAATCTTTAAACAGGTGTACAGAGTGTAAGGGACTTACATATATATGCCGAATATCTTGCTTTAAATAAAATTGGGAGAATTTGAAAAATGAATACTACAAACTAATTGTACACTGGATTTCTGCAAGTCAACCGTTTTTATTTGACTTTCATGCCACACATCGACGTATTAGAAAGTAAGAGCTCAATGCAATATGGAAAGCTTAATATAATATGTCAATAATACAACTAAATAAATATAAATACATATAAATAAATAAATAAAGAGGAAATAAAGTAAGCGGTGTAGCAACTGGATTTTTTTTAGACAAGATTTCTATAAAAATTTGTGATTGACATAAATCATTTCGATATTTTATTATTAATTGAATTCAGCGCCAAATCTTGGAAAAAGCCCCCAAACATAACACGGACACATAACGTCTGTTGTAAAACCTTTTTTTATAGCAGCAAGCGGTAGTTTCATTAAGGAACACTTTACGCTACAATGCTTATTACTTTTCTGTCGATTATAAACCAGAATATGATAGTCCCATTAGGAATCACATTTTTGTCGTTATGTCTAAATGTTGGTCAACTATATTGAAAAACATCTGGACGCCGTAGTATGAGGATCATGATATAAGATATTGAGCAATGATATGATCTTTTAAATTTCTTCACGGAAGTGATCATAAACACCATGTATTTATCGTTATAGGATAATTTTTCATAAATTTGTATGTTAACTTGTTTTAATCTGCCTTTATTATTTTTGAATGAAAAGAAAAAAATCTGTATCCGGCTGTATTATATTTTTTGAAGATAGAACGCAAATTCCCGGTTAGACTGCATCATTATATGTAACAATAAAAACATAGTCGTATCAACTTAGTTGATAACAGAGAAAACTATCGAAAAAGTAGATCAGAATATATTGAGTAATCATTATAAAAAAAAAGTTAAACCTTTTAAGGCTATCGGATATCCGCTTGACTATGTAGGTAGATATGGATGGTCATAGCCTGCGTCAGTTAAAAGCAGATACACTTGAACGTATTTACGGCGTTACAATGTCATATAATTTTAATAGGATCCTTAAACAGAGTTATGCATCGTAGAGCAGTGACACTAATATATGAAATATTTTTCAGCCAACTCAAACATAATCCAGCTCTCAAACATAATCCAGTATTTTTTATTGGTTATTTTCTGAATACGAAGATATTTTATAATTCTTCTTCTGCGTTATAGCTGCAGCTATTTTGGATAAGACGTGAGAACTTCAATTTCATTTTATTTCTAATTTCAACCACCGTGAATATTTCAGATTTCAAGTTCTCCAGAGCAGATTCATGTGTGAACACTAATTCCACCACTTTGCTTAGCTAGATTTGAAAAATATTGTATGAAGATTTTTGAATGGAAAGGCTTTCAGTGTATTTGCTATAATTTTTGGTGACATTGGCCTAAAAATGCGATCACATAAATATTTCTAAAACTATATTAGAATAGTTTAAGCAAAGTCGAGTAAATTGTTTGTACATCCACCACTTCACTCTGACAGATCAAAGCACAATCAGAACAGTTAGTAAGAAAATATTAAAAAGATTCCGAAGAATATAAAAATGAAAACTGTGAAATAAATAATATATGTATTATTTCATAGATAATTTTTCAAGTCAAAAATTGGTTCTTCTGTGACTGGGAAGAGAGAAATTATGACGTCTTATAGGTTTGCTCACAGGGTATAGGGCCATGTACAATGTGACGTTGTTTTTTGTGTGATACTTTAATATTTTTTAAAAATAAAAATAATTGTAAATAAAACCGATAAAAGGTTTTTTGATATCTCAAAAAAATTTATTTAAAAAAAATAACTCAAAAAATGAATAAAAAGAAAATTTAATACAATAAAATTAATATTCAAATATAAAAATTTTCTATGTAAACTTTTATATAATAAAACACAAAAACAATTTATATAATTCCGTCTTGGGACTCATCGTTATCATCAGTCTACGAAATAAAATAATTTAATACATTAGCCCAAATAGGTAATCATCTTAAATGGTAATATACCAAATGGGTAGGCTCATTAAAATCTTGCGAGTTATCATATAAAGATCGTACATCCGTCTATAAGGAAAAAACAAAAGAAATGTGAGTTCTATTAATTAGATGCCAAAGACCCTGTGTTAACTACAGAATTAGAGATACTCATACTTATACTACAAACATCAAGAACCGATGTCTTGAATAAAAATTATGTCATTTTTGTATTCAAATATTATTTATTATTATTTATTATTATTATTAGTATTATTTACGTACTGAGTTTGCATAGTTGTTGTTATCCGCAGGATTATCATCACCAGATTCAATTCCTGTAACCTGTAAGTTTAAATTACTTTAATTTACTAAGCACTAAGTAAAATTTTTGTAAATATCTACCAAATTTGGAAAACTGGAATAGTACCGCAAAGATTGATTGTAATTATGTTGAGAATTCTCTGAAGCTTCACCTCTAAAGTACTATGAACAAAAAATATGATATTTCTGTTAAAGTTTGCTGTATTTTTTTTACCAGACTATTGGCACTTAAGCGACCAGAAATATCAAAATCATGTTCTTGCGCAATAGAGAATTTATTAAGACCAGATGCACCACTCTGCATTTTTAAATTTATATTAATAATAAAATAAATCATTAACACTATAGTTTTTGAAAACGTACGAAATGAGTAAATCCGCCACCATAAGCAGAATCAGAGTTATAGTCTCGGTTGACATGATACCTATCGCTAGCCTTTACATATTTCGGTACCTTAAAAAACACCATTCACTTTTTAAATAATTTGTGGTTTATGAATTATACAAAATTAGTAGATCCACGTCTTTTAAACGACTGAAAGACTTGTTCTGGAGGATCACCAAAATATTCAAAAGATGACTCAACTTTCTATAAATATAAATATTGCAATATTATCAGTTATAGTATATGATTAATTTTAGTCAATTTCATACTAAATCATTATGATCAGTCTTCTCTGAAGCATCTAAACTGTGCCCATAATTAGTATAAGATGAAGTTCTAGTTTGGGGGTCCTTAAAAAAATATTTATATATTTTCTTTAAAAAAATTGCACATATAATCTTGTCACGTACCAAAAGGGACTGCCTAGAAATACCCAAAACATCAAAATAATGCTTATAAGGCACATTTCCAGAAATTTCAGGAGCTATAATCTAAAGAATTATATGTAGAGATTATTAAATGTTTTTGAAATTAATGAATGATCTAATATTTGTCTTAAATAACTACCAAGTATGCGTTTCCACGGTACCCAAAGAAGTCCGGCTCTTTTTCGGCGCCCATATCAGAGTTATCATCCGAAACTGTACTAAAACAAACCTTGAAATAAAAATACATTATTATAGTTAATAAAATTGTATTTTAAAGTAATATGTACTAAATTAATATCGGCAGGCTGCAATAAAAGGTGAAAATATTGCTCTAATTTAATACGACTCCATCTATCATTGTAAAATTTTTCCCTAGAGAACTAGAAATAAAGAATAAAATTGTTTTAATACATTTTAAGTTATTATAACTACTTACCAAAGCAAGCAAAAAGTCATCTACCCTAGGAATATTAACATAATCTACAACCTCATTTTCATCGGCCTGAAAATTAATACAACATGAGGTCATTTAATTAGTCAAAATATAAAAGTATTATATTTTAAAAAACTGTGTGAAAACTTTTGTTTATCTAACAATTTGTAGAAATGTTTTCAGATCTATTACACTTAGCATTGTAATCTAGACAAAAAAGCCTGTAAAACTGAATTAATAGAAGTTTAGTCAAATAGTAACGAGAAAATCGGAATGCCTTCTTATATAAGCTTCAAAGTTCGCTAAGTAATTTTGGCATTAACTAATCTTTTGTTAAAAAACGATATCGGTTCAGAAAGAAAAAGGCTGAAAAAAAAGTCATCTCTGGAGAGTACTATAGTTGCATCGTTACAATAATAATATCTATCAGTATGAACATTTGTATAAGCACCAAATTATCGAAACAAATTTTACTACACACGTTTTATATTTGATATATATACTGATCGATGTCTTCAACAATTTATCTTATAATAATGCACAATCTGTATAATTTTCTCCACGTTTTCATAATTGATAGACATGTGAAAACACCTTGACTTCTCGAAATTCAATGTGCCATTGACCATCCTGAAATCATTTATCCTATTTTTAAACTTATGTTTGTAGCATTTTATCGCCGTCGAATATCGCCACCTTTTGAAACAAAAACACAGATGTACCTCTCGCTTACCTAAAACTTAACTAAGTACGTTGCTGCCTGATTGTTAACAGATTTATCACTGGCAATAAAGGAAAATAATAACCAATATCTCTATAGCCAAGATGCAATGGGCGCCCTTTGTAAATTTACGTTTCTTTTTGGTCACACTATATAAGCATTATATATTCTATAAAAAACATACCAATGCAAAATTGTTGAAGTTAGTAAGTTGGAACTGATCATCTGAAGATGGGTAGAGTACATCAGCAAAGCATGAGCTTTCTGCATTCTATTACAGTTACAAAAAACGAAATGAATGGATTTAAAGCTATGTATTTTTAAATATATAGTTACCAAATTAGCGTGGCGAGAATCACACAAGTTGTAGTCACTGGAGTCATTATCAGATACCTTCTCAATGGGAAACATCTAAAAAAATTATACTCATTTATTAAATTTGTTTTAAACTTCGATTAGTTAGTTTAATGAAAAGGGTTAAAAAATGGTTGGACTTTATGGTCTTAAAACTCAAAACAGTGATCACTGAGTTCATCTGTTGCAGCCTATATGTATGTATATTAGGATAGTTTTGATTTTTTGAATATCAAATTTCTTTAAAAAAGTCCTCTCACTTTTAGAGGCAGCGGTCTGCATTTAACGTATTAAAAGTAACTAGAAAAGTATTGATGGTAGGGGGATCAAATGTTCCACTGTCTAATGGAATTTTTTTAAAAAACAGAACTTTCTTTCGTATATTGCAAATGTCTGTATTAATGTCTCAACATGGTTTACCTGTAAAAGTTAATTTTTGAGACAACTAATTATCTGTCATCAATGGACTACCTTGAGGTCTGAGAGGGTTAACATCCAAGATTAATACGCATACATTTTTTATTATGTAAGTTTTCCCAATTGCAAAATTCTATCTTGAAAGCTACCACCATCTTATATAAAAATAACATTTTTTTATGAAAGTAAATAGATTTTTTCCCCTGAATAACTAAATATTGACCTGAGAAGGTTAAAATTTGTGACTAACTTATATTTTTTTGTATAACAGATCTTTTCTTCATAATTTACAAATCATTATCTGAAAAGCTTGCACTACTTTTCATACAAAAGTCCGTCTGCTTCTAATATATCAATATATATTTTAATATTATATACGGTATGTGTCTGGCTAAAGTTATCCAAAGGTCGACAGTAAGGTTCTGCAAACAGTGGATACTTATTAAGAAAAAACATAAAATCCTTAATCTTTAAATAATAATTATATATAGATATATATGGATTACTATATACTATATATTATTATAAATAGTATATATATGGATTACATACCAAACTATAAAGTCCGAAATCACTTGAAGATTCGGAGTCGGTGCGTATAGAAACACCTTTAGCATCACTAGAATGTTTCTTTGAATAGAAATAATTTGAGTTTTATAAATCAGTTTTAAATTTGTTAAAAACATACCGAAGTATTGGAAGTGGAATCACAACCACGTTTTGAACCCTGGTCTTGGGTAGTACACTTCGATTCATCACTTGATTTATGCTCCGAAGCCTGTTTAAAACAATTCACACATTAGTTGTGAAGTGTGAGTTTCTTAACCTATTTACCATTTGAGTAGTATTCTCAGCAGTATTGTTCAACTGATCACTGGATGCGTTCTCCTTCTGCACCTATGTATATATCTTTTTGGTTATTTGTACTAAGTTAGTGAGTTTATATTATAAGTTATGAACCAAATAAGCACAAACAAAGTCTTTCGAAATTACTGGACTTAAAGCAAAGGATAAACAGAAAATTATTATAACTTATTGGCAGTTTGTTATAATATTAATACATAAAAAATTATAATTGGTCAATTAAACTAATAGATGTTTTCAAACACGGCTAATGAAGTACTTTTGGAAGGTCTCGTAACACTTACCCAAGAACTCAAAAAGTTTTTTCGATATAGTGTTACAATTCCAGCTACAATTTCTTTCTAATATCATATAAAGAGCTATCGGTATTGTTGGGTGTCAGCTGGCAATTCAATTAGAACCTATTATACAACAATACAAATTTCACTCAAAATATCGTTTCCTGCATTTAGAATACTAGCGTCTGCAATTCGTGATATTCCTTAGATACTTAAATATTATATAAATCCTAAAATTTTTAAAACATTACAGTTAGTGTACTCGTTGAATCAAATTTTAAAATCCTTTATATTATCTCAAATTTTCGAGTTAAGTTTTTCTTACAATATTTCTACCTATCTATTATCTACTTGTATTTTATGCAATGCATTGCTCTAACAAATACATTTTGGTTTTCATAATTAAGTTGATTATCAATTAAAAAATTGCTTACCTGCTGATTATTCAATGCGTTTTTGCAGAAAGCTGATTTGAGAATAAAAAATTCTTTCACTATATTCTTTCCGAAATCGACTCTCCTTATATGATGTATCCAGAGAAAAGAAACTGATCTACAAACCATCATCGACAGAAAATAGCTGAAAACAAGTAAAACCTTCTCAGTGATGCAAGTAGCCGCAGGCTCATATACCTTCCAAAACTCCAGTACCTTCACATAGCAATAGCACCGCAAAATAGGCAGCAATAAAAACAGACCAACTTCATAAAGACAGACGCAGAGAAAACGTAGTGTAGAAATAATTTTATTTACTAAAGACATTTCTGTTGTAATGTAAAAAATTTAACCGCTTTTACAACTTTCTTGAAAATTCTGTAAAAAAAAATTTTTTTACAGAAAAAAAAAATAAATATATAAAAATATTTGAAGTTTCTTCTTTTGTGAAAAAATTTAGATTTTATAATTTAACAGAAATTAAATTTTATTTTTTAATTTTATTAAAAAAAAAGAATGTTGTCCATAGTCACATCAAAAAAACCGTTACTCATTACATTTATTAGTACACAAACACTTAAAATAAGTAGGACTGCGTAGATAATCCAGTAACTAACATCATACATATCATATCTCTCTTTTCAAGATCTCTTCAAATTTGCATTCAGTCAGCACATGAATCTCTAACAAATACTTCAAGCACTGCCCGACGCTCAATTCTACTACAGTCGCTGACAACTGAAGTCCATACAATTGAACTACATTGGAGGTAGTCATCTACGGTAGTGATAGGCTATACCATAGATTATTCGTGCGTTGAGAATAATTTCCTATATTCAAGTTGTGAAGAAAAAAATTCTGTTCTCATATGTAAAAGCTGGATCTCGTGAGCACTTGTTTCTTTATATTTACTTTTTATCTTTACTACTCTAAAAAGTGAACATGGAATTTAACGTGAACAAATATTTTAGGCTCAACTTTTCGCCCAAATCTTGACTCGTATTGCAAAAATCAATCTTTATCATATATTATATGCTTAAGCTACAATTATTTTAAATTAGAAATAAACCATTCAATATATATTTAACACATGATCTTATATTAGAACATTTTAGTAACTTACCTTCCCGTTTAAGATTTCCTCTTAATAAATCGTAATTTTTTGATTGCAAAATACAATATCCGACAAACAATTTTTCTTCGAACAAAATCATAAACGCACGAAGAAAAAAATTTTTTAATAATAATTTCATTTTTTTTTTACTGAGATTGCTATATTTCTTTTTTTCCTTGAATTACAGGTTACTTAAATTTATTGATAATTAATATTGTGAACAATAATAATTGTTAATTAAAAACCCGTTTAAAAACCTGAATCTAATCGAATGCGATATTCTAATCTTTTGAAATTTTGTCCAATGAATAGGTTGACGATGAAGTCTACACGGACCCCTCAAAATGCAGCATGGAATAATATTCCATTCTTCAGTTCTAAATCTCATTCCCAAACCTATCAAAAAAACACAATCTTAGACAAATATGGTAATCAACAAGATATCCACCCTATAAAACAAAGCTAAATAGATTAACTAAATATCTGAGTACGCAAATCAAATAAAAACGAGTCTCTAAAAGTATATCGTAGCAATCTTATATACGTTAAAAACACTAATTATTCCCTTTGGAAATGCTCGAAAAACCTAAAGAAGCCGGTCATATAAAATTCGTCTATTCGAACTAACGATGGCAACTAGGCCACAGATGATTGCAACAAATCATTGGATTTTCCGAATACGATAGCAGTCATTTTAACTCTATAGAACCTCCTTTCTTACTAATATGTGATGAAATTGCACACTTCTTTGAGTTAGAACTTATAGAAATTATTAATGCTGAACTTAAATTAAAGAAATCGTCTGGATTTGATATAATTACCATTGAAATGTTGCGTCAGATATCTGTCAAATGTATCTTCAAGCCAATTATGTGGAAAATATCGGAGGTAATTATGATCTTAAAACCGAGAAAACCTGTACACGAGATCTCATCATATAGATCTACATCAATAACTTCCAAAATCATGTCCAAGATACTTGAGATAGAAATTTTAAAAAGAATTTAAAATATATAGAATAAAGAATTTAGAAGTGCGCTACATCCTCCGTGTCCGTCTTGTAATTCATTCTTTTATTTTACGGTATTTGTACGATAGAGATGCTACATATCGCACAAATATCACAAAATAAAAGAATAAAGACAAGACGGACACGGAGATTGTAGCCCTAGAGGTGGGCTACGCTTCTAGCCCACCTCTAGGTAGAAAAGTGATCGGAAAAAATTAGTGCAATATAGACAATAGAATAAACAACATGACGATTGGATTGTAATAATATTAATTTCTATTTTTATTAGGTAACATTTAACATTCTTGGCTAATATTTAATTGAGCTTACTTAATATTTAGTTAATACTTTAATATATATAATTCTAGAATATATATCAAAAAATTTTTTTAATTTTATTTCTATATTTATTTGATTATATATATATAAATATATTTTCAATATATGTTTGTTGTGTGTCTTTGTAAACCAGGATCCTGATGATGACTCTCGAAGATAGTCGAAATAAAGAATTAATTAACAAACATGAAACAAAGAATTTTCAATTTTTTTTTGAAAAAAATTGACCCACAGCCAGTTAAAAAATAAACAAAAAAATTATAATATAATATAATATAATATAATATAATATAAATAATATTATATAATATAATATATTATATTATAATATAATATAATATAATATAAATATTATAATAATATATAATATAATATATAATATTATAATAATATATAATATAATATATAATATTATAATAATATATAATATAATATATAATATTATAATAATATATAATATAATATATAATATTATAATAATATATAATATAATATATAATATTATAATAATATATAATATAATATATAATATTATAATAATATATAATATAATATATAATATTATAATAATATATAATATAATATATAATATTATAATAATATATAATATAATATATAATATTATAATAATATATAATATAATATATAATATTATAATAATATATAATATAATATATAATATTTTAATAATAGATAACATTATATTATTATAATAATATTATAACATATATTATAATAATATAAAATATTATAATATTATTATAATATATAATATTATAATAAT
>NC_051848.1:88315249-88427170 GCF_002237135.1 Teleopsis dalmanni | reverse complement strand
TATTATAATATTATATATTATAATAATATTATAATATTTTATATTATTATAATATATGTTATAATATTATTATAATAATATAATGTTATCTATTATTAAAATATTATATATTATATTATATATTATTATAATATTATATATTATATTATATATTATTATAATATTATATATTATATTATATATTATTATAATATTATATATTATATTATATATTATTATAATATTATATATTATATTATATATTATTATAATATTATATATTATATTATATATTATTATAATATTATATATTATATTATATATTATTATAATATTATATATTATATTATATATTATTATAATATTATATATTATATTATATATTATTATAATATTATATATTATATTATATATTATTATAATATTATATATTATATTATATATTATTATAATATTATATATTATATTATATATTATTATAATATTATATATTATATTATTATATTAGATTATATTAGATGGATATTATATTAATATTATATTAATATATTATATTATATATATTATATTATATTAATTATAGTTATATATATTATATTATTATTATATTATATAATTATATTTATGATGTATATTCTTATATTAATTATATTATATTAATTGAATATGTTTATTGAATTATATGTTGATTATATTATTTAATATTTATATTATATAATTATATGGTATATATATATATTATATATTATATTATATATATTATATTATATTTATTATATTATATTATATTATATGAATTATATTATTATAGTTATATAGATTATATATTGTATTATATAGTATTTATGTAATGGTATAGTAATGTAATTATTATATTATATTATATTATATGATATATATTTTTATATAGTATTATATTCTATTTATGTATATTATTTATAATATTAATAATTATATTATATTAATTATATTATATTTATATTATTATATTATATTAAATTATATTATATTATATTATATTATATTATATTATATTATATTATATTATATTATATTATGTTTCTCCCCACCTATCGGCATATAGATTAGACGTTGTTCCTCAAAATAATTGAGTTTATTTAAACCCGCTAAACCATTATTTGGATAACCCTGTATGCTGGATTAGCATATTGTTTTTAGAGTGAAAAGAGACACTAAAACAGATATTATGAGACAGTGAAAAGTCTCTTAATGGATGTTTCAATAAAACGGATACCTTAGTACAGGGCCCTCGACATGTTTTTAATCTACTACAATTGCACAAATTTTCATTTACTGTACTGGTAAAACTACGTTATTTAATTTTTTTTGTATACCAAATAAATAATTTTTAAATTGATAAATTAATATAACTTAATTTAATATTATATTATTTTTAATAATATAAATTTTTTCTGCGGCCCTCTAATCTGTAATGGTCCGCAATCGCATCTGGTGTGGACAGCCCTGCCTTGGTAGAATACATATCCGTACTGGATGAAGAATTGTACTCAAAATTAAGTATGTTTTTTTTAAACTTATTTATAACAACTTATCAACATTCGGCTGGATATCGTCTTGTACAAAGAAAAGTGAGCTGATAATGAATATCCACTTAAAAGAGTTTTAACTATAATGTGGCACGCGAGTAATATAATTATAATAAAATATATTTAGAAATAATAAAAACTTTATATTTAATTTTTATTGAATTTATTTATTATTAAACCTTTTCATTTAAATTTATGTACTCAATATAAAATATACATTTTTATAAATTTAGTTGAATCTTAGGACTAACTTTTATTTTATCATGAACTATAGCTTAATCTATGACAAGAGTTATGATTAAAGGTTTTAAAGTACAAAAGCTTTAATCACTACTTTTAACTAAAGCTTATTGGTTTTATTGCAATTAATGTCTCTTAGCACCTTTTTTTTACTGCCTTTACTTCTCTCCCTGAATATCTTCTTTAAGTCCACTGTCTCATTCTGTGGTTATAAATTATTTCATGTGTCTCGCCAGTGTGACTATAACATCAGACTGCTTAAATCAGTATATCTGCCTTCAGTTCGATGACATACTGGGGGGGTATTTGTATAATATATTTAAAGTTTAACTTCTACGATTATTTATCTTTTTAAAGATTTTAACACCTTATATTTAATAATTTTGAACGTTTCTACTCTTAGGTGCTTGTGTATATCGGTGTTACTAATATACGCAGCGGCTTGAAGTATTCGGCTTAGTACCAGGCTTTAGGCTGGCTGTAGTTGTCAAACATATTTTAGGGGTATTTTTTTTTTTTGTTTAATAATTTTGGGTAAATATTGCTACAAAATAAAATTTAGAAAAGAACTATGTTTAATTAAAAAAGAAGAGGAATAAAAGGGGGAACCAAAAAAAAAAGAACAAGACAAAGCAATTACACATCAACAGCAGCAATAGAATTTCGTACAAAAATAAAAAAAAAAACTAAAGAATTTCTGTATGAGATAAGAAATTTTAAACAATAAAAATTTCAAAGTCAGCCAACATGTTTTACAACAAAACAATAACAACAACAAATAGCAAACATGTGTGATTTGAAGACACAAAACAATACAAAACAAGCCAACAACCACCGGTGCAGAGCACCGCATAGCGCAACGAATCCCTAAGAGCTAACAAAACGATGATAAATGCAAAGCGGAATCGCGCCAACATCAAACATAACACAACTAAAATGTTGGGCGCATTGCAAGTGCTTGAGAAAATATCCCAAAACAATGCTTTCAACAGCAAAATATTGGGAAATAAAGTTGGTTTGTGTCTGTTGCTCGAGTTGTGACCGTTCTCAAGCATTCGCAAGGTATTTTTGTTCCATGGATTTGTGTCGCTTAGTTGCTTAAGTGGAACGAAACATTAAAAACTTGTTAATGTTCGCTTCGAACGACAGTCAACAACGATTCGTACGCGTGAATGGTTGTGTGGTGTATTGAATTTGGGAGTGAGGGCGCTTGCTTATGTTGTTCTATTGAACGCACAAGAAATGCGACGATTTTTTTATGAGAATTTTACATACAAAACAAAAATTAATTAATTTTACGTTTAACTTAATTTTTGCGTTAATTACTTTTAATTGTTTTCACTTGAATAGTGCTTTCGTTTAATTGTTATTATTTCATTTTTTATAAATTGTGCAAGTGCAAGTGTTGTTTTTTTAGTTTGTTTTTGATTTCTTTGAAAAAGTAAAAAGAAGAAAAAAGAAAAAAGCGAAACAAAGCAAGAAAATAAGAAGAAAAGAATTTTTATATAATTATTAAATTTTAAATTATTATTTTGTTAAACACTATATGTACATATAATATATAAATATATATAAATATAATACATATAAAGTATATTTGAAAAACCAAAAGAAAATATGGTTATTACCGCAACGACATTATCAACAACACCCACAACGGGTTCAACCTCTTCGACATGTACCACACTAGAAATGCAGCCTTCCCTACGTCAGCATGCAAATTCTAGTTCCCCAACACGCACACACACACACACAAGCACACGCACTTCTTCCATACTAGACAGTCCAACTCTGGCACGTGTGGAACGTGCCCGTCTGAGATTGGAGATTTCGAATAGTCAACAGCAATTGCCGCCGCTCAACTATTGCAACGGCAGTAGCAGCAGCAATTGCAACAGCAACGCAACAACACTCAATGGTGAAGGCAACTACTTTGACTACAACTCTTTATACTCACAGGTAAATCCAATTAAGAAAAAACCTCCACTTGTGATTATCCAATTATCCTGAAGTCTACAAAATAGATTTTAGGAACAGTAAATTACACTATTTTCTTATTTTGCGATTTAATAGATAATAAATTACGTATTAAAGCTATCACATTAGTAATGGCGATAATGACCCTCAGTAGATCACAAAAAATTAATTAACTCTAACGACTTTAAAAAAAAGTAGATTGAGAGTAGAGCGCATTATTGACCCCGCACTACTATGTTTCTGTTTGTTGCTGAGCGAGTTATATTGACTAGTTTTCGTAAGCCACTGACCTTGGAACGTTCCTTGTGGAAGCTGAACTGGTCAACTACAAGTACATTTAATGCTTTCAAAAATTCCGGTGATCTATTGCAAATAATGCAGATTTATTTTACCACTTTCAAAGCTTTAGCCAAGCAATATGTCGCTGTTTTAAAGACTCAAGCAGCAGTCTTTCTTCTAAAGCTTTTGTGAATGTCTTACTATCATAGTCTAACTACTATTGCCAAATTCAATAATATGTTGGGCTGACAACTAATTCATCAAATTTATAATCCAAATAGTTCCCAGTGTTTCACTTTCCCATATAAGGATTTGAGATCAATTTAGACCACAAACGACTTTATTTATTTATCACAAACTATTAGTATTTTATTAAATTTTGTTTTTTTCTTAGTGAAAAAAATATTTCTATTATTTCATCCATTAGTCTAGGCGATGTGAATGCTAGAAAGCTAGAGATTTAAGTTTTTTCACTGTTTTTAATCCACGGTTTCTAATAAGAATAATTTGTATGTAGATGTTCTCTTTGTTTATAGGATGTGTTCTTGTAAATAGATGAGTTTTTTTTTTTTTGCACTGAATAAAAAAGTATTAAAAGTATTTTGTAGAGTGATACTTTAATTCACTACTGTCGCTTCCGACGGGTTAGATATGACATGTGCATTGAATATCTGTCAGTTAGTTAAAAATGATCTGTCGGTTATAACTCATTGTCCTCCGCAGTTAGGAATTATGGAACTAAGAGCATTGTTAATACTTAATACTTTCTTATTTACTGTTTCAAGATGCTCCTTGAATGTAAGGTTACGGTCCAAAAATACAGCTCAGTACTTTAAATATGGTTATGATGTTCTATTGTATATAAGTCCCCTACCAATTCGGCTACCTCTGCTCTAATATTTCTTTTAAGTTAATTCCTTTTTGATTAACTTTGTAAATTAAGTTGCTTAATATTGTCTGGAGTAAGTCTAGATTTTTATATATATGTGTATGTGTGTCTGTATTTGTAAAAACAACTTTTTCAATAAATTTGCTTTGTCTTTTATTAATTTGATAAGAGATCAAAAAATACGTTTACATGCAAAAAATTACTTTAAAGTACTCCAAGATAAACAAAAATAATTGTGAAATGCTACAGTTGTTAATTTTGTAGTATTAACTTCTAATAAATAAACTTTTAAAGAAGTTTAATAATGCCGTTAACTTGTTGTAGAGCCGTTTTGTCCAAGTCGGGCGAAGTTCCGGTGGTATTATGTTAACCACAACTACACTCCGAATACGGGATAATTCGTCTGAACGACCCTCTATAAATCCCATTGGTTGCAGACCGCGCAAAATCCTAAGATACATGATATTAATTTGTGATATAGCCATTATCTGAAAGTTATATCATTATTATTTATTATTAATATACAATGCAAATTTTTATTTAAACTATTGTTGTACTCACGAAACGTATTAGGTCTAAAAAACGGACGATTTAAATTTTTCTCTTCAATATTAATTGAAGAAAAGTGCTTTGTATGTTACTTCTATTTTATGTTTAGTAAGTGAAAAAAATATTTTGTGAAGTATATTTTTTTTTTGTAATCCAGTGCTAATTAGATAGTAATTTCTTTAAATTTCATTATCTATATTTTAAAATTGTCAACCATAGTTGGCGATACCATTCTTCATGACAAACTTAATGAAAATAGCTTAACCATAGTAGACACCCATTTTTTCTAAGTTCATTAAAAACTATCGTTTTTCAATAGTTCTATATTTTAATCTGAAAAAATTTATCTCTGCGTAAATTAATTTGTTGGCAAAACTTTTTTTCTGTTGAAGTCTGCATTAATCTAATATAATATCTAGATATTTAGAGGAGAGTTTCGATTGCTTACTGACCTGAATAATTCAAGGAATGGTATTCAAAATCTTGTAGAAATCAACATCAATACGATTTCGGTTTTTTATTCGTACAGCTCATAAGTCCAAAGTTTGATTACTCTCCCTAAATGATTGCACTACTTATCATAGAAATGACCCAGTTAATAATACAGCTTTCTATAGCAATTCATTACTAATATTGAAGACTGACATATACCATAAATACGTATTACTAAGTGCATCCCTTATGGTATGTCTAAAGCTTAGAGTACATTCAGTGTTTTAAGTATGCCGCATTGGTATTTAATAAAAACATTGTTTTGTTTTCTTTTATGTATAGTGTACAAAGTGCCCGGAATTTGAAATTGGAAAGATGATCCTAAAAAATATACACAGAATTTCAGTTCATGAGTTGGTAGCACTATATATACTATATATGTATATCTAAAGTTTTGGCAAATTTAGTTTTAGTCACTCGCTAAAAGCTATCGTCGTACAATTGTGCGTACAACTGTACGAATGTGATCGCCTAATACTGTACTCATAGGACATGTTCTTCAAGCTACAATCACCACTCCGAGTAAGGAGTTCGAACAGTTTGCGCCTGCATAAGATAATTCACTAAACGAAGTAAAAATTATACTCTTATCAGCCTTCGGAAAATTTATTGAGGATTGAGTGAAACGATATTGGGTATACTGTATTGTACTTTGAATTACTAAATTACTGAATTTAATAGAACTGACCACTCAGTAAATTTTAAAAAAAGGTAAAAACCTTGTAAGTGGGTGTTATGTGGGGGTATCAGTTATGATACTGCATTCTATTCAATATGTTTGAGAATGTTTAGAGCTCAATAAATACATATTATCAGTATATATAATATATATCATTTCATTTATCCTATGTAAGATTTTTTTTTTTTATAAAGAATGTTTTTGTTCCGCAGTCATTCAAAGTTTGTGTGAACTTTAAGAAAAAACTATAAAAAACTCCATAATTTAGTTAATAACATATTTAGAAATAGAAAAATATACTTTAGCATATTAACTTATTAGCTTATTAGCTTAACTATTGTCATGATTCCTTCCGTGTTTGTTTGAGTAACTGAAGCAACGTCTTATGAAGGGTCCAAGATAAAAGAAATTGATCCCACATAATATTTAAATTTCTGGTGTAATTTTACTCTGCCTGCTCAATTGTCATTCAACGTAATTAGACTGAAAGTTGAATGGCTTAATTACAAAAATTATATATGCGAGATACTGAAAGAAGTTGCAAAGGCCCATTTTCATATGTGAAAATTTAACTGCGATGCACTGGAAATGCAGCAGAGTGGAGTGCCTGAATTGGATACTGAAACGTAACAAATGCATTTGACCACGAAGCGTGAACTTTTAGATTGGTTCAGCAAAAAATAAAAATAATAAAAAATAAATAAAAAAGTTTCAGTGAAAATTGCTGCAGTATTGAAGTGAAAAGCGCCATCGTTTTGTAATAAGAGTTAAACATAAATTACACCACATTAAAGCAAAAAGATCTCAACGTCTATTGGTGCCATTTGACCGAAGTAATTGCACTTAATTTTTTTTTTACATATATTTATTGTATGTAAAATATATATAAAATCTTCGTTAGGAAAATGTCCGCAAAATGAATTTAATGATTTGTTAAACAAAAAATTTATTTTTCAAACATTTACTTGACAATATATAAACATACAGGGTTAAGCAATTGAAGTGTTGCATATTTAAGCCTATGATTAGATATCTTTTATGTGTGAAATTATTTTTATTTTTATTTTTATTTTTTTTGAATTAAACTACAAAAATTGGTGAAAATTATCAAAATTTCAGAATCCGTTCTAGCAGTTCCACGGTTAAAAAATGAGTTACATACTTTACAAATATGATCTTCCAGTATTTAGGCCCATTTCTGAACAATGACTTTCTTCAGCGCATCCGTACTGGCATACTTTTTACTTCTCATCTAGCTCTCCAAAATGGCTTAGATGGAATAGTCTATCGGATTTGCAAGTGGCGAATTCTAAAACCTTTAATTTCATGTGGACGAATTGTAGTATGGAACATGATTTTTTAATCATTCCTGGTTCCCAATAATTTGTCACATTGTTTTTGACACCAGGGTCGATGAAAAAAATTGGAGAGCATCCATCGGCGGTCACAGCTATCCATACCATTACTGGTCAAGTAAAATTACTTCAGGTGGCCATTGGTAGTCTCAAATGGCAGTGAACGATAGTGCGTTTAGTTTAGAGAGTTTATAAACTGCTCAATTGGAAAATGTTTCTCATCACAGAACAAAATGTTTGGAAATTCGTCATGTTAATGCAAGCACTACAACTCCTTTGCTCTTCCAAGTCTAACTTATGCGTCGGATGCATCAGTTCTTTCTTCATTTGATTACCACTACGATGTCGATTTCATTTAAGTCGGGCTTTTAACTTCCGAACCATTTTAGATGATGTTGCAATTTATTTTCATCCACTATTGACGACGCTGCCTGTACTATTATAATGATTTATGGTACGATACAAAAACATTTTATTCACTTTAAGGTGTTTAGATGTTTAAGCTCACGGACAATAGCTAGTTGTGATTGCAATTTTCCAGCCAAATATAACTATTACGTTTGAATTTCACTTCGTATAACTTTTGTTTTATAAAAATTAGATGTACATGCTCATGGTATCTTGGACAGATATACCTTTGTATAGTTGATAACACTTCAATCGCCTGTTTATAATTATTAAACTTAATTATTAAACCCTTTAGGATTTGCTGAGTTATAGTATACGCCTTATATCATTGCCCTAAACTATATTCTGAAACCAGGGAATAAAGATTTACTACAAAAAGAGTCTATCATTCTTTTCATCAGTCCATCAGTCTAAGAAGTTTCACAATTTTCTAATTAAAAATAGTGGAACAATTTACTGAACTTTACACTTACTACAAAAAAATTGTATAGACATAAATAACACCCCACCGAAATAGCTTCCCTGCTTTTAAGGTAATATCTTTTATTTAGAAAAAAATCCTATAATGAATAGCAAAACATACAATTTATCTATAACGAAAGTTCTGCTAGACACATCGAAGTGAAAAAATTCGTGGCTATGCTGACAGACTATCGACGAATAAAAATCTGCACTGAAAAATGTAGTGTCACTTTCAGCCGATAATATAGAAACAACAAAGAAGAAAAAAAAGAAACAGCTGAACATTTTCCAAGCAAGATATTGCATTATGAAGATCTACAAACTACTGACATCATTGCGGTCATCCAAAACATAGACCTTGCAGAAATAATCTCCAGAAGTAATCCAAACCTCTAGTTTGGAAATTCTAAATTTCATATTTGGGTATATAATCGATAAAAAAAGCAACGATTTTACGCTTCTTAATTAAAAACAGAAAGCTTACTATGACATTAATAAGGATCACTCAGTTTAGCTAGGGACTTGGTACGTTAAAATAGATCTATTCATGTTGCTTTTTATTGTTTGCTATTCTTTCATCATATTTATGACTTTCTGTAGCACAATTGTTCAGTTGATAATATTCGTATGTTTCAAAATGACAACTATATGATTATAATAATATAATCTTAAATTTTATGGATAATAAGTCTATTTATCGAATTGATAATATTTAACGCACTTACATTTGACCGTATTATAATTTATTCCTCTCTTGACCGTATTATATCATTTGTATTCATTTCTCATTCTCTTTTTTCTCTGTCACTATCTTCCTTCTTCAGTTCTTCTCTCTCTTCCACTTTCTCTCTTCATCTCTTTCTCTCCTTCTCTTTCTCTGTTTCTCTTTATCTCTCGATTTCTCTCTCTCTCTATCTCTCTTGCTCTGTATCTATCTCTCTTTCTCTCTGTATCTATCTTTCTTTAACTTTGTATCTATCTCTCTTTCTCTCTGTGTCTATCTCTCTTTCTCTCTGTATCTATCTCTTTCCCTCTGTATCTATCTCTTTCTCTCTGTATCTATCTTTTTCTCTCTGAATTTATCTCTCCCACTTTCTCTCATTCTCTCTATCTTTCTCTGTCTCACTCACACTCTCTATCTATATTTATCTCTCTTTTTCTCCCGCATTGTATCTAGCTCTTTTACCTCTCTTCCTAACTGAATGTATCTCTCTTGTTCTCTCTTTCCCTCCCTCATTTTCCGTTTCTCCATCGCTCGCTCTCTCTTTCACTCTGTTTAGCTCGCTCTTTCTTTCTGTTTTACATTCTTAATGTCAATGGAATATCTTTTTTAAGAAAATATAACATATCTAACGTTACCGCAATCAGGTGTGCGCGTGTGTGTATGTGGTTTTTGTTATACATTCTTCTGTTATTTTTTCTGCCTAATGTCCATCTTATATTTTCAATATTGCAATGGTTTTTGAGAAATAATGAAAATATAAACAGGTACGAGAAAAAAAGGTGTTTGCAATTTGCAAAGATTTCATTGATGGACACTTAAATATTATAGAAACAATAAGTTTTTCTGCATAAAATTTAATGATCTTTTGAACATTTTTACCGAAACAATGCTCTGTTCAAAGCTTAAAAACTCTTTGTTTTGACCTCCCTACCAACCATACAATAGAGTACTTGTGAAGCAAACAACTACGCCTTGTGACCTTTTAAGCCGAAAGAAACAACTCACTAACAGTGCAAACCTGAAAAAGCCACTATCCAATATTAGACAATACGGCCAACAGACCTACAAACAAAAAACAGGCAGAGAGTCGAAGATTCGTGACAGCCACATAACGCCATAGAAACTGTGGTGCAGTAAATTGCATACCAAGCTGCGGCACTTCGCAATTGGAATGCGTTTGGCTTGACTGCCTTTTGCTGCAACTTTTACAAATTTTCTTAATACTTTTTGATTAAATAAAATAGTAAAAGGAAACAATGCATTTCATGCCAACTAAAAGTGAAAAAAGAAAAAAAATAAAAAATTTTGTGCCGTCCAAGCAAAACTTAGTCCAAGAATTTATAGAGCAAAAATTTTTTACTCAATAAAAAACAGCAAGAAAAAGTTAGAAACTCATAGGCGGTCTAAGACAATAGCACAGTCTTAAAAACAGAATTTATGTAGATTTAGTGGTCGGAGATTTAAAGGGTATTAAGACTATTTAGCATTCAACGTTTTTCAAATACAAAACAAATTCAAAAATATAATGAGTTAATGCGCTAGCGAAGTCTTATGGAATAATTTTAGCTTTCTTCAATGCAATGGCAATATTTCCAGAAGAATTGCACTAAACTATAGTTGAGAAAAATTCCTCAAATTTGTGTTTCATTTTCAGCAAACAGTTTTAAAAATATAATTAGTTACAATTTCAGTAGAAGTCTTAATGAATTTAATGATTGATCCATAAATATTATAGATCTAATCCATAAATATTATATTTCCACTAACTGTCTCTCATAATTACACTTATCACATCCACTAAATTATTTGAAATATTTTTCCATACGGCAAACAAAACTTATTGTTATGGAACTGAGAAAAAAGGAAAAACCACAAAGAAAATTGATAGATAATACAGAATACAGAACAAGGGATGATATTTAATGTGTAGGGCATAATTGTGAAAGAAGCACTGACTCGAGAAATCCTGTGACCGCTGTGATAATGATAATGGTCATTGTGCGAAAAGAAAAATATATATATAAATACTAGAAATACTAGAATAAATACTACTAGTCACACAAAAATTAAATGTTATATACCAATAAAGACAATATAGGTATATTATATATTAATTAAATATAACTTGAAATAGATATAAATATTGTAAGATTTTGAAGAACTTAATGATAAGAATCAGGAATCACTACTATTCTGTCTAATACAAAAATGCGAAGTCTTCAGATTCTCATACCTCTATGCAAACGCCTAAAAAGACGTCAAGGAATGACGAAATGACGTAGAGGTCATAGCAATCGAAATGTGCCCGTCGTACTCCAGTTCGCAATGCCGAAAAATATACCATAAATAAGAAGAGTCTATTTTAATTTTAACAAGGACTAGTATCTTTTAATAGTCCAATAAACCAGAGTAAACAAATCTGAATTATTCTATGCAAAATGATGTTCAACCTACTAAATTTTGACATTTTTCTTGTTAATATATTTTGTTAAATAGTTTCAGAAATGGTTTCAAATTAAAACTGTATAATTGGGAAACAATCAATAAGAATGTGTTAGTCAAACTTCAAATGAAACTAAGCAAAAATGTTGTGGAGAAACTGGCTAGTTCATAACGACATCCATTGTGACGTTGTCAGCAAGGAATCTGACAAGGCTGTCGTCGTTCAAGCAAGACCTGAAATGATCAGTTATTTGTCAAAACTAATTTAGAAAAAAGTCACAAACGTTTATCTTTGGTGCAAGAGAAAAGTGCAAATCTGAAGAATCGACTGAAGTTGATGGATGAACATATTAACATATTATGCACTCAAATTGCTGAGATGTGAAATCCTCTTTAAGATGACGTATGGTCATGAGGTCAAAAGAGGTATTGGTCAAAAACTTTTGCTTAGTAAACAATTCTTTAGTACTTTCTTTAAAATTCTCAAAAATTTTAGCTCTTTAATATTAATAAAATATTCTTGAAAAATCTGTCTGGTAAATAGGTGTTTAACGCTTAATATGCATTCGATATTTTCTGTATTAGATATTATTATTATTATTGTTCGGTTCAGTTTTTCCTTATCGTGTAATATTATGATTAAAATATTTTCTTATAAAAATTTATTATTCATTGAATAAAAAAAATTTATTAGTTTAAGAGACATACAATTTTCTTATTCAGTGTTTATACGTAATGTAATTAATTAAGGATATTGGGACTGCAATATAAGAATATGGTATACTTACATACATATATGTAATAAATATTAGTTAAAGTCGCTTTAACTAGTTATTTAAAATTTCAAATTTAAAAACAAAAATTATAAAAATATTTATATTAAGTTCGTCTTCTTCGACTACTCTTATTATTCTTTTTAATTCTTAATTCTAGTCAACGGAATTGTCGAATATGATGATGAGAATCTCGAAAACTGCCAACTTGCAGTTTATTCCGTCAGAATGCATTGTACCCGAGTTGTACTTATGAGGTAGTCATATGATATGTGTTGCACTGAGGTGCTACATATAACTATATGTTTACTATAAATAATTATTTAAGCCGTAATTTTTTCGGAATAGCAAAAAAATACTTGCAGCGTATGAAAGAAAACATATGAAGAGAAACAGCAATGCTCTTAATATCTTCAGAGTTTGGTTTTAGTCGCAAAAATTTCATGTCTTAAGTTTCAGTGCAGCCAAATTCAAAAATCAGTCTATTGAGAATGTTCAATGAAAATATGTTGCAAAAATTCAATCATCCGTTAAAATCATCCTTATATGATAAATATAAGTACTAATAAATTCAAATAAATGAATTAATTTAAATATATAAGATAATTTTTATTTTGTTTTCTTTTATTTAAATTAATTAATTTTCAGTGTTTAGAATTTTATATTTTATATTGTACATAACACAACAAAGATGCATTTAACATATTTTAAAAGTGATGCCAATTTATTTCAACCAGACTTAATGCTGTTCTTTTACAACTCTAAAAGAAAAAATTACGACTTTGCTTTAAAAGGATTTTCAACTAACTTACTCGATTTCTCTTGTGGCTATCGTGCATAACAGATAATAGTTATAGTTAATAATGGTAAAAAGCATAATAAGACCATATCATAAAATTAATTCATATAAAGTCACACTATGACAATAGACTTAAACAGATCATATATTCTCCTAAAGGATAGTTGCGTAATATTCAATCTCTGGAGCATACAATCAATGTTTGCTCTATCAACGAAACTTATTTCAACTTATATGCCTTTTAATAACAGGTTTTAATTTATCATTCACTAAAATATCTGCCTCCCAGAAATTTGTTTACTTAACATATGAAGTTTCTTTATTGCCGATGTGAACGATGTGAAACGCAATCAATGCACGTAAAGTCCATTAACGAATTCAAGTGCACATGCAGTTATCAGCTCCTGCAGTTGACAACGCTTACTAAATGACACTGAAGTGTCATTGGAGCAAAACATTTCAGCAAATTTAAACAAATGCCATTTTGACCCAAATTTCATCAATTGCATAAATTAATATGTCGGAAATGCAAAGAACGCTCTGAGCTGCAGATGCAATGGGTACAATGATTCCATAAACAAAACCATTTAATGCGCAACCGACCAATCAATTTTAATGAAAACAATAAAAAAAATAAAATAAAAAAAATAAAAAAATGCAATCAGCATTTGATAATTTAATTTAATGTTCGCAAAAAAATTTTAGAGGCGCCCCAAGCAACGAAATTGCCATGCAAATTCGAGCAGCGAAATTTATAGAAATTTCAACATCTCCAGAACACATTGCAAATATTTTCACTGTTCTGGCAAAATGCTTATTAACCCATAAAAACATTTCAAACAAAAAATTAAATTAATAAATTGCAAATTAAAATAGTTTGCTAACAAGAGATTTGATTCATATTTAGTCATAGTCACTAACAACACTCACACCTATTCGAAATTTCCGCGAAAAGAAAAAATGCACCCTAAAAATTTTTTTACATAAACAATATTTTCGCCATTGAATAATAAACAAATTTCACCTTGGCACTTGGAACAAAGCTACTTCCGTTTTAAATAAATATAAATAAATTAAATATTCGGTATTTAAATAAATACCGAAAGGCAAACAAAAAAGTATCTATAAATAAAAGATTTCTTTCACTTAAAATTGGCCACCAAAATTTTGTATCTGATGCTGTTTGCCGCACCCGATAAGCATGGCGCGATTATGACTCACAATAAAATGAAATTCATTCATAAAAAATTCAATAAATAATACAATAAAAAATTTTAGAGAATATACACAGAAGTGAAAAGCACACTACATTACTCATATTATATTAGTCACATGTATACTATATATTATATGGTATAATAGGAGTATGTTTCACATGTTTACCCGCAAGGCTTATTGTAAACGTCAAAAACTGGGGACCTTCCCGTACTGATATCAAAATATATTTTTTTAAAAACGATGTGTTAATGGTATTGAATAAACACTATATGTAAACAAAGTTTATAATATACTTTTTCGGACTTAATAGAAATTTAAGAGGAGAAAAATTGGTATCACAATATCTGTATTACTATTAAAACCGGCGTAACATTTTTTTGAAAATGTTTTTAAAATCTAAAATGCTACATACTTTACCTAGGTATTATTCTAATAAACTACGATCTCTGTATATTAAATATTTTTATTGAATAGTTTTGTCATCTTCTTAGGTGTTCAGTATTAAGCAGTTTTCTTAGTTTCCATTTGTAAAGATTGTAATGTTTTAACCATAGGGTAGTCGGTATTGCTTTAGTATAGCAATTTAAATATATTAGATTTATTAGACACACCAAATAAATCCTAATTTTGGCACAATTTTTAAACGATGAAAATAAAGAATTATTTTTCATTCAAAAGTATATAAACAAGATTTGTCAAAATCAAGAATCATCTAGAACGATATGTTCTATAAAAGCCAAGAAAAATTCCGTACGTAGATTTTACAATTGATTTTACACAGAGTGATTGTAAAACATATAAGGTAATGCCCGGATGAATTGTAAAAAAATAATTCTTCCACTACTATACCCAATCAAATCAACTTTTTATAGTTCCAGAACATAATGCTACAACCAGACTCTATGCATTAAAATACAAATAAAAGGTATTCACAATCTCCAATAAAGACCATTAAATAATATTTTTATTAAAAAATTATATGGTATGCTATATATAAGTCAAGTTAGTCAAGGTATTTAACACATTTGAAGTTAATACTGTCGACGTTAGTACTTCCTCCATCGTTTAGGTGGTCTTAACAGCGCACGTCTTCCGCCAGGTTTCGACTTTTTCACAACTTCGATATATAAGTCAGCCCTTGAATGCTCTTGAATTATAGTCAATATAATGCCATTTTCTTGTTCTTATAAACTCTACAAAAGAAATTAATCGTAGTCTTAAATGGAAGTTACAATTTTTCTAAACATATCGGTACATAAGGCATTACTACTTGTAAATAATATAATCTTATACAAACTAAGGAAAAGATACTATATATCATTATGTACGAAAACTGCATTCAGTTTTTGTATTGTGTATTTTTACTAACACAGCATCAACAGAGCAACAAACTTAATTACAAGAACTCAAACAATAAGGAAAGCAAAGCATTAAGAATAACAAAATTTATATTAATTTTAGTAAGCGGAAGTAACAATTAAAAAAAAAAAATATTAAATCGTCACGACGGGGAAACTTGAGTGCATACCCATAATTTGAGATTAATAAAACGTGAAAATTAATTCCGGAAATAAAAAGGATTCAATATTTAAATAATTCTTTCTTGTGTATCATGACATTGACCCTCAATTATGAAGATCTCTTCAATGCTTTTATGAGTTGCTTTCGGTATTTGTATTTATATGTTGAAAAAATTAAGATAAACTGATCAATTTAACCCGTCATTTAGTACTTACCTATAGAAAAAGGTTATATATAATATTTACCAAAGCCTTTTAAAGTTGGATTGAACTTTATGACGTCATAAATAGTTTATATGCTTTCTATATCAGAAGTGTCCAAAATTGATCGTATAAAAATTACATATCACGCGCATGAAATATGCCGCCATAATTTTTGACTATAAGATAGGCACAAGTCCTTTCCACAATTAACTTTTAAGATTAATTTAATGCCAAAAGCACAGTTTTTGTAGAGTTCAATACAAAGTATGTCCTAATGGAACAATATTAATTATATATGGTGTTTGATTATTTTATCCATTGACTTCTAAAATTGAGATATGCACTGGATATAGGTGCAATTATTTAACATTGGACTCCTCGTCTATCAATCAGCGTTTTCATTCCCTTCGCGGCTTGCACATCAAACCCGAATTGTTCAGCAAACCCAAATGAATTCTATCACAATATAAGAACAGTGAGGTCACTTGGCTGTCAGATATTATATCGATGATTGTGGCTTTATTTACCATATGTATTTGATTAGACCTGCACGTATCCATACACAGATTTCAATGCCAAATAATTTTGCTTAAAATATAGTTTGCAAAACTTTTAAGATTGGATTCCCAAATGTACTTGACCCAGTGTTACAATCCTCAAACTTGTGTCCATCTCCTATTAGGTCAGGCTTGGTGTTGGTATTTATTAAATTTATGTATAAATGACTTTACTTTGAAGGTTAATGGTATTTTGGGAACATAAATAAATTTTAAAAAAGATTGATATAAATTGAACTGTTTCACTAAGTTGTAGTATGGGTAGGGTTAAGAATTTATTTAATTTAGTGTACTAGTTGAGGAAGGTCTCATGTTGCACATGGGTTTAATCTCACATCTACACTCTTCCCCACTTTTCTAAGAGTAAACATTTATGATTATTGTGCATGGACTACGATGGCATGTCAGGTAAATTTAGTAAACACATGATAGCCACATTTTACGTTAGTGACCACAAGGTATCATATATTTTTTGTAAATTACAATACCGAATGCAGTACACTCTCTGACTTTGAAAATCAGTGTTCTAGCAAATCTTCTAATAAAGTTTATAGTATTAAAGCAAAAGAAGTATATAATATATTTTGTTATTATTTTATATAAGAATATACAATATATTTTTATATTATCTATTTCATTTTTGATTATATAAAATTGTATATATAATATATTTAATTCTTAATATCTCTTCTATATCACAATTTAGAAGAGTTTGCAATTTACTAGCATAAAACTAGAATAACTGACACGATAAATATTATTTATTTTTTTAAGAATTTTAATACTTAGATCATCCAGTTCCAAAATTCGTAAATTAGTATAGTTGTCAAATTTGATAAGAACTTGATAAGCAACCACAATATCAGACTTAAAATAAACACTCCTCAAAATTCACTTGAATTTTTTATTTTTATAATATTTTTTCTTTTTGATTCTTTTAAATTACTCCAAGCGGAATCATTAACAATACAGCTTATCAAAATTCTAAGACTTAGTATTGCTAAATATGTTTTTATCGCCCATAATTAAAACTTATTCCGCAATTGTCTTAAAAATAGACAAAAATCATCAACCGAGAATATTTCGTCGACAACGCACATAACATGACACCCTCATAAAAAATACCAACAATCTTATCAATTCGCATAACTACAGCAACAATTTATTAACAATAAATTTAAATTAAATTTAAAACAATAATTGCAATTAGTCATTTTATTAAATTTTAGAATGGAATCATTCTTGTGCTATCAGTAGCAAGTATTCGTACTGATAACGATTGTTTTAGGGGCACTTGATTCTCCATGGACAATTTTTAAGCAGTTTCGAGAACTACATTTTAATTGACTAGAAATATTTTCTTTCAATATTTATTGATTTTACAAAGTGATATTAAATTAAATATGATAAGAATATCATAATAATTCCCATTAAAGACATTAGGTCATTATTATTAAACGCTTAAGACCGAATTTAATCAATGAATAAAGTCTTGAAGAAATTTAAGTGCAATTATTTTTTTTATACAATATCACTTGCTTCAGTAACACTAGAATGATACTTTTTGAAGAAGAGTTTAAGTAGGAACAATCTTGAAGCTCTCTGTTCAATAGATTGAATTAGTACAGCTTCGAGCTGCATCTAGTTTAATAAACTGCAACTTATTTTTATGTATTGGTTGCACTGCCAGTAACAATCGTATTAATTATAACGGATATGTGATGACAAATTTTTATTCACCGAGCAAAATAGCAACACGATCATCAATATTTTTGGCAAGGGTTTGTAAGAAATTTAGTGGTGACAATGGAATTAAATATAGCAGAACAGAATATGTATAAATAGTTATGAGAAGTGTGGACAAGACACAAAATACCTTATCCTTACCTTTTCAATAATTAGATACATTAGATACACTAGTTAGATTAGATTAGAATTTGAAAGGGTTGGGAACTATTTCATCACGTCACTGAGAATTATTATGGCAAGCCGAGTTTAGTTTCACACGTTGGATGCAGCATTAGTAGCACCCTAGTTCTGACTTTTGCTACCGCCCCTTTTCTAGCTACTTCATTGCCTTTCTCGTTTTCCGCAAATCCGCTGTGTCCGGGGATCTATTTAAAGTGGACCGTGTTCCTTTCAGCAAGATCTTTGAGTAGTTAAAGGTAAGCGTAGTGTATCTAGTTATTGCAGTTCTAATATGACGGAATCCTTTTCCGAAATTTTTTTAGTGGTCGCATATAATATTTGATAGGATATATAGAATTTCGGTTGGTATACCAATGTCAGGGCTTTAAGACACGTAAGCCCAATACTTTCCTATTTAATTTTATTCATAATATTATTTTCTATACACTACAAATAAACAATCTAATAAGAAGTTTAATCAGTTTTATTTCTTAATAATCTGTTTTTAATTATTAAATTTTTTTGCCAATTATAACGTTTCTTTTGTTAAAATACAACAAGTATTCAGTAGTGGTAAGCCATCTTGTATTCATTTCATATTAAATTTTTTTAAAAGATTAAAATATTTTAATTTAATTATCACCTCGATATACTTTTCGTAAGTGACATCTTCCATCATCAAGTAATCTTCACATTTTGCATTTTTTCGAAACTTTTCAGAACAGCATATTTCAACTCTGCGGAATTGGTACTTAATCCATTTGTGAGAGTTTTAACGAAGCAAGTGCAAACAGAAAATAAGTATCTTTACAAAAAACTTTCTGTCAATATTCGCAATTATGAACAACACTATACTTCAGGATTTTATTTTTTAAGCTCTGAGTTTCTGTGCTTTTTAAGGTCTTCAATTGTGAAGCACTCAGAACAGAATATTTTAACAAATTTTCCTTTAAAATTTTCAGTCTTTATCCTTCCTGTCCTTTATTCCATTTTAATTTAATTATTATTCGCGTAAATGGCAGCACACGAAACTGTTACTTTTTATTCCTGAAGTCCTTTTTATTTTATTTGAAAAATTTTTGTTCTGCTCGATGAGAGAGTGGTCCATTCGCATGAGTTCTTGCTTCAAAGGATCAAAGTTGATTGTGAAAAAGTTTTTTAACAAAAAAATAAAAAAGAAATTGGCACTGACGTTATTACAATTTCTGTTGGCTTTTTCGCTTGTTAGGATATTATATTGAATTTTAAGGCCACAGAGTTTAAGCGCTTTAAAGACAAAAAAAATAATCATTAATTTTATATTATGATAGTATATCATAATTTTCATAAATTTACTAACGACTTCTACGTTGTTTATGTTGATATATAATATAAGGCGAAGTTAAAGAATAAATTTGGAATTGTTCAAAATCAATATAATATCACTAACTCCAGAACCTATGCAAATACATGTCGATATTGTCATAAATATAACAAGGCGATATGGCTTAGTGTTATCTTTAAATTCATTACCTTTTGCGAAACTTACCAATAAATCCCTTCTCTAAGCTTCATTATTTCCTATTTTATTATTCCAATTTTATTGGATTTTCTGTAATTTTATCTTATTATATCACTTGAACTTTAAGTGTCTGTTTATAATTAATTTTTAAATTCCTTTTGAATATGTGATTTAGATATAACCACCTCTCATTAATGTGAACTAACTTTATTTTGTTTTAATATATTCCGCTTTTTTTTTGGTTCAATCTGTTTCCAAATCTATTCAATACTTTATGCTTTTATGCCATATATAAATTAAGTATCTTCCTAATTAGTTCATTTTTTTCACATTCGTTATAAAAAGTATGTACATAACAAAAAATTGCGACGAGTCATAATTTTAACACTCAGAGTACACTCATAAAAAACTAAATTTAAATGCATATAAATGTTTTTCTCATACACTATTTATATGCATTCACATTCACCACAGAAACGATTCATAAGTAGCTTCACAGCTTCACAATAATGCGTACACATTTCTAAGTAAATAAGCATAAATGGCAAATGATTCATGAATCATAGCATATACTCAGGTGAGTATGAATATACTCATCGAAAATTAATGACTCGAATGACTTGTAGCATTCGTAAAAATTTTGTGTGAGCGCTATTGTTTGCTAAACAAAAAATTTGGGTGTGTTTAGTTTTATGCTTTTGGCTTGTATTTTGTTGAATGTCGGTGTTTATGAATATCATATAAGAGGAGAGTATAAATCATTATAAAAACTATCAGCTGTATGTATGAATCAAGTGGAGTCGAATATACGAAAAAGAGAGTCAGAAAGCATATATATAAAACACAATCAATGATTCAGGTATGATTTGCGTGTTGCGTACTCATTCCAATTCTCTGGTACATAACAACATTTATTAACATTACAACTAGTTGCAAGAGAACTAACGAGTAACTTGCTTTTCTTGTCATCAGTTTTACTGGGACATTTTTAAAACCCCTACTTTAGGTTAAATGGTATTGTGAAGTCTGCTAGCTTCTTTGTTTACGTGCTGTTGAATGAACGTCCGCTTGTCCTTTAAAGTTAATGATTACTAAGCTAACCGCTCTGCTACAATTTTAGGTTCAAATATACTGACTTTAGGTTAGGGCTGACCTATTATGACAATGACAAATTAATTATAAATATGGTCTATTTTGAAAAATATTGCAAAGTACTAATGATTGAAAGGATATTAATCTAATAGTTTATGTATGTATTATATTTACACTTTAAATATATATGCCTACAGTCGTTGTATAGTATATTGTTTTACTTGATAATTAAGTTGTGTGACTTATAAACGCACACCTCTCAGGGAAACTGCAACTTTTTCAGTTGCTGAAAAAATCAAGTTTTCACAAAATAGCCAAATAAGTCAACTAAAAGCTTCACTAAGAGAAAATTACATTACTCAATAATTCGTGTGACTGAAACATAGATGGCGCTGCCATTGTCATATGACGTTTATGAAGTACCAACCTTTAAAAGACTATGTATAAAATTTCATGATATTTCGAGTAGTCAGAAAAAAAGTGACAGCCATTTAAGTGAAACTACTTTTGTTATTTTCAAAACAATGGATTCAAAACTATTGCAATAGCTTCAAAAGTGTTATCCGGACTCTGCTCCATCGAAAAACTCATTCGTTATTGATTTGCTAAATTTAAACGTGGTCATACAGACACCGATGATGGTGAACGTTCTGGTCGTCCAATTAAGGTGGTTACTCCAGAAAACAGCAAAAAAGTCCAGAAATTGGTTATATCTGATCGTAAATTGAAATTGCGTGAGATAGATGAGACCATAAAGATATCAGAAAGCAGTCTGTTTACAATTATGCATGAACATTTGACCATGAGAATGCTCTTTTTAAACTGGGTGCCGCTTTTACTCACAGTCGATCAGAAACAAGAACGTGTTTATGATTCAGAGCAGTCTTTGGCCATGTTTACACGTAATAAATCAGATTTTTTGCGTCGATATGTGACAATAGATGAAACATGGATCCATCACTTCACTCCGGAATCAAAATGATCATCATCTGACTGGACTGCAGCCAGTGAACCACGTCCGAAGCGTCCAAAGGCACAACAGTAACAGTCAGCTGGGAAAGTTATGGCTTCAGTATTTTGGGATGCACATGCTATAATCTTCATTGACTATCTCGAAAAAGAAAAACCATCAATAGTAGCAACTACTGGATCGGCATTACTGGATCGTTTGAAAGCAGAAATTGTGAAAAAACGACCGCACATATTTTGTTTCACCAAGACAATGCACCATATAGTCCAGATCTGGCCCCCAGCGACTACTGGCTATTCACTGATCTCAAAAAAATGCTCGCCGGTAAGAAATCCATCTCAAATGAAGAAATAATTGGTGAAACTGAATCTTATTTTGAGGTAAAAGAAAATCCTTCTCCAAGTACGGCACCGAGAAGTTCAAGAAGCATTGGAATGATTGTATTGCCCTTAAAGGAGTTTATATTGATCAGTAAAGCCGATTTTGGGAGGAAGAAATTTGTTTTTCTTAGTTAGTCACACGACTTATTGAGTGATGTGTTATAACATTAGAATAGAAAACTAAATTTATGTGTCGTTTAACTGCTTTTTACTTTAAATTACGTAAATAGCGTAAAATACTGAATAATTTCCTTTTTGACATTTACTTTGTCTTTTCGAAACCTCTAAGGGTTCCGACTTATTTGTAGTTCTAATCGAAAAATCCATTCCCAAGCATAAAAACATTAAAATGGATTTAAAGGCTAATTGCTTGAGCAAAATACATGGTTATTTAGCTGATTATTTGGAAATTTGGCTCAAGCTATTAAATACATTGCTTTATCTTAAACTTTTGCAAGGCGTAGAAGTGATGCATTACTAATTATCTCAGATACGGCAACAAGTCATACTCAGTATGCTTGAGAAAAGATTTGTAGTGTGGGCACTAGCTGTGCCAAGAGCGAAGATGTTCCTGACCGTTATTAAACTACGTTTTGCCTGTACTACGTTTTGCATGGTAATGAACTTTCCTCATGCTTAATATTACCATGTCCACAAATAGCACAAATCCCAATGCTTCACTCGTAGTGGGACTGTAAAAAATTGAAGAATGCCGCCATTTACTATATTTTTCACTTGTGAGTGTTGCTTGACTTAATACAATAAATGTTGACTTAAGACACCCTACTTTTATGTGTTACAAAGAAACAGACACGCTCTATATTATTTTTAATTGCACTTAATTTTATTGTACATTTCGAGCTTAATTTCATGCTTAAAGCCTGCAATTTATCTGCACTTTGTGTACTTTCTATGTTCAATTTTACACATAAAAATTTTAATTAAAAAATAAAAGAAAAATGGTGAAATAAAAAAAAAAAATGATTAAAGTGACTGCAATTTGAGTGGCTTAAGCCCAAGCCAAGCTATAAGCCTATTGTCATATTTGCAAAAGTAATAGCAAGAAAGTAATATGCAGACAGACTAATTGTTATGTACTTTACTTATGTATCTGTAAATATTTAAGAGTGGAAGAATCAGAGCAGTTAAGCATAGTACGAACATGAAATGCAAACCTTGTAAAAATGTGCTAAGAATGCTGGAAAAAAAATTTTATATAGGTAAAATGCAGTCAAACAAACCAGCTGAAGCATTGTTACAATTGACAGACTGACAGACTGACAGAAGGAGTGACTGACTAACTGATATACAACTCGCTAGTCAATTATTCATACAATAATAGCAATTAAATTGCTCTAGCAATTTGCAGAATGGTGCATTCAAAACGGCAAAGTCGTAATTCGAAAGGAACTCTTTCGCAGCTAATTTAGACTGACAGTCACGCAGACGATTTAACAGCCTATGAGTGCGACAATTATGGAATATGAATGGAGCACCATGGTGGTGCTTAATTAAGTGGAAATGTTCTAACAAGCAGCAACGAACACAAAATTCTCAAAGCATATGCATATTGTATATAGAAAAAGTTTTAAGAATAATTCCTTTTCCAAAAACAAAACAGAAACTAAAGAACTTCTATGGAAATCGGCACAGCAAAACTTAGAAGGCATCAGCCACCATTTTTTACCATTTGAATTACACATATTTTTGCGATATATATATATATCAGAACTATTAACTGTTTAAAATATTATTTTAATCTTAAAAATTATATTATTTTTTTCAATTTTTGCTACTAAAAACTGAACTCGAACAACAGCTTGAAATATTAATGACTGAGTAGCGATGGTTGAGTGAAGGCAAAACTTTCATGAAAGCAGTAAATGAGCTCATGGGCATTATTGCATTTTAAGTACCATATTAAGGGCGTAACATAGATATTTAATGTATGAAAATAAGCTACACAGGATTAAGCGATTGAAGTGTTACCAATCACACACAGGTATATTTGTCCAACTGATATTGCCAACTACGTGAACTTCATACGAATGACAGCTGTTTATATTGTTTTCAAACTACCACAAGCATTTGCGTCTAAGTTTTATAGAAAAAAAGTTATTCGAAATAGAATTCAATCGTAATAGAGTGATTACGTTATATTTGACTGGAAAATCACAATCACAACAGCTATTGTTCATGAGCTCAAACACCTAAACACCTTAAAGTGAATAAAATGTTTGTGTATCACACCTTAAACCGTTATAAAAGTACATGCAGCGTGGCTATTGATCCAATGCTATGGTGGTGGATGGAAAAAACAGCAACATTACCTGTAATGGTTCGGAAAGTGTAGCTCCACTTAAGTGAAATCCACGTCGTAGTGGTAATCAAATGACCAAAGAACTGAAAATATTTCAGCGAATGAATATTCCAATATGAGCTCAAGGTTAAACCTTACAAGTTCCAAAAGGTACAACCTTTTATACTAAAGTAACATATAATATGACTCCAAAGAGCAAACGAGTTGTTACGCTTGCACAAACGTGGCGAACTGCTATTTGAGATTACGAATGGCCACCCAAAGTTATTTTCCTTTTCCATCTCAAGTAATGGTATGATCAGCTGCGACCGCCGATGGACGCTCTCCAATCGTTTTCATCGAGCCTGGTGTCAACGTCAATGCGGCTTTTTATCGGGAAAATGAAAAATGTTTTGAAAATTGCTTGAAAACCGTGGGCACGGCAACATTTGGGTCACAGTCTATGGATGTTAAAACAAGACTCGGTACGGTCTCATAAAGCGTTTGCAGGATTTTGCATAGTCAAAATAAAATGTGGAAATTTTAATTATTTTCACAAATTTTTGTAATTTGAATCAGTAAAAAATAATTTTACACAAAAAAGGTATGATCGCTTGAATAGGTAATCCTTCAATATTTTAATATTTTAAGAGTATACATGACCTTTAGTATAGGTTCTCAAACTATTTCAACAGCGAAACATCTAGAAGTGTTTATTATTCCGCAGCTTTATGTATTAAATATATAATAGTCCAATCTATTCACAGAGTACAGCGCATTACATCGCAGAGTTCAATGTAACACAATTAAAGAAACTCTTATCTAGAGTAACTTAACTTGGCTCTAAAATACAGCCAAAATATGATTACTCTTACTCATACATGAAACATGTTCAAAATGATGCAATATAATCGTCTAAACTCATTCAATACCAGTCAAAATATTTTTATATCAAACTTTTTCCTGCCAATCCTATTGTACATATTGTGAAACATTTACAAATAATATCTTCGATTAAGAAATGGAAAAAAATATATAGCAATGTGAATACATTTTCAGTATTTAATATAATAATAAATACTAAGAGAGCTCTTAACTAAAAATATCCGAACTATACCACCCTATTTCGAGTATTGTCAAGTACTCATCATCAGTAATCTTAAGAAATATTCGAATTTTTATTTAATTAGTTTATAGTCCGTATATCATTTGTTAAACTACAAGTGCTGGGCTTAGCCTATGTTCGAACGCTTTTTTATTTCAGTTAAATACATAGTTAAAAATGAATCAAAATAATAGATATAGGATTTTTAATAACACTATAATTTTTATTTATTATTTTATTTAAATTGTTAAAAAATACTGTTAAAACATATATGTTATAAATCTGCTCACCGGCAGCAGTCTAAGCTTTTGAATAAGAAACGCTAGTCTATAAAATAATATCAAACAGATAACCAATTTCAATGGTAAAATTGCAAACGATGTAAAAATAATAATGGGATAATAAGACTCCTTTGCAAACTAGCGTATTCACTCACAAGGTTGGTACGCAGATTTTAATACGAACACATCTCTAATAACATATCTCTAACTGGTACCGATCCAAATGACTTGGATGTCAGTCTTTATATCACCAATATTTAACATTACTGTCACCAATATGCGTAATATATTGACGAATCATACTATACTATACTCTAGTCTGAATCCATTGACTGCAGTTACAGTTAGTACGCAACAAGAAGAAGAGTGTACAAATTGATGAATTCACAAACAAAAACAAGCCTTATTTACAAATTAGGTAGAGAATCAATAAGATCTTGGAACCTCTCTACCAAACTCGCCCACAAAGTAGGTATGCAGAGATTAATAGATACATCTGTATTAAATATCTCTATTAAATATAGAGATCTACATCTCTATTAAATATGCATGTATCTAGTAAATAACGTGGGGTCTGTGCTTAGCGATCGTAATATAATTTATAATCTCTAGATAAATTGATCATAATCTTATATTTCACAGCCACATATGAAAATTGCTGTATTACAGCCCTAAAACCGTCATCGCTCTACATAATTAAAAATATGTGAAACTCTTAGAAATATTTCATACAAAAAAGTATTTATTAGAAACTCAAATAAAAAGGAGCTAAAAGCCTCCTGCTGCGTGTGCGGCAATTAGTAGGGAAGTAGTCTATGCCGCAGTGTTAAGTAGCGCAAAAAAGTGCCAATTGAAAAGTTCTCCACAACTAAAAGCTACGTACATAAAATGCAAACTAGAATTCCAAACAAAACCTTACTGCATATTTCTATATTAAACATATACATATGTACAGATGTTTACATATCTACATACGTATGATTTTATATATATTCACATTTAGTTTAATATTTGAATTCAAATAATTCCAAGCAGAAACATTGACTTTTGTGCTACTTGAAAGACTGCGGAAAATACTCGTACAATGAATGGCTTTGCTATTTTGTGTTTTTTACTTTTTTTACTTTTTTTACTTTTTTACTTTTTTATTTAAAAGTACGGGAAACACTACCTGCATTAATAATAATACCACAAAGAACATTTTTGGTGTAATATGCAGGAATTTACTGTATAAAGCATATATTTATGGTTGTACGGTATAGCTCGGTACATCGCTTCTTATGTAAAAAATCAACAATAAAAAGGTAAAAGACTACGCTAAGCTCATTAACATAATTGATGCCTTTTCATTTAACTGATTTTTAATTTTTTTATATTTTGTCTTTAATGTTTTGTAAAAGATTTTTGTTCTTTTGTTTTTCTTATGCTCGCCAAGACGTTTCCAACAGGTTTTACTGCTTCTGGTAAACCACTATTTGTATCTAAATGCAAACTGCAAAGCATGGTCTCGCTTTATATGATTTACTGATCCGGTTTCTGAAATAGTTCGAAAAATTCTTTATTGTAGTTTATTATGCATTGAACACTTTTAATTTCGGTTTGGAACGCAATAAACTAGGATGAGCGCTTCCAGAACTTGTTTGCCACAAAGTAGCTGCGTTATATTGATAATAATAAGCTTAACCTTTTCGTTTTATGTTATTTGGAAGTCAGTTTCATTTTTGTATCAAAAAACAAAGCTTTGATTTTATTTCATCAAGTATCTTTATTAAGAAACCAAAAGAGAGATGTTTTCTATAAAGCAATTATAGTGAAGTTGTTAAAATTGGTATTAACCGAAAAAGGGTTAAAATGAAATATTGTATGGCATAAAATTTCATACCTTCGAAAAAATGTGTGTAGCTATATTTTATACCCTTTATACAAATACAGGTAATATACATGGTGAGATAATATGCTATGTATAATAAATTTGGCAAGAGTAAAGTGATGAAAAAGTTGTTATACGCCGTATATATCATATGTACCTTATTTACGAGCATTATAGTATAGGAGTATATAAAATAGCATCCCAGCAAATCAAATTAAACTTTGCACAAAGACATTCCATAAGCAGTGACGTTTACAGACGACGGATTAGATAATACGAGTATATCAACAATATAACCTACAGATATTACAAAGCACACAGCTGCAAAATCTTATAATTAATTTAACATAATTAATTAAATAAAAAACCGCAAAAACTCTATTTCTAAATATATTTTCTCTCTTAGCACATACCTGGACAGATCACAGAATTTTTTAGCAAATCGATGAAATTGGTAAAATAACATTATGTGTCCATACAAAATAACTGATGTAGATGCGCTTATATTTTTAACTAAGTATTTTACTCAAAAATTAGAATTTAGAATATAAAGATGACTCAATTTCGATTTTCTGGGCTTACCGATTTCATAAAAGATTTTGGTAAAGTCAGGCACAACTTTTTCCGATTCCGATTTCACAAGGGTTCAGGTAGACTCAGGTATTTATTTAACAATATTTTCCATTACTTTATATGCAGGGTTATCGACATTCACATTTTTTTACTTTTTACATTAATTAAAAAAAAAAACTGCAAGCGCCCTCTAGTGCCCGACATCATTTAGCCATTCAATTTATTAAATGACATTTATTACAATAAACACTTTAACCAGAACGTAATAATTTTGTAACTAATAACTGTTTAGATTTCTGAATATAAAACTAATTAGAAGTTCTAGAGTATTTGGCAATACTTGAACGCAGCTTCAATTTGTTGTTGTACTTCACTATTAATTAAAAAACCTGCTGTTAATAAAATGTTCTTTTTATCATAATTAACTTTAAAAAATAAATTTAATAATGTTTATTATTGTTTTAAAAATTGTACAATAGTATATACTACCAAATTTGACAGTTATTGTATTACGCCCGTAGAAATGTTTTTTATAATGACCCGAAACCTATTTCCTTACTTAAAATGAAAGTTCGGGATTCTTTTCCGGCATAATCTTATCAGATTAATAATCTAAGTATGATAATTATATCTATAATATTGGAAAACGTAATTAACACAAGCTCAGTTGGCATTTCGTACTTAGACATGGTACAAGTTCAAAGGTCAAAGGCAACTAATTAGAGTTAACGACGAATATAACATATTTCTCAGTCTTAATAGATCTGTGGTTAATCTAATCATAATAACATATGCTCCACGTATGCCATAATACCGACACTCTCAAATTCTGTGAAATGCAGAATAAAACTTCCGCCATATTTTTTGCTGTTGCCATGCCATTGTTAAGAATTGACTCCAACACCTCCATTCAACTTTTATTAGATCCGAATGCGCTTTTGAACCAAAAGAGATTGTTAGGTTCGTCATTAGTGCTGATTTGTCCATGCTAGCTTAAAGATTTTCTTCAAGTGTTCCTTATACTTACATATAAGCAAATTGTGTACACTGTAATGTTAGGAACACATCTCAGTTTTACAGAAAACATTTTAATGCCCAATTTTATTAAATTGGTGTGATTAAAAATTAATGTTCACCCTTTCTATATCAACTTTATTTTTATTAAATTGAAATTTCTCAGACTATAACAAGTTCACAGAGTATTGCCTAATTAATATTTGTAATTTATTTAACATTAGCGTTGATGTGTAAATACCTACAGACAAGGAAGAAGATATTGTATTAAATAAAATGCAAACCAGTTTAAAGACTACACAAATCTTATAAAATGATAAATATAATACGCCCTTCTTTTAGTTTATCTGTAATTATATTTTTTTGTTCTCTTTTCTTTCTTTTGTTTTTCTTGTAAAACTATTACACTTTTCACTCCCATCTCATGTTATAATCTAGATTCTGCACATTTTCTATCTGCCCAATAATTAACGTGATATTACGGATACCTATTCAGTAGGTAGCCTGCAGCTTATTATGCTTCTGCACAATCTACACACCGTCTGAAGTAAATGACTGTAGAAATTAGTATCCGAAGAACTACTCCAACAATTTGTAATTTATTCTCTAAGTTATATTAATGATGCGCTTAATTACAGAGTCGTTTTAGTTTGTATCTCCTACCACAATTATTTGCTATATAAAAGGCCATTGCACACTAAAAGGATTACTCTGTTTATCTACTACTGATAAGTATTACTTATGTACACTTACAAAAAATATTTTAAATTTATGTTTGATTGTTCAAAGCTCATTTTGAAGGATTTAATTAATGAACACCAAATATTAATAATATATTGCATCCATCACTCTTTCAAAATACAAAGCCTACGTCAATATATTACTTGAGAACCCTGTGCAGAACGCCTCCTATACAATTTCTCGCATGCAACTTATCATAACATATGCTACTCTTTGCAAACATAATACTCAATCCGTATGCTTCTTATAATTATCATTCAATAGCAATGATCTTCACATGAGTAAGAATTAATAAATTTAATATTCATTGATTTCAGGTGTTATTTCTGAGATTTTTACAGATATTGACAAGATAAAAATAAATAACTTAACACTCTCAGTCCTTCAGTTTGTATATCATTAAATCATTTTCACATATCTATGAAGTTCATCTAGTGAAGTATATATTAATAAAAAAAAATTGCTTACTTCTTAAAATGTGAGCATTTATTAAAAGTTATTTATTTATTAAAAGTTTGGCCGGTACTGCGGCCAAAAGAGTCCTATTGTAACAGTTTCACTATTGATTATACAAAGCCCATTAAAGATTTGTGAATAAAGTCTAGAACTAACTCCAGAGAAGAGTTCTTAATCTGTTCTGATGACAGAAGTTTCAAATAAAATAAGTTTCTTCTGAGTGTTATTAAAGCAGTCACAAAGAATATGCATGAGAGTTTCCTCATCTTCGAGGCATAATCTGCATTCCGAATTAGCAGATATTTGTAGTTTATGGAGGTCATGTTTCAGTCCATAATGACCTGTAAAAAAACTCGTTAGCAACCTTTAATTATATTTTTCTTACAGACTATACATTCATTTATTTTTTTTATCCGTGGCAAATAATTTAAGTAAGATAAATCAGATAAGATTTTACACATACCTTGATTTTAATCGTTATTAAGTATTTAACTTTAGTTTGATATATAAAAAACTAGAACATAAAAAATGATGTTATAATATGTTTTTGTAATATATTTGATGTCTGCTGCTGTTTTCCATCCTCTATTTTTTTTACAAAAATTTTCATCAAACAAATTGCCAAATATGTTCCTTGTAAATTGTTTTTGAAGACAATGGAATAGTTAAATTTTACGATATCAAATATGGCATCCCTATGTATGGAGGCAATACGATTGTGATCCACGTGTACACATTGACTATTCAACAATCAAACAAGGAACTCAATAGAAATTGCCATGTTAATTTCAAAAGCAATCTGCAAACGAATTTTCGAATAGTAGAAGGTATGCCATCTGTTTGCAGACTCCATTGCACTTTTATTGATATTCGTAATTTTTAATTTTTTTTTTCATTGAGTAAAGGTATAAATAATATCTGTTTTAATTAAGCATCAAACTATTCCAAAATGAATTAAAGGTTTTGTACATGAAAAACGAAGAAAAAAGTAATACTAGCTTTGCGGACACTTGAACACCCTTCACACTGAATTTGGTAAACCTTATTGATTATTAACTTTTTGAAACGCTGTAATCTTTATTTGTTATTGATTTCACAATATGAAACCAAAATCACAAAATTAAGGAAAACGTGATTTTTTAAATTTATTTAAAAAATTTAATATGGCAACATTTACTGCGGGCTAACGCTCTATTTCGATCAGTAAATTAACCGTCGCTACACGAATATAAACCTACGAAATCTACATCGAGATACATGACACATGAGAGAGAACTTTCTTGGGCACATCAAGAGCCCACACAGTGGTATTTTTTAGTGCTGACTTTAATCAATACAGTGCCCCATAACATCAAGTCAAGCGGACTTGCTTCTGATGAACTTTAAGGTCATTTTGAAAAACAAGCGAGGAATGTGATTTAGGTCGTCTTTTGTGTAATATGCAGAACTTTGTTAATATGTCCTCTTTCCTTAATTGATGAGTTTGATTTTTCCCAGTTTCAAACACTATTTTTGTGGTAGATATTAACATTGATCTTTTGGATTGGACAATCCCAAAACATCAACATAGAGTGACTTGATGGCAACTCTCAACTTGATCATAGCGCTAACTCAAAGCATTATAAATGGTAGTAGTTGATTTTCTTGTCAACCAACGCCCCTATAATTTTTATAATCTTTTTAATCTTTTGTGATTTTTCATTTATTAATATAATTATTTTTTTTTTTTGCAGGTAAATTTCTATAGACCTACATTGGAAAATGCTGTTTCATATGTAAATTTTTTATTTTGGCAGTAAGTTTTATATACTCTTCACTATAAATTATCAGTGCTTATATTATTTTTTCAACTCTTCATTGTTAGTAGTCGTTCAATTTAACGAAGGGTTTCCTTCCCAGCCCATTCGTTAATTCGAAGAATTTGTTAAATCAAGTCAATAAATTCAATAAAAATATGAAACTTCTAGAAGTTAGAGTAGTTCTTTTTTTCTCGACCGTCTTCATTGACCTTTTTTATGTTTCTTTTTATAAAATTATTATTTTGTTGTAATAGATATAATTTTCTGTTGCTCATTATAATAATATTACATAGGATGGTTTTCTTTAACCATCGACAGAATTAATCGTTCGTCAAATTCACGTACGTTGAATTGAATATTCGTCATATTGGACAAGTGCTGTATTTTGTAGTTACATTTTTTGACAATAAATTAATATAGTCGCACTCAACGATATTATTAATTAAGATGTTTAATTACAAGTTTATGGCCCTTATCCTGCAGATCCTACCATATGTAATCCTCCTTAGAGTTAGTGTCTCGTACGCACATATGCACTCAATATGAGACACCGCCAATGCACTTCTTCTTCGCATTAATGTCAAAAATGGTGAAACCATGAGCTCCCATAAAAATTCTGTTTGTGGCCAAAAAATAAAATAATGGCGAACGTGAAGTAGCAGAAAAAGTTATCTGAAATAAAATTACTATTTGAGTTGTTTAAGGTAAACATTTGTTAAAATAATGGAAATTATAATGAAGAAACTTCACTGCAGGAAAAAATCCAACAATGCAACTCCGCCAGTACCTGCAAGCATTGCGGCAAATGGCAAGTGAGCGATTGAACCGCGAACGTTGCTATTGGAAAATGTTGGCGAAATGTCAACAACGTAGTACATAGGTGCCTTCATACGAGATTATCCGCCTGATAAATGAAGTACGGATTTCTTTGTCAATTGTCTGGTATTTTGTGCTGTGCTGGCAGGACCAGCAGATGAACTGCGATGGGTTGGCAAATACGTACGTAACTGAACTGACTCTGCTTTTGTCTATTCAAACATTGCAATTTTTATTCTTCCATTATAACTTCGTATTCGATTTTCATCTTATTTTTTGCTTTTTTTGCTTTTTTGCTTTTTTTTTTTTAGTTTTTATGAATTTTTGGTAGTCAAAGTTTATACAGAAAAAATATGAATTAAATTTAAACATAAATAAAAATTGTTTGCTCTGAGACAATTGGCGGAGTATTTTTTCAATATTAACTCTTCAGCAATATAAAAATATTATTGCACATCAAATTGAAAGCAAATCAGGTGGTTTATTGGTTTATCAGAAACGAGTAGTCATGATAAATGTCACAAATGTTGGATATAAAAAGTATCTGAAAAGTATCAAACAAAATAACGCAAAAAATTATTTTAAAAATTAAATAGGGAATTTTTAAATAGTTTTTAATATTTAAAAATTTATTTTAACTCCAAATAAGTTTTAAATAAAAATTAATGTGTTTGAATTTTGTTTTAACTTTACAAGTAATGAAATAAATTAATTATTAAAGAGGTTTTTTCGAACAGTAGTGAACTACAACAACAAAAATTTTATTTTTTATATTATTTTAATTAATTGAATTTTTGGCTGACCATACAACTGTTTCGAGTATTGGCAAATATCCATCATGTATTAATTATTAAATAAAATGAATTTTGAAGAATAGTGAAGAAAAAATTAGAAATAAAAAATAATTACAAAAAAGTCCAAAAATATTTTCAAAGACTACTAATGTTAAGTATTTAGCAATAAGATTGTTGTTATTTATTATTATTCTAACCCCTTTTTTATTAAATATTATTTAATGATTTAGAAATTTTTTGTATCCTTTTTACATATTTTTGAAACTCTACTTAAGTAGAACATAAACAAAAATATTTATTTTCCATCATGCACATAAAAAGTTTTTATATTACATATAATTTAAAATTTTCTTAAGTATTAAAGTGTTCAATTTAATTAAAGTTCAACGGTTTTAATTTATTGTACAGAATACTTAAGAACTACCTGTATTGAGTTTGGCCTTTAGAGACACAAAATTCATATGCATATCGAAAGTTTTCTATATATCATTTGGAAATGAAATTTTGAACCTTTCAGTTACACATTGCCTTATTAACAATTCCTGCCTATGGCAAAGTACGAAGTAATTATGTATGATTTTGGATTTTAAAAACCCATATCAACTTTTTGTATCCAGTTATTTGGTTACGCTAGGATTTCAAATACTGAAATTTTCCAAAGATCAGTCAAAACTACCGAGAACAATCACTGATGCCCCACGGTATATTAAAAATGAAAGTATTGAACGAGATTTAGAATTCCCTTAGTTAAACCTGCACTTAATAATATTAGAAAAAATTAATGAAACTATCAACTACGATTTAGAAACTCCACTAGTTAATACTGAACTTAATAATGATAAAAAAGTGTACTACTTAAAGCTCAGCATATTAATATTGGAAGAAAATAATAAAAGTATCTACCGAGATCTGCAAATTCTCCTAGTTCAACTAGAACTTGATAACATTGTAAAAAAAACAATAAAGGCTGACGTACACTGTTACACTCATAATTATAAATATATTTTGTATACGTTCGGTATGTTCGGTATTTCTAGTTTAAAAAGCGATGAAAGTCTATTCATTAATGAAAATTAAGCAACCAGTGGAAGAACATTATCTTTTCCTTAGTGAATGTCGAAACAACACGTTGTTTTCTGTAATAAATCATATATCTTTTATTCTATATAATATAGCACAAGGGACTTAAATGGAGTTGGTTATATAAAATGTATTCATTTTATTTAATATTATACAAACGTTTAATCAAATATATATTTGTAATGATATGTAATTAGTGTTAAAACGTTAGTCTCGTACTATTATTCTGTTAGTCTGTTGATCCATTGGACATGTTCACCCCGAACTCATACATCCAGTTTTAAAATGTCACTCATCTTTGATTTGATTTTTTAGAGAATTTCTGTGATATACTTGACCCAAAAACAACCGGCATAATTTTATCAGATAGTAGTTTTCTGAGATTTCCAACAAATATTTTTAAGAAAACATTGCTATGTGAAACCCACGTTATCTATTTATCTTTTTAACTATTTTTTGGGATAAGCAGTTCATAATTTTCCTTATATTTATGTTTTATTTATTTATTTATTGTTTGTTGTAATTATTATTCATACATTTTTGCAACGAAAATATATTGTTTTGGTGAGCTTACATTTGTTTAAACTTACATGTGTTTAGAACTGGGTGTTTCAATAACCAGTTTTAGGAGAATGGATCTTAAACTATTGCACAAAAATATTATAACTTTATATAAACGGAGTGAACACGACTCCTTTGTTGCGAATGCTAGGTCGGGATCTCATGACATGTACCCATGGTTACAATATGACATTAAGCATAATTTTTTTTTTGAAAACACTCAACACATATCGAGCCTACTTTTTAAGTGTAGGGGCGGTCTTTTTGATCTGAACGGTAGAGAATTTAATACATCTGAACGTGATTGTTCTTTGTGTAATCGTCATGAAATAGAAAATATATGTCATATTACTGGTGTATGTCCAATTTTCCGAGAACTTAGACGTACTTTTTTTGATAAGGCAGTTCTGTCCGCAGTTAAAGTGAAAGTCTTGTTAAACGGTAGCAATATTTATAAACTGTATAAATTCATGAAAAGTGTTTTAAGTTACAGAAGATTATTTTTTAATGAATTTATATAAATAATAATGTGAATACCATATTATGCAACTCCTTTTGTATGCCAATCTGAGACACAACAAATATGTTATTGTCAATTTAGATTTTAAGTAAAATTCTATGATTTTTTGTAAGTGCTGTATGAATTTTTTTTTAAATCAATAAATAATTAATAATAATTTATTTAAATCAGTATTTGTAATATAAACCCACATTTAAAAATTTTTTTATTTTTTTAAACTTATTTGCAAATAGTAAATAATTCAACTGTTTATTATGCATTTACAAGCACAATTACTAGAATATTTGTATCTATGTACCAATGTGTATTATTGAGCTGAGATTGAAGGTAAAAATTATAAATTCAATTTTTCATATAAATATTTTTATGTTAAATTTAACTATAATTTCACTTATATATATTATAGCACTTACATTTTTTTTAATTATATTTAATATTTAATAAAGTAGCTATTTTCATTAAGTTGAAAAGTACGACTTACATGTTTGTGATTATTCACATTCTTTAGTACTTCAGCGATTTCTTTCTTATATTATTATTATTAATATAATAGTATAACAAATATGCAAGAAATTATATTTAACCATATTAATCAGCTTAGTTTAAGTGCCACAATGCACTTCGCATATGCACTTTACAGCTTTTTAAATCGATAAGTGCGCCATAGTTAAAGTGGCAATCACCGCTATATTAAGAAGTCAGAGGCACTTGCAAGCAAGTGCTACTCGTAGCGTTCAGATGTTAGTCATACAAAATAAATTAGATTGTTTGGTGAGAAATATCATTATAAACAAACTCTGTGGTTAAATCACAATTTCATATTTTTTTAAATGAACATTAACTTTTTTTATGGTTCACACTTAACAGTATGAATTATATATTAAACATTGATTGTGGTTCATATGAAAATCAATTTTAGTTTATATGAGTAATTCTTTCTTATTAATAAATATTTTTATAATAACATACATTGGTTGAATAAGACCTAAAACATTATTTAAGAAAGTATTAATAATATTAAACTAATGACACTGAAATCATCATCATTAATATTCTTATTATCATCATTAATAAACAATCTTTCGAATATTACGCTTATTAGTTTTGTTCCATCCTTTACTGCGTCCTTCAATTCAGTTCAGGTGAACTTCAACTTCCTCTACTTATCGAAATTGAAGTTCTTTGCATCTTTTTTTTTTTTGTTTTATTTATTTGCAAATCAATTTTGAACTGTTGATATATAACCAGACCTCCTATGTCTTTAAGATTTTATATATAGTCAGAAAAACTTGCATTACTGCATATCTTCTATTGTTCTTCATTGTCGATATGAGCTAAATGTTATCTAACTTTATTGGCTCAAAAACTACTGTTCCGCATATTCTATGATATCTGCATCTGAGACTCTTAAGATCTTAAATCTAGACATAATAAGTAATATATTTACATTAAACTTTTGTATTTAAAATCGCCAATTTTTTGCTTCTGTTTTTTTAGTTTCTAGAACAATTCATTCATAGTTGTTACTGATTCGCAGATTATGTTTTCTTTTTCACCACTTGTATACGCATATAGTATAGTCTCTAATCTCCTGATACAGCCACTATTTCACAGTTTCGCATTTCTTGCGATTTGTTCTATCATAGAGATAAATAACTGTGTACTTAGTATTAAAAAATTAAATAATATATTTATATTTTAAACTTATTCTTTTTTGCATATTTGTGTGAAGTAATGAATATATGCAAATCGTTATCACTACCTCGTATTAAGTGGTATACACTGGGTTTTCTCAACCGCTGCTCTGAGTTAACATTGTAATTTTTAAGACCGATTTTACAAATCTGTTATTTGCTCTTATAAAACACATGGAATATTTTTCCAATATGCAGTACGTTTTGTAATAAGACTATCTAAAATTTAATAATAAAAGAGCATGTAAAATCTATTCCGAAATCTATATCCAAAAATCAAACTGCGCATATTTTCCGTGACAATCAGACAATTTGAAAACCTTTCAACGTAAAATAAGTCATTGCATACAGATTTCCAGTTGTGTTGTATAAATAATTTAGCAAGAATTAGAGTCGGAAATCACGTAAATCCATGGGGGTAGCCGATTTGCGGTCCAATTTGACTCAACTACTCTTCATTAAAGTTGATGAAGTTCCACTCAATATCTATACTTTTTAATTTACTAACAAAAAAAAATAATGGCACATTAATAGTACTCAATCCTTCACTACATACATTTAACATATATCACATTTGAACAGATTATTACTCCATGTTTCAAATTTTTATAATGAAATATCATTGAATTACTACGGGTACACTGTTAGGGAAGAGAACTTAATCACCAATATATAAACTCGCCTAAGTACAACCATGTATAAACCAAATGTATATAAAGTACTGTACTATTGCAAATGATATATGATCTCTCTTTATTAGCATGACAATGATGTCTTATTTGTCTATTTGAATATATTTTACTTACTCTTCATTCAATCGGACCATTTGCGATTTTATGAAATAAATTGAACTGCAGTAACGTAACATGGCATATATGGCACATGCTTACGGTTAAGTTTTGTTTTCATAAAAAAATGTGCCTAATTAAAATTAATAATATTTATAAAATTCTTTTATAAATTAATGATTTATTTATGTTTCTCCAAAAATTTTATTAGATATTTTATTTGTTTATGTTCATGTTTTAAAGATGAAAGTTCAAGTTTGATTAACCATTTATGGTAGCGATCGAAGCGATTATGTGACAAATATTTCCACTTTCAATTTAAACATCTTTAGTATAAACAAATCTGTTTATATATAAGCGACGACATGTCTTCAAAGTCTAATTTAAAATTTATAGCTTTATAGATGACATAATCGAAATACTTTCGAGTTTCTGTTGTCTTGTTTTTTAGGGGTTCGTGGCAAAGCACACAACAAAAGTACTCAGTAGTAGACTATAGTAGGTATGGTTTTAATTTGCATAAAAAACAAAAATAAAAAATTAAAAGAAAATAAAAGTAACTTTATATATTAATCATAATAAAGTAGTTAACATTATAATCGTACAACGAAAATTTTATAAAATCATTTGATATCAGCAAATCAATGAAGACCGAAGATGTATCTTACAAATCACACCTTATACAAATGAATGACCGAAAAGGTGGTCAGACCACCTCTGTTGAATCTTTATTTTACCAGAACTTTCCAATGAAACTGAAAGATTTATAATACAATAGTAATTCAAATCAAAAAAATAAACCGCAGAACTTACAAAAATACTTATTAAAAAATGTATAGACAGATGCATTCAAGATCTAATCTAATGAGGCAATAGAACATAATTCAATTCATTTCATGTTAGATATGATAGATATTAAATTAAACAATATATTATTATCCAATATTATTCAATATTCATCACTAGTAATTTAAAAATATCAAATTACACATATTAAGATTTTTAAGCTGCATGTACCAAGGATTTAACTCAAAGCCAGAATACGTAAAACAACGCCTTACTTCATAAAGCATAAAATATTCATGAAGCATTTTGTGTATATTGTTGTTTCACCCACAACAATATATACAAATAGCACAGTAACAACTATGGATCAGGTATAATATTAATAAATCAGTAATAATAGAACACATACATGATGGACGTAGCTATCCTAAATATGTCTGGTACATCATACACGTAATTTAAAAGAAACATGAAAAAATCGCAGAACAACAATCACCATAGAACAGTTAAACAACAGTCACTGGATATAACATTATAAATCTGTCCGAAAAAATCCACACAAATATATAAATATATATAATGAAATTTTTCGACTATGAGACTTCTTACATGTGAAGCCTCTTCAGTATTTTATTAATACTAAATTTTAATTCTAACATCTCTTTAGTAAAAAAAAGATTTTATCACACCTATATCCTTCTCTAGATATTCAGATTGTGTTGTTGTTACTTTTGTTTGTTGTTGTTGTAAACTGACTAACGAAATGGATACAGTGATATGAATGGACGTAAATTGTAGGATATAAAAAGATGAACTCAAGTATAGTTACCGAATTGAATATTCACCACAACCAGTGACGTTAGTCCGAGTTTAGATAATATTTAGATAATATAAAAAATGTTTAACTTTTATGTGAGTTGTAGATAAACATATGGTATATGAATATATTAAACAATATTTTAATGGATGATTATTTTTGTATTTGACAACTCATAAGTTTCTCTGAATTGTTCTGCAAATGACTTTTTAAAACCTAAATTGTATCTGGAATTCAAAAAATTTGATATTGTAAATATACAAGAAGCGTACATTAAAATTTCTTCCACTTTTTTCTGTTCCACAGATAAAAGACACAATAATAATAACAATGTTTACTTGCACTAAACGCGTTAGGGATCACGGTCACAGTGCCCTTGTCTTTCGCAAATACTCATAGTCGTCTGTTGATTACTTTAGCTACTTAAAATCATTCTTCTTTGTAATTATAGTGAGTTGCTTTGTACTTCGCGTAAGCAACAATTATCCATTGTACGCCATGGATGCTGGTCTTTAATGAGATAATGTGTATCGCACATTTAAATTGTGATAATTGACTGTCAATCAATTTTGATGTATTTGATACTTTATTCTGTTTACTTCTATTGATACCAGCAGCATGTATGAGTGCAGAATCACTAGAAACATTTTTTTTAAATGATTTATATTATAATGAAAAATGCTCGTATATAATATATAAGTAAATAAGGAAAGAATAGAGTTCTTTGTGATTGCGGTAGTCAGAATTTTTATAGTTGTTGTGTGAAATCAACCAACACAAAACACAAACAGCAGAGATCAACGGAATATTTGTCTACATTTTTACTAGTGGTAAAAAAAATTCATTAATATGAACATTTTTATGAAGTATTAAGTTCAAGTTTTTATAAAAGCTTTTACTAGCACAATTTTATTTACTTTCTAATATTTAAAAACTGCCAAAATAAAAAGTATTTGTTCTACTAATGTAGTTAATGTAGTTGCTACTTACATATACACATATATATATAAATATATATTTATCGACGTCTCTTGGGGTGTATCGTATCAGAGCAATAGTATTTGTAGACACTTTCCAGCTTTTATTTGATAGACAGGTTCTTTTTTAATAACTGTGTTATGACTACCACTGGGGCTTAATTTTTCTTTAAAACTAAAATTTATAAATATTTATAGTAAATCCAAATTAAAATTTTAAGAACACTCAGAAGCAGCTAGTTCTAACTATTCAGTTTACTTCGAAGATATCATATAGAGTTCACAGATTTCTTTAAGTCAAAAATTGAGAAAGAAGTGCTTAAACAGAGAAAACAAGAACAATTTTACAAGTCGTGTTGCTTAAGAGTACCATAAAATAATGAATTACAACGTATTTACTTGTAGGTACTTTCTTGGATTTCTGATATATTTTCCAATGTTAAAATATTTAATACTTTTAACACATTATAAAGTTTATAGATACAATAGTTTATATAAAGTTTGTTGTACAAGTAAATAACACTATTCTCTACTGGAAAATTTTTTTTAATTTTATTATTAAATATTACATCACCATCAAATATAATATCCGAATTAAGAAAAAATATTATATATAATTAAATAATCAATTTATAAGTTTATAAATATTATTTTCATATAACCAGCATAACTGACAAAGTGATATAAGATTAGTTTAAATAATCTGAATTCATTAAAAATGAAGCCGCTTAGAGCCCAGCCGTGTACTTATCTTTGCTATCAAAATTCTATCTTGAATTGGAGTTCTTCATTCTTCATTGGAGTTAGAACATAAAATAAATTCGCAATGCATAAACATAAAATTTCACTTCACATTTTTTTATGTATGGAAGGAATGTTCTAGAACATGTAATGTTCTAATAAAATTTTAATAAAGATCTCCATGTATGAACATTAAATTTTACGTCGCAGAAATTTCGAAATCTTCATCCCCGTTCATATGGATTAGAACCAAAAATAATTCTGTGGTTCACTGACATTTTCACATCCAAAGTGCAAGAGACTTTGCCCCAACATTAGAAACTCGCTTGTACTAGCCGTATGACCCACTGCCTTCCAAGTTATTGATCATTTTATAAAAATGTGCGCTTGATTCCATCTTATAAATAATTAAAATTATGAAAGAAGTTATAAATCTATTTTTATTAAAATCTATTGCGAACATGTTCAAGAAATTGAAATGATGCCCTTATTTTTATCAGATATTGAAGTAGTGGATGCTTCTTTTCTGAACACTTAAGTCTATAGTACGTTAAAATACATTAGATATAGTAGATTAATAAAATTATCTCTATATGATGGTATATGTTAAATAATATGCAAAATATGGGCTTTTTTTAACTAAAAATTAAATTGTACATATTAAAATATATTTTATATTTATTAGATATATATATATAGATATATAGATATATATATATTTTGTATATTAAGTACAATGAAAATATAAAACTTTTATTTGTATATTATTTTCCAGTTTCCCATTTATTGCATATATATATATATATTTATATATATATATAACATAATTATGATTCCTAATAAGAAAACACCGTGTATAAAAGTAATTTGCAATTGCTTTATAAAAATTTTATTTAATGTTTATTTTTTAAAAGTTAATATTAACGCTTACATATATAAATTTAGTTTACCTTGTTTTTCATAAACATATATATATATATATATTTAATTTATAATATTTAATTTCTCCAACTCGAAAATAAACTCATTTCAAAACATTATTCAATGAATGGACTTGAGTTTGCGTTTAAAAAAAAAATCATTTGCATATTGAACTTGCTTTGGAATTTTTTCCATAACAAAAATTTTAAATGAGTGAATCACATATTTTCTCAGTTTTTTTTATTTATACTTAAATTAGTAATACTAAAATGTTTATAATATATTTATTTACTTTGAATGCTTACACGGAGGCGCTCTTTAAATAAAAAATTCAAATGAACTCATCAAAATGTTTTGTCTTCACCTGAAGCGATGATATAGATGACTTAATTCCGTTAGGCTGATTCATATCTGGGATATGACAGCTTTATAACTTGCGTAAGATCAGATTAGAATATTTATCATTTTTGTTTTGGATGTGTTACTTGTGTGACTTTTATATATATATATCGTTATAGTTCGGACATGAAAAAATATTTAATTTTTAGCTCAATTGGTAAAGAACTGAATTTTATTGAACTTATACTATCTAAATACTTTATTATTCTTACGATTATATATTTGATTGGTTTAATTATTTTTATTATTATATTATGAAATATAAAAATTTAATTCAAATTTAGCACAAAACGTATTTTTTCTTCAATATTAATTATATTTGACAATGTTATGCCTCTACTCATAAATATAGAATAATATCTACTTTTTTAGTTTTAGAATTTCAGATGTTTTCTGAGTGAAAAACTTTTTTTCAAAAATATTTAAAATTGCACCCTGAGAGTAGGTTTAATACTTGAAAATGAATTTGCAAGACAACTTACTATTATATTTTAAGTCTAATTTAGGGATAAAGTCGAAAAAAATCGAAGTGTTCACTTAATGGACAATCAAATTTCTTTGTCAAGTTTTCTTGTTTAATTTATTAAAAACAAACCATTTAAATTTATTTTTTTTTTTATTTTTATTTTTTCGTATTGAGAATATTATTTAAAAAAGTTTTGATGTTCGAAAAACATAAGTACCAGACATGCTATTTTAACTCTACCCCATAATTCCTTCATTTATATGATTTTTCAAGCAAGCATCTTGTGCAGAAGTATCTGCCGACATATCTTTACTACTGCTAAATCGTACGTATCTAATTTGTCTTCTCAGCAAGTAAAATATCTGTTCATTATCGTTGTAATCATCATTAGTCATATTATGCAATACAGCAACGAATCTCTTAACTTTCTGTGTTATAAATCCTAAATCAGTTAATAAAGTTTTTCATCTAAGGGTGATGTCACATCACTAAAATATTGTTTCTATAATGTACTTAATAGAATGTCATCTACTATATTATAGCATTCTGCCCCAATAAAGATTTCATAATTAAAATGGGTTCGTTGGAGAAGGACAAAAAATGGGTGGGGGGTTATGAACAAAAGAAATTAGTCGTTATAATGCAAATGAAATCGAAAATGAATTGCCTGAATTGAAAACTTATTAGTCTTTATAAATGGAAACTCTTCAAATTTACCAAGTTTAATGAGGAGGATTTTTTTTGCTAATAATAAATAGCTCTTTGGATCCAGATCTACTTTCGTTCTCTGAGATATGTAAGTGAAAAAATTCATTCCTTAATATTTCTATTTGTAACACATAAAATATTTTCAATTTATTTTTTATATAGTTAAAAGTTATGCATACCATATATAACTTTTATTATTTTACCTTGAGACCTTAATCTTTCCTAAGATCAAGCAAATCCTTGATATAAATCTACGACCGTTCTTTTAGGTATACAAGATTTCATATAAGAGTGCATATAATAGTGTATTCTATTTTAGTAATAGCGTGCTTTTTAAAATTTTTCGATTAGTAATATAAATATAATATTTTATATTGTTTTCTGCATATAAGTTATCGATATTGTAGTTATAAACTATAATTATTAATGTAAGCAATTTTTAGTTATAAAGTTATTGAAAACTAAATCTACTAATTATTAATTTTAAATATTCTGAAACCTTGGTATATCACAATACCTTTATCTTATCATTTAAAACGATATGGATATTAAAAACATTAATTTAATTCCTACTACAACATCGTAGGGAACGAGAAAGCTGACAGTTTAACCTGCTCTGGTGCCTCCATGGATATATCACTGGCGATACCGGTTTTTATTACCCTAGAGACCATTAAGAGTAATACCTTCCTCTACTTTCTGCAACTTGCCAATAACAGATGGAAAGCGCATAGGTCATGTGCGACTTCCAGGTTAACATGACCCGCTATAATAAATTAAATTACCTAAATTCAGCGGAATAGATTTAATCTCTATTCTTCTATACTAAGGTTCTTGAAAGTTATCTAATGGCCTGCCACTGCAACCAACCAACCAACCTACTGCAGCATGTAGAACTGCCTTAGAACAACGTTAGTCCACTTACATTGGATGGAATTTTAAAATGTTAAAAATTCTTTGAAATCCATTATTTTCCAGAATGTCATAGCAAATACATTAAGATTCTTGCCATATGATTGACATTGAATATAATTGAACTTGCGCCACTACAATTTGTCAATCCGAGCCAACAAAGACTACACAATTTTTACGCATTGCAGGCACATCCGAGCAGACAGGCTGATAGACTAATATGTATGCACGTGTAAACGCATGTATCTTAAATGCCGCTTACTCGTACTACACTTTAATTTAGCAGACACTTCTGCTCATATGGTAAGCATGAATGCATGTCATCTATCCAAAATATCTCACACCAAATCATTCATTTATTTTACTAGATTTTCCTTACTATGTGTCTATGTTAGATATTCCTATTGATGGAGTTATAAGAGTTATTGTTAATATTTTTCACAAAAGTGTTGCTGCTGTTGTTGTTGTTATTGTTGCTGTTGTTGTTGTTGACGCAGGTGAATATTAAACTTGAATTTGTCAAAATACAAGAATGAAAATACGATTGTAGACAAAAGAAATTTTCTTTCTATCAACGACCGTATGCATATTGGTATGCTGTTGTGCTTTTGACTGTGTTCACTGTCAATCATAGATTCTGACTTATTGACAGTCCAACATCAAAATTTTATAAATAACGTCAAGAGGCAATAAAACCTATCCAATGTCTCCGCAACAAGTAACCCAACACGCAATACACCATGTGCGATAGTCAAATGCAACCAGAATTTATTATCAAAAAGCTGTGCCGTTTGTCTAGCAGTTGTATGCGTTGCCTTGACTCCCTTCTCAGCAAGACAGCGTACAAAATTAACTTCTATCACTTTGTTGTGCTGCAACGAAACAATCTTCAGCCGCCGAGGAGCGTTGCGTACTACATAAGCTTTTATGTAGAAATGCACCACAAAAGTTCACCACATTAACCACAGAAGTGTCAAATTGACATACATAAACTGCCACCCATTTCTTGTTTTATTTCTACAATGTTGAAGTTTAGCAATTCCCTCGTTCAGCTTGCGTCTGCTGGTGGTGAGTTATTAAATGTCTAACCTTTGAGTTGACAACTCTTGAGGTGCGCTATTGTTCAATCAAGTGTCAAATAACACGTTCAACTTCAATTAGTGTAAAAATGTTCAGATTTCATGCTCGTTATGAAATCAGGTGTATTTTGTCTCAGTTTTTTCTTTAATTTAATTTTTTTTCTTCATTATTTTGTGCCTTTGACATTTAAGAGCTAAGTACGTAATAAAAAATTCACTTAATTTAAAATTTTATAATTTTTTTTTTGTGGTCTTTACACATACAGTGAGAAAGGTGTCTAAAATTTTTCAAAAAGTTTAATACGCTGTAAAATAGGGATATTCAATCTCTCTTGCAAACTCATTGCAAGGTGCACTAAATGCAAATACAAAAACTGCAAAAGTGCGAGAACACCTCTGTTGCAGAATTTCATCATCAAAATGAATCAGCTGTTTTTGCAGCCATATCACATTAAGCAAAGAAAAATAAAAGTCCGCGAACAATGCCGCGAACAAGTGAAATACAAAAATGTATAAATATGTTAATTAAAAATAGTGCTTTTATTATTCTGTCTGAAAGTATTCATATATAACATATAAATTCTGCTTCCTCCTGCAAGAATTATATTTGGAGCAAATCCAAATGATAATTGCATACTCGTACAATGTGTGCATTTCGTGCACCTTGCAAGAGAAAGGGAATACCCTTATTATAAGACGGAAATCCAATAACACCAGTCCATGGACCATATTATTGTCTTTTCATGTTAAACTAACAAAACGTACATAATTTAAAACAATTTATTATTATTAGAAATGATGATAGTACAATACGACCATTATATATAAGATGATATATAGCCATATTGTTCAATCATCGCAGGGAGTGTTTCAAGCTAACCTGGATAAATTCAGGCTATTGACAAGCTTAACAAAGTCTTTTGATTCCATAAAACAGCCCTCGTTCGATGCAAAGAAAATCGAATTGATGGACTAGAATACTTTTCTGACAATTGAAATATACTCACTCTAGTTATTTAGTTAGAATTAAAAGGAGAAACGGATCCTCCTCAAATAGCTAAAGAAGAAGTTTTGAATCGAATTAGAACTAGCTAGAAGCATTTATAAAGGCGAGAGTCTGGCCAACACTAATACTGGAGATATCGCTGAGTGTGTTGAAGAAGGGGACCCCCAAGAACCTAAGCCTTGTTCTAGCCAGGGCTGAACATATACACAACAGTTGCTCTGATGTCCTTTCTTCGAGAATTGGTAAACTGAATTGCAGGAGATACCACAGGGTAGGCCGAGTCTAGCTTCATGCCGTCCTATGATCCAGTGCCCTGTAAAGACAGATATTAACTTAGATACTTCTTATTTGTTTTTGTGTATCAAGTCAGAGGTTCTGCATTTGGAATAGATTATACATGTACCACTTGATCTGACTGCTGAGGTAGTATGAGCCAACTCACTATTACCCTGTCTCAAAAAATGGTCATAAAAAAATGGCATTGCAGGAGATACCACGGTAGGCCGAATCTAACTTCATGCCGTCCTATGATCCAGTGCCCTGTAAAGACAGATATTAACTTAGATTCCTCTTGTTTGTTTTTGTGTATCAAGTCAGAGGCTCTGCATTTGGAATAGATTATCCATGTACCACTTGATCTGACTGCTGAGATAGTATGAGCCAACTCACTATTAGCCTGTTTCAAAAGATGGTCATAAGTCAACCTCCGACTGTAGCTGGCAGTGGCAGGGATTAAAATAAGGGTATTTGTAGAAAAGATATTCACTCTAAATTTAACAGAATTAACAGATGTCAGTGTCTTTTAGTTTCACATTAAAAAGACATAAGTTAACAGATGTATGACTTGTTTAGCAAGCAATAATTAATCGGATGTAATACACTCGTTTCCTGGTAATCGAAGTAAAGTCAGTCTACGTTTGACAGAATTTCATATGTTGTTGTCTTTAAATTCCATATATTGTAGGTAATAGCAAAAACATAGAAAATTTCTATGTTTTTGGTAATAGTATGTAAATGCATGTTCTGTTAAAAAACCAGTAATTAATCTGAACTCAAATCTATTCAAACTAAGGAACCTGTCATTTTTATTCTTTTCTCGAATAAAGCTTTTCTGTCTAGGACTTTTCAAAGAATTTGTATTCAATGTTTCCAACTAATGATATAGTCTGATAAGTTATAGTTTTGTGAACCACATTATGACATTCCATTTCTTGAGTTTATCAGCTATTTCGTTACCATTGACTCCCTTATAATCAGCTATACAGACAGGTGTATTTTATTTATAATAGCCAACTCTAATAATTCTAAGGTTCCCTTACTATTCGTATCATAATTTTTGCATTTTTAGATAACAAAAAGATATGTACTTCTGCCTAAAAAACAGAAGGAAAACTGTCCATAGGAAGGTTTTTATTAAATCTGTTTAAATCCGTTTGAATTTTCATTAATCAGTAAATCAAATACACATATCGAGGGGCTATATAAGATCCCGTTTTCTATATTTCTCTTATCGCTTCCCACACTTTTCTTTTCAGTTCAATTTTACGCCAACAAAGCGGTGTTGTAAATTTCAAAACATATGATATTCGCATGAATTAGCAGTGAAGACTATATAATGGATGCATTGAGTCGTCGTATCAACGCTCTGTCATTTGTCATGAGATCACGAGAGTTATGTGTTAAACTTTCATTTTAATTAGTTCTACTTTATTTTTTTATTAGAAATGTTTATTAAAAAGTTTTTTTTTTTTTTGTAAAATCTCCGTCCTAGCGAGATTTAGCGAATATGTTGCAAAATATACAAAAACGGGCACTTTAAAAACAAAATATTCAAGGACTGGATCAAGCGTTGAGTATGGGATCTCACTTCGATGATATAACCACAGAATCGTTTAATTGTCATTTGCTCGTTATATTTTTTCATTTTATTTTATTTTCGTTGTTTAGTGCAAATTTTCCTGTGATACTCGTATCTACCTACATCTGTAGCTATGGAGCACGTTCCAACTTTTAGGGACAATCTTATTGAATAGTAAAATAAGACATTGTATTTTTTATGATTTACAATTTTTGAAGTGTAATACTTTGAAGTTCATGTAATTTTTGCAATGCAAATCCTGTCGTCTATGTTAAAACTATAAATTAGCTGACAATGACACTAAGATGGTGACAGTGCGACTAGACAAAAATAACTAAATTCCGAGTACTTCGTAGTTTATGGCAAAGTTTCTGTCTGCTGCATTAAAATGTTAGCTACTGATATGATTTGAGAGTAAAACACGGACTCAGGCATCTTGTGTCCTTTTCAAAAATAAAATTGGCAAACTGTGAAACTATCAAATGAAACGAAAATATAGGATGGCAATGCATTTTAAGCAATTGTGTATGATTAAAATGTCTTAGAGGTTGAATTGAATGTCTAAATATTATTTAAAAAAACATTCAAAACAACAGACACTATTTTTTCAATTTTAATCATTTTATAATATACATTTGATATGTTTCTAACTAGAAATTTGTTCAAAGCAAATGGCGTATTTCGTAATACCGTGGCCCTTGCAGTACTCTAAATTATCTAATTTAAAAGTCCAGGCAAAAATTGTAGATATATCATTTACAATATTCTGTACTGACGATATCGTCACTGATTGCATTTCAACTCAGGTATACTATAGGTCGTAACATTAGTATTACTATTAACGTTACATTAAAATTTTGTATTAAGAAACAAATTTTCGGATATTTCTGTATGCTTAGGCAAATTTTTATTTATACACATATTATATTTATTATTTTAAATTTAATATCTTTTACTTTAGAGTAATAATATTTATATAACATATTCTTACTTTTTAATATTTGCATTCCTCATGTGCACTGAAATGAGTTTCCCACGTTTTCATATTTTTGCCTTGCATAAATCTCAACTCTGCACACTTTAGATATTGTGAATTCGTATAAATGTATACAGACTTTTATTTATTTATTTTTTTATATTTATTCTTGATTTCGACTCTGCAATCTACACAAGTATCTTTGTGGATTGTTTGTTTGTGTTTCCAATATTCGATTATGTAGGTCCCGCCTACCAGCTGAGTAGGTTAATCCCAACAAATGTTTCTGTGTGACTTCCAAATAAATTACATGTGTTCGCTGTCACTTAGGCATTTAATGATTTTAATGAGTGTGAAATTGTTTTAAAATTTTTTGCCATTTAGGAATGGAAAATTGTTGAAAAAAAATAAAAATTTGCCGCAAGCTATTACCGAGAGTACGTACACATTAAAGATAAAGGTTGTCAAAGGCTGCGTTTGAAACTGTGAACCCTATTGTTCCCGACATATTTCCGTAATATGTGAAAACATCCGAAATATATATAACGAAAATAAATACAAGTTCTTTGTTATTTATGTAGAAAGGTCTTTTGGTTTCCTTATTTGTATATAAATTTAAAAAAAAATGTTGTTAGGGGTTTCACTTAGATGCAGAAACTGAGCTAAACTGCAAATATCTTACTTGATTTCGTGATAACGCTTATCTAAAATTAAATAAAAGATAACTTAATAAAACAAGTAGTATTAGAGCTTATTGCACAAACAAGATAAATAATAAAAATAATTTGTCCCTTAATACTTTAATGTATTACTTATAGATATTAATCTTGCATATTTTAACAACTTATCAACAATAAACATACGACAATATTATGCGCATTAACTTAATTATCTGGATTAAATGTTAAGTGTATTCACACTAAACTTGTAAATAGTGCTTTAGTTGCAGAATCTGCAGTAAAGAAGAGAATAAAAGAAATAACTAAACTTTTATTATACCTGGCAAAATTACAACATCACATCGCCAATTTAGATGCTTCAAAAATAATATCCGTTATCGACAACCCGAGTAAACGTTAACAAAACCTCGTCCAGCGATAAAAAAAACTGCCTACACCAATATCAACCAACCAGGTGATTTGATTTGATAGCTGATGGATATATTTTATATATTAAATAAATCAATATCTTACTTTTCAATATTTTTGAAAGTGTAGTCAAACCTTTATTGTTTTATCTCAAATATAGCACTGAATCTCTAAAATGTTTAATCCCTTTACAAACTAAAATAATTCTCTTTATTCTATGTCATCAATACATTTTACTATTTATACTATTTTACTCACACTTAGTTAATTAGCCTCACTTCTTTTACTATGTATCGGTGCTAGGTACATTTCAAGCCAATGTTTCGCGATCGCTGCCACCTCTCTGGAAAACTTTAAAACAGTCCTTGCTTTCTACGAATATTATTTGGTGTCCTGGCAAAATTTCCCGGTATATGTATTTTAATACTCAGTATTTTTGTTAGATACTCTATAAACAAGTTTCCTGACCATCTTTTAGAAATTTAAAAATGTTCTACATTATTCAACGCTCTATTCTTTCTTTTCTACTCCATCACAATTTCTACAGAACTCAGATTGATTCGGTTGCATATCTTGGAATCACTGCCCTGTTAAACTTTAAATAAATATAGATATGTATCACTTATCTTATAGCAGAATGATATCAATATTCTTTTGATCAGAGCTGAATCATGTAGTTCTTGCGATAGCACATATATCACCATTTTTCCATTTATTATTCGTATAAATAATAAGCATTATAAATACCATATGTTATTCATTAATTGTACCACTTAGTGTGATTACTAGCTAAATATAACATACACGCTGGAAAAACTTAAGTAATTTATTTTATTGTAATAATTATCACAGATTTAACAATTGTGTGGGTCTTACAAAGTGATTCAATCAAAAGTATTCATATTAACACTTCAATCATATAGTTTCATACATAAAGTCCCCGTGCTTAGTTTTGATAACTTATATACAGATAGACGGATATCACTAATTCGATAGCTTCTCTACAATAGAATATTTGATTCAAGTTGTGATATTTTTATCATTACTCATACAGCTATTTGATATCCTAACAGTGACTCCATAAAATTAAAGCAATATTGATTTTTATGGTATTACTTAACACACCTATTGAAATATATATGTATCTATGATCTTATGAGCATAAAACTACTGTTACCAATTTAAATCAAAATCCGTTATGAGAATAGGAAACATAGCTTTTCTATTAATACTTTGCATATTTTAATTCACTTTCCAGTCTCCTCTCCAAAATCATGGTCGGTACGCCAAGCCACCTAGATCCACTTTAGTCCCTATCAAATCCTATCCAGCTTCATTACAATTTTTGAATTTCTTTCATAACTTTAATTTGGTTTGTACCACAGATCGATTTTAGATATTATCTTAGCACACCGAATGACCAAAATAGTTTTATAGATTTTGGTTTATAGAAATCTGAATTTTGGCTGGCTTACAATAGTACTCTTCCATATTTCCCGTCTATAAAATAAAATTTCCTTTAAATTTATTATGAATACTCAAATTTTTCTAGTAGTGAATATATATTTTCACTAAATAGATGTACTCTTTGTGTTATTGATTCTAGAAATCACATTCTTATCTACTTCGCCTTTTTTTGTTGTTATGCTTTCGGGGTACTTGTATGTTATTGATTAAACACTTTCTAGCTCATCGGTTTCTAATCGAATGAGAAGAGGGAATGCATATTCCTGCTTATGATTTTGCTTTTTTCATGACTAATTTCTAGGCTGGTGTATGTCAAGTATACGTTGAAGGTACTTGGACTACTCTAGACTTAAATATATATTCAAAAGTAAACAAACGTTATGAGCATGATTCAAATGTTCCCTCTTTCCTAAAATGAGTTCCTGTTAAAACTCATTTAAGCTACCATGATCTGGAATCATGTATTGCACCATTTTATTTATACTATATATTTAAACCATTATGGACGTAAACATATACATGGAAGCCATAAGTAATGTCTACATTTTCTCATACTCTTCTTTATCTAATAACTATATTGAAGCAGTAAAAAAAGAATTATCTTTATCTAAAATAAGTTCTAAAAACCACAGCCTTTTATTTTTAAAATACCCTGCTAATTCATCTATCACTAGTTCGTAGTGAGGGATTTTTGAAGTAGACGAAAGAAATCTTTGTGTCTTCTAACCTTATGTAGAACCTTATATATGTAGAAGTAATATTAGTATAAGTACCTTTCATAAAAGCAGTAATACTTTTCCAGTTTATAATTATCCACTATGAACGTACAATATATCAACACTTAAAATACCTAAGGGTACACGGTTCATAAATGTTTTATGCCTCGGAACAATTTTATACTAATCAAAATAAATTTATTATTATATTAATTTTAATTATTATTGATTAATAATTAAAATATATTAAAATGTATTTTTGATTATCTATTGAAATATATTTATGAAAGAACCAATAGTTTTTTTTCAATTGAATTTGCATTGCTACTGTATTGGTTTTAATGATGTTTGTTGTTTATGGCAAATTTGACTAATTTATTTCACAATTTAATAACTAAAGTTGAGTACTAATGTATCTGAAAAATACTTTTTATATATACTGTTATATATACTGTATAAACTGTAGCATTGCACACTTCACTGATTTTTGTTTTCATTTGCTACTCTAAACCAACAAGTGAGAATCGCACGAATTATGGTTTTGTGGGTTGGTTTTGATTCTAAAATGGCAAAAGGCTTCGATATTTTAATTTTAATTTTAAAGTTATTGTAAATATTAATGAGTTGAATAAATAATTTCAAATCAAAAAAATACATATATGTATATCAATAAATAGGAGATGAAACACATAATTATAAATATTTACGAGGGAGTTCTAATGGTGTTCTGTTTCAAGCTTTATTTGGCACTGCTCACTGATGTGTAATGCAGCCCAAGGCATTTAAATATGCTTGATTTCCCTAGATACAATTTTAAATCATATCAGAGCATACGCTTATTTATATATTGTATAAAAATTTTTTAATTGAAAATAATTCAATTACAATATTCCAGCTAGATACTATTTTCAATGAATTTATAATAATTAATTTTTGCAATAAATTTTGTTAATATTTACTTTATAGAGTTTATACAAAATATTTTTGTTTTGAAAATGTCAAACTGCATTTAAATACGCGTAAAAATAATTTTCTATTGAACGTTGACAAAAAAAAAAAACAAGATTGTTTTTAATTAATGGAAATTTTTGACTGAGCTCACAGCTTTGACGTTTTTGACGTACTTTTTTAATTTGTTAATTTACTACTTTAATTTGTACTTAAAGTAATACGATTAAAGCTTTAAACCTAATTTTGACTCAATAACATTGCTCGTTTATTAATCGAATTTGCCCAATTTTCCCCAAAACAAGAGCAATAGGTTTTATGTTTCATAAACACTTGTCACCGATAACTATATACCACTTTTATACTTCCAGCTCGGAAAGTACCCGGATTTTGTAAATAAAACACACAAATTAAAATTTTATTCCAAATTTATTTTATCTCCTTCAAAATATGCTCCTTCTGAAGCGATACACATATGCCAACGCTTAACCCAATCTTCCATACACTTTTCGTAGGCCCGTTCCTTCGGTGAATTCTCTTTTACCGATTCAATCGACTCTAAACGCTTACCACGAAGGGGCAATTTGAGTTTCGGGAACAGGAAAAAGTCGCACGGATGCAGATCTGGCGAATATGGTGCCTGAGCGATGACAGTGGTACCGTGTTTGGTCAAAAAATCGCGTAAAAATCGCTGTAAAAAAAGTAATTCACAGAAGGCGCTCAAAAATCATACCATATGTCAAGAAAGGGTGTATCAACATAACAAAAAAAAATTTTTGAAAATAGTCTATTACTTAAGGAGTAGTTAACAAACAACAAAATCCGGATACTTTTTGTGGTACATCTACCAGCAACTGTTACTAAGTTATAAAACTAAAAACCAACACCAATCACTTTTCGCTGATAATCATAAGCAATAATATCGCATACAGAGATCTTCCAAAAACAATCACCTTCCTAAACCAAGCACCTTGGTTTTAAAATCTAGAATTTTCATCCAGGTGTATGGTAGGAAAAATGGTACAATAGGTCTCTTCTGGCCGCAGTACCGGCTGTTGAGCAATTTTCACGTCTACTCTTTAATGGTAGGAAAATGGCACATAAGCATTTCTTAGACATAAGATGGAGCTGGACTAGTACTAAAACTAACCAACTTGATATAACTAATTAAATTAACTGATAAATATCAGAAGAAAAAAAAAATTAAACAGATTTACATTGACTCAACAAAACGAATATTAAAAACACTTGTAAGGCAAATAGAACAACACGAACCAAGCACATACCTGATTTTCACTATTTTTCTAATTTATATTATTATCTATTTGTCGAGCTATTATTAGACAAAGACCAAATAATAGATAAGGAAAGAACATACTATATAACAAGAGTTTAATACCTACTTGGAAGTATAAAATAAATGCAGTGAAGTTGCTTCTTTTTATTTTAAATCCATTTTTTAAGCACTTTAGTACCGCTTTGTCACAGCTAATCTTATATTCTAAGCCAGGCATAATGCTAAAGAGCTTATGTTAGGTTAGATTATACATTTTGTGTGAAATTTCAAAAACAACAACCTTACATGCAAAATGCATTTTATATTTTCGTTTTTAAAAATATTAGGCACGCCGTGTGAGTTAATTTTATATTACATATTTTCAAAAATAAAAGTTATTCTTGCTTTTTATGTTTTTAACGCAAAAATAACAGTTGTTTTGCGTTTTAAAATAAAAAGCAGAGTGTAAGAGTTATTTGTGCGTGAAAAAATAAAAGGCAAATAATAATAATTATTTTTGATATATAACATATTTAATTATTTTTTGAGTTTTATTTTAAAATGCGAATGATAATAGTTAACAGGTGATTTTTATTTTTTAATAAAAACTGCTGCGATCGCAGCCATAATGTCATGGCACATACATCAAGCCATATTCTCACTTTCTGTTATTACTTATTTGCAGACTTTCATCTTTGTAAAATCACAATGAAGCAATGTTATTAACTCATCTCAACTCTGAAGATAAGAAAACTGTAACTATCATTTCTGTCCAAAAGCTGTAAAGAAGACGACTTATCTAATCTCTTTGTAGATATTTTCTGCTCGTTATTGAAATTCAAAGCAATGAAGTTTGAACTGCAAAGATCAACACTTTATAACCAAATGTTTATAATAATACTTATATTTTCTTTTTTATTCTGGATTTCATTTATTCGAAATGCTAAAACAATTCTGAGTCTCTGTTTGCAATGCTTTAAGTAGCTTTTGAATCTTGCATCTTCTGTGATTACTTTGACATTGAAATTATATTAATTAAGTGTTCTTTAAAACTGAAATCATTTTCTACACTATGTTGCTTTGGAGATTCTTAAATTTGTAAGCATTATAATAAAAACTATTCTGTTAGTTTAACTAACTAACAGAATAGTAGAAAATAAATTAAGTAAGTAAATCACATAATTGCTGAATTTTATTACACAAAATTGCAGTAAAACTAAAACTCATTAAAATCCGAACCAAGTTTGTTCACCTCACCAGCTACCATGGAGCACTTAGACAGGCTAACATCATTAAACTTTTGCACATAAGCATGCATCACTTGCTGTAAAGCTCATACAAGTGCTGGTGATGGCATTAATAAATTAAATTGATGAGCTAAGCTGATGCTTTCCCAATCAGTGCACAGATACCAAAGGAAGCTGCAGTTCAATTTATCTACCAGTCGGTTAGGTTGCATGCAATTAAAATTACGTATATAAATCCTAATGCAAATATCCTTCTGATGTATCGCAATCACGACTAATGCTGTTAACATAATTTGTACGAGTATCAATGCCAAAGTAGAGTGTACCCGACTAGGAGAGTATCTGTATTTGCTATTTGCTACGTGTTTAGTGAGCAAAAATTTTAAATTAATTTGGTTTGTGGTTTTTTATCGATATGCCTTTGAATTTATTATAAAAAGATATTTTATATGCTAAACTCTACAATCAAATTATTATAGCAAGGATAACTTTAAAACCAAATGAAACTGATTTATAAATTATTTTATGTTATAGTTGGTTAGAGTTGGTCTTATTTGAATATGAAATTACCATATAAAAAAGAAATGATTGACTTTTATGCTGTTTAAATAGTTATATTTAAAATAACGAACACTACATAAACTTCAAGAGATGAACATTTTTTAAATAATATACCACATTTGTACTTAAGCAACGTATTTTGTTAGGGACGAAATGGTGTTAGTTAAGGACTTAATGTCATATGACCAAAAATCTATTTGGAATGGAAAAAGGATGGTATTAGTAAGAAACATTTTAAGTCCGAAAAAAAAAGTTGTTTACTCAAGTAAATTTTTGGGTCGATCATATAACTGTTACAGATATCGGGAAATATCCATTCTCATTAGTCTCTGGAAAAAACTGTTGGTTTAGTTGTACGTATATAAGAATCTATTTTAGTAAGATATTATTTATGTAAAAACAACTAAAAAAAAAAGAAATTAACTATCAAACTGTTCAAATTTAAAGTGATTGAACATTATCTGATTTACGATTATTTTTGATTTATATCTCGCCTTTTAAATCAAGTTCAAAAGTTCCACAAGATAAATGCAATTGTAAATTAGTCACATAGCTTAACTCACTCCAACCTAAAGGATACAAAACCGAAATGTATCTGATAAAGAATGACAACTCAGGGTGGGTGGCTGACGAAAATTGCAAAGCAAAACGCTCTATTTTGTTTATTTTTATAAAATTTAATAAAAGATAAATGAAAATATGCGAAATTTATTTTGGTTCCATGTGCCCATCTCTACCATGAATGATGATCTTCAAACGGCCAAGGAGCTATCGCACGCTGCTCGCAAAGGGCTTCGCGGTAATTTGGCCCATTCTAGGCTTAGTGCTTGCTGCAGACGATCGACATTTTTGTATTTTTTATTAGACAAAGACCGAGAATAACCCAGACCGGGTTTATATCCGGTGAACATGGTGACCACTGTGTTGATGGAATAAATTGCAGAACGTTGTTTTTCAGGCATTCTTGGTTGACGCTTGTTTTGTGCAATGGTGCTGAGTCCTCTTGCAACGACCAATACCAACGACAGAAATGCTCATCTGCCCAGGGCCTTAGTGCTCCCTCTTGGACGTTCATATTTACCCACGGTCGATGAACACGACGGGGTTTTCGATTATTAAATATGGACTCAATCTAGATTTGCTCTCGATCTGTCAAATTTTATTGCCCAATCGAATATTTTTAGAGTAATCTAACATTATTGTAGTAGTGTTAGTTGGCATCCGACTTGTCACAGGGTTTTTCACTGGACATTACTGAGTAAAAAAAATATCTATTGAATCTAGGTATAACACATTCTATGCCATTGTGATAGTCTCAGACTTCGGTACATATTAACTGCCTATCCACTTATAACGGAATTTGGCAGCATGCCTCCAAAGGACATAATAACAATTTTAACTGTTACGCGCATATGGAACTTAACTGGGTTTGTCAAAATAATCCTCAAAGGATACAAAGACGTGGTGACACAGTTCCCCAACCCGTTTAAAATCTATCTATCTATCTATTTGACATTTAAATTTTTCATAAATATATGTATCGAATCAAATCTCCTTTAATTTGTCAAATCAAATAAAATAACTTTAATTTTCTGGGTAATCTTGCTACTTTGACAAAATATTTAGAGTGATTTAAATTAATCTCGGGTGTTAATTATTTCGCTCAAGATTTACTAATCAAAAATGAAAATTGCACTTAAAATGAATATTGATTGATGAAGTTAACCCAGAGTTACGAATCGAAAATGGCATAAGAATAAGTGTTCATCATAAACAGTTTTCATTAGTCTTGTCGCTCCCAAACGGATTCGTTACGAAAAATAATGAACTATTTTTCATCTATTTAGTACACTAAATTTCATCTTTCTAGCTGTCATAGTTTTTATTTAATATATGAAAATGTGAAAATTGACAATGGATCAACTTTGAAGAGGTTCCGGAGAGCCGATCTCTACTGGTTCAGCAAAATGTCAAGTTTTGATTAGCTAATTTCTATTTTGGGACACTGTGTAGCGTGGTCGTTCGCAGACAAAAAAGTCAGTGTTTAGGATCATCCGCTTCGGTTTGTGACTGATCAACAATTTACAATTACAAATAAAACATAGTTGTCATAAAAAAATTTTCGAAAATTCTAAAATTCTAAATGTGTATAGTAAAAATTTATTTACAATAAAACCTTTCTAAAGGAAACGCATTTCATTGCTCACAGAAATTTTGTGCTCTAAATTAAAGTTACTTAATATGCATAAGCGTAAAATATTGTGTCGTCGTAAAGCTGCTATCAAGAAAGCACAGTCCAGTAAGTTTAGTCTTAATTAAATCTAAAAAAACAACTATATGTGTTTATATATTATGTTTTATAGAAAAAGGTCGAAAAATGAAAAACGTTCCGGATCCGTTAACTATCGAACGTTCTGAATCTTCTATTAATGTAAATCAATATAAATATTTCAGAAATGTGTTTCTTGATGGTGCATAGCAAAATTCTAAATTTTTCCACTTAATACTGTAAATCACAGCCTTCAAAACATATATTATTGCAATTGTTATTGAAGGAAATTAAAAAAAAAACATTTTAATAATAATTATCTGAACAGTTAGGATGTGAATACAATAAAAACTCTATTGAACCAACCATTCAATATCTCCAGCTTGTCTCCAGTTTTCATTATGCAAAACACGTTCTTTTTGACGAGCATCTATGATCTATCGACGTTCATTTAAGACAGGTTTTACTGTGTATACACCATAAAAACATATAAATATGATAACGGATTTCTATGCACCAGAAAGCGGATCTCTTTATACTAGTATATACAAATATCGATAATATATAATACATTTTTTTGCAGCTACAATCTATTCAACGTAATACTACCAGTGCTGGAAATTTGCGTTTGATGCGCAATAACCATTCCAATTATTTTTTTAAGGGTAATGCTGTATCAATGGCTATTGCTATACACCGTCACCGTCAACATACTCACAATCCACGTCACAGGCTTTCTTGGGTGTCTTACATGTGCATTACCTTAACCATTGCTGTTTTTCTTGCCCACTTACTCTCAATGCATTTATAGCTTTATATTTGTTGTCTTTAATCCTTGTAGTAGTAAAAACGATTATATGATTTAAGATTTAGATGTAAAAATGAATGTTTTGAAAGTACGTAGTAACAAAATTAATTTGCTTTAATAAAAAAAAGTTTTTCTTTATAAAAATCATTTTGTATTTTGTATAATTGTATGATTGTATAACTGTATGATTGTTGCGTGAGTGATATGTATCTGTGGCTTTTTTTTTAAATTTAAAAATATTTGGACAAATATGTCATATATCATTGCAGACGATTTTTAATAGATTTAAGAACTTAAGTGTTGCGAAACACATATGAACCCTCTTCCGGAATTATGCACCCCTGCTTTACACCGATTGTGAGGTCGATATTATTATCTGGTGCTCTGATATGGTGAACTCTGAAGTACATAAGCCTATGCGCAATATATACAGACATTTATAAATATATTGATATTCAGATGAACACCTACTGAAACGGCTAAAAACAGGTGGATTACTTAAATACCAGCAAAAACACTAGATTCATGTGCAAATACATATTTGTTAAAAAATCTATGTTCTTTGAGTCAAAAAATCAATGCAGAATACTTTTTGATGCTTTGACAGGAGTTTATATGGTTGCAACGCATGACCGTAAACTATGTCAAATATCTCTAACAGTGACGAATGTTGGAATTTCTTGACATTTGAATCATTACTCATTTAGCAACAGCTGTTTTAGTGACGCAAGTTTTTTTATTTTTAGAACAGTAGATTAAAAGTAATTCCATGTCTTGATTGATCATTGCTTTTTAATGGGAAAAACTAGCGTGACAGCAAAATTTTAGTTTGACAAGTACCGCCTGGAGGCTGCTCCATCGAAATAAATGTTAAAATAGTGATTCGCTGTCTTTAAATGTGGCCGTACAAACTCAGAATATATTAATTAAGCTTACAAAATCGTTTTGGTAAGCCGTAAAGTAAAATTGAGGAAATTGCTGACACCTTTAAGATGTTAAATGAACGTGACGGCTTCATTTTAAATAAACATATGTCTATGAAAAACCACTTTTCGAAGTTGTTGACAGTTCACCAAAATTAACAATGGGTTCATAATTCAGAGAGTTGTTTAAAACTATGATATCAAAATAATTTTTTGGATCCACCACCTTAGAAGTTGCCGAAACAGACAGCTAGAATTGTTATGGCGTTTATATGTTGACGCGAGGGTTTTTTTTCAACGATTACCCTGAAAATGACCATTAGTCAAACCATCAATAGCGATCACCATATAACCGAACTAGTACGTTTGAAGGAGGAAATTGCCAAACAATGGCCCTATGCGAAGAAAGAAAAAAATTCTTTTTCACCAAGATAATGTGCTTCACCACAAGTCATTGAACGTGACTTTGAATTGCTTCCGTACCCCTTCGATTCGTCAGATTGAATCCACTAAAAACTCAAAAAAAATTTCCAACGAGAAAGATTTGGCTCCGATAAAAAACTCATGCCCAAAACTGTGGCATGTTTTAATGTCAAGTTTGAATCATTCTATAAGATTAGAATCGATATTTTAGAAGCGTTTGAATGATTGTATTACTCTTAAAGACGACTACGTTGCTTGATAAAGTCGAATTTTGCCAAAAAGTTGTTTTATTGGTTATGCTATAAACTTATCAGCCGACGTATGCCGGAAACCTGACATGAAAAATAAATCCTTAAACATCTCTTCATTCCTGTCCATCTCTCTCAAAAACACAACTAGAATTGAAGTCTCAGTTCAATCCTAAATTTAGGAACCTAATAATAAATTCAAATATATATAATAAAGAATATTATAAGACAACTCGAAAGATAATATAATAACTAAACTGTACAGCAATACTTAACTTTAGTAAAGCAATTAAATCTAATGTTGTGTACCAGGTTAACTTTCAAAGTAACAAGTACCATGTATTTGATAAAATTTATGTGTATACTTTTAGTAGTGCCCTAAGACCTAAACGTCAGATGTATGTAAATGGTTTCGAACTGCAAACATAATTGCAGTATTAAGAACAAAAGTGTTGTAGAAGCAGTGATTTTCCAGAGAAAACTTGCTATGGGAAGTTTTTAGTGACTTTTACTGAACCATGGACCGACCAGATTTTGAAAATGTGACATTATTATATCAAGCCTGTTATCAAAACAGAAGATATTATTCTGCTCTCAATCTTTTAATAATATAATAATTATAATAACATAATAATTCAAATGTTTTATGTTATTTTTATTTTATTTTATTTTATTTTATTTGATTTTATTTTATTTTATTTTATTTTATTTTATGTTATTTTATTTTATTTTATTTTATTTTATTTTATTTTATTATATTTTATTTTATTTTATTTTATTTTATTTTATTTTATTTTATTTTATTTTATTTTATTTTATTTTATTTTATTTATGTTATTAAAATGATCGAATTTTAAATGAATTTTTCCATAATTTGTTCTCTAAAGTACACAAAATTGAAATCTGAGCTTCATGCCAAAATTTTATATCTGAGTTAATTACAGTAAAATTAAGTGAATAAAATCACTCTCTCATAAAAGCCTTTCAAAGATGGCACTAAAGCGCATTAACGTCTCATCAGCTCGTGCTCTACGTTGGCTGGGAAACGGATACAGTACATTAGATTTGGGTGTCTTTGAACCGTAAAGGTCTAGGATCTGTAACCAAGGTTTAGCCTTAAATTGTGCGGATAAGTCTCTCCAGAAATAATAAAAGAGATCTCAGGGGTCACAGTGTACCACTGTCCCTTCTAACAATAATAAAGATATGATTTACAAATGATTGTACCTATATAAAGTTAATGATTTAAATTATAGCATTCAATAATGTTATTAAAAAAATTGTGTTTTAGGTGCTAAAGTTGGGTACAATAATCAAGTATCTGTATTTTCAGCTACATATGTTTGAAGAAATAATTTTTATATTAACTGCGAGGTTCTTCAATATCAACTACTAACGCCAGCTACTGTTGATTTTTAATAGAATATTTTTACTTAATTTTTGCGTACTATAAAATTTGTAAACTTCACTGCAATTAGATACTTTTTACGTCTTCTTTTTATCTGCAAAATACAATATTTACATTGTCATTTATGTGTTAATTTCTTTGTCGGTTACTTCGAGTTTGGCGAGGGTTCCGAGTTATCAAAAGAGTGCACCTAGTTTTTGTTATCTTAAACAAATCAAATTACTCATGGGCTTGCTAACTAATTTTGTGTAAATATTTAATTCTGATAATTACATTATTTTCTACCTAATGAAATCCACTTTTTCAAATAAATATAGTGAAAAATTATAATTAAGAAATCAGCACAAAATTATATTTTACTAGATAGCTTGAGATATTATATAAATCTTTATAATATAGAATATTAAATATCAGAGGAATTACTATAACATATAATTGCACATAGGTATAGTACACTATATTGCAATGATTAACTTAAAAACAAATTTTATTTCAATTTGTAAAAATGATAAGAAAATTTGTGCAGAGATTTTTTTACTGCTGTATAATTATTGGTTAAAGTGTCCAGCTTCTCGAATTGTCTTGATAGTGTCTTCAAGACTGCCCTAAGCAGTCTTGAGTTACAAACAACGACTCTAACTTATAATGTAACTAATATTCTCTGAATAAATTGAGGGAAACAGAAAATAAAGAAAGTAAAGATATTAGCTTTGTCTTTGATAAAGCTCAGTCGCACTTTACATAGAATTTTGAATCTATATTAAGATGTCATATATACTACATAATATATAACATTGTCATAATACATAGATTAGATTACATTTTAAACGGGTTACGAACTTATCACCACGTCACTGCATCTTTTGAGGATTATTGTGACAAACTTACTTTAGTTCCATAGAGGAGCAGCAGATAAAAACGTCATTATGTCCTCTGGAGAGATATTTTATAATTTCGTTATAAGTGAATAGGCAGATAATAAGAACAAAGTCTGAGTCAGACGAGACTATCACAGTGACACTGAATGGGTTTTGCTATTTCCTCTTCTTCGTAACAGAGTCTGCAGCTATCGTCTTTTGTAATACCTATGCTCGATAGATGTTTTTTGATAAACCTGATATACCCATTTCAAACTTTTTGTCTAAGTATAGCCATGAAAAACGACTCTTTCGTGCGTATATTTTGAATTCAACTCCAACTTAGACGGATTTCGTCTGCGAAATCTGTTGGCAATACATCTTTGAAGATATTTTACTCATTTGTTCGAATATGTTATCATAGTAATATGTTGTGTTCTCATCAGTTTTTAAACAATATGAATCAGTTTTAATCAGTGTGTGCATTCCTCATAATCCTCACTGTAGAAGTTGTGGAAACCTGCAGGAAACTAAACCATTAAAGACTTTCTCTATGAAGCCCGGCTTTGACGTCCAGAATAAATGGGTTTTTGGGAAAGTATTTTGAGAGCTTATCAAACTCTTCATTGACAAAAATGAAAGACCTAATAAATTATCTAAATTCAACGGGATGGATTTAGTGTATATATTTCTATCTTAGAATCTGTTGTGAGGAATGTGGTAGCAAAATGGCAAAAAAATTTTAATTGAAGTGCATGGAAAGTTATCTGATGACCTGCCTCTGCAACAATCATCAGTTTTCATTTTTATCTCTATGTCTTAAAAACTAATTAACTCTTATTCAACTAAATTATAAACAATTCCTCAAATTACTATAAAAAAACTGCTGTTGATACGGTGAACTGGAACGGTTTTTTATTGCGTACGGCTCCGCAGGTCTTCATTTTTTATTCTTTCAGGCCATCTTATACCAAGAATTCTGCGCAAGTACTTGTTTATGAAGGTCTGTATTTTTGATTCAGAGTTATGAAACCTTAATTCTGTTGTAAATACAGCCGTGATCTTCTAATGAATATAGCCGTCTGTAGCCAACAATTTTTTTATTTTTGTCATTATTTAAAACAACTTAAACTCTCTTGAGCAAGCATCACTCTTAAAGAACCAAAAGTTGACTGGATATGTCTGGATATGTCAACTTCAAGAGATAAATAGAATCTCTTGAAGTTGATTTCTACTATTTTGATAGGTATTGGCCTAAAGAAAATGGGCACGATCGAAATCGTTATCAACTTTTGAGAATAATACTAGTCTTAATACTAGAGTTAGTAAACAATCTATACAATTATAATTAAAAGTAATAATAATTTTTTTTTAATTCTACCTTTGAAACCGGTTAAATCTTTTTAGTTTTAATATTAATTTTAAGACCATAAAAACTTCATTATTTTTATGACAGTTTTAAATTTAAAACTAACTTTCTTTTTGTGATTATTCTAAATTAAGGAAGAGCTTTTAATATAATTTTCAATATATTTAATTTCAGCAATCGCTGGTCTTAGGACGCATGCCAATAGTTGATATGCCAGGACTATTTAAACGTGGTATTCTTTGGCAACAACGAGATCGATTATTTTCACGCTGGAAGGAGAGGTAAATAAAAATTTTTTAATGAAAATAATATTTTAAAAGCAATATATTTGTTTGTAAAATATTTATTAAATCCTAATCATCAAACGCTCAATAGTACTAGATTTGCTGAACAATCTTCTTTCAGTCATTTTTTCTTATAATTTTGTTTATTTGGTTTGAAAATATCAATTATTAAATGTTACCAAAAGCAAATAAATATATTTATGTATGATACTATGTTCATTAAAATATGAAAAATTTAATAAAAGTATTATAAACATCACTGTATATATATAATATATAGTTCACTATGCCAGTCAATTATAATTCTCATTAGGTATATTTTTCTGCTTTTTATTTCGTTACGTAGCAGTGTTGATTGATTTTCATATATAGATAGATTATTAAAAAACAGTTTAACTTATGAATGCAGAGCATTTATACCTTCCTATTAAACTAGTCTAAATATTTTTTGATGTGCTTGTCTTTCAAAAGAATTCAAATATCACACTAATACATTGTGATCAAAAAATAACTTAAACGTTCTTTTTTTGAATTCCCGCGCTTATCGAATCGGTAAATTTTTTTTGTTATCACGCTGGCAACACTATTACACACAATTTGTCTAAGTTTACTGCATATCGTACTATTAGTTTTTGTTTGGCGTCTATGGTGCTTCGAAGGTGAGCAGAAACCGAAAAGAGAACGCCAAAGTCGTTCCAAAATCAAGGTTATGCTGACTGTTTTCTTCGATATTCGTGGTGTGGTGCTATGAATTTGTTCCGGACGGTCAAATGGTCAATAAGGAGTATTATTTGGCCGTTATGCGTCATTTGCGTGAGACCATTCGCAAAAAGAGGCCAGATTTATGGAAGGAAAACTCATGGATTTTACACAACAATAACGCACCGGCTCACACAGTATTGGTTGTGTCGCAGATTCTGGCCAAAAACTCCACCAATATCATCAACCAAGCACCGTATTCTCCAGATATGGCCCCTTGTAACTTTTTCCTCTTCCCCCGACTCAAATTGCCATTGCGAGGAACGTGTTTTGAGACCATAGAGGCCATAAAAGAGAATTCGCTGCGTGAACTAAAGGCCATACATTCGGCGACCTATAAAACTTGTATGAAAAATTGAATCAAGCGTTGAGTACGTCAAGAGTACTTTAAAGGCGAAAATAAAGAAAATTATTAAAAATTAAGTTTTTTTTTAACTTCTCGTTCTTTTTTGATCAAATGATATACCACATGCTCTTTATGATTTTAAACTTGTAGCTGTTTTTGTCTGATATTTTATTTTCTGGTACAGATCAATTACTGTTTACTTAATAACTTTCTTACCAGCAGTGTTATATCATCCGGTTACCTAACTACTTCACTCAAATATTTATTAGCATGCATTGAGAACTTATCTATTTTTGATAGCAGATAGTTCAGAATAAACTTAAAAACTGCGTACAGCCGAAAGTGAATTTTAGTTTACTGAGACCGGTTTTTGGAAATTCCCTATATCTCTAAAGCGGTTTGCATTTGCTTATGGTTAAAGCTTTTAAAAGCCTGCTTAAAATCCTTGAACATATTGTAGAAACTGTGTCTGAACGTGGTACATTACAAATATTTGATCCATTGTGCCTCTGACTCTCTAAAATACGTATTAGGATTCGTTTTATCTCTCTTTAGCTACTTTTTTAATTCTCTGTCGGAGTATATTTACTAATATATTATAAGCTGTGCACAGTAACGTTAGTAGTAGTACCAACTGACTCTATTTATTTTCTTATATGTATGTAGGATAAGTATTTCCAATATTTTAGTTATCAAACACTTATTCTATTCTCCATATTTCACATAAAACTTTATGTAAAACGTGAAAAAGATTTTAAATAATTATATTTATTTTTCATGCATTCTTGCGTGACATCCATCCGTTTTTTAAGTTTTTGACAACTTGATTAATTTTGACTACTCTATTTAATTTGAGGTTATTTATATTCTAACTAATCACTCTGCCGAGAAAATCTTGGTTAAAAAGGAACATAAATGCACTTGCTATCATAAGAATACACTATCTAATCTTAGAGTAATCACTCTCCGCACGGGGAGGTATGCAGATCTTACATCAATCAATGAATAATCATGAAGCTTATAACGAATACATAAATTAGTCAATGAGATGGGTGGGACCCTGTAGTACCCCCAGCTATCAAAGAGTAAAAGTGCCCAATTGCGCTGACTCAAAAAAAAAAAGAACCAACATACATAAGAATGCCATCGATATATTTACTATACATGTTCAATCAGGGTAGAAGTCCTTTCCTTTCGTTGACGATTACTCGGAAAAATTATTTAGCTTTATTTTAAATGCCTACCTTCTCTGTAGTATAACTTTTCGCTTAATAATTATTAATAATAATTAGCGTTAGATAATCTGTGCTTTTTTTTTTTTGTTTTGGCTCCACAATTATTGTTGTTACTCGCAGGAACCTGTTTATACAGTCTCTTTGGTGGGTGTTTAATGGCACTTTTTCGTCGAGATTGACAAGTGGCTTCTAGATGTAGAATAGACCGTTCTTGGAACTCCACAACTCCAACTATTTATTTATTTATTTAATAAGTAAACAGATTTTTTTGTTTTTGATAGATAAGCTAATTTTAATTTTTGTAAGGTTTTAATTTTTTTTTTTCACTAAAATTTTACGTTCACATTAAATATGACATATATTTTTTTATTATTTTAGATATTTTGTGCTCACACGTGACTACCTCAATTGCTTTAAAAAGGCCACTGGAAATAACCGCCTTTCTGATATGGGAAAATTTATTTTTAAGGTACATGCATATTATTTTACACACTATCATATTATATTATTATACTCAAAAATAGTTTTTAAACACAAGTTTTTTATATTTATGGCAAGATAGTTAGAATATCAAAAATGTATTGTTCACTGCCATTATAATATAACATATATTCAGTTGAAGTAGTTTATAATCCTTGTTTCGTACATTTTTCTATATCCCTAAGGATTTATTACTTTTACAAACGGAAGTAATTCTTGAATTTCTAACATAGGAATTTCATATATTTCGGATTTTTTTTTGTTTGCGGCAAGGATGAGTGCATTGCCTACGCTTTGACCACAATCCGGCGCCCCGGAAAGCCGGAAAGTGTGTGCCCGACTCGCACTATATTTCGGGATTAATAACTAATATAAATAGAACATGAACTTTTGCGTTATACCATATAAAATATAGCATATATATATAATTTTGGTTATCTGGTCAATGGCAATTAATAAGTACTGCCAGAGTCTATGATACTATATTTTACAATATATGTATATATGTATATCATTCATGTGAGCAATGGGAGTACAAATTTATATATGTTTAAAAGATGTTTTTAATGTTAGGAAAATGCAATAAAATTATTTTTCTATTTTATATGAAAAATGGAAAATCTGCATTTTATTTCATTATGTATTCTGTTACTTTAGTTCCTGTATGCCAGAGATGTTGTTAAGCATCAATTATTAAGGTAGTAAGAAGAAGAATTGATTATTTGTTTTAAGCACATTTAGATATATATACAAATAATTTTAGTTATTTATTTCATTTTTGCAAATTGTATCTCTAGCCAATTATTATTTTTTTAAGTAAATTTTTATATTCATATAAAAGCTTTTATTCATAATCTAGCAGAGGGATCAATGCGATTTAAGTGGAAAAAAATATTAGTTATTTGCACTTTATTTTGAGATTCAAACTAAAAATATCGTTAAAATAGGCAGCTAATAATATTCATTATATTAATAAATAAACTTTATTAAAAAGAAAAGTCAAAATATTTTTAAAAATCATTTATTAAAAATTACGCAAGCAAAATTACTAATCGCAAAGTAATCTGTGCTGTAAAAGCAAAAGTGTTTACAAAAAAAAGATACTTTAAACAAATTAATGCAGATATTACAAATTTTTATTAATTAAGATTAAAATTCTTAAAAAATTTTTTAAAAATCTTAATAAGCAAACAAACTCAGCAAAATTTGAAACTGTGATTTATTCGCGAATCAGCAAAAAAAAGCATTTTTGTATCTCAATCTTTGTTTATACGAGTATATATCTCTTATGTCTAATAACATATCTGAATTGGTTTACTCAAATTACTACACTTTTCCTTCTGTTTTCTTTTTATTTATTTATTTACTTTATAAATGTTGTTTTATTTGCTTTCGTTCTCCTATTATTGCTGATGTCCATAAGGTAGCGCCTTAAGCCCTTTTTTTTACGTTCCCTTTACATCATTCACATATACTTCCCTACGTTCTCCTATTATTGCTGATGTCCACAAGGTAGAGCCTTAAGCCCTTTTCCTTACGTTCCCTTTACATCATTCAGTTCTACAAAAATTCGCAGTCTTACTTCTACAATTACTAACGACAATGCTGTTTTATATTGTCACAAAAATGTTTCAAAATCTTCAGCGTAAAGATAGCTTATCTCAATTGAAAACATAGCTAATCCATTGGTATATTAAAATTAAATAACGAAATAATGCTATGTCATTTTTTCTACTCCCCGAAGCTCCCCGATAATTACTCTTAATAGCATACTAATACCACAAGCAGATATTGTCACATATCTAGGCATTCGCTTGAATACTTGACGACTAAGCTAGACACTTAGCAACTAATTTTCTTTATGTTTGAAGTTTTTGTATGTAAGAGTATCATTAAATTAATTTAAACATATAGTTTCGAAGTTGATGAAGTTCACCAATCGATGTTATTCGTAACATATTGTATAAATAAATTCTTATACCTTAGATCTTAGGACTTTTTTCTGTGAGGTGTCTCTTCGTTCAACATCCGTGTTTTTGCCCAGGTCTGGCCAGAACTAGGTTTAAGTTTCTAGGGGCCCCTTTCTTCAACTCACTTAGCGATATCTCCAGTATCAGCATTAGCCAGATTCTTGCCTTTGTTAATGCCTCTGATTGGTTCTAGTTTGACCCTCTATCTACTACCCACTATTACGAGGTTTTTGTGGATTCAAAACGGCTTTCATCCTTAGCTATTTAAGGAGGATTCGTCCTCTCTCCACCACAACAACATATGCCAAAAATACATCGAAACTTTTTCCAAAATGGTCCAGTACCATAATATGTTCCATAGAAATCATTTGATTAAAAATTTTGTGCCTACTGGGAAGGTCTAAAAAATATACGAGTATTAGAATAAAAATTTTCCTAATCTCAAGTTTGTTTGATTCACATTTACTTTTAAAACCACAAAATGCATAGCCCTGCGTATATATATTATACAATTATTAAGTTATAAATTTTTAAATATAAAAGTAAAAATTATTCCGAGCCATCATAAAAGTATTTAGTTTTTTTTTATTTTTAAATTAAAACTAAAGAAATTCTTTATTTACTTTATTATTCTTTATTAAATTGTAACGCCTTGTATTCAATTTTATTGGTTCGATATATTTCCTATTAACTCGATGAAAGCCTATATAGTGAATATCATGCTGCCTCTGAACAAGCGTTAGAATAATTGATTTCAATGAAAGTTTATTAATTACTAATTTGTTTATTTAATTTAATTGTAAATAAAAAACTAAAATATATATTTGAAATAAATAAAATTTCAACTTCTAAAACATATTTTTTAACTAAAAATAAAAACTACGTAATTACGTACTTTTAAGCAATCTGTCGTCGGTCAACTTTATCAAGGTTTATAGTTGCAAATAAAGTATAAATACATTTTATTGATCATCAGAACAATTAAAAAAATTTAATTTTTAATTTTATTAAATAATTAAGTTTTTATTAATTTTTTTTGTTTTATATTTTCAAGTACCTGAAGAGAAACTTTCAAGTGCCTTAACCAAAAAAAATTTTCTGAATAACTATTTTGCTTAACAAAACAACTTTATTAAATGAAGTTTATATCCCCTTATAAAAATTATATTCTACAATTTTTTTATATATAATATTTATTAAAGCATAAAAATAAAATTGCTTAAAATTTGCTTAAAGAAAGATATGCATTGAGGCCTTATAAAGACGCGTCTCAAGTATTTATTCGACAACTTTATTGACAAAAACGCAACACAAAAAACTTTTCTGTGAATTAATTTAATACAATATCTTATATACAAGTTTTATATACAATTATACATATTCATTTTATATACAAATTCATATAAATTTTTAAGTTTCATAAACATGTTTAAGCGCTGCACTTATATCTTTAGAATGTTATTTATTTTAAAGCAAGATCAAAGTTTGTTTATGGATAATATTTTGCTCTGAGGCTCGAGAAACTGAAACCACATTCAAAATAAACCGATGCGCTATATAGACACAATAATAAAATTTTTTTTCTGTAATTCAAACTGAGTATATACCATATAGAGAAGCATATCAACGATTTATACATAGGTACAATAAAGTTTTAAAATATAAGATTAAACATTGGCAGATACTTTTATATCGAAGGATAGAATAAAAACTCTGCCGTTATAGACTGAGGACAGTTACTATAATTTCTATTTACTAGGATTCTACAGATGACCCAAACAGGTGACTGATTGACTTTTTATCGTAAAATAATCGAAGAGATTAATTCTAAAACTTTTTAATTGCGATCAGTAAACCGAGCCTCACTTAATGTAAATTTCTGGGTGTGGGCCTGATTTAATTTTTTAAGTGTACCGGAGTGGTATAGTTGTAAGATAACTTATTATGTATTATATTATTACAAATATACCATGTGTTTTCTGAAAAGTGAAAAGATAAATTTTAAACAGTCGGGGTTGGAATTGAAACCTCAAAACAGATTAAAATCTCATGACATTTTTTTAAACCAAATGTTATGAAAGCATATTAGTGACTTCAATAGATTAGCGTCTCAACAAATCGGCTATTTCTAAATAGTTCTCTTTATATTGGGGTCTACATTTGATAAGTACGTGTCAAAAGATAGTTTATTGTAAAATTTATTAGAAGTTTAGAGCTTTTAATAGAAGTTTAGAGTTCCTCTTTTACAAGGCAATCTAAGCAAAAGTAGTAGAAATCTGCTGGTTGATATATGTACAATTCTACCTAAATTTAATTGATTATTGCGATGTAATTGTCCCATAAGGCTTCTTCTTTGACAAGACAGCTGACTGAAAGTATTGGGGACCTAAAATTTCCGATTGTTTTCAAGCAGTTTTTACCTAAATGTGACAAGAGTTTTCTTGGCACAAAGCTCTGCTATTTTTATAAGTATTAAACAAGAATTGGTCAATTATTGAATAGAACTGCTCTTATATTAACAAAAAAAACTGAAATTAATAGATGTATGTAAGGTCAATTGAAGTATTCGGAATAGAATTTGTCTTTTTGAAATAGAACTTTAATTATAAGAAATAAATATTTTAAATAGAATAGAAAAAAATAAAATATTGCCTACTAACATTTGGTATTTCCTTGCAGATAAAGCTGGTAGACATCGAAAAAGTTGAATGGTTAAATCGTCGCTCCTACAGTATTGTTAGATTATTCTTAGGCCGTGAGGGCTCTGTTTTATTGCGTTGTAACAATGGACTAGAGGAATGGTTCGAGCTTTTGAATGTAAGTAGCTGAAAATATTTTTCTGTTCATGTATACAATTTTAAAATATTTACTAAATGTAATACTTTTTTTATGCAGGAAAGCACAATTGCTTCAAAACAACGTCGACACGCACTGAAGCTATCACAGAGTCCACGCTCACGTGCCTCTCTTGCAGTGCCCATATCACATGCTACATTAGAGAAGCAACATTGTATATTGGGTGGTGACTACACTAGTGCTGTAGAAGATTGGCGTAATGCATTAAATGAGTGTTATAATTTTGGCGGCAAATTGCATAATACTGGTACAATTTCGAATAGACCCATGCTCTTCTCTGATTCTGTGCCGGATTTAAATATGCTGAAAAGTGAACAACTCTCTTATATGCGAACTACAAATTTTAAGAATCAAATGACAGCACAAAAAAATATTATGTCTTCTGCAGTTGTTGATAAAATCATCAATAGTGAAAACGATACAAAAACACCTACTGGTACACGTAAATTTGTGCCCGTTCAAATGTGTGATGAGGACTCAGATCCTGAACTTGAAAACGTTCAGTTGCGTCGGCCTCAGTTGCAACACTACAGTAGCACTCAAAATGGTTACAAATTGGATGAGAACTGGCAGTATTGTAAGCCAATGGCACCAACAGAAAATAGACATTCAGGTAAACTGAACTTTTTAATTATTATTTATGAAATTTTAAATAAATTAATGTCATGTTTTGATTATTAGCACATCCCATACTGCCAGTTAACAATAATCGCAAACACACATTTGTTATCAAATCTGACCTGTACGATAGTGGATTTGAGACCCCAACCGGAAGTACGAAACGCCCTTCCAGCTATAGAGAGCTAACACATGTAACTTCATGTCCACGAAATTCGAACAAATTTATGCAAGCCTCGCAGTATCAAGCTTCCAAAGATTCTTTGCGTCGTAGTTTACAACATCCGATTCCAACAGGCGAAACCCATAAGATACTACAAGAGCACTTCTTTAAAACTCACAATGATACACTTCATTGCACGAATATGAGCAAGATTAATCATTCCAATTGCAGCGATAACAATGAGTCAACAGCTTTGCATCATAATGAGGCAATCACCAAATCGACCTCTTCAAGCCGCAGAGCCTCAATGAAATCTGCTTTGAGCCGTCTATTGCCGCTCTGAACAATTGAAGTTAACCCTCTAAGGGCTTCAAGACAACTGTTATATTACTATTATTTATTTTATTCATTATTTAAAAATGTTATATGCTATATGTGAACTAGACATATTGGTTAATATTAAAAGTTCTTACACGAAATATACAGCACAAATTTCTTTGCGCTCTGATAATTAAGAAATTTAAAAAATTCACAATTGTCTAATAGACAAACAATTTCAAACATATATATATATATATTGTGGAGAAAAAATAATTTATGCTATATAAGAAAGCCGATATAAAAGTCAATGTTAGTCATGTATGTATGTAATGAACTGTTCTAAAAAATTCTCGGCCTAAAGTATATTTAAGTCTTGCCAAATTTATTGTAGAATATAAACTTGCATATCTTATAATATAATCTTGTTTAAATTCGATAAAAAAATTAAATAAAAACGTACAAACAAATAATAATTACTTTCAGATTAATTTTTTCTTGCCGAGAGTGACGCGTTTTTATGACGAAAAGAAACTATGTAAAAGTTGGACGGATACGAATAGCTAGAGAAAGACAAAGGCAAAAATTTTATTTAATTTATTGAAATTTTATTCGAGTATTGTCAAGTCCTCATCAGCAGTGGTGTTATGAATTATTCGAATTTCTTAATTCGAATGGTCAGTCAAATTTCAATAAATCAATTAAAATTTTTGTCCTTGCTTTTTTTTGCTCTTCGAATCCGTCTAATAATTACTTTGTCTAAGCTCTGAATTTTCAAAATGTAACGAATTACCATAATCATCAAAAAAGATATTATCTTAACGATACAAATCAAAACAGTCTCCCTAAACTGAGGTAATTTGTTATTGTAATCCGTTTAAGCGACACCTGCAATCATGACTGGCTCTGAGACGTATACCCGCTTGTTCTGAGAAGACTTTTGACAGTTATTTATCTATATTGACTAACTTAAGTCAATCAGTCAAAATATTGCAGATGTGATATATTAAGAAGGTAGTAAAAAGTGGTATGATACCACATTTCTGACCTATCTTCAAACATAGCAAGAATACAATTTTTAATTCGCTGACATATTGACATAATAATTGCAATAGTTAAATTTCTTTCAAGTCCAGTCACAAATTTTTTATGTCATTCCCTCATTCTCTTCCAGATTTTCCTATGCACATTATGCGTCAATGATTCCATCTTTTTTGACTCGATTAAAATGCATTATTGCAAATATGTTAGTAGCTCTACCTCATCAGATTCAAACCACATACGTGGTTGGCAGTGGCATTAGCACACCAGAAACTACTCACTGGCATTACTAATTCTACTTCTTCTAAATCCATTCACTGCTATTATATACCATTTATAAAGATGTGCGAAATTACCGCTATAGTAGAAATCTCAACTGAACTGTTTATACCATTTTACAGAAGTATTTGGTAATGTAAACATAATTAATTACTGGAATTAAACAAAAGCCATAAAAACAAATATTTTAACATAATACAAATAAATTTCTGTGTCAATTTATAACTATAGATAGGATGTGTTTATACCCCTTACGGTTCAAAAAGATCAAGCAGTGGTAATTATCGTTTTTATCTCCTGACAAAAACACTCTGATAATGTACAGACAGTTCTTTTAATAAGAAAGATTTTGAATTTCGTTCCATGAAATGCAGATGTCATACGAGTATATATATTTGACTAACTCGATATGGTCAAACAATAACAAAACAAAATATTAAAGTAAGTAACTACATACTCAAAGGACTGGGAACATTTATATGACGTGGGATACTGTTAAATAGGAGCAACGCATTTAGAGAAAATTACATTTCATGCTTCAATATAGTCTCCTTTCAGCTTGACACACCGATGAGCTGTCCCACGATCTTTCAACATTTGGATACCTTTGAAATAATACGATTTATCAAGTCCTTTAAAATATACCTCAGTTTCCCATTCCAACTTATCATGTGATGCGAATGCTTTTTCCTGGAGCCATCTTTTCATATTTGCAAACAGGTAATAGCCACTGGGAGCCAAATCTAGACAATAGGATGGGTAAGGAAGCAATTCGTACCTTAAATCATTTAATTTTGCCATGGTTTTCATTGACGTGTGAACGGGTGTGTTATCCTGCAAAAACAAAATTTTTTTTATTAAACAAATGTGGTTCTTTTCTCTTAATTCAATCAATCCAATAATATGCAATAATACAATAGTAGTCTGTTGCTATTGTTTTTCATTTTTTCCCAAATATTCTAGGAAAATTATTGCACTTCAATTCCAAAATAAGGAAGCCAAAACTTTTCCAGATTGTTTTTCATTTTTTCTCAAATAGTCAATGAAAATTATTCCACTTCAATTCCAAAATACGGAAGCCAAAACTTTTCCAGATTGTTGAATTCGTAATCGTTTGGAAGCACTACCCCCGGGCTCAACTCATTCTTTGGTTTGAAGTAAGTGTGAAGTAATGGGTCCATATCTCATCAATTGTCACTTCTTGATGTTCACAGTCAACTCGATTGTGCATAAATATTTCAAAATAATGTTTTGAAGAATGAAGTCGTTGTCGTTCTTGATCAATGGCGAGCGAAACGCGGCACTTATACCCATCCTGCCGAAAGCTTTTTCATACCCAAATATTCATGTAAATCATTCGATACACGTTCATAAGATATGTTTGTCATATTTGCTATCTGCTAACTCATGCAATTAAATTTTTGGATTATTCAACACAATATCGTGGAGTTTTTGAACGTTTTTTTAAGTTGTGACCTCTTTTGGACGACCCGGAAGCACACGAACGTCTATGTCTCAATTCAGCGTTCCGATATTTTTTACTGAACGATATTCAATTTTTTCCATTTTATAAAAAATCACCAATGAATTAGGTGCACTATTGAAGTCAGGTAATTATCAATCCACCTAGGTGAAGTTAATAAAGACCGTAGACGGCTAAAAGTCAAAGGCGTTTAGATTTATCTGAAGAAGAACATGTAATAAGATTCATAAAAGCGTGACGTATCCGATGGGCAGTTCAGGTCCTAAGAATTGAAAAAAGGCGCCCGCAAAGACAGATATTCTTGTATGTGGCAGTGATTAACATGCGTATGGCGTATAGAAGGCCCAAACAAAGGTGACTAGATTGTGTAGTACAAGACATATGAAAAATGAAAGTGACGAACTGGCAACAAGTGGCAACAGACACAGGTTAGTATGGAGAGACAGCTCTAATCCTGCAAAAACTAAATTGGCGCTATAAAAACCATTTTGCGGATTAAACAATCCATTATAATTATGATTAGAGATGTCAAGCCATTTGATGATGTTCACTATTTTAATGTGGAGCCATAACTACGATATTTCATAGTAAAGGCATACCTCTTATTAAGTTTTTATGCGATTTCATAATGTATAAAAACTATATTTGTTATTTTTTTTTTTAATAATTATTGGCATACAAAAAATGGTGCATATTATTAACATTATTATTCATATAAATTCATCAATATGGTAATTAATCTTCTATTAAGTTACAGAAGGTTCACTTTTCATAAACAAGTTAAAAAACAGGTTATAAATATTGCTACCGTTTAACAAGACTTTAACTTCTTATTCGGACAGAAGTGCTTTATCAAAAAACTATATATAACTATATTTTTATAAATCAAGACACCTTGTAAATTTTTATTTGATTTCAACAGCCAAAGTGCAGTTTATACACCTGGTTTTTGTATTATATAGATCTATAGCGTGGTTTCTGTACTTGAACGGAATTATAAACAAAGAGGCTATATTTGATTTGAAAGTTATTTATTGTGTTCTGTTTATATCCTTAATCAGGAAACTAGAAACTTCTTCTGGAAAAATAATTTTCCTACAAAAATTTTCCAAATTTTGTATTGTCAATATATTTGAATAGTAATCCAGCTTACTGTGATTATTGCGAATATCGACGGCTACAGATCTATGCAAATTAATAAATTAAGACTTTATAATTTATTTTAGTGGAAATTTAACTAACTTTGCAGTCCAATTTCATATGTAATTCAAATCCACAACTGCATAACGAAAATCGAGGCGATGTACTGGGTTAATCGAGCTCTTATTACGATTTTTGTTCAGAGCAGGCAACCACATTTCAATGAAAACCTCAACGTTGCTGCCTTCGACACGTAAAACAATTACACTAATCATGTTGCGAATTCAACGAATTGCAGTGCAATCACACAAAAGCATTTAAATTTTAAATAAAGCAAATAATCGAAATGAAAGAAAGTCTGTGTAATCAGCGACGAAAGCGGCATTTGCCATTCTTAGCATAAATATTTGCAGCGCATACTGCAGTCACAACCATCTAGGTATCCAGGCATTAAGGGATGTAGTGCTGCGAGCTCGGAGTTTGGCCACAATTAGTTGTGGTCAAAACAGCTCCCAGCGAATTGCTGAATCCTGTGCCATTGACTTACGTATTTACAAATGAATTTTGATTTACTGTGTGTTACACGGCCCGAATTCATTCGCTACTAACCTAATCGTCCTTTGTCACTGTAATCGCAGTGGTTTGAAAATCAAAATGGCAAATATATTGCAAAATCCATTTCAAATTTAAATAATTTCATTTGAAGTCGTTTAGAGCAAATTTTTACGGAATCGAATTTATTTTATTTTTGTTGCCGGCTAACAAATGCAGTTTTTAGTGTTTATATTAGAAAAATGTATGCAGAATCCTGGCTGCGCATATTCATGATTGAAGCTTCCATTGCACACAAATTTTTGAAAGCACTATATTCAGGACTGCATGTGTCACTGGCGCTAGTGCTTCACAATTTATTCCCGTCACGTTTAGCTACTTGAGCGTCCCGTGAACAGGATGTACAGGTATGCATAACGAATTATCCAAGTGTTTATGTGGCTTGAATGATTCAGAATAAAATATTGAGCAATAACTCTGGAATAAAATAAAAAAAAGCAAGTAAATGCCTCCTTCTCTCTCCACCTCCCTCTCGCATCAGAGAGATGATTTTAGAACAACCTGTAAAAATAATTTAATGAAAAAATGTTTGGTGATTTGTAAAATAAATTGCAAAACCAACATTTTTTCTCGCTTCCAAAAACCCTCTCATAAATCTGAATATTGATCCTATCTTTTTTAACACATTTTGTCACTGTTTCTAATATCCAAACTGTATTCAGTAGGAACTTTATATCTTTAATCTGAATTCCAGATCATAAGAAACACGACGACAATGAAAAGAGCTTGTCTGGCTTGAAAAGACGCAGGTAATCTCTTTATGAAACTAAAATCGGTGTTAGTAATAGTTTCAAAAACATCTTAATTGATCAAAGTTAGAAGCAGAGCTTTACTGACTTTTGGAAAGCCGAAAAAAAGAACGCAACAAACAAAAAGGCTTTTCAATCCTAAACGAATTAAGATGAAAACTATTTTAAGCTTCAGAAGAAAATCTATAAAAATTACTATTCAACTTAAGACAGATCACTGTAAACTTAAAAACCATCCAAAATAATAGATTCAGGTTCCTGTAGACTTTTATTAGAATCAGCAGTTGTTAGAATTTTAAATAGTTTAAAACTATGATGTAAGTCAACATAGTTTTTTTTTTTGTTTTTTTTTTTTGTGTGGTGGGGAGTAGAGAAATATCTTCGCAATAACCACGTAGACGCCCCGGAAAATGAATGCTCGACTCGCACGAACTAAACCTTGTTCTGACCCCGGGATTACGTCGGAGGAGGATCCCTATTAGTCATTTAAGACTTCCATCGGTGTGAGCTACATTTAGACCTCGCTGCTACTTCAGACGGCTAGCTTTGTACTTCGTCTTGATGTAGTACCTCTGCTTGTTCCAGCTGCCTTTTGACAAGATATATTTCTTTCAGGCGCAGAATTTTTGCAGCCAACATTGCTATACGATTTCAATTTGTTTTGTTTTCGATAATTATTTCTTTCACCATTCTTTGGAGGAAGAAAGAACCTTGCGCCGCTAGAACTTCTTGTTCGCATACCCACTTATTGCACTTGCACTTCATGAATGTGTGCTCTGTGGTATCATCTTCAGCTTCACAATATATACAATTCGATGACTCTACTTTGCACATGCGGTAAAGGTGACTTTGGAAATATCCAGAACCAGATAGTAACTGAGCGAGGTAGTAGTTAATCTCTCCGGAGTCCCTTGCTAGTCAGATTTGAACTCTAGTATGAACAATACGGCCCATCTGAGTTTCAACGTTGTTGCTTACCTGTGGATATTATTATTCCCTATGCGCTTTACTTGGCAATATGACTTCCGCTCTTAAACGTTCAGATTAATGGGAATGGTGCCATTAACCACCAGCACCTCTGCTTCAGAAACGTTACGGTGCGTTAAATATATCCTCAAAGCTGCAATATTATGCTTTTAGTGCACATGAGCATGTCTTACTATTGTTGGTTTCCAGCCACATACTCACATAGCTACATGCATGTGTTTCCTCCAGCCCCGTTTCTTCCGTAGTGAATTTGAGTCAGTGATCAAGCTTGCGTTCGTATAAGTCATTGTACGAGCAGACGAAATAATAATAATACTAAAATAATAATACTAATAATACTAAAATTATTTTTAATCTATGAAAAGAAGTATATTTCGAATAGGAAGTGAAGTAATCGTAACGAAATTTTTAAATCCGAAAAATTTTAATTTTAATCTAATTTTTTAATCACACTTAATTTAAAACAACAACAAACACCAAAGCGACAAACCTAGACATTAAAACTGAATACATCTTGTTAAATTTAAATGTTTTAAAAAAAGGTTTAACCGATATCAGCCTAGAAAATACTTCACTAAAACTTCTTTATTCCAGTTTCTTATGGAGGCTAAAGCTAGGTAGTCACAAAAAATATGCTTGAGGCTATGGGGATCCTTGGAATGAAATATTTCATTAGCTTTTTCTGAAATCATTTTTACATCAATAGAGTGTTGCATATAATAGTTCGGCGATACATTATCAGGACTATACGGAAAAGTGACTGTGATTGAATATGAGAGAGTAAAGAAATGCATATATATGCTTATGTTATTGTTGTTATACTATCCCGAGGAAATCTATGTTGCAGAAGACAATAAACACGTTTCTGCTTGGTGGTCTCTGTTGGTAGTGGTAAACCGCCCTTTATCGTTGACGAGTACTCCAAACTCCAAACCGTATACTCGAACGCTTCTGGAACCTGTCAGAATGGAAAACAAGTTAACCTATTACTTATATATACTAGTTCAGATCATCCAACTGTTGTATTGTCTCATGATAAGCACATATCCATATCTATAAATTGACATAGATTTGTTTTTATTTTCTTAGTCATTATTGTGATAGAACTCTGTACTCCTATCGACTAAGGTGTACTTACCTTCTTCATTATATTAATGCCCCTATTCACAATTTTATTTCCCACCATTCTAACTTCTCGAACAATGCACGATATGTGTATTTTCTCCTTGTTGGGCTATGCAAATAGTTGTAACATAATTGGACTTCTTTCTTCGGAATTACTTTAAAAGAATAGTTGAATAAATAAAACGAAATGTTTTATTTACATTTGAAATTCGGACTAAAAACTTTGATAATACGTGGCTTTGATGATTTCATTGATATAGATTTATCTTTAAGTTCACATGCTAATTAATTACCCAGTTTTATCTCTCTTTCGTGCAGTTATTGTTGCACTTTCCCTTTCTTATTTTATAAATGTCTACCATAACATATATGATGGAATATTCATTATAATATGTTACGTATAGATAATATAATAGTATTTTACCGCGTTTTATGCCGATTTTTTATAATGAAATCATTTTTATAGTTCTAGAATAGAAGTAATATAAAAGTAATATGTGTATAAATAAAATTCGAAAACAATTTTTAATTTTTAACAGACCATATCATAATAACTGAAAGTACCTCCAGCATAGAGAAAAGATAACTGAATTTTAAATTAATGAACATTCATTGTTCAGCTCTTGAACGCATATTGGGCGTTCTATCTAGTTAATACTATCAATTTAATTCTATCAATTTAATGAAACAATACATTTCATTTGTATTTCTAATAGGCTTTATCTGGCATGTTATAAAAACAAAAAGATATATAAATTGAAAGATTTTGAATGCATATTAAGCATTCATATTAAGAATTGTTTATAAGCCAAAGTTTTTCGCTAATGTTCTAGAAAAATGGGGTTAGCCAAATTTGTTTTGTATTAGTTACTGTTTCAAATACTGCTTCTCTTTCCTTTTTACATTAACCATAAACTATCTTAAAAAGAATTGCACATCTCAGCAATTTGAGAGCATAATGTATTGATACATTCATCCATCAACTTCCTTTGATTCTCCAGATTTGCACTTTTCTCTTGCACCAAACACAAACTTTTGCAACTTTTTTTTAAATCAGTTTTGACTTCCGCATAAGTCAAATAACTGATCATTTCAGATGGAGCTTGAACGATGACATCCATGTCAGATTCCTTGCTGACAACGTCACAATGGATGTCGTTATGAATACAGTGCATGCTTTCCTGGGCAGCATACTTCTTTATGTTCTCATACATTTCTTTCTCAACAGTCATGAGTTTGTAAAGTACAACATCGATGGTGTCTTGGCGGGAACTAGCCAGTTTCTCCATAACATTTTTGCTTAGTTTCATTTGAAGTTTGACTAACATATTTTTATTGATTGTTTCCCAATTATACAGTTTCGATTTAAAACCATTTCTACGTGGATAATTATTTAGCTCCACATGATCAGGTAAGATACGTTTTAAGATTTGTCCCATTAAGAAACCATCCGAAAAATCGCGGTGCAATCTATTAGAAGTGATATTGTGACGATCTTTTAACCACTGTATCATAACAGTGTGCTTATCGTTATCCAATTGTGGATGACTTTTTTCATTGTTTTCATATGCGAATATCCTTGTTAGTCTGGTTTAGATTTAGAAACCTGTCTATTATTCAAATTATTAAATACCCAGAAATATAAATTGTATGAATAAAATAAAAAAAACTAATTTAATATAACACTTTTTCCTATCAATTTTAAAATACCAAAGGCAACTAGATTACTCTATATACATAAAAAATGTATACGTCTTATACACTAGTAATACTAGTGGAATAATTGCTTGAAAAAAAAACAATATTAATGAGAGTTAGTTAAAAATATTAGTACAGCACATATTAGTACATGTTTTATATACTAAATTACTAAATAACTAATTTACTAAATTACTAATTTAGTATATTAAACTACTAATTTTATTATGACTACATTTTTTCATATCAATGACTCAAAACGTATATAAGATATAAAAAGTTATTCACTTATATGAATTATAGATGACTTTTTATGGGGCTGTATACCATCTTTTAATTTTATATATTAAAATACAATATATAAAGAATACTGATAAGTCAAATCAGTCAAAGATTGAAGATTTTCTACGAAATAGAACGCAATGTTATTAAAAAAAACGGTTTAATTTTGTTTTTAAATATTAATCAAATTTAGTATTTTAGTATAGTATCAACATTATATCAAAGTAAGCATATCGATCCAATAATTATAAAAGATGATTTTTATTATAAATGATATATCATTAAAATCATTAGGGCCCATAATGGACATGAGCTGCAAAAAACGTAAAGTAGTAAAATGCATTAAATAGGTATTTTGCAGCCTCAATGTACTGGGGAAAATATTCAAACAGTATTTCCAAAAAAAATATCATTGAATATATTTTACAGATGTCAAGAAGTTACCCGATAACGGGTAGCTACGGCTAATTAAATAAATAGATATTTTACGGACCACTAGAGCTATTAATACGAACCAGCAACGGTTTAAAGATTACGCTGCATTGCATGATGTTGGGCTGTGCGTACAAATTTTGTTGTTATGGTAACTGCTGGGCCCTAAAAGCAGATAACATTAAAGGTTTTACAAAACGAATACATAGGTAAAGATTTGGATGGGTAATGGTTGATGGTAAGGGGAGGGGAATAAGGGACAAAGGGTAATTTAGGGATTATTGTCAAGTGTGTACTAATCAGCGCCGTCACTGCAGCACTTTGCATACATATTCCACCGCTTAATAGCATAATAGAATCATAGCATAGTCAATTTGTTTAAGCTCCCATGTACCGGGCCTGAATCATGTGCGTATATAAAATTATAGTGACAATGATAATATTATAAACACAACCACTTATCTTTACTTCATAAAAATACCACAACCCATAAAACTAAATGTTATAAAATAATAAAGTGTATACCTTTTTGTTCTAATTCCTTTATTAATTTAAGGCCAATCTTAAAATTTTTTTAGTCAAAAGTTTACATAATTTTAAAATCTTATTTTGTATTAATTGAACTGATCATTTGTATAGGCATTCGTATATGTATCTACTATAAATTATTTGTATAATAAAAATTTAATTTTAAAAAATATGTGATTAATATATACATACCAATTTAGAAAATGATTAAAAATAGTTTTACAATTTTATAAATACAAACTAAAAAAGAAACGATTATTTTGATTTGAAATAAAAAAAAAGTGATACTATAAATTATTAAATACAAATTAAACAAAAATTTATATAAAAATTCTAACATACAAACAAAAAAATTCTACATAAACAAAATATTTTCCTAATCTTCCTAAAGCATAAAATAAAACGGAAAAATACATAATTTTTCAAAAATAAAATGTAAAACAAAATATCGGAAGTTTTTTAAAAATATACAAAAATACAAATAAATATTGAGAGAAATGTTATGTGTATAAAATATAAATTATATATTTATTAATTTATACCGGGAAAATAAAAAAAAATTATAGAATATAAAATTTAACATTTGTAATTTTAATTTCATTTTATTTCTAAAATAAGTTAAAACTAATATAATTAAATATTTGCTTTCGAGTAAATATTTTAGAGAACTTTAAAACAACATCGAATAAACAAAATGAAAAAAACAAATAAGCGAAATTAATTTTGCTTATAGTTACGATAAAAAACAATAATTAATATAATGCTATACATTTGATAGAAAACAATTTTCACAATATATCATTTGGATAAAAATAAACTATTGTATGTAATACATTTTAAAATATTAATTATAATTAAATCGCCTTTTAAGAAATCTACTTGATTAAAAATAACAACAAAAAATTGAAATGGAAAAGAATATAAAGTATGTAATATTATTAAATATTTTTTTGAAAAAAATTAATTGCAGGAAATAGATATATAAATTTTGTATTAAACTTAATATTTTTATTTTAAATATTTAGAACATAACTTTAATACCAATAAGTCTTTTTGCGTAAGCAAATTATATATAATAATATTTGATGTTTATCCAAAATAAAATAATTTTTTGACACCTCCCAGGTTTACAATTACATATACGTTGTTTATCGAAATAAGTTTGTAATGATTTTACATTATTATTAATTTCATGATTCTAAAATTTATCGCACTCTGCTCTTTACATCAATCTTCATTTCTCTCTTCACTTAAATTTTTTCATTTTAAATTTTTTACATAACGCAAAATACTCTTAATATGATTAATTCAATAGTACTTAGAAGCTCATATAACCGCGTGATGTGGAACGACGGCGTGCACACAAGTATGCGATGAGAACAATGACAATTAATGCAACTAATGCAATGCCCACTGCAAGAGGTACAACATCAGATGTCTCAGAACTATCGCAATCATGCGCAACTGAGAACCCATTGGCCTTCTCTGGAAGGAAGGCTTGAACTTGTACATTACGCACAGTCATTTTGCCCATGACCTTGTTCTCGGCAATAGTTTCAGTTAAATTAAATTCCTGTGGACGGGTGCAGTGATAAGACATTTTGTTAGGTGCTGTAAAATCGAAACCACGGTGCAACAATTGGATTGTCTGATTCTCTAAAGTACATGAAATAAATTATATTTGTTATTATAAAAAAAATAAATGTTTTTAGCAACTAACCTTTTGCATCTGGGAAACGATCGCTGGTCAAAGGAATATTAATGCTCACCATGGTCATTTGTACTGAACTTTCTTTGACATCAAATTGCATTACCATCATGTTTACTGCGTCAACGGGACCCCAATTGATATGTATATTTTGTGTAATGGTACCATCGCAGGACCCATCGAAAACTTTTGCATCAGCAGGGATATTCAATAAAGTAGTTTTTTCCTTATTATCTATAAAGTATATATACAAAATTCATAAATAACTGCTTTAAAATTAATTGTATTATTTATAACCATAGATCTAATTATATCACAAACTAGCCAGAAAAGGAGCAGCCACACCGATGATGGGGCAGAAACCTTTTTGGGGTCTAGGCAATAGTACGCTCTATTCCCTCATAAAAATAAAGGAGAACCAGAATAAAAAGGATTACTGGGATAGTATACTAGGATTGAAACAGTCCAAATCACTTATTGATATCTATAACAATAAGAGATACCAGGATTGCATGAACCTATCAAAAGACAAAATTAGAATCAACACAGGAATCCTAACAGGGCACTGTAGATAAAAACACCACTTTACAAAACTGGATATATTTACGGATGTAAACTGTAGATTCTGTGAAGAGAATGAGTAGTCGGCCACACATGTGCTGTTAGAATGCCCTACGCTAATGCACATACAAAATTGGCTCCTAGAAATGTATATTCTTACGGAAGAGGCAGTAAAACTCTGTAAAGTAGGTTCTATACTACGTTTTATTGACACAACAGGGCTTAAAGACCTACGCTAAGCCCAGAAGGGGGCACAATAGACCCGACGGTCGCAGAGCTACATCCCCTAACAATAATAATAGTATTTATATCACAATAATATAAAGAATCTAAAAAAGGATAAACAAAGAATTTAGTTAGAAATAAAACTGATCGGATAGACCCAAAAGTATATTCTGTGTAAAAGATATCCCAAATATATAATTTTAACAAAGCCCTCAAAAGATATCGCTACAATATTTTTCATCGTACGATATTTCAGAGCAATCTGCTATTTATTGCTCTTATACTAGTTTTTTTGCAATTATACTTTTGACTGTTTTGCGACATATCACCTCTTATACATTAAATTATACTGCGATCGCATAGACCCATATTTATGCAAAATTTCTTAGGAAGAAACAAAAAACACTCAACGAATGTAATCTGCCAAGCACTGTCCTCATCCAATACAACTCATCAATGCAAAACTAAAAATACCATTTCGCGAAAGCTTAAAATAAAATTCACATTAGTTGAGGTCATACCTCAATCAGCGTATGAAAAATTTTGAAAAGTGGAACAAGCAGTATACTGGAAAAACATCATAGAAGATATTGGTAACAATTTTTATGGCTCTATAGCAATATATATATAAGGAAGGAAATTAAAAACAGAAAGACAAAAGAATTTTTAACTGTAAAATAGATCTATGTGGAGGTCTCTGTAACCCAAACATAAATAAGTAAATAAGACAATTTCATGGATTGGAATGACCGTGATCGGTGATATAAATAAGTATATATAGCAACTAATTACATTAAACTGTGGTTTCATATCGTTTAATTTTTCCAAACTAAATAAAAAGGCAAGTACTTTCAAAACAATAATTGGACCGATATTATATTGAATGGCTAAAATTAAAATAGAGACTAAATCGGAATGAACAACACAACAAAATTTACTCGACTATGAACATCTACAACACGGCTTAAATTAGCAGATAAATTAAAAATAGTAACTGTAGATAGAAACAAATTCATAAGGTCCTCAACTAAATAGAAACAGACCAAGGCTTTATTAGAAACATAGTCTGTGGTCTCAGTGCTAATGTCAACAAGAAACTAAAGATATTTCATAATCCCTTAACAAAATTTTGTAGTATAATAAATAATGATGCATATACAGGATCAATCATAATAAAACAGCATAATAATAATCATTTTCAATAACTGAGATATAGGAATAAAAAACAAAGTCTCTCCGAAAAAAAGCTGCAGTCAATACTGGTCTGAAAGCATTTCGCAATCAACTATAACTAATGATATATGGTAATAAATACAATATTTTACATACCTTTTGTTTCGTAGGTGAAATTTAATTGTGCAGCCATTGAAACCATAATACAACTGGAGTTCCATGTACCAATGGTGGGGTCTGGGAATGGTGCTGGTGCTGGTGTTGTAGTATTTGGTGGAGCCGGTGTACTAGTTGTTGTGGGAGCAGCAGTAGTTGTACTAGTAGTTGATGAAGTTGTTGGAGCTGCAGTTGTTGTGGTCGTCGTTGTAGAAGTTGTTGTTGTAGAAGTAGTAGTGGAAGTTGATGTGGTGTTCTTTTTTTCGATATCTGCAGCAGGAACATGGATTGGTTCAGCAATCACAGTCGGTACATTTGATTGAATTCCAGGAATATTGGCATTTGCCAAACTTACATCGAGTTGCTCAGCTGCAAAAATAATTTTAAAAAATTATTAAAATGAAAAGCTTGAAAATAATTTAAGTATGTCAGTTGGTATTTGTATTTAGTTAGAGTTTTGAGTTAAGTGTTGTGTTTTAGATAATTGCTCCGCATAAAACAGAATTATTCAAATACTACTGATGAATAAAAACATATAAATATTGAACTTAAGAAGTTCGTTTTTATTTTATAAAATCGTTTTAATATTTAAAATTCTAACAATTTTCATACAATTAAAATTTTTGATTATAGACAATTTATAAAAGAACACTTCAAATAAAAGTAGTGATCGGTTTATTAGGCAAACGAAAATCAAGCAGAAATTTATTTTTTAAGATTACAACTTATTATTAATATAAAATGAATATCACCCACAATAACAGTAGAGTTAATTGTTGTTGTTATAAAGCGTTTAGATAGTAACAGAGAACATGAGTTCTAGTAGTTCTAGTAGATATTTTAAGCAAATACGTTTTCAAACGAACAAAACATCTGCGTAGAATGATAATTTATTTATTATTAATACATACGTATAGGTAAGGTATAGTATTCATGCAAGATATAAACTCACAGTATCGACGCAGTACTCATATATAGCATGAGAAATAACGTTTAATTGATTAATGATCGTGCCTAAGGTTTAGATGTAATATTTACTGAGTTTTTGATCTTTCGACAATAGAATTTTTCTAAGTACCGCATATAATCATCAGATAAATAAGCAATAATCATTATACATTAATTTTAAATATAAATACTCCTTCGACTCAATACAATATATTTATTACGAATACTAATAGAATATATTGCATTAACAAAGATTACATAAATTTTTGATTAAATAATATTTTCAATTTTTAATAGTCAAAATACTCAGACATGAGCAGGTCGATCTCCTACTTTATCATTTCAGAACCTTGACTTACTTTTCTTCATTTTTTTTATATTTTTTTTCAATTTAAAAGATTCTTGTGTATTCATCTTTGTTCAAGTTAATTTTTTTTTATTTCATTATCGAATATAAATTAATTTCCCATATATTAAAAATTATCACAGGTCAAAGGGACGACACCGTGAATGATTTAACGGAAATTTTCTATTATACTACACATGAAAAAGTGATAATAAGAAACTACATTGATATTTCTGGAGCAAACTGAATACTATATATCAAAAAAAAAATTAGTCAAGTTTTTAAGAGAGGTAGATAACGACGTTGTATTAAAAACGACAACACATACAAGGTGTAAAGGTATGAAAATATTGTAGTTTTTCCACCCGCTATGCGCAACCGCTAACCAGAAAATTTAAATGATGTTACGAGACTGTACGTTATTATGACTTTCGTCGTGGATTACGAGTGTAAAGACAAGAGTGCATTGATCAACTTAGTTCCACATTTGGCGTTAAAGTTCTAATGCCACTGTAAAACGCTGGTACAAGGATTTCACGAGTAATCGTGGCCTGGCCGCAGTTCGCTCACTGAAGAAATTCGTGAGGTCGTTGTTGTGCCAAAATCAGTTGTTGTGCCAGAAAACATTGATGTTATGAAAAAACTAATACGAGTAATGTATGATGTAAGATCGTCATGCGACATACTATGAGATTGAGGGAACCCTAGGCATTAGTTCCACCAGCATATATAAAATATTACACGATCATTGGATCATCATATGACAAAATAAGCATCTCAAAAAGATGCTCGTGTCGATTGGTGCATACAAATGCTCAAGAGATACAATTACGGTGCTTTAAAACACGTACACGAGTATAAGATTGTAACAGATAACGAATCATGGATATATGCGTATAAGACGGAATGTAAACAGCAGTCGACTGTACGTGTGTTTTATGATGAATCAAATCCAATCAAAGTTGTTCGTGCTCAAAGCATTTCGAAACAAGTAGGAAAATTGGTCACATGGCAACTAAACCATTACTGGAACGTAAAACTATCAATTCCGAATGGTATACATACAACCATCTGTTTTCCTGAAGTCTTCAATGAAATACGGAAAACAAACAAACATCGTCGAATCGTTCTCCATCAAGACAATGCGAGTGTTCACTCATCGAATTGATTGGTCATCCGCTGTACAGTCCTGATTTTGCACCCAATGACTTTTTCTTGTTTTCGAAAATCAAGAATAAATTGCAACAATGAAGCCGTCGTTACGTTAAAAAATCATCTTTTGAAAGTGTCTGAAGAAGATTGGAAAAAATGCTTTGACAAATGTTTCGAACCTATGCCAAAGTTTATTAAGCGTAAAGGAGAATACTTCAAGAAACAATAAAGCAATTTTCAACGACAAGTTAGTATTTTTCATTATTAGGCCCAAAATATAGTAACCCTCGTATATGGTATATCGTATATGTAACATTCCAATTAAAAAATAGAAAATTTGAAATTAATTTTTGTAATAAAAATAAAGAAATCAAATAAATAGGGTCTTAAATCTAGCAAAAAGAAGATAGACCAAATCCGATAAAAATTGCCAACATTAAATAGAACACATCTAAAAATATTTAACATTTGTTACTAAAGTAATTAAATGTTTTATATTTACTTGCTTGATTTAACAGAATAACCCATTCTTAGGGCTTAAGCTAAAAAATTAAATCAGAAATTGAAAATACTCTCACCATTCAATAAGTTCAATGAAAAGCAATATATAGCTTTATTTAGTATTAAAATAAACTAGTTTTACGTGTTGTATAATTATTATATACATATAATGTACGTATTATATACTTAATTTGCGTTTTAGGTTATTTTTAGTTATTTTTACTAATCATGTAAATCATTTCTTTTTTTAATCTACAGTAAGATCTGCCCCTTTTTTATATCAGTTATTTGTTATTTAATACTGCATCACTGCCGTTTCATTATGTTGTTATTTACAGTCTGGACAAAATAAGAGATATTGCATTATGTATATAAGTATGTACAATATATATTCTTATATTTCATTAAAAGACTGATAAGTAATTGAAGTTTTTAAATTTAGTTGTTATTAAATACAATTTCTAAAGGTTGCATTCTTTTACTTTTCAAATTAGTAGGGAGAAAATATTGCGTATAAAGTTTGTCAAGATATTTGTAATGATGCAGTGAAGAAGGCATCAGAAATCTTATTTTTATTCTTACAACTATCTTACAGTACAACTATAAGAACCGATTTAGTGATATATATTTATTTGTTTGTATGCACACATGTGTGTACATTTGAATCAATAGTATGTTGCTTGCCGGTCTATTTGTCTGTCTTACTTATTGTCTTTTAGTTGGTCTGTTGGTCTGCGTTAGATTATCTACGTGTCTGTTTATCGATCTATGTATTTGTTTGTTTGTCTGTGTGTATGTGTGCATGCTTTTTAGCTTATATATTAGTCTATTATTGGACTTTTTTTGCGGTAGGTGGACAGCATCGACAACCACAGTGTTAGAATTACATATACTAAAGTCGCCTGTTAGATATTAATGGAGAATATTTACACCTCTGAACTGCTGGGCGGTGGTGTAGGAAACTTCATTCCAGTAATTAATTATGAGAGTGGAGATAAAAACGGTTAGTACTCCAAAGTGTGGATTTATCAAAGGCAGAAAGCAAGAGGAAGAATGGCACCATGGCGTTAGCGAGAAGGTGGGTTAATTGTAAATTGTAGAATTCACAAAAATCACGATTATAGAGTAGTGCATATTATTGGTCTTTGTTTTCTATATCTTAGTGAGGAGTAAAGTATCGAAAGCTAACATTTTCTGAGGTCAAACGGTTCTATTTTTCTGGTACTAAGCTGTCATAGATAATGTGTTTAGGGGTCGATGTGAGCATTAAGTATCTATTGTGATCATCTGTTAACCATATGTTTTTTTAATTTTCTTTTGTTCTCATTAGGTCCTCGATGCTTGAGTTTTTTTTGTTTCACAGATTAGACATTAACTATTTGTTGCTAAGTATTGGGATAGATGATTCATATTAAAAGTTGTTGAATAGGAAATAAAGATAAAATTTCAGTGCAGTAATTTCAGTGAATATTTTACACACTTGCTGGAATTAAGTACAAGGAAGATGGGATTGTTGTTGGTGTACCAGCTATTCTGAGCTATTACTCGACTTGACCGTATGGTGAAATGATTGATTTGAAGTTCTACTGTCGGCAATCATTGCCATAAAGTAAAACATTCATCACAATACTGTTACTTCAGACTCCGCATTTTTAGAGTCTGATTAGATGTTGATAACACATTATTATTAATTCCATTAGGTAGAATTACTGCATATAACACTATAAAAAAATCATGTTAGCTTCGAAATCCACCTTGTATAACGTTTATACCTATATACGAGTATATGATCTAGCAGTTTCAATTTGAAAAATTTTATTAGTTAATTCCTAAAGAAATTTGTATGGAGGGTATTCAAGCTTTACTGAAGCCAAAACTAAATTTTTTATTCGTTTAAATTAAATTAAATAAAATTGTGATGATGCATAAAATTTGCATATTTTTCATTACTAAGTTTGCTCTGGTTTTGCTGTTGCTGGTGTATTGGACTTTTCATTTACTGATAGCTTTTTATCACATTTTATTATCGTATTATGTTTCGTTATAATTTTTGTTAGTGTTTTTGATTTGTAATATATATATAAAATATATTCATTACTTTTTGCTTTTATCAGCTGTTTTTTGTTGTTTATTTTCTTTGTTAAAAGTAAAAAACTGGAAAAAATAATGTGATTAATCGCTTAACTCTTAAGAATGATTCATTTATAAATAGCCGAAGAACACTTTATATATCACTTCATTTACTATTCTCTTTAGAATAATTTTATACTTTTTTATAGCTTAGTATACAGTGTTTCGACCTATCAGAAAATGTGGGTTTCGTACTGCAAACATTGAAACGAAGTTGTCAATACACAAATATGCTTAAAAAATAGATTAATAGATTTTTCTATTTGTTCTATACTGCGCTATATGATTCAAAAGGTTTTAGGTATCATTTTTTTAACTTTAAATAGTAATATATGGCAGTGCTTTACTTTCCTCTTTAGTTAAACTGAAATCAATTTACCTTTTTTATGTTTTTGCAACATAAATACATATGTATATTGTTTTGATTAGTATTTTTAAAATAAGTAACGTTCAAGATTACAAAAAATTACAACAATTAAATTTGTCAAAAAATAAATACGTTTTAGAGTCTCTCAGCTTTAGTAAAACTTTACAAATACTAGGTGATTTGATAAATATCCGGTAATAAAAATAATAATAAGTAATAATAATAAAATAATAGTAATAATAAAAACGCATTTTTTCGGATAATTATACTTTGTGCCCGACGATCTTTCAACATTTGGATACCTTTTAAGTATACCTTTGGATACGTTTTATCAAATCCTCCAAAATATACCTCAGTTTCCCATTCCATTTTATCATTTGATGCAAGTCTCTTTCACTGGAGCAATCTTTTCAAGTTTGAAAACAGGTAACAGTCACTGTGAGCTAAATCTAGAGAATAGGGTGCGTAATTCACTTATTTTTGACATGGTTTTCATTAACGTCTATGCGGGTGCGTTATCCTACAAAAACAAAATTTTGGTCGATTGGGAGAACAATCCACGACGAAAGTCATAATAACGTATAAATCATCTCATAAATTTTTGCGAACATTCAACTTACAAATCATTGTAAATTACAAAAATAGCATTTGTTTGACAAAAAATCTAAGGTAGGTGATGTTTAATAATATCAATTTTCGTATGGAAACGTCAGATGACACCTGACAACAATCAGTGTTGCCAAGGCTCAAAATATAAATAGTGGTCCTCGTAAAAAAGTTAATGTTAAATAACTATAAACTGATATAAAGTTGACTTAAGTATTTTACTTAGATCTCCAAGCATTCTGATGGATACTATAACCGATAAATTATCTGAAAAATGCTTGTGTGTGGTTTATATATTTTTAATTCCAGCTATTCGTTATTAATGCGGGTAAAACGACAGATAAGACGGATTCCACTAAGCAGATCTGCAAGCAAATACATGTAACGATTTAGGAGTGATCATTGTCTCGCTACATGATATTACAAAGTCCTTTTTTTTAGTTAATGTTTAATATATAATATTAAATATATATATTATATAATTTGTAAATAGTATATAACCATTTAGTGGAAACAAAGTTATTTGAACAGCATTATTTATAGCTAAAACAATAACATAAAAACGAAATTAAGAAAATTAATATAATAATGTTATAATACAACATATTCCACACTTTTCTTTGAGAACCTAAAATTTCGCCAATAAATTTTCAATTCATTTTGTTTCATGTTATTAATCATCGCAGTTCATTATTCAATTTGCCTACCTCAATACACACTATTGTTTTAGGACTTCCACGACATATTGCACCTAAATGATTCCAAGTCTACACAGTATAAGGTATAAAATTGTAGGTCTTACGCAAGGTATAATCAATCAATCTAGTTATACTTCCGTTTCTTTACTTCAACATTGCTTATTGAACAAACTGATATATATTATAATCAATCACAGTTGAAAATTAAATAGTAAATTTACATTTTCTTATGAAAAATACTAGTACAATTTGATGTACATGTGCAGCTTTTAGTGACCTTTCGAATGTTCGAAAATTTAAACCTGACATAACACTTAATAGACTTTGCTCTAATACTTTGCGTCCACCTTGAAATCATCCTTTAATGCTTCCTGCAATCACGTGCATTAGAATTTGGTAAAAAGGTTATAAGCTACCACGCCTTTACAGTAACTCCATTTACCCATTTTTACCCAAGTTAAATTACAAACAATTCGACACAGTCGAATACTTATTTCCAAAGAGTTCAATATTTTTATGAAGATTAAATTTTTCTACACGTAAGTTTAACGGGCTTAGTCACGCCAAGTAGAAATGGAAATTAAAAAAAATATATAAAACAAAAGTACAAATAATTTAATTAAACTTAGCTGACGTTTTTATGGCTTTTAAGAGATTGTTTATTTATATTTATTGAGATATTTTAACTAAATGATTAAAAAAATTAAAAAACCAACAAAATCACTGCAATGAAATATTATATCACTAAAAAAAAATAAATTTCATTAACTAATGTTTAGCAGAAAAAAAATAGTATTCACAATATCGAGTTAACGAACTGGATAACCGAATAACATAATAACATAATAAATGTATTTTGTCGTTGTCATCATACTTTTATACTAGCTATTAACTTAAGTTACTATACTAGCAAGCTCGTTAATCGAGATCGTGAATACCATTATATTATAGTAATCATATTAGGCTTTTATTCAAGCTTTCTTATAGAAACTGTTCAAACGGAAATATCCATTGAAATATAGAATTTTACACTTAAAATTGATCACGATGCCAAAAGAATTGGTTTTCGTTTCTTCGGTTTATACTAAAGCTTCTAACATGATAAAAGCTTGAATAGAGCTTAAACTTACAGCATTGGCAGTATCTCTGTACCTTAAATATATTCAACATCTTCCATAATTTTCTAACCAGCAGTGACTCATTAAGAATTCGAAAAAACTTCCCATAAAACTGATATTTGTACGGAGCATGAGATCTCACGATTTTCTAGACATCTGCTTTAAATTGGCTCAACTTGTATATAAATATCTGCTTATCATGATTTTTTTAAACATATAGTTAGACAATGTTGACAACACAAATATTTCAATAGTTATTTGCATGCTGCTAACAGTATCCGGATTATTCAGATATTTCACTTTTATTTTTAAGGCAACTTGTCTGGCCACCATTTCTGAGTTGAAATTCTTAGCGGTATCCATATGTTTGGGAATACCGACAAAGATACAGTGTTTACGAGTAACAGTGCTGACATCTAAAATGCGTAAAAGCCAACGCCGTGGTAGATAATTTAAACTAAAAGTCTCGAAAGCAGCTTGATGGTCTGATAGTATAAAAATTTTCTGATATAAATTCTCTAATATAAATTCTAACTGTTATGGCAACAACACGATACTACAATAATCAGAAAAGTTATAATAAAAGATATATAACATCTTTTAGGATAAAATTGTGACTATAATCATGTGCCTTCCATTTTGAAATCATGCTTAGTAATCATGCTTAAGATACAACTCATACTTTGTGCTATGTGCTGTACTTAAATTAATACCATATAGTCCAAAGATTTATCTAGGGCCTACAACCAAATGGTAATGATTATATGACAGCCAAATGATATAAATTATAAGTATAAATCTTACATATCTTTGGAGCTAGCATTTTTAAGGATCTAAACTCAATTTTGTCCACAATATTGAACTGAATGTTATGGATTCTAGTGGCATTTAGAGTGCGATATATTTTTATTGATATTAAAATGCATATTCAAAAATAATTTAACTCCCACTGCCGTGACATTAGTTATAAAATTGTAAAATCTGTATATACTTCGTATTTTTCTTATGCAAATGCAGACATATAAGCACAGTTCATGTAATGAATATTTAATCTACAGAATCGAGCCAGTGTCTCCTCAAGCTAAAATTAACCAACCGAAATTAATTTTATAAAGGCAATCCAATATCCAATCCAGCTTCTACAAATTTTTACATTTCCATAAAATGTAAAAACCAAAAACTTGATTAGATGATCGATCTTTTCTACACGGAACTGCTAGAAGGCCACTGTAGATTGTGATACCATCTTAAAAAGATTGGAATAGCAGAAAACGATTCCTGCCGACTCTGTCAACAGCAACAGGGAACAGCAAACGCTTGTTCAGCCATGGCAAGACGCAGACTTACCTATCTAGGTAGTGGAATCTTGAGCTCTAAATACCCAGTTAAAATACGGCCCACAGTTGTTACGAAATCCTTCTAAAGTTTAGAATTGGACTAGTTAAGCGAAAGGCTGTACAACCTATCTATAATAATAATAACAACAAAATAATCGATCTTTAAAAATATTTCTGGACGCTTATTTACAGCAATGGATCTTACCATATTAAAGGTTTTCTAAATTTTAATGTAATATTGTAACTAAGTTAAGCTTCCTTAAATGTGATTGGACATTTTTATATAAAAATCATGCTTATTGGGTTTATGGAAAAAAAAGATATTAAGAAATAAAACGTATAAATAGCTATGTATGCGAAAAAAATGTTTAGATTCACTGTAAATATAATATAAAATAAATAAATGTGCACATGTGTATATTGCCTACTCAAGTTATAAAGCTGCGTCTTCGATAAATGCACATAAATGAAGAATAAACTGTAGTGTAGTAACAACTTACTGGAAACAGCTTGATAAGCAAAATGTGAACGACCATAAAGTTCTGAACTTATACATACAATGTACTCCGTTTACGTATAAATATTTACGAATGCATTGTTGTCAAAGCAAAAGGCATAATTAATTCTGTGACTTTAAAATTGAAGGCGTCAACAGTTTATAAACAGACAGACAGCATTTTTCGACTTTTTATTAGGGGATTAACTACATAGGCAGAAAACAAAAACGAAAAGCACTAAAAATCTAAGAAACAGAAACAGAAAATTGTGTAAATAACTTCAAAGATATCGTTTTCAAAATAATCTATGTGATAGCCCTGCTTAATAACAAATAGTTCTGTGTAATATTTAAGTATTGCAATACTTTAAAATAATCAAATATTTTTTTTAAGCTAATGGAAAGATTATTATAATAATATATATTTCAAATGGAACCAAAAATTTCATAGTTACTTTTTACACGCATTAGATATCTATATAACCATCTATTCGTATAGTTTTTGCATTACAATCTCGAATTAAATAATTCTTAACTGCACTAATTTCCTTTTCTAAATTCTTTTCTTTACTGATTCATAAAATTATTTTTACTATTTGCAGCACTTTTCCGCGGTTAATTATATAAAATTAGTCGTTCCAAGCGCTTCACAGGTAAATTGTAGTTCAATGCCATAAGCAAAACAGTGCTTTGGCATTTTCTTCACCATATTTCCAAACCACAAAGATGACCTTTAAATGCAATAAATGCAATAAAGGTGGAGAAGGGAGAGACCATGCAAAAGTACAAGTAAGTGCAAATTTATTAGATTTGAATAAGACTTCCGACTTTAAGAGTATGATAACAAAAGCACAATAGTAATATATACATAAACTTTAGTCTAAATACATAGTATCTAATGTAAAACAATATTTGCAACTATAGGTTAAAAATCCACAGCGAGGAAATATGTATTTAAAAACAACAGCAAAACAGTCATGTATAATAAATTCTTAGAAATATATTTATAAACCACAACAAATTTGTAAGGGGATGTAAAATAGAATATTTAATATTGCACAGAAAAACAACAACGAAATGGTTATTATTTACAAGCAACTATTACGACACGCTTTCTTCAAATTAAACTAATCATTTAAATTTATTGATCCAAGAAAACAAAATAATAATAACTAAATAAATAATTTATAATAAATAATAACTAGAAATAATTTATTATAATCTCGTCCCCAGTTAAGATAAAGATACTGCTAAGTCGTCTGTCCTAACAAGAACTTTAAGTAGTGTCGTAAACGCCCCAGTATCTAACTAGCCAGTAAGCTACCAAATGAACTATCAACATAAAAATAGGTACCTAACAAATTGTTGAGTACATTGATAGATCCTTGCCACACTAAGGAAAAGGAAAAGTAAAAATAAAAGCGCCAGATCAATAGCACTTTAATAACTAGAAAATGCTTTAGGTTCCTGCTAAGCTTTGCACAGAATTCCTAATTAATTTGAACAGTTTCTTTAAATTGCTAGGATATTTCAATAAATGGACAAAGCGCCATTATAGGTTAATAACAGAACCAAAACTTTGAACAAAATTTTGTGTCAAGCTTTGTGCATTACAGGGTTCGTATTTGCTCACTCATGAGCAGCTCAGGCTCATGAGCAAGAGTCAATTATCACGTGAGCCCAAAACTGACTCATGAGCGTGAGCCCAAAATTGGCTCATATTGAGGAGCTACTCATGAGGTCTCACGAGCTCAACTGCTCAATAAAAAGTGATTTATTTTTGATTAGTTTGATTAGAAATTAACTTAGTTTCTTACTATTGATATTAAAACAATAATACATTGTTTTTCGCATTGTAAGGAAATTGTTTTATTACATTCATGTAAAACTTTGAAATATGTATTTTTTTTTGTTTTCAAATTTTCCGAAACACAATGTAATATAGTTTAAAACTCTTGAATTAATATTAATTAAGTTAAAGATTAATTAATCTCATGTCAGCGCATTGACATCCAGCGGCTTCGCTGGCTTGGTCATGTCGTGAGAATGGATGAAGACGCTCCGGCGAAAAAGGTGTTTGAAGCAATAGTTGACGGAAGAAGACGTAGAAGTAGACCGTGACTCCGGTGGAGTGATTAAGTTGAGGGAGCACTAACTGGACTTGATATACGAGACTGGAGAAGGCGCGCACGCAGCAGAGGCGCCTGGGGAGACATGCTACGTCAGGTCGAAACTCGGTAACGGGTTGTTATGGCCACATAAGTAAGTAAGTAAAGATTAATTAAGTAAACGCGTAAAATTTAAATAAATAGTGATACGTGCCAAATTGTGAAATGAAGGCAACAACAATGCCATTTATTTTTTATTTTCTAGCATGTAACACCTTCTTGTAAGCAGCGCATGAGGTCTCATGAGCCTCAGCTCGTTCTCTTTTCTCACGAGCATAAGCCCATTTATAACTTAATGGCAGCTCTTGCTCACGAGCGTGAGCTCTGCAAATACGAACTCTGGTGCATTATATATGTTATATTCGGTAACCGTACAACATAAGCTTATTCGGACGTGATTTTGTCTGTAAGATCTAAAGCATTTTAGAAAGAAAAAAAAAATTTTGAACATTTGTTTATCATTATTAACTAGAATTGAGTAACTATGATCACTACGATCCTTAATCAAAACAAGAGACTTATAAATAATATGTATCCGATCCTACTATCCCGAAACAAATGTGTCCAGATATCAACTAAAAAATCGTAAGTGTTCCTTTTTTAAGGATACAAAATAAATTTTGTTGGTACTTTTAAACTGGTAACTAATCTAATAAACTTAGATCAGAGTTATAATCTTATAAATCAATTGAATGCAAAAATCCATTAAAAAAAATTACGTTTTGGCGAAAAAATATCATTATAATTAAAGCTATCACTTATATGAGACCGCCTGCTAGCGTACGTACTAGTACTCCGACAAACAGTGTCTGTGTAAAAATTCCACCAAGGCTTGACGCATTAAAAATGCTTGGATAGAATTTGTATGAGGAATAAGGCTTCAAATACATTTTAAATTAAATTTTAAGATATACGACAAAATCTACATAGAGGTTTAACTTTATATGGTATCGGTAGAAACCAATATCGCTATGTCAAATTAAGCTAACCTATCACTAATTCAGTGAATAAATATTCAAATTCTTGTAAGAATCAATCTTTTTGATTTTTTGTGGTTCCCAGCTCTTACCATTGCCTTAGAAAGAAATTTTCCAGAACTTCCGGGTAGCCAATACAGATACAGTAGAATCGTTGATATAAGTGTATTTAGGTAAATTAATTGATTATAATAAATACAAATGTATTTTTACAACTAATAGCCGGGGGGGTTAGCACAATATTTTATTCATCGGTTACCTTGAGAAAGGAAGAACATTCAAAAACAAATATTATATGACGTTATATGTGCGTTTAGAGAAAGATTTGAAGAAGTGCTCTTCAAGAAATAAAATATTCAATATCATAAGTTGATCTGAACGCATTGCACTTTGAATTTTTTTCTTTATTTTTAATGCATTCTGTGGCATTCTGTCGATACCTTCTCTTTGCAGATCTACAAAGAACGTTCTAATGAAAAAATAATTGCTGCAACTAGTCTTTCTTTTGAATCTAAAGATAAATCGTTCGATATTAAAGGCATCGAAATGTTAGAGAAAAACAGTGGATTACATGCATTACTCTTCAAGAAAACGATATTGTTAAATAAAGCCGAATATACCTGTAACGTTTTTTTTTTTTTTCAAATTAGACATCCTAAAAACTTCTTAAGAAATGCGTTATTTATAAAATTATTTTTTATTTAAAATGAATTTTAATAACTCAGTGATGGATTATTTTGATTTTTATTTTTCAATAAATATGAAGTTTTAGTTATTTTCGTTTTATATCATTTCCAGTTAAAGTAAACATTGAAACGACTCATTCGTAGGGTCCACAATTTCAATTTGTAAATATTCCTCATCGAATGTTATATTAAAGTGAAAATGCATATTCAGTTTAAATCGTCAATAATAGTTGACACTTTCAATATTAAAAAAAATAAACACATTCCATGATTTTTAAACAATTATAAAATTGAGTTTCTTTGGTGAAGATAAGAAAGAAATAGCTTGAAGTATAATATTTAGAAGTAAAAAGTAAACAAATAGGGAAAGACGAACATAAAGTGCTGACATATTAACTGAATATTTGACATACTGCTATTCTATCAAAACAATTTCCAGTAGGCCACACAAAACAACAATTCTATAGAAGTTGATTCGGAATCCATTCGGAATTTTGAGAAGGGTTCGGATAAGACTTAATTTCTAAAAGTACATATGTATATATGTATATATATAAATTTAAAAAAATAATATATTTGCTGACTTTTATATAGGCTCTATTTTGCTACGTCAGTAGAAAATGCAATTATATACTACTGTATCTCAGTTCTGCATTGAATTCTTTCTGCAGACATATTGCAATATTGCATGATTTAGATATAAAATAAGTTTGTAAAAAAAACAACTTTTTTTGAGTCATCAATTTCGCTTACTAAATAAGATCGCACTTTTCATCGAAAATATGTAATTCAAGCACACTAATATTTTATTTACACTAATGAAAGATCAATAGTTGTATACAGAAAATGATAGAAAATTATAAAAAAAGTAGAAAAAAATATAAAAAATATATTTTTAAAATTAGATTACACCGCAAATGGTTTTTGGAATTGAGTCATACCATCATTTCATATTTCTTCATATGCTCTTATCTATTGTCGTTTACTTTGTACTTTTGAATATACTAACTGAGAAAGCTGTTGCGCCTTACAATTAGATTAACTATATATAAACTTCTTTGTTATCTTCGTGTTATAATCACAATGATACCAGATTTAATTTTCTTTAGGACAGTCAAGGCTGAGCTTCCAAGTTATTGTGTATACTCAACACTCGTTTAAACTATCGCAAATCTTTTCATATTTATATATAAGCTTCTTAAACAATCTGTGAGATAAAATCGCATTTACACAAGTTGAAATCATATTTTTTTTAAACGAATGGGGGGAAAACATATAACGACTAGATAAGTCATAATCTTAACAGATATAATATAAATGTATTTGATCCAATGCAAGGTATAGCTGCACTTATACATATCTGCATACATGATATATAAAAAACTTATCTTAAATTAAATTATAATTACAATTACTTTATTTATCGTTACAGAGAGCGTCTGGTACCAGCAGATTTCGAAAAAATATGTTCGCAGTACTGCGCACTGTAGATTATTTTAACAAAGCAACACTAACGTTAAAAATGTATTTTATATATGAAATCACATGTTTATAATTAAAGTCATATTTAAGTGTTAATATGAATAAAATTCAGTTTCAGAGTTTTATTAAGTATCCTATGTTAAAACAAATTCAAATAGTTTTGATAGAAGTGGAACAGAATTATAAGAATTTTTAAGGAAAACACAATTTTTTGTTAGAAACTGAATTTAGTATTATAATTAATTAATTTTAAGTTTGGATTCGAAAAGAATAGAATGAAAGACAATAAAACAAAAAATTAAATGAAATGGAATGTCAATAAACAGAGCCCTAGACTTTCATTTGAACGAAGAATTACGATCATGGATTATTTGTACTAGAAACTGACCCTAGCTGAACAAAATACAATCAGCCCTTCGAATAAAAATCAGTATGACTCCCGTTAACGATTTCCTAATATCAACTCCCGGCGTTATACTATTTTATTAGCTCAAATAAAACTGTCACAAAAGAATGTGACTAGAGATTTCACTTGCCTCCAAGTAGAGCAAACAATGATTTATACAAAACTACTTTTAAATAGTAAAACCCTATACCATATATAAATACAGAGGTAGTTCGTCCAGTGGTTAACACCAGAAAGATTAAAAATGATAGCTGGCAAACAATACCACCTTCACACCGCGAATAATAATAAATGATGAATACTTTCAATTTATAGATATTTTAATAATATTCGTAGCACTAAACCGGGGAAGAACGGAGCAAATGAAAATAAACAAATCCTAAATATCTTTTGGTATGCTACGTAATATATATGACTCTCTCATCTAATTTCTATTTATCTTTAATTTAAAAAAAATCTTAAAATTTATGACAAAACGATTAATGAAGAATTCAAACTTTTTTAATCTTCATGCAATGACAGTGGGTAATGCTTTTTAACATAAACCAGGAATTAACATATTTTTTGTAATGAGATATATATACTTCATAAATAAAAATTCCACACGAATTTGAACACTTATACCAATATATTAACTGAAACTTATTCAAGTAAACTTACAAGATAATAACCTTTCTGCATGGCAAATGAAAGAATTTCAAGTATCACATCTTCCATTCAAACTTAAAGTAAAAATCTTTCACAAATTATTGCACTTAATTAATGCTGTATATTAGATGCTCTAACAGAAGGGTCCACATTTCTGAGATTGTGGTTATTTGTTAATAAATTTCCTTATTATTGTAAAGAGTGCTTGTAAATAAATAAAATATTTATATTGTAAACGAAACTACTATCAACGGAACCATGATGACACTGTAATACACTTTGCGCTAAATATGGATAAGAATGAACAAATATAGTTTTCGTTAGTTGCACATGGCCTAAAATATCTCAAACACACAAAACAAACATTATCTAAAATAAATGGTTTGAGGAGCAGTTAAATCTTCAACCCCTATCTATCTATCTATCCGTATCTACCCTTTGTCTATCTAAGCGACAATTGGCTTATCCATTCATTCTTGTTCCTGAACAATTCCCTCTATCTTTCACACTTCTTTTACCTAAACATATTGACAAACGCAATTTAGTAGAATGTGAACTGAATTTGTTTTGAGATAAAGAATAAAGATATTGTAAAATACACAGACATAATACATATCCTAACCCATGTATAGGTATTTGTAATTCCTTTTATGGTATTTGCTTTAAATATCTCGGCGAGTTAGCCTACAATATTAATATCCCAGAACCATACATCGATTCCGATGTTCAAGTTCCCTTAACCACTGTCAGTTTACAAACAATAACTACAACAATGATATGGTAAATTGTTGGCGTCGTAACTAATTTACGAAAGATTGAAGTCCAAACTTTGGACTTACAACGTACTGCAGTATAGTACTAATCCGTAATGCTATAATGTTTATAAGAAATTTTTTATTGCGACAAAATACTCTTTTCAACTCTTTTCTTTTCTTATCCCTTTTTTTATTCTACTCGGAATGTTTTTTATTTTACTCATATAACATAAACTTTTTTAAAATTTTATATATAGTATAATTTATGGAAACTATAAATCTATAATTTAATTATTTGTGAAATAAGACTTATCAAGACCGCGTTATCGAATCTCAGAATGGTTACAGGCTCCTCGGGGAGGTATGCAGATCTGAGGTCAATTATTGCTTAGTCTAATGAAGTGATAAACAATAACCCAATCAAGGCGTAAAGAGGGATTTTGAAGATACCTCGAGTTAATAAGGAGTAAAAGTGCTCAAGTGCACTGACTCAAATAGCTTCAATATAATAATATAATATTTTTCTCACATAATTTAACTGGTATTTGTTATATCCTATAAAATATTTCTCTTGATATCTCCCGCAAGTGGTGAATATATGGTTCACATAATATAATCACAGCAAATCCCATAACCGCGACGATTCAAGTTTTCAAGAGCACTTTTTCGGCAGATAAACAATCTTTATGACCCCAAATTTAGTGCAAGGATAAGAATAGGTCATTTCCCATTTCTCGAAAGTAACATTTTATTGTGATTATTCATGACTTATACATATGTATATGTTCAGTAGTTTTTCTTATTATACATATTAAGTTCAAATTCGTAGAATTAATTTTCCTAATTAATTACATACAAACAATTTTACATATCTATTTTATTCATTAGAAATTTTAACTAACCAAGGCGTAGGGCACATCCGCATGCACATTCAACTGTGAAATCATCTATACGGTAGTAACTAATTGCACCGCCCCTCACAGATCACGCCATGCAATTTCAACAAATCTGCTAGAAATACAAAAAACCTAGCTGTTTTTTAATTTGACCACCGGTTTTCTAAAAAAACAAAATTTTGTTTTTATGACAATTTTTGTTTTTATTTTTGTTATTCGGGTTTGTTACTGAGAATTGGCTATGTCAGCACTACACCGTACTTGTAAAATGAACTAACAAACAATCAAATTATAAACGTCGTCACAAAAACAGCAACTTAGTAACTACTCATTTATTTGTGTGCCACTGTATAATATAATAATACTGAATCATATTAGTTAAAAGCGAGAAGAAAAAACTTTTATTTCATAATTATTGAAAAATAATTTGTGCAAGTAAAAAAATACTTGAGCACTGACAGAGCACGGTTTGGTGGGGGAGGGTTTCTGACAGAATGTTAGAAATATAGAAATATAGAATTAATTAAATAGCACTAATAATTTAAAATTACTTACCGCAAATCAAACTGCAGCCAATGGCCAGCAACAAACCATAAATTAATTGAGATTTATTAAACTCCATCTTGCCGTCTGTCTTATTTTTCAAAAAATATTGTATACCTCGGAATTACTTTAATTTAATGCTGTATATAATCCTTCACAAATATGCTGGATTCTTTGTTCCCTTTGTGTTTGCTGTTTTTTTTTTTTTTTGTTTTTTCTTTATTATTGCGAAAAAAACAGTTTTTTGATTTTTTTATATATCACAATTGAAAATTTAAAATTTGTTTAACTTTAATGACAAACAAGTAAAATTGTAATTGTTATATCAAATTATTAAAATGCGTCTTGGGTTTATTTGCGTAAGTATTCGCTTTGTTTCTTTGCTAATAAATTCTATTTTGTTTCTATGAGTTTTCGTTTCAATCTTTTTCTTCGCTTGCCTTTGCTTTTCTTCGTGCTAAAGCGACTTCACAAATGAAATCCACAACTCAAATGACAAACAGAATCTTAAAAAATAAAATACTCAACAGCTGATTAAGTACAACACAAAAACGAATGAATAATGTGCAGGGTTGCAATATTTCAATATGCCTTATTAAAATCAATTAAAATTTGAAAATAAATACATTCATGTTAAACAATTTCAATCGATTGTCAAAAGTTAATATCACTATATATATATGTATTATTTCCATTTAATATGAAATATGTATTTTCATTATGATATTTAAAATTAAACTATTCAAATGTAAATAAACTAGACCAAAGATTACATATAAAGATATATATTGCTCTCTAAGACCGCAAATAAAAATAACTTACCCTACAAAATAGTTTTCATACAAATAAACTCATTATAAATAAATCATCTGATATAAGACGAAAAATGTCGAATGCAACCCTTAAAAATGAATTTCCGACAAAGAAAACCACCAAAATTTAAAATACGTATCATATGTTTTATATGTAAAATGTAAACAAACAATATATTTTAAACGCATAAATTAGCTTTTGACTAAACGGAATCGACTAAATCTTAATTTAATTTATTTAACATAAGTAGTTTTAGCTGCAGTGGGATTATGCAGTGATATTATGCTACACTTGAGCAATTTTTAATAATTACTTTTAGTGCAAATTTAGAAAATTCGGATTCAAAATTCGTATACATGAACTATGCTTGCATGGGTGCGTGTATATAGAAAAAAAAAAGAAAACACATTTCGATTTAAGCTTTTAATAATTAAATTAAAATATTTTTTTGCTTTCCACGACTTCGACTTTAAAAATTATACTTCCTTCATAAACTCCTAAAAATGTTTCGTATATATTTAAATGTACACATTTAAAATATTTATTTTCCGCCATTTTCCATAATTTAAAATATTTCATTTCCAAAATTTTTAAATTTGTGAAACCTTTTAATTTTGCTTCATTTTTTGTTAACAATAGCCGCAATTTTTTGTTACAGAGTAGCAAAAAAATACTCACAACTTACGAAAGAGAATATTTGAAGCAAGAACAGTGTTCTTGAAATCTTCAGAGTTAGGTTTTAGTCGTAAAAGTTTTTTCGTCTTAAGTTTAAGTACAGCCAAATACTTAAAGTTTACTGGAAATATGTTTCAAAATTCCTGCTATCCGTTATAAACATTTGAGCATTTCATTAAGTAATAAATTAAACTACGTAAATAAATTACTTAATTTATATATAAAAGATAAATATGCGTACCATTACCCTTCTAATATTCATTTAGAGCATATAAAAGCATATGACATATTTTAAAAGTGATGCCAATTTGTTTCTACCAATTCTTGCTGTTTCTTTACAACTCTGAAAAAATATATTATAACCAATTTTTTTACATTCTTTGAAATTTCTAATAAAGGTTAATAATAGTTACCTAGTAACACTTTTTTCTTTAGTAGCCAAAGTGTTTGGTTGCTTCACAACTAGGTCTACTTTCACAAAGAAAGTAAAGTTATTGTTTTGCGTACATTTATCAATATACATATAGAAATTGAATCACACCATGTTATTGGTGAGCATTTTATATAGTATTTAAATTTATATAAGAATACATTTTTTAGGCTTTATCAAAAATAACAAAGAAGAAAAATGAAAAAAGAAGTATTCAAAGATTTGAGAGATATATATGTATATAAGATACACAATAATTTTTGATAGCACCAGCTTATCAGAAGGTCATTCTTGTAAGATCAATAGTTAATGCTAACTGACAAGTACTATATACTCTTTTAATTTTCTTTCAATTATCCTCTAAATTTTTGCTTTTATGTAAATGATTGTGTTTTGTATTTATTCATGTATTACAGTTTTCATTCAATTAACGAATTAAAAATTTCTTAATACATAATTAACTTCATCACAATTAATAGCCTGTCATTTTCACCAACTGTAACAAAAAAAATTACTTTTTTAATATATACAAATGTACTCATTAACACTCCCAACAGGTGTAAATAATAAGCAGCTGACTGGAGATTTCTATTTTCTTCCCAAAATTATTCACAATAGATCAGTTTTAAGACTTGGCACCATTGTAGTGCGATGTGCTTGTTCGTTAAGCACTTTCGCAGTGGTAAGCTTGTTTGTGCGAATTTTGTTTTTGCTTTGCATGTTAAATTTTTAATACCACGTATTCTAGTGGTGCCTTCATGTCAAAATAATAAACCTAAAGAAAACAATATATAAAATCTTGAAAAGAGCATGATTATGACATATGTCAAATATGCTGTCTACTGAATAAGTAAAATCAAGATACTTTGATTTTTAGTCAAACATACGTTGAGATATGGACCACTTTTGATTTTACGTAACAATTACAACTCTATGTTGTTACATTTCATAATACTGGATTAACACGAGAGTTTCGTTTGTAATTTTAGCTTTTTCAATAGTTGTTGCCTCCGTGAAAAATGAAAATTTTTGAGAGCTAAAATTACAAGCAAAACTCTTGTTTTGATCCCGTATAAATGGCATGCAGACGAACTGGATTCATTTGTGCAGCGAATTTCATAAAAATTGGATTCTAACGCATGTTCAGATATTTCCTATTATTTAAAAAGTTGTTTATAATGGCAACATTATTTATTTTTTAAATCTATATACAAGGTGAGATGAAAAAACTGCAACAAAGTAAAACGCCATAAATTTTTTCATTTTTTTTAAATTTTATTGAATGAAAGCAAAAAATGTCGGAAATAACATCAAATTTGAGAATCGGTTTAGATTTGTTCGAATTGGCCACCTTTGGCCCGAAAGTGGCTCTGCGGTATTTTGTCCCATTCTCGGCGAAGCGCTTGCTTGAGATGATCGACACTTTGGTATTTTTTAGTTCCAACCTTGCTTTCCAAAATACCCCAGGCACAATAGTCCAACGGATTGGCATCCGGAGATTTTGGTGGCCATTGTGCGGTGGAAATGAAGCGAGGAACCTCATTTCTTAACCATTCTTGGATGGCGCGTGCTGAGTGCGATGGTGCTGAGTCCTGTTGGAATGTCCAAGGTCTGCGGCCGAAATGTTTGCGTGCCCAGGGCTTCAGAACTCCCTCCAAAATATTTTCGCGATAGATTTGCGCATTTAATTTGACACCACGGTCGATGAATACGAGCGGCGAGCGACCATCGGCTGTTATGGCGGCCCACACCATCACCATGGCCGGCTTTTGAGTTGTGATGGCCAACCGAAGTTGCAAATTTTCAGCTGACCTCTCTGGCAAGTAAACACGATCATTTTGTTTGTTTACAAACTGCTGGATAACGAATGGTTTCTCATCGGAGAAAACCAAATTCGGCAGTTCACCACTTTCGGCCAAGCGAAA
>NC_051848.1:88228585-88315149 GCF_002237135.1 Teleopsis dalmanni | reverse complement strand
CTGGTTTATGATTTCGTTCTAATATAAACACAGCAAGTAAATTTGTTAATAAAACTTTCGTAGCAAAGTAACAAAAACTCCAGAAAAATGTGCGAACAAAAAAAGAGAAGTCGGCTTTGGGTCAGTTGGTTAAGGTACGCTGATACTGAGCTTCACATTTGGCTAAACCCGAATTCAATTCCAGGTACTTGCAGTATCAATAATAATTATTTATGAATAAATTAATACAAGAATTATTTCCAAGACCATGATGATGGGTATTTGGCAATACTCGAAACAGCTGCATGGTCAGCTAAAAATTCAATTAAATAAAATAATATAAAATGAATTTTTGTTGTTGTATTTCACTACTGTTCGAAAAAACCTCTTTAGGAAAAGAATTTTAAAAAAAGAAAAGAAAATGAAATGGAACCAATTTGGGACCAATTTAAAAATATTTTAATGGCGGTGGAATGAACTACGGTAACTATATTTGTATTGTTATTTTTTTCATCACTAACAACACAAGGAACTAAAACAACTGACATTTACCAGAGCGTATGAGTAACAATGAAAATTCCTTCAAGCTTTAATTAAGGAAATCTGAAGTCAAATGCAGAAGGTTTGATTTTTCTAATTTCAAAATGATCACCAACTAACCTTAACTCGATACTTTCGGTTTAAGTACTAAGCTGTATGTAAGTTCATTTGTGTTGAAGTAGCTGCTTTGTATACCCCTCGCTGGTCAAAAACTAAAAAACTGATATTTTTTAGTAAGCTTTGTGAAGAAATAGAAATTAATATTCTTTAAAGAGATGCTCAAATAAGTCGAGCAGGAAAATATATGTAGTTAATGACAACTAACCGTTCAAAATCGGTGTCTAGTTGACTAAGTTGCAATTATTTCAGTAAATTATAAACATAATTGCAGTATTTTTATTTACATATATGCAAGAAAAAGTATTTACTGTAAATACATTCACGTCGAAACTCCGCACATTGAGCCTTTTAGATATACCCATTATTTGAAAAAAATTGCTCATTTCATTATTTTCTTCAGAAAACAAAATTTTTGTGAACTTGTTTTAATCTCAGGCATATTAATCTTGTTCACTATACATTTTTAAAAATATAAATATATATGCCAGCGAAAGCTATTTTTAATTAGTAATATAAATTTTGTTTACTTCTAGTTCATTATTTTAGACAGATAAAATATATCAAGAAATTTGATCGACATTAATCATCTGTTGAAGTTAACTTAATCATTGTATGATTAAGTGGTTATTAGTCAGTAATAGTTAGTAGACTCTTTACCCGAATCCAGAGCTCCCGATTACCAAATAATTTTCGTATTACTTCAATTTGTTATAAGCAAGGTTTTCCCTGTTTACATTACATTAATAATTTACAATTATTAATGAATCACGTATATATAATAAATCTACTACATTATTATTGTTATTTGACACAAATGTAATTCTATCAAATTAGGTGTCATATATGTATACATATATAGTGTCGTATATCATGCAGATTATTCAATTCTTGCATTGTGCAAATTCAAAATGTTTGGCTTTAATTAGAGTGCCTTCGGGTGTTTTTGGTGAAAATAAATACGTAATCGACATAGAAACTATTACGTTAGTTAATATTAATTAAACTAAATCAGTATTCAATTTAAAAATTGGAGAAAATCCAAAATCTATAGAATATACGGCAGATTTATAAAAGAAAGTGTGTGTATATAATAGATGATATTCAAGAAAGTTAAAGTTCGTCAAATTTTAATGTCTTATTAATCTTCTAAGCCTCATCCCCTCTAAATAGTAAAACTTCTTTTGTTTTGTCATTGACGTGACAGAGACATACATACATACGATTTTATTTGTTACTCATTCAATAATTACAAAATACGCAGCCAGTCACATCATTCTATTCGTCCTTGTTCCGTTCGTCTAGTATAGTCCAAGGCATCTGTGGAACACTGTATCTAAGGTTCGGTCAACCGTCCGTGCTCGCATTGTTTAGCAGCTGTACTGAATGCGAGTCCCTTAATTCCACTCCAAATTAGTTTAGGGAATAGAAAAACACAAGCAGCAGCACAAATAATCGGGTTCGTAGTTTGATCTCCTTGAAATATTGGTCTGCAACCTGCTCCAGTAGCACAGCCGTCTGCGCATGCCACTGAAGTCGCTGTTAGTGCTGCTTCTATTGACATTTTAAATTGTTTATTAGAATCAAACGTTTAAAAAAATAAATCTTATTATCTTCTAGGTTTTCTAGGATGTTAACTGATATGAAAAATTTTTTATAATGTCAAATGACGTTTTCAAAATTTCAGGTATTTTCTCTCTACCTAGATTCAAATATTGAAATTGAAATTGAAATTGAATAAAATTGATGCAGACAACATATAAAAATCTGTTATTGAAACTCTGTTACCTGATCACGAATGGATAATGAATGACATACAGTAAAGGGTAAAGGGATAGCCTGACAGAGATTGATAATGTTAAAATTCAAAATCTCGACACGAGTATTCGCACTAACTCGCAACTATTATCAAAATTATCAAAATAATAATGAGAGGTTTCTGCAATTGTGTCTCAAATTTGTGTCAAATTTGTATAAAATTTTCAAGCAAATGGTGTATTCAAAGTCAGTCAAAGTCAATGATTATAATAATAATTTCGAGAAAAGGCTGAAATGAATTAGTCCACTTTTGTTATATGTTAGGTGATATTAATAAATATTAAAGAAATAGAAGTTAGAACGAGATGAGCTAACACATCGCCGATTTCAGCACGCAAAAGTTGACTGATGAATATAACAACCAGAATCAGAAACAAGAGGAGTTCTTCAGAAGCAAGAAAGCAAGTGATAAGACTTTATTGATCTTACGTAAGTGCTCCTGATTCACGGACCATTTGGTTAAGCATTTAGATACAAATGAGATAGATAAAATTATGAATATGTATTATGTATTATTCTGAAGAACTAACAGCTAGTTTCAATTACAGAAGAATTTCGTGGAGGACCTTTAAATCCGTCGTAAATTTATCTTAATAAGTCACTATAAATTTGGTTCATTTTCAGAAGTTCTTGATATTTGTTTTAAAATATTTTATGCGTTTGTTTGGAGTATCACATACTTTGCGAATCTCTTTGAACTTTTACTTTGCAGCAGTTCCGCAAAATTAGAAGTGGACAAATCTTGCCTTTGCAATTTTTGTATTATTATATTAAGCTATATATGGTTCAGTCTTTGTAGAAAAAAAGAGTCTGATTGAAGATTTCTCCTCTTTTCATAAAAATGCACATTTCTTATAAAAATAATCAAATTTGTGTTCTGTGACTTGTATGTTGGGAACGTACTACATATTTCTGCTATATAGTAGTAAGTTGTTTCATTCTAAAATTAACAAAAATTAATTTCGACAGCTGGGAAGAATTAAGTTATTAATTTGTTTCGGTCCCTGTGGTTCGAAGTGAGCGTAATCGCTTTAAAAACATATTCATATGAAATAGGTCATATGAATATTGGTATTCATATGAAATACAAAGAACAATAAAAAAATAATAGTCCTCTCACTATCATTCTTTAATATATGAAATATTTTTGGATTACGAGCAGAATAACTCTCATAATATATTTTTACGACTACAATACGATACTCCAATAATGAAATGAAAACATATTCTTCACACAACTCACTGAAAATGCTTTCAGATTTTTATAAATACGGAAACGGAATATATTTAAGTTGACTATCAGCGAGAAGAGTCCAACGATATTAATGAAGAAGTATCTGTATTTGCATACTTTTATAAATTGCAAGTCAACTGATCAATTTCAATCAATTTCACATAAAACTTATAAAAACGGTCATATGCTATTATTGAGCAGCTGCCAATCCTAATATAATCACTCTCACTCAGTAATTATCAAAGCTTAATTTTAAGTTTATCAAAAATTTTATTTTATAACATCGTTTATGGTGTGGATAAGCATTGCCAAGCATAAAAACATTTCTTACATCAAAATTTTGTAATATACTTTGACAAATAAATTCTGGATTTTCATCTGAATTTGATTTGAAATACACAAATAAAACATGTTTAGTCTTTTACTTTTTTTATTGTATATCTGTTAACAAATCTGTTAAAAAATCTTATGAAATTAAAATTTACTGGTTAACGGTTTTGCTATTCTAAGAAAACTAAATTTAAGCTGGCAACACTTATTGAAAAAACACGATAATAATTGATTTCAGCATCTTCTACTCTGTCACCCAAGATATTCGTAAAGTGTTATATATTTTATTATTGCTTTTATTTCTGTGGACAAAAAGAAAAAAACAGCAATAGAATACCGCGAATACGGCTATTATTAAAAAAATATATTCTATTGACTTAGTATGAATTTGGAATCTTCGTATTAGGAATGAAAAAATGGTGCAGTTTTGTAGCACTTTTTGTGTGATACTTGTAGAGAAGTAAAAGTAAGCCGATGATTGTTCGTTAACCTCAGTAGTCTAGTGGTTAGCAACTCTAACCACTGCCACTGGGGCCCAAGTTCAAATCCCGCTAAGGGCAAACGGTTAATATACAATTTCAAATTAATACAAGTTTAAATCACTAGTCATCGTAGCACGTACGGAAAAAAAATTTTTCTTAATTAAGTGAAAATTTTTTATATATTACATTATTACCTATAACAGATGTGTATACTCACGCTTTGCTACAACATTTTATTTCAAAGTTGTGCTTTTATTTTATTTATATATATGTTGGGCAAGCCAAATAAGGAATACCACACAGCAAAAGAACGCTTAATAACTAAAGTATATAGAAATTACTATCTAGATGGATACTGGTTCTTTATTCTGTAATTCTTACCGATGCGAGAAATTCCTTTAATTAGGATTAAAATATGTCTCATTGAACTTGGAATTTTTGTTGTTTTTGGTGCATTGGGTGCGAAATACACCCTATATATCTTAAGTGTTCGTCCAAAACATTGTCCGCATTTTCATCTGATATATGACAGCTACCATCTCCAACTTCATTTGTGGTCGCTCAAAATGACTCCGTGGACCTTTTTACTATTTTTTGGAATAACTTTAAATTTATATATGTACCGCGTTTAATATTTATTTTATACAGAAATAAAATGAAATTTCAGATTAAGATATGTTTCGTTTGAAAAATGTTACTTTGTAAATAGTATCAGTTTTTATATTTTATTTCTGGCACTGCTTTATGGTTTGTCTGGTTGCTTACGGGATCTTCTGTTATGCCTATAGATGAGCTGATTCTATAGATAATGTAAAAATCTTTCTGATAGTGCTTAAGTAGTAAAATTAAAAACAAATGAATTATTATTTCTCATTATTTGAGATATTATATAAATCAGCTTTCAACGTATGAAGGACTTTTCAAAAATGTGTATTTTTAGTGGATTCGCCTATTGGCAGTTGCATGTATTAGAAGGACAATATAACATAAGACTTTTACATTATCAGAAGAATGCATTTATCAATGTAGCGAATGGGCTTCGAGCACATAAATGTCTATCAAATGGATTATGATGACATTTTAACGAATTGTAATTTTAGTCGGGTATCCTGTTTTGCTAATTCATCTAAAAGAAATGGTAATCAGACGATGAAAGGTCCTGCCTAAATGGTGGATGCCTCAAAACAACCCCGGAAAGTTCCTTCAATTTGTTTTGTGGCATCAAAGATGTGTGCGGTCTGGTATTATCATAGTCGATCAACATGTCTTTTTTAGAAGCGAATTTTGGTCGCATTTCTTCAATACCTATGTTCTTCCAAGCGAAGCAATTGGATTATCGCCTTAGTAGTTGGAGTAACTCTCCAACTGGATTATAAAATTAATCACTGGAGACTTGAAAATTTTAATTTGCGTTTCAGTATTCTATTTAATTATTTCAATCAAAAGATAGAATTAAGGGTTTATGACAAAAAATTAATTTTATAATTATCTTCATTTGAAATGTTTTGATATTACCAAAGGTTGGTGTGCCAGTACTACTTCTAAAATGTAAAGACGTACTTCTAACTGGGTCCATTAAGATTGTGACTCGAAGTTTTGTCTCCCCTGGGCGTAACTCCAGTTACTAGAGCCATTGTTCAGGTAATGGGTTTTGATCGTATTTGAATTTTATCCCGCTAATTGATATGTGATAGCACACGCCTAATTAGTTTCCATAGTTTTTTAGCAAACCGGTGATAGTATAAATCACCGACGACTTTGGATCTGGATAAGAATCCATCATAAAAGAAAAATTAATCAACCTAAGTTCTCACATATTTTTAGTCTATACTTATAAAACTTTTTATTATACAAGCGGTTTTGCTTTTGCTTTTGCTTTTGCTTTTGCTTTTGCCTTGTGACTGTCGTGTCCGTGTTTGGGACCTATTTTAGCGACAGTATCTGTTCCATTTTAATGGCTGAAGTAAACTCAAGAGTATACCATAATTTTTAAAACTAGGTTGTGTTTTTAATAAAAAAAAAAAGATACATAAAATTCGGTAGTTGACACTGCTTCAATAGCACACACTGTTGAGGTGTAGCTTTAAAGCGATTCTTTAATGCAGATGTTGTCACAAATTTCACGACCTTAATCAGGGATTTTGTGAGGAAACGTATCTTAAGGAGTACAATAAGTTTGAAAAATTCCCTTCCTCTCCTTAATCATTAGCAGTCAGCATTATATCTTTTATATTACGTTCAAACGAAATATTATTTCATTATATGATGAGTTATATTTCAAACTTTTAGATTTAATGAAAAATTGCTGTTTCATTCGCAATTGTTGAATCGTTTCACTACGTGGCACAGTGAGAATATTGTTACCTGCCTGATAACCGGTTAGTCGACTTATCAGCTAATACCGTTGAATGACGGTTTTCTTGTCTGTAACTGATTGGTAATATATCACACTATCTGAGGATTTTTAGTTCGTTCAGATTTATCCTTAAACACAAGTTATTAGTTATTACCTGCCCTTTACATCGCATTCAATTTCTACTTCAAAGGCAAAGTTTTTTCATAAAATGCTACTATTTTAATTGCTCTTTTAATAACTGTTATGACTGAAATAATCGACAAAAGAAAATATACCGAATTAACTCTAGTTAGTATTTTCGTCGATGAAACAACATCGTTAACCGAATTAGGAATAAAAAATGCTTTTAAATATGATCATCTCAGAAAGTACTAGTTACTGAAGACAGAATGAACTTATTGTGCCAGCCATGATGATGTAGGTATAGTGGTTCCAGATGCTTTGCATGACAGCGTGGCAGGTTGACTACACATCGAATTAAGGAAAGTCATTTTTAAGCTATTATTTAAGCTAACACCAATAAAGATTGTTTAACTTTCTCCCTGTCAGTATGGTTAGTATGATCCTGTCGGTCGGTTTAAGTCTACCCTCCCTATCGCATCCTATCAACCTTAATGTGATTCAAAACACTATTTTTTTTACGACTCCCTTATCCAACCTATATAACCTATCGCCTATCGCCTGTCGCCCATCGCCTATCGCCTGTCGCCTGTCACCTGCCCTCTTCAGTCCACGCTGTCTAATTTATTTCAAGTCTGCATATGTAGCCTTACAAATACCTCTTGTAAGCTTCTTATTTTCTATTCACGTCTTACCACAGACTCAACAATCAACCATGAATAATCCTTAAGCATAGCAAACTGCCCATTATATACCCACATTTCGTCCCTTAATAACTTTTTCCATTCATTTTTCAGTAACTTTGTCGGGTAATCGATACTTTCATAATTTTCTTTTCACATACTTGTTTATGATTTCCTTCATTACGAAATATTCGTAATTTCTCTCCCTGTTTTCATAACTTTGCAACATTTTTTTCTTCTATATAAAAATGCTCTCAAACTTTCGTCTCATTGCATTTTGTTTTAAGTGAACAATTTATTAAATAAATCAAACCACAAAAAAAAACTATAATAAACTTACTAAATTTTGGAAAAGAATTATTTCTTTTGTAAGGTCCTATATATAAGAACGAACAAATCATGCAAGAAATAATGCCTCTACAAACAGAATAGTATTGAAATTCAACAATTAAAAATAAAAATATAATTAATTAATTCAATTATTCTATAGCTGGTTTATGATTTCGTTCTAATATAAACACAGCAAGTAAATTTGTTAATAAAACTTTCGTAGCAAAGTAACAAAAACTCCAGAAAAATGTGCGAACAAAAAAAGAGAAGTCGGCTTTGGGTCAGTTGGTTAAGGTACGCTGATACTGAGCTTCACATTTGGCTAAACCCGAATTCGATTCCAGGTACTTGCAGTATCAATAATAATTATTTATGAATAAATTAATACAAGAATTATTTCCAAGACCATGATGATGGGTATTTGGCAATACTCGAAACAGCTGCATGGTCAGCTAAAAATTCAATTAAATAAAATAATATAAAATGAATTTTTGTTGTTGTATTTCACTACTGTTCGAAAAAACCTCTTTAGGAAAAGAATTTTAAAAAAAGAAAAGAAAATGAAATGGAACCAATTTGGGACCAATTTAAAAATATTTTAATGGCGGTGGAATGAACTACGGTAACTATATTTGTATTGTTATTTTTTTCATCACTAACAACACAAGGAACTAAAACAACTGACATTTACCAGAGCGTATGAGTAACAATGAAAATTCCTTTAACCTTTAATTAAGGAAACCTGAAGTCAAATGCAGAAGGTTTGACCAGAAGGTTTGATTTTTCTAATTTCAAAATGATCACCAACTAACCTTAACTCGATACTTTCGGTTTAAGTACTAAGCTGTATGTAAGTTCATTTGTGTTGAAGTAGCTGCTTTGTATACCCCTCGCTGGTCAAAAACTAAAAAACTGATATTTTTTAGTAAGCTTTGTGAAGAAATAGAAATTAATATTCTTTAAAGAGATGCTCAAATAAGTCGAGCAGGAAAATATATGTAGTTAATGACAACTAACCGTTCAAAATCGGTGTCTAGTTGACTAAGTTGCAATTATTTCAGTAAATTATAAACATAATTGCAGTATTTTTATTTACATATATGCAAGAAAAAGTATTTACTGTAAATACATTCACGTCGAAACTCCGCACATTGAGCCTTTTAGATATACCCATTATTTGAAAAAAATTGCTCATTTCATTATTTTCTTCAGAAAACAAAATTTTTGTGAACTTGTTTTAATCTCAGGCATATTAATCTTGTTCACTATACATTTTTAAAAATATAAATACATATATATGCCAGCGAAAGCTATTTTTAATTAGTAATATAAATTTTGTTTACTTCTAGTTCATTATTTTAGACAGATAAAATATATCAAGAAATTTGATCGACATTAATCATCTGTTGAAGTTAACTTAATCATTGTATGATTAAGTGGTTATTAGTCAGTAATAGTTAGTAGACTCTTTACCCGAATCCAGAGCTCCCGATTACCAAATAATTTTCGTATTACTTCAATTTGTTATAAGCAAGGTTTTCCCTGTTTACATTACATTAATAATTTACAATTATTAATGAATCACGTATATATAATAAATCTACTACATTATTATTGTTATTTGACACAAATGTAATTCTATCAAATTAGGTGTCATATATGTATACATATATAGTGTCGTATATCATGCAGATTATTCAATTCTTGCATTGTGCAAATTCAAAATGTTTGGCTTTAATTAGAGTGCCTTCGGGTGTTTTTGGTGAAAATAAATACGTAATCGACATAGAAACTATTACGTTAGTTAATATTAATTAAACTAAATCAGTATTCAATTTAAAAATTGGAGAAAATCCAAAATCTATAGAATATACGGCAGATTTATAAAAGAAAGTGTGTGTATATAATAGATGATATTCAAGAAAGTTAAAGTTCGTCAAATTTTAATGTCTTATTAATCTTCTAAGCCTCATCCCCTCTAAATAGTAAAACTTCTTTTGTTTTGTCATTGACGTGACAGAGACATACATACATACGATTTTATTTGTTACTCATTCAATAATTACAAAATACGCAGCCAGTCACATCATTCTATTCGTCCTTGTTCCGTTCGTCTAGTATAGTCCAAGGCATCTGTGGAACACTGTATCTAAGGTTCGGTCAACCGTCCGTGCTCGCATTGTTTAGCAGCTGTACTGAATGCGAGTCCCTTAATTCCACTCCAAATTAGTTTAGGGAATAGAAAAACACAAGCAGCAGCACAAATAATCGGGTTCGTAGTTTGATCTCCTTGAAATATTGGTCTGCAACCTGCTCCAGTAGCACAGCCGTCTGCGCATGCCACTGAAGTCGCTGTTAGTGCTGCTTCTATTGACATTTTAAATTGTTTATTAGAATCAAACGTTTAAAAAAATAAATCTTATTATCTTCTAGGTTTTCTAGGATGTTAACTGATATGAAAAATTTTTTATAATGTCAAATGACGTTTTCAAAATTTCAGGTATTTTCTCTCTACCTAGATTCAAATATTGAAATTGAAATTGAAATTGAATAAAATTGATGCAGACAACATATAAAAATCTGTTATTGAAACTCTGTTACCTGATCACGAATGGATAATGAATGACATACAGTAAAGGGTAAAGGGATAGCCTGACAGAGATTGATAATGTTAAAATTCAAAATCTCGACACGAGTATTCGCACTAACTCGCAACTATTATCAAAATTATCAAAATAATAATGAGAGGTTTCGGCAATTGTGTCTCAAATTTGTATCAAATTTGTATAAAATTTTCAAGCAAATGGTGTATTCAAAGTCAGTCAAAGTCAGTGATTATAATAATAATTTCGAGAATCTTGAACAACAAAAGTATGGCTGAAATGAATTAGTCCACTTTTGTTATATGTTAGGTGATATTAATAAATATTAAAGAAATATAAATTAGAACGAGATGAGCTAACACATCGCCGATTTCAGCACGCAAAAGTTGACTGACGAATATAACAACCAGAATCAGAAACAAGAGGAGTTCTTCAGAAGCAAGAAAGCAAGTGATAAGACTTTATTGATCTTACGTAAGTGCTCCTGATTCACGAACTCACGAAATGCTTAACCAAAAGCATTTAGATACAAATGAGGTAGTCAAAATTGTGAATATGTATTATTTTGCAGGACTAACAGCTAGTTTTAATTACCGAAGAGTTTCGCGAAATACCAGCATTACAAATTTTGTTCATTTTTGGTAGTTCTGGATATATATTTGAAAATATTTTATGCGTTTTGTTTGGAGTATCGCATAATTTATGAATAACTTTGAACTTTCACTTAACAGCATTTCAGCGAAATATGAAGTAGACGAATATTGACTTTACAATTATTGTATTAAGCTTAAAAGACTTCTATGCTATGGGTCAGTCTTTGTAGAAAAAAAGAATCTGACTAAAGATTTTTTTTTCATGAAAGTGCACATTTCTCATAAAAAAAGTCAAATTTTAAAACTAATAAATGTGTATTAATTATGCGTATTTTAGATAAAACATTGCATCTATTTGACATCAAAGTCCGTTCATAAAACAAACACTCAATTATATCAGAAATTCCTTGGTGATGATGCATCCAAGTAATATTGGTATAAAGTCACTATCCTAACATAATAATTATCCAATTGAATTATTACACAGACGCTTAGATTGAGAATAGAACAACTATTCTGATTAGACGATCCAATCTGTATAAAAACTCGGTACATCACAGAACTACGTATTCGTTATTATATCGATTTCCAAGTAGCAAGACACGTCTTCGTCGTGCTAACTATATTTTACTGCTTTTGTATGGTTCCTTTTGTTTTCTTTCATTTAAAAGTATTTAATATTAAATTTTAATTGATGTATAAAGTGTAAAATAAAGGTTTTTTATTTAAAAAATAAATCGTTTGTTTTTTGTAAATACATTTATATAACGTAAATGTATAACTTTCTATTTATAAAATATTTATAAAAACAATAAAAGAAATTAATTAAAAAATTTTTTTTTCGTTTTATTACGCAGCTGATGAATACTATGATAAAGACCACACATTACAACATTCTTTAGAAATTTTATATTAACACCATCGGGATTCGAACCCGGACATCAGTGGCAATGATCAGGGGCACTAACCACTAGGCCACTGAGACTACCGAACGAATCTCTGCATTTGTTTTTATTTAGCTTACAAGTGCAACGAAAAAAAGTGCTACAAAACAGCGTATGTTTTTCTATGCCTACTTTATATATTTTAAGTTCTCTTAAATATTGAAAATTTATTCCAAATACTAACCGATGCAATATGTCTGACATTAAATATATTTTATTTAATTTATTTTTCTGCACAAAATTTTCTCTAAAAGAAATTTTTAGGTAAAATATACATGAACGGCATTGATTTTGGTGGTAGTATAATGCAAAGCAATAAATAAATAAATCTATTGACCTAGAATAATATACTATAAAAACAGAAACAATTATCTTAATTTGCAAATATTTTATGCAATAAATTTATTTAAAAATAAATAATAAATAAAAATTTTTGGTGTGAAAAAAAATTATGAAAAAATTCTTATCAGAAATAGGAATTGAACCTACGCCCCTTGGCGTTGTAGTAAACATTCACCTCATGATAAAAACAACAATAGAGTTAGTGGACCTTCATCAGGTGAATATTATAAATACATTGAACTCTTCCGTATGGTATGAATGAGATGGGTCATTTATTTATACTAATGTTAATATAACCCAGACACCTCAGTCAGAACCAGGACAGTTTTAATTCATTAAGTATTTTTTCTCTCTTAGCTTTTAAATTTAAGGTGTAGCAGAGTCTGATCAATCTATGTGTTATATTTTCCTCACCCTGACGCAATTGTTCACTAATCATAATTCTTCGAATAAGTTAGCACCGTTATAATATTTTCACTGGATTAATTCCTAATAATGTCAAATCACTATAAAATAGTTAAATCAATAACTGACCACATCGTTGCTTTAAATTGGATATAATTCTACTATAGTTCCACTATTTCCATTGTATCTAATGAAAAAAGTATTGAAAATAGGATAGGATGAAATATCTTTTGTTTCACTAAATCTCAATTACTCAAACTATTTATTGTAAAATTCCATGGGAGCATATAACGAATTGTATTGAACAAAAAGGTGATTCATAGTACGTAATTAAAGAGGATCCTTTTAACATTAATTTTATGAATACTTTACCAATTTACCAATTTTTTAACTATTACACTTAACTGATGATGATTGAGAAACAACTTTATATTAAAAAATTTATACTAAATATTTCATTGCTGTAAAATATTCAGCTGGACCATATGTACCCAAATATGCAAAAACTACACTCATGTGCATTTCACGGTACTAAGTGACGTTCCTCAGTGATATATCACTTCAAACTGATGGGCTCCATCAGCCCACGCGAACTTTTTCACCATGCACTCGATTCGGAAAATATTTAGACTGGGAAAATCTTGCTGAAAATAGTATTAAATAATTATTTAATTAATTTTAGTTCATCATATGCGCACATATTAGGTAATTCACTGGTTCACACAATAACCCGAAATTGCGTTTGAAGTCCAACTCACTCATGTTTTCAATTGTTAACTCGAAGTCAACACATTTTTCATGCACTTCATGACCAGATTCTTCTGAAGAGCTGGAACTATCAAATATTTCAAATATTTGATCAATGTGCCGCTCTCTTTGTATCCTTCTTATTTCGCTAGTTTTCTCCGTTGTCATGAATAAAGATTAAAAAATGTATTATTTTATATAAATTCAAATACGTACAATATGAAATGATCATTAATAATGTTTTTGTGTCATTCATTTAATATATGTATAATTCTATAAAAAAATTTTTATTAAATTCAACCGCAAATTTGTTTGAAATTTTCTTACTTGTCATATGCGTACTTGCTTAGACAGTGATGCCAACTTATTCTTGGACATCAAAAGTTGTTCTATTGGAGCATTCATGTCAAAAGAATACACTTGTTGTTGTCTGCATCTGATGATTGAATTCTAAATTATAGCATGTTTTCGTGTTAAGTGATCCATTTTTACCGGTTTGTAACCGATTTATGGCATGACTATGTCTAATGGTATATGAACGTATTTTTATTTATATTTATTTAAACAGTTCAATTCATCATACCTGACTGGTAAGGCTAAATTGGAAATAAAAAATTAAGCTATAAATTGATTGTTTATGTCACAATATTATGTTCACAATATGACGTCTCCAGTATCAGCATTCAAAAGCAAAAGTAAAACTAACACACTAGAATGAACGTGACGTAAGCAATAGCAATAATTCAGAAAGTACATATTCCTTTCCAGAAAAAAGCATTAGTCAGTCAAGTATATTGAAGTTGATAAAAATTGTGACGGTACTGGCAAGTCGTTGGATAATTCGCATTTGATGCCCGACGGTTGTTCTTCTCATTATCAATAGTATGCAACAATTTACTGTATTTGTAATATCTATCTAATGGAGGTCCACATGCTCTACTGTTTCTGATTGCTAATAGTGAAAATTGTCTTTATTATGAAGTGACTGTTTACTATAACACCAAGGGACGTTGGTTCGAATCTTACTGCTGACAAGAATTTTTTTTACAATTTTTTTTCATACCAATGATTTTTAATTCAGTCTTAAATAAATTTAGTACTTAACACATTTGCTTATTAATATAATTGTTTCTGTTTTTATGATATAATATTTTACAACATACTAACATAAAAATTAAAGAACCACTTGTATCTTTTATTAAAACATTTCTTTGGAGAAAATTTTATGCAGGATAATTTTATAAAATATATTTAATGCAGTGAAATATATTTAATATAATTCAGATTATATTTATATATATATTTAATAATTCAGATTAAACAATTGTATATATTGTAATTGTAAAATAGGAGTGCGATAGCCTTGTTTGATATTCCAAACTTTTGCAACTTTCTCCAGTTGCTAAAAATCGTAGTGTCATGGATAATTGCTCTGCAGAAGAAATAGTATTTCGCGCGTTTGTGTCCAACTTTTGTAGATCTTTTTCTACAAGCTGTAACAACAATTTAAATGTATCGCTGGACATCCTGTAGAGGTTGTTGAATGCATTTGTGTCTAACAGGCGCAGTTCATTAGACACAAATGCATACGAACAGTGAATTCTCCTGTCATTCGGCCACAACTTCTCCGCACACAACCTTTTACGATGTTGTTTCTGTTGTAGCATTTTTACAAAATTTAAACATTCTTTGATTAGAAGAGTATCATCTGCTTGATACTTTTGATACTTCTATCAAAAGTGGACTTCTATTTTCTCTCTATTTTGAGGCCATTTTTTGATACTTCTTGGATTGACTCATTTTTTGATACTTCTTGGATTGACTCATTTTTTAAATTGCTTGCAAATAATTGTAAGCAAAAATCAAACAAGTAAGCATGTATATATTTCCTTCTAAATTTAGGCACAACCAAAAAGTAGTAAAAATACAAAACTGGCAACACTGATGTGACACTCTGCATAACATGCATTTTCAGCACTATGCCGAAAGAGCTTTATTTACCGTACCCGAGACACTCTGCATAGCATGGCCCTAAGTAAAACAATTGCTGAACTTCGTTAGGTAGCCTCAGTAGCTTAGTGGTTAGTGCCCCTGATCATTGGCACTGAGGTGGAACGTCAATGAAAAGTCCTTTCCGACGTCTTTTATTAACAATAGTCATGTCTGATCTATTGTGCAATCTCGTGTAATAGTAGATATTTCGCAACCTCGTGAGGTAAATAACCAAGTAATAACCAAGTAAATGAGGTCAAACAAACTGGTATGGACCGCTACGTTAACATTAAAAGAAAATTGAACTCATAAAAAATGACCAATAAGTCAAATTTAAAGGTAATCCCTTTGCCGCGCTCGCTATTGAAAACGATAACAAAGAACATGCAATAAGATCAGAAGTAAAAACTCAAGTATTCTTGTAAATAATCTTACTAGATTAATTGACTCTAAGTCTTTCTACGTCACGCTCCTTAAAAAGGTGCAATAGTGGAAACGATTATACAAACTGAAACCGAAAACCAGTTCTGTAAGATTAACGATTACCTATTAAAAAATTTCAAACATTTTTATACATACCAGCTTAAAAGTGATAAGGGAATATCAGTGGTTATTAAAGGAATCGAAGCGAATGCCGACCCTGAAAGAAAAAAAATAGCTATTGAAAATGCTAGGTTTGAGGTAAAATCAGTTTTTAACATAAAACGTAAAGATAAAATTCCTCAACCTAGAAGCAGATACTAAGAAATTAAAAAAGAATGAGATTCATCCAATTTATCACTTGCGTTTCTTACTAAATCGTAAGATAACAGTTGAGAAGCCTCCTAAACGCAAAACTCCAGTGTATGGTAATTCCTAAACTGTCAGGAATTTGGGCACAGTAAAAGTTATTGTACACTGTCCAATTTGTGGGTGTCCAATTTATATCGAAATTAAGAACTAAGCTGCCCAACGCTCCATGCATAATCCAACAAAATCCAGTTTATAGCAAACAAACATACACAGCCGTCTTAAAGAATCGATTAGTTAAACGAATTCCTGAAATTTCAATAACTTCCAACCAAAACTTAAAAACTTAGCAACAAATAACTCTTACTCAACTAGTGACGAACTTTATGGCCTATATGCAAAGCTTAGTGCAAGATTTAGTAGAATCAGAGCTAATAGTAGTAGAGTAGTAGTAGAGTAGTAGTAGTACAGAGCTAATAAATGCTCTGTATTTACTAAATGTGTCACTGGAATGCCAACGACATCCACCAGCGCAAACTTGTGGTCATAAATCCATCTATCTAGTAAAAACAATTTTTCTGTATCTGGATGCAATTTTTACTTCACGAATCATCCTGAAGATAAGCCCCACGGGGGAACAGGTGTTATAATTAATTCAAAAACTAATTACCAAGTCCTAGAACAGCATTCCGCAGCCCATATTCAAGCTATGACAATATCCATTAAAGTCATTGAAGACTTTTTGATGCATCGTAGAAAGTCTTTTGAACCAGATTTTTGCAATTTATCGGATCCTGGTGATTTCCAGTTGTGTGTTTTTAAGATAACACCTCTAACTTCTTCACATGTGAGGTAGTTTGCTGACATTTCCTCAAGTTGCTGGTAACTTCTCTCTTTTCTATATTTGAGTAAGTATCTTTTCCGGTGTTCGATGGTGTTACCTTTCTGAGACCTCTGTAAGAAGTTTTTTTGTTTGTATTGAATTTTTTATTATTTTCGCGTCTCTTATTGGATAGTTTATATTTCCCTTGCCATGCTATTTGCACATTCAGTTTTTCTTTAAAAATATCTCTTGTTGATATTCCGTTTGAGATATTAGCTTCATATCTTCAGTTTATATTGTGTTTTTGTATATTTTTTGTATTTTATTTATAGTCTTCTAACTATATAGCAGGCAATAACTGATATATAGTTATTCATTTGTCACAAATTAATTATTTCTTCTGGCAATAATTTCATTATCTACGTATTTTATCACTAAGCTGAGTTTTTGGCTAAAATTTGTTTTTCGGTGTGTGCATGCTATTCACTTAGAGATCGATAATTGCTATTGCTTCTGTTTTCTGACTCACTTATCACATTTGACCCAGGTACTAAGCGAAGTGCGTGGGAGTTATATGCGATCCCGACGCGGTGAGATTATCAGAAGTCCTTGAGTTATTTGTTTGATTTGTGCTTTCCATTTTGATTCTTCCATTTTATACCTTCTGCCAGGTTTGTTTTCTGGGCTGCATCTAACATGAAGAACAAACACTCATCTTTATGCTGCCTGGTTACCAGTTTCGGATAAAGGGTTTGCTTTGTTTGGGCTGCGGGTGTATTTTAAGATATTTGTTTTGATAACCCACCTTGCGTTTTCTTTGAAGCCTAAGTTCATACTCTATATCAAAAATACTCGTTATGATATTATGCTTAAGTTTTTTAAACAAATGTCCTTACATTACTCTCTTTTTAATTGCTTGAAAATTAAACTACTGTAAACAATAAAATGAATTACTTAATTGTTTCCGGTCTAACTACCTGGTTGATTGAATGCGTCTACCATTGCAATACAAAATTCTGTGTTTTAGTGATTGTATCAGCTCATCCATTCGGTGCTTTTAATTACATTTTAAATGTATTATAATGATCTTAATTTCCATTTTATTTATCACTTCTACATATTATTTAACATACGTATATGTGCAATGATTTCAGCACAATTCAGCAATAGTAGATGCTAAGTATAAAGAAATGTAATTATTTTCAAAGCTTTTTCAATGGAACATTCCCTAATATTCAGTCTTGAGTGGAAACTTTACTTGCTTCAAAAACAAATCCACTGAATCGAGCTCAGCCAAATATTATTCCTCAATTTGAAATTGCATCTGTCAGACTTGAGAAAACTGTATCAAGCAATCCAAAATTTTTCGCCATACCTTCATAAGCAGCGATAAGGACAAAAAGCAATTTATACAGCAAGTTTTTAATTTTATCTGGGATTTTATCTGGGATCCTAATTTTATCTGAAATTGCATCTGTCAGACTTGAGAAAACTGTATCAAGCAATCCAAAATTTTTCGCCATACCTTCATAAGCAGCGATAAGGACAAAAAGCAATTTATACAGCAAGTTTTTAATTTTATCTGGGATCCTTTTTTTGTATAAGGTATCCTAAGATCTATAAATATTACAATAGTAAGAAGAATAGAATAGAAACTTCAAATAAAATTATTATTCACTATTATTTTCAACAAAGTAAATATGCCAGACGAAAACTCAAGTGCATATCCTGGAGGAATTGTTTCAACACAAACAATTCCAAAACGATATAAGTTTTCTCATTGCTCTACAACCAAAGTGTCAACCTTCTCTATTACATGTAAGACAATATTTTTATGAGTACTCTAATGTGGTTCAAGAATACTGCCTTCGAGAAGAAAGGAAAGTAAAACGTCAATACTGTAGATATTAGACAAAAATCAATCAATGCATTTTTGTGAATTAAATTTTATTTTCTAAATATAAAAAGTATTCAAATTGTTAAATTAATACGAAAATATTTAATAATATTGATATTAATACTACTATCCCGTCTACTATTCTATCATCTATATTGTCATATATTATAATATACTTAATACATCATAATCATAATTATATATAATATATCATAATCATAATTATACATCATTATATCATAATATGTGTGTGAACCACACCTAATTATAATTATACTGTAAGATTCTCTTTTAGTTTTTAAGACAATTACTATAATTTTAGATTTTAAGATTTTTGAGAAACAAATAAAGAGTCAGGTATAAATGTACTGCAGAGGAGTGCGTTTCATTTCAACTCAACTTAACTATATTCATTGAATATAATACTTAATTGCAAATCTGATAAATCGTTCGACAAGTTTCCCAGGAACGCCCTTAATGATTGAAGAGCCAATTATTTGCAACAGCAAGAACTATTTATTTCGCCTTGCCTTATTCCTAAGGGGAAGCAGGGATCGACAAGGCGCAACTATCATTTCTATTACATTGTCTCATTTTGTAGGCATTACTCCTTTAATTCCTTGAAAATTGTATTTATGTAGGTTGATTACGGATTTCCAATTTTTCTATAAGGTTTCTTATTGCTTCTGGTTTTTTTATGGTTATGATTTTAGTGTTTTACTTATAATTTACTTATAAGGTTATACCACCTCAGCCAATTTTCTTTTAGTTTTTCAGCGATGAGAGCAATATTGTATTTCTTTAGTCGATTTCTAATTTTATATTATTTTACTATTTTTTCTTTCAATTTAGGTGCAATTTCTTATTTTATTAACGTTTGCTCGACTTTGAAAAATCCAAACAGATTTTATTGATAAACACGAAGAAAGTATTTGCTGTTGTAAAATAATTAACTCCGTCAATCAAAAGCAAGTTTCAACTTTAATAATGCCGACCATGTTGACACCATTATCATAATTCTGTCCTGACAAATCTATCCAGTCATAGCATCATTCATATGCAATCTATATCTGTATGTGGGTCATTCTTATACAAACCGGACGGATTCTGACAAAAAATACTTCATGATCTCCGATTTGGCTGAGCTTCTTTCATAAAATAAAAAGATCCGTATCTGGGGAAAAAATTTTGTGATTTTTTTCCTACGTAATATGGACTCATGGTGTTTTGTCTCAGGCTATATAAATAAAAGATACTTAAAATTTTTTGCGTTTTAATCACAATTGATTGAACTTTTCAAAAATTGTTTAAACAATTAAAATTGTTTATATATAAGTACTAATATTAGCCGCTAAATTTAAAAAAAAAATTTTTCCCAAAGCATGTACACAAAATTTTCATTTCTTATATTTTATTTAGATTTAGTTTTAAATTTTACTTCAAAATAAAAATTTCCATGAACCCTTTATTTTTTAAAATTTTTTGATATTTTTTTTTCTACCGCAAAACACATCAAGCACAAGCGTACTATATTTCCATTGAATGAATTTTCAAAGAATACACTACATATATTCTTATATAATATTTTTGATTTCGATTAATAATAAAATTCTACATAAAACCCAAAAATTTCAGGACGATATTGTAATTAGAAGTACTTTTAAAAATTTATTTATCCTTCATATCACACCAAAAACATACACACGATTTTTCAGTAACAAAAAAAAAAAAAAGGAACCTGCCACACAAATTTTTTTATTATTTTTAATTCAGATTAATATATAAATTCTACTTTAAAAATAAATACTTCCACTGTGATATTCATTTTAGAAGTAATTAAAAAAAAATTAATTAATCAAGTGTCCTTCACGTTACTCATACGCACCAAAGTACCATGAAATCAATTTTCGAAGGAAAGCGATACAAAAATGTTTACTTTTTATTTCTGAATTGAGTTTATCATTAAATTCTACATAAAAATGAAACTTTTAAGGACGTTTTTTAAGAAGAATTTTTATTGCATAAATAAATCACAAATTTAAAATTTTTAATATTCCTGCGGATAACTCTAAGAATAGCGATGAAGAAGATGACTCGCATCAATTTTAAAAAATCTGCAGGAAAAGTTTAATAGCACAGCAGATAGAACTATGAAAATAAAAATAGTGGGTGTGATACATAATTGGTCTATCCGAAAGGGTCACGACCGAAAGGGCCAAACGCTATAAAATGTATGACTACTGTTGCTAAAAAACTTACTTCAGAAAAATGAATCTTAGAAGACCCAAATCCAAAAAGCGATCCATCGCTAGGAAAACATGTAACCGATGCAATTTTAAACTTTTACGAATGTGATGAAAACAGTCAAGTAATGCCTGGGAAAAAAGACTGCGTATCCGTAAAAATCGACGGAAAAAGGACACAAATACAAAAACGGCTAATTCTAAGCAATTTGAAGGAGTTGCACACTCTTTTCAAACTCAACCATTCAGACCTGTAATGTAGTTTTTCAAAATTTGCATCTCTACGACCACAACATTATGTTCTTGCAGGAGCAAGCGGCACACATTCAGTTTGTGAGTGCTCCATACATGAAAACGTAAGATTAATGGTAGATGGAGCGAATATAAAAGCACTGATTGCATGCAGTAAAAAGCCGATAAATAACTATAAAGATGTCCAAATGTCCTGGAACTGAAAACATCAATGAACAACTTCTGGAGATATTTGATGACAACATGATTGACACCGTTACATACAAACAATGGGTTCGTGAAGAGAGAAGCACATTAAAAACGTTGATATCCCAAATAGACAAATATTTGTAATCCTTAACAGATGGTTTAGACAAATTGCTGTTGCATTCTTTTATTGTTAAAAAACAGGCAGAGTTTTTAAATTATAAGAAAAGCAACTTAACAAAAACTGAATGCATAGTTTTGCGTGATTTTTCCGAAAATTATGATTTTGTTGTTCAAAATTCTGTTCAAGGTATTCACTGGAATAATAATCAGGCAACAATTCATATTTTTGCAATATACCACCGTGATGAAAATAAAAAACTACAAATAAAAAATTTTGTTTGCATATCTGACTGTTTACATCACAACACAACTGCTGTACATTTAAAATCCCTGGGGACGTATTTTAAGAAAATTTTTTTTTGAAATTTAGCGGTTAATATTAGTACTTAAGTATAAACCATTTTAATTGTTTAAACAATTTCATAAAAGTTCAATCAATTATCTTTCAAACTCTGTAAATTTCAAGTTTCTACCTTTTATAGAACTTGAGATATAGCCATTTGAAAATGTGTCTACTATGCCAATTCTCAAAACCCTATAGATCCATATCTCCTAGAAAAAAAATCACAAAATTTTTACCCGAGATATGGGAAAAAATATTTCAGCCAATGAGATAAAATATTTCAGCCAAATCGGAGATCATGAGGTCAAAAAGGTGTCCGAGTTGTAAAAGAATGACCCATATACTTTAAAATATAGTATTGTGACGACTATAACAAATTACCACCCCGCCATAATAAAAAATTAATTCTAGTTATTATTAAGCGTAAACTATTAAATTTGAGTTATAATAATAGATTAGTAATAATAATTTTCCTTTAAAAATAAATTAAATCATAACACTTCCCATTTTTTTGGGTGTGTTATTTGTTTTGCCAAATTTTTAATAAAATGTGCATAGCAGAATCGACAACAACAACAACCAAAGCAGTCGCAAGCAGTTAGGGTAGTCAATAACAAATCAAAATGTAAAAGTCCCGCTTGGCGAAATTCATATAGAACGAGAAGAAACAGAGGAGATCAAACAGAGGAGACTTGATCGCAGCACGTAGAACAGTGCACGTCGCAGCACGACGCTTCAACAGAATACTAATTAGCAGCACTGGTAACAGAGACCCTTTAGAATACTAACTAAGATTATTCGAACAAGATAATTGGTAAATTTATGGAACTACCATCGTAGCCCAGTTGGTAATGTGGATTCCCAACCAACCAGCGTAGCCCAGTCGGTAACGCTGATTCTTAGCAGCGTGACCCAGTGGGTAACGTTGATCCCCAACCAACCAGCATAGCCCAGTTGGTAACGCCAATTCCTAACAACGTAGTACCGTCGCTAACGTTGTTTCCCAACGTTCCCAGTCGGTAACGTTAGATACCCTTCCTAACACTAATTGGGTTTTCCTATTTCAGAAACTTTTTAGAAACTATTTACTTGAAAAATTATTATTTTGGTAATAGTTAATAGATATATTTTAACAAAAAAATATATAATAAATAAAAATTAGTCTCAAAATTAACCTATAGTTTAAATATATTATATTACGAAAAAACTAGGTATTACAAAAAACATTCTTGTAACACCTCGGGAAGGCCGTGAGCTATCCCAGCTATCAACGGCCGTGAAAAGGTTCATTACAATATATATTTACTTTATCTATAATTATTGTTTTTATATACATCTTTTTTTCTTTAATATTGTTTAATATATTAATTACATAAATTTTTAAATTTGAGATATTTATTTAACATGGAAATTAAATCAAATAAAAAAACAAAATTCAATTTGCAATTTTTAATCGCTCCTCCTCTTTAATAGGAAAGAAAATCGTTTGTTCTTCTTCTCATCATATAAGTAGGATTCATTTTTAGATAATAAGTTGGTCGAAGGGTGCACTGGTGAGGTAAGGGGCGAGTAGATCAGAATGAAATAGGCAGAAAACACTGACGACGTAGGACAAAATAAGTCGGATGTAGGGGGTCACATCACGATTCATAGAAAATCATAGGGAGGATAAACTCAAACCGACTGACAAAACAGAAATTTTTTTTTGGAGGGATAGTAAACAATCTATATTGTTAGATTAGAATAGTTAATGACTCAGTTTTTCTATTTTTTTTTTGTTTGATGACAGCTGTCACCGTGCGAGCCGCCATACCATGCAAGGCATCTAGAACAACATCAACACCATTAAAGCTGACACAACAGTTACTAATGAATTTTTAATATTCAAGATTATGATTAAAAATTTTAAACACTCAACTTTCAACTTTAAAATTTTTAATTTATTTAGTGTTGCAGAGAAATGTTTTTGGTATTTGTATTTAGCTAAACAAATATGTTTTATAAAAAAGATCCTTCATTGTTGCATTTATTTCAATTCAAAGTGACTTTCTTCAGAAGATGTGCTTGGTTCACTACGTTTTGTTCTAAGTATTGCTGTTGAGTTTACAAACATACTAACCTCATCAAATACCGTCGAACTTGATATAGATGGCCAGTCTGATGATACAGACTCAGGCAGAACTGCAGTGCGGAATGTCAGAGGCTCAGCGCCTTCGTATGAATGTAAAACATCTTCTACACTTTCAATTTTGATAAGTCCATTTGATGGAGTAGGATCAACTTTAAATTCTAGTTCAAATGAGCTCTGAGAAATATTTGATCCAATTAGTGATTTATATGTCTCATTAAACAATTTCACATAATTTTGACCTAACTGCCAAAAGCTTAAATTTCTTCCGGCAGCCGTACACAACTGCATGTATTCAGGATTCATTTTCATACTCTGTATAGCCTGAAGGTCATCACTACGAATTGTGTACAAGCCCTTGCTCTGGTTCGTATTCCAAATTGCCAGATCACCATCGGTAGTGCTTGTAATAAACGTAGAGGAATCAACACTAAAACACATATCGACGGGAATATTTTTGTCTGTGGAAAACCCAGTATACTTATTTACCGGAGTTATTTCTTTTGTGAGCAAGATTTCTACCACATCACCGTCAAGCACCGCAACTAATTTACCATTTGGCGAAATCCTAACACAACGCAGTTGATCGAAGGCGCGTGCTGGTAAATAAGCCATGAGAGACCCACTCGAAAATCTGCGAGTGTCGTACACAAACATGCCGTTATGATTCGCTGCAAAAACGGCAATGCCGTCTGGGTGATAAGTTGCAATACCAGGTGCCGATATTGTTGAGGAGTCAATTTTTTTACCAGAGCGTTCATCCCATAATTTCAATGTTTTGTCTCCATTAGAAGTAACAAACATATTTTTCTCAGGATGCATGGAAATGGAATGAACCTCAGCCTTGCCGTCGATATATTTATTCAAATATTTTCCAGTTGTATAGTCAAGTGACTTAACGACGTTATTGGAAATTATACAACTAAACAACAATGAGTTATTGGTGTGATTGAACTGCAGGTTAGTAGCACCCATCTCACATGGAAGAACTTGAATAACATCATTGGATATAGCGTCAAGTAATGTTATATTCGCATTGCTCGTAGAAGCTGCAATCTCTCCATTGCGCGATATGTTCACTGAAGTTATTACATAAGGCAATAATATACTTTTTTCAATCACGAAATTGTGTTCCGGATTTTTACAATCTGACAGGTTTTTGGCCATTATTGAAATCAAAAATAAAATTTGGTGAATATTAGTTTTTTTGCTATATTCACATCCTTGCCGAAACTGTTTTCAGAAATATTAGTTTGTAATTAAAAATGTTCGTTTTTGTTTGACATGAAATTTCAAAAAATAATCGGAATGCTTGGATGACTAGAAATTTTATTAGAAATTTTCAAAACGGAAAAAGTTTAAAACTTGTACCATTTAAATCAGGATTTGTTAAGAGTATTGTTCACTAAAATATTATATACATAATTTAATGAGTTGAAGTCTTAAACAATATAAGTTTAATAAGTTTACTATTAGTATTAATGAAAGCAGCCTTTGAAGTTCTAATTTATCATAACCACGAGTTGGCAGTAGACTAATAGCTAATAGTCAGTTAGATTATTCAGATTACTCAGATTGTTATTGCAGGCTACTTGAGAAACTTAATGTTCAACTCCGTGCAGAAGACTTGGTCTACAGAAAAAATAAATAGACTGCTTAAGAAACTCTTGTCAGAATCAATGAATAAAAAACAGGTCTGAGTAACGATTTTAATCAAATACTTTAGCAACTCTAAATGGATATTGTACAACTCTTCTGGAAAACCATTCCAGAGATAGAATCGTTACTGTGATAAATATACTAAATTTCAGAAAATTATGCTGAAACTATTTTTGCCCATTAAGAAGACAATAAGTAAATTCTTTTATGTTCCTGCACAACTACACTAATACTCAGTAAGACAATCCGTTAAATAAGACACTACTTCTTAGATAAACTAAATTATTATCGAATTTGAAAACTAGTGACCAAATTTAATATATTTGTTCTCTTTTCTTAAGTATATATTCTAAATTTTGAACCAAATTTCTAGCTGAAGCAAATAACTTGCGAAACATTGGAAGCGTCAATAGATGATGAACTTAATGTTTGAATTACAGTATCATCTGCAGATATTATAATAATAATTGTAACGCGTTATTTTCAGGAACATCAAACGTGTGTATCGAGTAGAGAATAGAGAATAGCTCCTAAGAAGCTTCTTTAACGACTACCTAAACTGCTTTCATAAGTGCTTGATATCCTGTCTTATAACTATGAGTTTTGTAAACTATAGTATGGAGCAAGTAAGTACTGGTTCATACAAGGTAAAGTTTTCGATTGCATTTAACTTAGTTAATGCCAATATGATTCTTGCCTCCAAGTTGACACAACAGCCTTCACACGGACCCCTCTAGATATTTACAATAATCTATAAGTAGTAAACTAATGTGTACAGCGAAATCCTCCTCATGGATGTATGCGCGTATACGCTGGGCTTGGAAACCACCATGTAAAATCATAACTTTAATTAAAATGAAGAGTCAGCCCTGGATTAGAAAACCATTTACTGTTAACAACAAACGTTTTAAGAAACACGACTTCAGAATATGCGCCTTAAATGTTTGAACTCTTGACGGGGTAGGTATATCTATACAGCTGGTTACAGCTGGTAAAAATACAAGGCTAATATTACCTTCTTCTAAAAAATACAATGGACGGAGCAAAGACACTCCGAAAGAGAACATTGTGACTTCTACTATAGCTGTCATGCAACAAATCACGAAATCGAAGTCGGATTTGAGACAAGCCAAAGACTGAGAACCTTGGTCTCAACCTTTAACCAATTAACTAAAGACTTGCTAAAATTCGTATTAAGGCAAACTTATACCAAATACGAAATAAACTTTCTACGAGCAGTTAAAACAAGCATATAATCGCTGTCTCCATCACGACAGTAAAAACTTTATAGGAGTTTTAAATTAAAGTTAATAAACACAAATTGAGATAAATGAACTTTCTTCTAGCTTCACTGAATTTTTTTAAAATTATATCATAATTTGTACCAGCTGCTATTTTCGTTTCAATTGATAAAAAGATTTTCGAAAATTCTGTTTTATATTATTTTAATTAATTGAATTTTTGGCTGACCATACAACTGTTTCGAGTATTGCCAAATACATATCATCATACATATGGTCTTAGAAATATTTCTTGTATTTAATTATTCACAATTTTTTTAATATAATGTTTGAATGACTAAAAAAAAAAGTTCTTTAAATTTATGGTTGAATAAATCATACACAACACATATTTGCTCATCTAGTTCTCCAAGGAACTCCAGCAATATTAATACCCTTCATAGTTTGCATTAAAACAATTAGAAATATTATTCGACCAGGAACTTTAGCAGTTCGATTATTTCCTAATATAATTGCTGGACATCTATTATTAACTTTATTAGGTAATACAGGCCCTCTTTAACTTAATTCATTTTATCTATTCTATTATTTAGACAAATTTTATTATTATTATTAGAATCTGCTGTAGCCATCATTCAATCATATGTATTTGCAGTATTAAGAACACTTTACTTTAAAGAAGTAAATTAATGTCAACTCATTCAAATCATCCATTTCACTTAGTAGATTATAGTCCTTGACCTTTAACAGGAGCCATTAGTGCAATAACAATTGTTTCAGGAATAATCAAATGATTTCATCAATATAATATATTATTATTAATTTTAGGAAATATTATTATTATTAGGCTCAGCGCCTATTATTATAGAAGGCTCAGCGCCTTCGTATGAATGTAAAACATCTTCTACACTTTCAATTTTGATAAGTCCATTTGATGGAGTAGGATCAACTTTAAATTCTAGTTCAAATGAGCTCTGAGAAATATTTGATCCAATTAGTGATTTATATGTCTCATTAAACAATTTCACATAATTTTGACCTAACTGCCAAAAGCTTAAATTTCTTCCGGCAGCCGTACACAACTGCATGTATTCAGGATTCATTTTCATACTCTGTATAGCCTGAAGGTCATCACTACGAATTGTGTACATGCCCTTGCTCTGGTTCGTATTCCAAATTGCCAGATCACCATCGGTAGTGCTTGTAATAAACGTGGAGGAATCAACACTAAAACACATATCGACGGGAATATTTTTGTCTGTGGAAAACCCAGTATACTTATTTACCGGAGTTATTTCTTTTGTGAGCAAGATTTCTACCACATCACCGTCAAGCACCGCAACTAATTTACCATTTGGCGAAATCCTAACACAACGCAGTTGATCGAAGGCGCGTGCTGGTAAATAAGCCATGAGAGACCCACTCGAAAATCTGCGAGTGTCGTACACAAACATGCCGTTATGATTCGCTGCAAAAACGGCAATGCCGTCTGGGTGATAAGTTGCAATACCAGGTGCCGATATTGTTGAGGAGTCAATTTTTTTACCAGAGCGTTCATCCCATAATTTCAATGTTTTGTCTCCATTAGAAGTAACAAACATATTTTTCTCAGGATGCATGGAAATGGAATGAACCTCAGCCTTGCCGTCGATATATTTATTCAAATATTTTCCAGTTGTATAGTCAAGTGACTTAACGACGTTATTGGAAATTATACAACTAAACAACAATGAGTTATTGGTGTGATTGAACTGCAGGTTAGTAGCACCCATCTCACATGGAAGAACTTGAATAACATCATTGGATATAGCGTCAAGTAATGTTATATTCGCATTGCTCGTAGAAGCTGCAATCTCTCCATTGCGCGATATGTTCACTGAAGTTATTACATAAGGCAATAATATACTTTTTTCAATCACGAAATTGTGTTCCGGATTTTTACAATCTGACAGGTTTTTGGCCATTATTGAAATCAAAAATAAAATTTGGTGAATATTAGTTTTTTTGCTATATTCACATCCTTGCCGAAACTGTTTTCAGAAATATTAGTTTGTAATTAAAAATGTTCGTTTTTGTTTGACATGAAATTTCAAAAAATAATCGGAATGCTTGGATGACTAGAAATTTTATTAGAAATTTTCAAAACGGAAAAAGTTTAAAACTTGTACCATTTAAATCAGGATTTGTTAAGAGTATTGTTCACTAAAATATTATATACATAATTTAATGAGTTGAAGTCTTAAACAATATAAGTTTAATAAGTTTACTATTAGTATTAATGAAAGCAGCCTTTGAAGTTCTAATTTATCATAACCACGAGTTGGCAGTAGACTAATAGCTAATAGTCAGTTAGATTATTCAGATTACTCAGATTGTTATTGCAGGCTACTTGAGAAACTTAATGTTCAACTCCGTGCAGAAGACTTGGTCTACAGAAAAAATAAATAGACTGCTTAAGAAACTCTTGTCAGAATCAATGAATAAAAAACAGGTCTGAGTAACGATTTTAATCAAATACTTTAGCAACTCTAAATGGATATTGTACAACTCTTCTGGAAAACCATTCCAGAGATAGAATCGTTACTGTGATAAATATACTAAATTTCAGAAAATTATGCTGAAACTATTTTTGCCCATTAAGAAGACAATAAGTAAATTCTTTTATGTTCCTGCACAACTACACTAATACTCAGTAAGACAATCCGTTAAATAAGACACTACTTCTTAGATAAACTAAATTATTATCGAATTTGAAAACTAGTGACCAAATTTAATATATTTGTTCTCTTTTCTTAAGTATATATTCTAAATTTTGAACCAAATTTCTAGCTGAAGCAAATAACTTGCGAAACATTGGAAGCGTCAATAGATGATGAACTTAATGTTTGAATTACAGTATCATCTGCAGATATTATAATAATAATTGTAACGCGTTATTTTCAGGAACATCAAACGTGTGTATCGAGTAGAGAATAGAGAATAGCTCCTAAGAAGCTTCTTTAACGACTACCTAAACTGCTTTCATAAGTGCTTGATATCCTGTCTTATAACTATGAGTTTTGTAAACTATAGTATGGAGCAAGTAAGTACTGGTTCATACAAGGTAAAGTTTTCGATTGCATTTAACTTAGTTAATGCCAATATGATTCTTGCCTCCAAGTTGACACAACAGCCTTCACACGGACCCCTCTAGATATTTACAATAATCTATAAGTAGTAAACTAATGTGTACAGCGAAATCCTCCTCATGGATGTATGCGCGTATACGCTGGGCTTGGAAACCACCATGTAAAATCATAACTTTAATTAAAATGAAGAGTCAGCCCTGGATTAGAAAACCATTTACTGTTAACAACAAACGTTTTAAGAAACACGACTTCAGAATATGCGCCTTAAATGTTTGAACTCTTGACGGGGTAGGTATATCTATACAGCTGGTTACAGCTGGTAAAAATACAAGGCTAATATTACCTTCTTCTAAAAAATACAATGGACGGAGCAAAGACACTCCGAAAGAGAACATTGTGACTTCTACTATAGCTGTCATGCAACAAATCACGAAATCGAAGTCGGATTTGAGACAAGCCAAAGACTGAGAACCTTGGTCTCAACCTTTAACCAATTAACTAAAGACTTGCTAAAATTCGTATTAAGGCAAACTTATACCAAATACGAAATAAACTTTCTACGAGCAGTTAAAACAAGCATATAATCGCTGTCTCCATCACGACAGTAAAAACTTTATAGGAGTTTTAAATTAAAGTTAATAAACACAAATTGAGATAAATGAACTTTCTTCTAGCTTCACTGAATTTTTTTAAAATTATATCATAATTTGTACCAGCTGCTATTTTCGTTTCAATTGATAAAAAGATTTTCGAAAATTCTGTTTTATATTATTTTAATTAATTGAATTTTTGGCTGACCATACAACTGTTTCGAGTATTGCCAAATACATATCATCATACATATGGTCTTAGAAATATTTCTTGTATTTAATTATTCACAATTTTTTTAATATAATGTTTGAATGACTAAAAAAAAAAGTTCTTTAAATTTATGGTTGAATAAATCATACACAACACATATTTGCTCATCTAGTTCTCCAAGGAACTCCAGCAATATTAATACCCTTCATAGTTTGCATTAAAACAATTAGAAATATTATTCGACCAGGAACTTTAGCAGTTCGATTATTTCCTAATATAATTGCTGGACATCTATTATTAACTTTATTAGGTAATACAGGCCCTCTTTAACTTAATTCATTTTATCTATTCTATTATTTAGACAAATTTTATTATTATTATTAGAATCTGCTGTAGCCATCATTCAATCATATGTATTTGCAGTATTAAGAACACTTTACTTTAAAGAAGTAAATTAATGTCAACTCATTCAAATCATCCATTTCACTTAGTAGATTATAGTCCTTGACCTTTAACAGGAGCCATTAGTGCAATAACAATTGTTTCAGGAATAATCAAATGATTTCATCAATATAATATATTATTATTAATTTTAGGAAATATTATTATTATTATTACTGTCTATCAATGATGATGAGATGTATGTCGAAAAGGAACATATCAAGGTTTACATACATTTATAGTAACAACAGGTTTACGATGAGGAATAATTTCAATTATTTTATCTGAAATTTTATTTTTTATATCTTCTTTTTGAGCTTTTTCGCATAGAAATGACCACCAATAAAAATGATCCTTCTTAATCCTTTTCAAATTACATTGTTAAATACTTCTATTTTATTAACCTCAGAAGTTACTGTTACATGAGCTCATCATAGAGTAATAGAAAATAATCATACACAAACATCTCAAGGTTTATTTTTCACTATTTTATTAGGAATTTATTTTACAATTTTACAAGCTTAGGGATACACTGATGCACCTTTTACAGTTGCCGATTCTATTTATGGATCAACATTTTTGATAGCAACAAGATTTCATGGAATTCATATTTTAATTGGAACAAATTTTTTATTAATATACTTAATTCGTCATTTAAATAATCATTTTTCTAATAATAACCATTTTGCATTTGAAGCTGGTGCTTGATACTGACATTTCGTCGATATTGTTTGATTATTCCTTTACATTTCAATTTACTGATGAGGTGGTTAATTAACCTTACTATTTATCTAAATAATATAAAAAGCCCTGTATGACTTCCAATATCTTGTAAAGTCTATTTAATAATAGTTTAGATAATCTTACTACTAATATTTATAGCAATAATTATTATATTAATTTGTTCTATTGTGATATTTCTAGCATCAATTTTATCAAAAAAAATACTTAATGATCGAGAAAAATATTCCCCTTTTGAATGTGGATTTGATCCAAAATCTTCTTCACGATTTCCATTTTCACTTCATTTTTTTGATTACAATTATTTTTTTAATCTTTGATGTTGAAATTGCTCTAATCTTACCTATAATTATAATTTTAAATATTTCTAACTTATTAATATGAAGAAAAGCTTAAATTATTTTTATTATTATTTTATTAATAGGTGTATACCATGAATGAAATCAAGGAATACTAATTTTATCTAACTAAACTAAAATTAAATTAATTTAAGATTGTAGTTAAATTTAACATTTATTTTGCATTCAAAAAATATTACTTATGTAATCTATCTTAAAAGGAATATGAAGTGGTAAATCACATTTAGTTTCGACCTAAAATTAGGTAAATTTACCCTTATTCTTCCATATTTAATTGAAACCAAAATAGAGGTTTATTACTGTTAATAACAAAATTGAATAAAATTCCAATTAAAGAAATATGATGAACAAAAAAAATCTGCTAACTTTATTTTTTAATGGTTAAATTTCATTTAAATTTCTATATAATATTTATTAACTTAATAAAAACATTACATTTTCATTGTAAAAATGAATATATTTTATTTAAAAATTACTAATTTTAATACATTAAATATTTAAAGATAAATTTATCTCCCTTACAACTTCAACGTAATACTCTAACTATATGTTATTTAGATATCAAATAACAAAAAATATTAATACAAAAAAAAAGTAAACTTATTAACATTATAATTAATCGATTATTTTGTAAAATTTAATTAAATTTTGAATAATTTAATAAATTTTTATATAAATAAAATCCACCAAAAAATTCAGATCAACCTTGATCAAATCTTTTATATAACTTTTTACCCAAAAATAAAAAATTATAAATTAATCCATATGTTACAATATTAGTTATAAATCTATATTAGGTATATAGAACAAAAAAAAAGTTAAATAAAATAATTTTGTACAGATTTATTATAAAAATATAAAGAAATTTTTGAAATATAATATCCTACAAATCCTCCTAAAATACAAACAATTAAAGTTAATGTTTTTAATATAAAAAGAAAACAAATTATTGAAGGTGTCATAAATAATAATCAATTTAAAATACCCCCTCCATTAATTCTTATAAATAATAATCCAAGTATTCCTTTTAGCATAATTCATCTATTATCTCTTACTATATTTAAACTAAAAAATTAAAATTACCAACTAATGAATAATAAACTAAACGAATTGAATAGATATTCCTATTAATCCTGTAGAAAAGAAAAGAAAAATAAATAAATTAATATAATTTAAAGATACAATTTCTAAAATTATATCCTTAGAATAAAACGCAGCTAAAAAAGGTATACCGCACAAAGCTAAATTTGCAACATTGAAACACCTACATGTAAAAGGTATATAACTTCTTAAACCTCCTATCAAACGAATATCTTGTAAATTATTTATATTGTGAATAATAGCCCCAGCATACATAAATAATAATGCTTTAAATAAAGCATGAGTTAATAAATGGAAAAAAGCTCATTTATAAAATCCTATAGATAAAATTCGTATTATTAATCCCAATTGACTTAAAGTAGATAATGCAATAATTTTTTTTAAATCAAATTCAAAATTAGCTCCTAACCCTGATATAAATATTGTCAATCCTGAAATTAATAACAAACACTGTCCTAGAATTCTGTCTCCAATTAATAAATTAAACCGAATTAATAAATAAACTCCAGCAGTAACAAGAGTTGATGAATGCACCAAAGCTGATACAGGAGTAGGAGCTGCTATTGCTGCAGGTAATCAAGCTGAAAATGGAATTTGAGCTCTTTTAGTTATTGCAGCTAACACAATTAATACCCCAATAATTAATATATTTATATCTAAAATATTAAATTTTAATAAAAAAATATAATTTCAAGATCCATAATTTAACATTCAAGCAATTGCTAATAATAAATCAACATCTCCAATACGATTTGATAAAACAGTTAATATTCCTGCATTATAAGATTTTACATTTTGAAAATAAATTACTAATAAATAAGAAACTAACCCTAAACCATCCCATCCTAATAAAATTCTAATTAAATTTGGAGAAATAATTAAAAATATTATTGATCTAACAAATAACAAAACTAATAAAATAAATCGATTAATATTTATATCCCCTGATATATACTCTTTTCTATAATAAATTACTAAAGATGAAATTAATAAAACAAAAGATATAAAAATTAATCTTATCCAATCAAATAAAAAAGTTATTACAATTGTAACTCTATTTAAAGAAATTAATTCTCATTCTAAAAAAATTGAATAGTCCTGATTAATAAATATTAAACCAAATTTGTCTATAAGAATATAAATATAAAGTATATGCTGCTCTAAAAAAGGATTAAAAAGATAAACTAATCATTGAATACCACGATCAACTTACAATTCTATTTATAAAAGAAATTTCCCCTAATAAATTTAATGTAGGAGGAGCAACTATATTCCCAGATCTGAATAAAAATCATCACAAAGTCAAAGAAGGTATAAAATTTAATAATCCTTTATTAATTAGTAATCTTCGTCTACCTAATCGTTCATATCTAATATTAGCTAAACAAAATAAACCTGAAGAACATAATCCATGATCAACTATTAATCTATATCCTCCACAAATTCCTCATTTCTGAAATTTATAATCCCTGTCAAAACAATCCCTATATGAGCAACAGAAAAATAAGCAATTAATGATTTTAAACCAACTTGTCGTATACAATTTAATCTAACCAAAATACCCCCAATTAAAGAAAATCTAATAAAAATAAAAAAATAATTAAATTTTAAACAAACAAATGAAATAAAAGAAAATACTCGTAAAAGACCATATCCTCCTAATTTTAATATATTTCTAGCTAGAATTATTGAATCAGAAATTGGAGTTTCAACATGAGCTTTAGGCAATCATAAGTGAACTAAAAATATAGGTATCTTAACCAAAAAAGCTAAAATTATTGAAAAATATAATAATTCATAATTAAATATATAATTACTTAAAAAATAAAAATTTAGATTTCCTGATTTTTCATATAAATAAAAAATTCCAATCAATATAGGTAAAGATACAAATAAAGTATAAAAAAATAAATAAATTCCAGCTTGTAAACACTCAGGTTAATACCCCCATCCTAAAATTAATAATAAAGTTAAAATTAAACTTCCTTCAAAAAATAGATAAAAAGCAAAAATATTTATTCTAGAAAAAGTTAAAATTAAAAAAAATATAAAAATTTCATTAACTAAAAATAAATTATTATAAAAAGGTTTTTTTCGAACAGTAGTGAAATACAACAACAAAAATTTATTTTTTATATTATTTTAATTAATTGAATTTTTGGCTGATCATACAACTGTTTCGAGTATTGCCAAATACCCATCATCAGTGGTCTTGGAAATAATTCTTGTATTTAATTATTCGTAAATAATTATTTTTTGAGACTGCAAGTACCAGAAATCGAACTCGGGTCCTGCCAAATATGAAGCTCAGAATCAGCGCACCTTAACCAACTGATCCAAAGACGTACTTGACTTTTTTGTTCGAATATTTTTCTGGAATTTTGTTACTATTACTATGAAAGTTTTGTTTTTTTTATTAACAATTTTACTTGCTGTGTTTATATTAGAACGAAATCACAAACCAGCTGTAGAATAATTGAATTAATTAATTAATTATAATTTTATTTTCAATTGTTAAATTTCAATACTATTCTGTTCGTAGAGGCATTATTTGTTGTATAATTTGTTCTTTCTTATGTATAGAACCTAATCTAGGAACGTAATGCTGAGAAAGTCATGCTAATGTTACTCCACTAGTCGCACGGGCGAGACCAATATTTTGTGAATATAAGTTGTAATTTAACGTCAAATATTCCATTCCATTGTTGTTGTATTTCACTACTGTTCGAAAAAACCTTTTTATGAAATATAACAAGTTTGCTATTAAAAATAATAGTCACTTTCGTCTGGAATATTTGACGTTAAATTACAACTTATATTCTAAAAATAAATTATTATAATTCTTAAATTTTTGAATTTTTTCACTTGCTATTAATATTAATGCACAAATTCAAAATCTCCATAAAATTAATCCATAAGAAATTATATCACAACCTAAAAAATAAGAAATATTTATGAAATAATTTCTATAAAAATTAAATAAAATAAAAAAAAATCTAATAAAAAATAATATATTTTGAACCATTCAAAATATTCTATTTAAGAAACAAATAGGAATCAAAAATAAAATAAAAAAAATAATTTTAACATTATAAAATTCTAAATGATTGAATATAATCATTGCCATGAGTCCGAATTATAGAAACCAAAATAGAAATCCCTAAAGCCCCTTCACGTACTCTTAATGTTGAATATATTATTATAAAATAATTTCTATAATCTATTATATTTATATAACTATATAAAAAAAAATTAATTATTAAAACAATAAATTCTAAACTTAATAATATAGATAATAAATGTTTCCGATTAGAAATTCGATTAGAAATAGAAAAATTTCTTATTAATACTATTATACAACAAAATAATCAAAAATAAACTATCACTTTTTAAGTTTTAATAGTTTAACAAAAACATTGGTCTTGTAATTCACAAAAATAAGATTAATCTTTTAAAACTCTCAAGAAAAAAGAAATTCTTTATCATAAAAATTCCCAAAATTTATATTTTATTTAAGGTATTTCTTGAAATTTTTCGTCTATTATTATTAACTTTAATATTAATTTCAAGTATTATATATGCTCTTATTTTTAAATTATCCATTATCAATAGGTTTAATATTATTAATTCAGACAATTTTAATTTCAATTATTTCAGGATTAATTTCAAAAACATTTTGATTTGGTTATATTTCATTTTTAATTTTTTTAGGAGGAATATTAGTTTTATTTGTTTATATGTCACGGTAATTGCTTCAAATGAGATATTTTCATTTTCAATTTAAATATTAATATGAACAATTTCATCAATTACAAGAATTTTATTTCTATGATTTTTTTTATAACTATATTAATATAGATATATTTATAAATAACGAATCAATATTATTGATTAACTTAAAAACTTTAATTAAAGAAAATTCATATATTTTAACTAAACTTTACAATTACCTAACTAATTTCATAACAATTTTTTTAATAAATTATTTATATTCGTATAGCATATTTTTCATATACTAAGTGTAGCTTCTATCATTGTGGTAAAAAAGTTTACTGTTTATCCCATTTCAATGGATTGTATAGGTCATAATATGGTCATAATTAAACATTCGTTGCTTCTTTGCTATTTTTTTTCTATAAATTTATGTGCAATTTCGTGGTTAAAACGTCTCAGTTCTTCAGGAAAGAAGATAATAAACTCCACTTAGAAGAGTTTAGGTGACAGAGGGAAAATTTGTCGATAGTTATTTTGTCACTGTTATCAACAAAATGGGTTTCACAATAAAAGTGATGCAGATTGCTAGACATTGGGTAAATGTCAATCAAAAGACAGTTATCAAACCCTATCTATTACCAACTCCATTAACCCACAATTTAGAATTGAATGATTCATTTCAATAACATAAAATCTGGTTTATAACTACTTTTCTTACAAATAATTAGGCTTATTTAACGCTATTTTCCTGTCCAGTATTACGATACTCTATAACTTCATCAAATTGCAAATATATCGTTTTTACTGCTTCGATTCCACTTTCCCATCTTGTTTTAGAGGTAGATTTTTGTTTTTTGTAGGTTTGCTTAATGAATAAGAAATGTAGGCTTCTCAATTGGAGCTGCAGTAAATCTTACTTTCTGAGTACATCCTCTTGCATTTTTGAATTCGTTTGTCAAAACCAAACTATGATTTTCACATTTAACACAGTTGCGACTAATACGGAATATTTCCATTGTCAAAAGCTTCTCTTATTCACGTAACTGAATCATTTTTTCTCTGGTAAGTGGAGTGAAAGTTTTACGAAATATGTACAACCTTTTGCGAGGCCATAAGGGGCGCATGGCCGCCTAACACTGCCACTGGCGAAGTGTCGCGTAAAGAAGGTATCTTTGGTGCTACTGTCGCAAAGATTAATCCTATATAAAAACACGGTCTACTATATCACTTTTGTAAATCTTTCCAATGAGTTACTTCCAATCGTTATCCAAGTTCATTCTTTCCGTTTTTGTCAAAAACTGGATATTGGTGTTCCATTGTTGCAACCTCCGCGTTTTTTTATTCCAGTCAGAGTTGCCGTTTTAGCACTTTTGCTGCTAGATTTAGCATTTTTTTTTGTGAAATAGCTGCAAAATTTGATTTTAGCATTTAGCATTTTATTTAGCATTTATTTAGCATTTTAATAGCATTTTTTTAAAGCAGATATAGCATTATATTTTTCAGGGATGCGGCCACACTGATTCCAATATTAATTAATTTTATTTTCTTCAGATTGTGAGCTTCCACATAAATTTTAATAAGAATTTTGTAAAAATGTTTGCCTTTTATTAACATCATATTTTATGGTGGATTTCGAGAGGCTTCACTTAACTACTCCTGTAATCGACAAAGACGAATAGAACATGCCTAAAGCAATTAGAAGGAATTACTCCAAGAACACAAATTATTATATAAAAATTAATCAACATTTTATTTAAATGAAATGTAAAGTTTTTAAGGAAACAAAAAAATGCACCTAATGAGAATTACAAGTCATCATATAAATACATTATTATGTAGGCCTGAGTGTAGGAGGTGATTTGTTAAAATAAGTAGTGAAATAAAGTGTATGATGTTACCTCATATGCCCCGCGTTGTCCATGCAATTTCCGCGCTGCACCTGTTTCTTCCGCCGTTGTCCTTGGTATAAGATGAGTGTGCACCTCACCAGCCATTGCCATAAGAGATCACATTTTTGTTTTACTTTATTTTTTTATTGATGTCCACAGTTTACACATTTTTCTTTCAATTTTTTTTATATTATATTTATTTTATATTAACTAAAACTATCATGTACATTGCACGCGCATGCATAGAAATAACAAAGGATAATAGAAAGCTTTTACTTCTTTTAATTTCGTTTGTTTTGGTTTGCAAGATTAAGGCAAAAGCTCTGTATACATTCAAAACTTGCAAGTTCTAGCGTTGCCAATTGGACAAAATAAATAAAACTAGGACTTTTTTTCGTTTGTTATTCGGATTGTTTCTACATTTCAAAACCAACGATAGTAGCGAGAAAAGGGGAAAAGTTTTTCAAGCCCGCAAGGTCTTGTAACTGAATAAAAAGTGCGAGGAATAAAAAAATCATATCATCTCAGAATTACAAAGTTTCTGTATTCTTCATTGCGTGTGTGGGGCTAAGAGAGAAGGAGAACCAGCAATTCTCCAATAGCATTATTTCAAAACCTCGGTTGAAACAACCGTATCGTGTAACGGATTAATAGCGGTTGTTCACAGGTATTTGTTATTAACAGTTAAAAATGATATTCCAGTAAGGACAGACACTTAGAAGCTGCTAATACCAATTAATTTAAATAGTAAAGTTATTCCTTTGCGCTTTTTTTAACTATCAATTTAATCAAAAAATTTATTAAATAAAAATTATTAAATCAATGAAAATATTAATGAAAAGTAATACCTAATACCCATATAAACTTAATTACACAATTATTAAACACACACATTAGTTTCACTTATTTATATATTTTATATATAGAAATTAATGACTTATGGTCGATATTTAGTTTTTCGGCATGCTCCGAACTGTTTATTCCAACCTCGATTAGTAACTGAATTGAACAAAATCTTACATCAATTCGTATAGTCTAAATTAGTAATAGAAAGTGCATCATCAACAGGAACTGTTGCTTATATAGTTCCCCACGAGAAATATGATCGTCTGTAATGACGTTGCATCTGCAACAGGTAAGAGCAATGATTATGGTAACACCTGCAAGTTGAAACCCTAAAATAATATAACGGCATTGCGCCATTGTTTTACATTTTTGTATCTTCAGGATGCGCACCTACTTCTTATGGCAACATCGTGCAAAATGTTTTCTTTAGGTACTGCAAGTATCTTGCAGGAAACATATCAAGTATCATTTTAAATACTTGATCGATGAGCTGTCCAAATACTATTGGATGTTAATCTCGTCAACTGGCTACTGACACCAAAGCTAAAGAAGCTTCTTAAGCACTTTATAAAATAGAAACTCCAATCCTATAGAATCGAGATAAAGAAGCTTCTAGAATATTCTTAAGAACTTTAGAAGCTGGAATCTAATTGGTCAAATCCTACTTTACAATTTCTGGATTGACTTCAGTCATTCTTCATAAAAATCAAGAGAGTCAGTCTTTAGCAATCATTCGGAGAATAAGTTAAGTCATTTATTGTACGGATAAAATTGTAATCTTATAAAATAACTATATATTAAATAAAATATGATTTTTTAAAAATAAATTAATAACAAAAAATTTAATTTGCATGCTATTTAGTATAATTTGAATTACATTGTCGACGGCTGCAACCTTAGCTAAGTTAATATTACGTATTTGTGACATTAAGTGCCAGCATTAACTTAGATATACTTATTAAATATTAACAAATCATGCGTAAAAAAAGTACATACTAATTTAAGAGAAATTATATATATATTATATATATTTCATTTTTTTTCTACAGTTTGGTACAGCTAATGCCGTGGTGACGTCCATTGCTAATGCCGTGGTTGGTAAGTCTATACTTTTTCTCGAAAAATCATGTTTTTTGTTATAATCATTAAATCAAATAAAGTATAATTGTAAATTATACATTTTAAAAATATATATATTATTGATTTTCATTTGAAGTTTATTTTCTATAATATTTTTTTAAATGTAATAACTAATAGCTAGATCACCTGAATTGTTATTGATAAATTATTATTGATAATAACGTTAGTATTAATGTTTTGTGTTCCTACGAAGAACAGCTGGAACCAAAATTGTGTTATATGTTCCTACGAATGATACTGCCGGTGTATCCTATCCGTGTATCTAAATTATGTTGTGGATTTTCTAAATAGTTCACCCAACAAGTAAAAAAGCACTTTTAAATTTCACATATCGACTTTGTATTTATTATTTACATTATTTATTATCATCACTGTTGATACTGTCGATTTTTACTACTATCTACTTCGTAAATATGAAAATACCCAACAATATATCCTTAACAATAGCTCTTGACAATAAGTCATTATATTTATTATTTTTATTATCAAATAATTAAGTCAAAGTTTTCATATTGTAACAACACTCAACGAGATTGAACAAAATATCTTAAACGAAATGAGACTGATACAACACTCCAACGTAATTGAGCTGTTCTAAACTTTCAACTTTTATCTCACAACTCTCTACTCCTAGGTGTTCTGTCCGGGAAACCCGAACTCAACTGTTTTTGCAGCTCGCAATACAACTACTCGGACCCCAATCTATCAAATAACTGGTTCGAAATTTCTTACCCACGTTTTCATCTTTGTGAACCAGTGAAAACATTGATCATGTGCGAAATGCATGATCGGAAATTTCCATTATTCTTCTGCTGTTACGCAGAAAAATAGAAATGAAATATTGATCTAATAACCTGTAGGTAACTGCCAATATTTGAAAACAAACAATTCTGCATAAAGAACTGGGTATTGAGTTCAATGGTTGCAACAAACGGTTCAGAAAATTATTAAAACATAAAGTGGGCCATATTAACAATTTGCATTATGTACCAAAAAAAAGGTTCATAACAATTGTTAATAAAATTCTAGGGTATCTCGTTGAAAATAGATTTTTTTTAATTGCTCTTTTTATTAATGTGACTATTATATTTTTATTGACTAATTAGGGATAGCCTAGAGATGCACTAATATAAAGATTTATCTGACTGGGGAACAAATAGATAGACACATAGAGATATAGATACATATATCTACATAGAAAAAGTCATTATGTATAGGTGATTCGATCATAGCGACTCGTAAAATATACACAGGCGTTGGAAAACAATAGAATGAGTGTGAGTATCCCAGAGGTATTAAAGAAATAATAAGGATGTTGCGCAATCTTGGAATGAGTCCTGGGAAGACCAGTTGACTTTCAAGAAGGACAGAGGCTCTTTTGAGAACAAGAGTGGCATGCGTCAATCATTCCAATAGAAAAAGGGAAATTCCAATCCTGTTCGACAAGTGCTGCTTTATATTTAAGAAGGCGTCAGTCATATGTAAGTTTGTTTTTGGTTACTATGGACCAATGTTATATTGTTGCGTTGCTTGAAATCGAATTAAAGAAGTAAAATTTGGAGAAGTGAAATGAAGAAAAATTAGAAAAATTACATCTAATTTATAAATTTAGGTGAAATGAAGTAAAAGTAAAAAAAAAATTTATTATAACTAATTTATTGGTTTATTTTTTTTATAGTTATTACAGTAAGAATAAAATAAGAATTAGAAATTGTTGGCTGAATTATAGGGTTAGATTGAATGAGTATTATTAAATAATGTCAAGATTTTTTTTTTGTTTGATGTCAGCTGTGGTAATTAGTTACCCTAAAACTGGCGAGCATAACAGGCTAGCCACCGTGCCATGCTAGGCATCTAGGACCACTCCAACAAAAACATCAAGGCTGGCACAACAACATATAATACATCTATTAAAGGTTCTATAATCTAGTGATTATAGTCTGATTAACATATGGCAAATTTGTCACACAAAATTTATTCTTTATAATAAGTAAATTAAGATATTTAATTAAATTTGCCAAGTATTACATATTTTGTTTTGTTAACGTGCGTTGTTGCCGTTTTGCTTCTTAAAAACGATGCTGCTAGTATCCTACTTCTTCTCCAACACTTAAGTTAGTGTGCTAAAAAAAAACTATTTTGTGTACTAGATGGCGCTAGAGCATGTGTGGCGAATTCGCCACACATATTTAGAATTCTCTAAATAGCTAGATCGGTGGACTCGCTTCCTGACTGCTAATTGCGTATCACTAGTCGTATGGGTCTTACAACTTAAAACTTACCTTCTTTTTTGACCAGTTATGCTTCTTCTTGGATCTGCCACTTACGTCAATTTTGACAAAATTGGACTCCATTACCACGGGCTCAAACAAGGCCGGTTTTAGTCTATATATTGCTAAATTTGCCGTCTTTTCGCGTACTTTTAAACTGTGAAAAGCCGATAATTGATTTTTTTAATTATTTTGTGTGATCCTCTTATGGTGGCTCTAATGGTCTTATGACTCTTAGATGGTTTGCCCTTACAAATATATACAACGCACTATCCAACACCTTGTGAACAAAAAGAGCTCAGCTATGACTGGAAGTCGGATATGGTTTAACTTGTCATATATACTCACATAAAGTTTTTAGAAATATTTGTTTGTCTGGGGGCTTCTGTGCTTCAACAAAGAATTCTCCCGATAAGCGCATCATTGTACTACATACCACTTCTGCTGTTATGTAGTCCTAATAAGACTGATGGTAATAATTGAATCCATTTGTATTGAGCTCACGCCATGAGTGCTGTTTTTAAGCTGCGATGAAAGTATTGGATTAATCCATTCGATTCCGGGTAATACGGAGATGTACATACTTTCTGTGTGCCTAAGCCATTTACTAACTCCTTGAACAACGTCGTTTCTAATTGAGTCCCCTGATCAGTTTTTATGTCGCGATATCCGACTTGTATAAAAATTCTCCGCGACTAAATCAGAGGTGATGTTTTTCAAATTGTATAAATAATAAATAAAATAAAAAGGGTGTAGTTATAAGCCCACAGCATTCTAGAAGTATTATTAAATTCAAATGTACGCGATCGAATTGTTGATCAAACGGAGTAAAAGGTTATGACGTGAATTTGTTATGTCTACGAACTGGGTGCGATAGTGTCAAAACTGTCAATAAGGTAAAATATGCTTGTTGACAATTTTTACACGATCGCACCCAGTTAGCAATATCTTTGCAGATTGACGGCCCCACGTATTTACTGGATAATTGTTTAGTTATAGATTTAACACCTGCATGCGCTGACTCATGTACTGCATGTACCGTGATGACAGAATATACCGTCTAATGATAACCGTAGACACGTCACAAAATGTCATGTGACATTATCAAGCATGACTATCTGTAAAGAAAGCTTCTGCGACATATTACCCTGCGCACTCTATGTTTTATACCTATTTTAGGCCTCATAAATCACTGAAAAATTGCGCAAAATATGACCTCATTTCGTTTGACAATAAATCCAATGAGTAATAATATAACGGGACTTATTATTTTATAAATTTTTACGGACCTCTTCTGTGCACTTCATAAATTTGTCATACAAAGACAATTGTCAAAATTGACTATTGTAAAGGTTGCCGTATTCTGTGCCATAAATAAAAAGCTCTTTTCTTTGTTAATTATCAAAACCAGAAATGCTCTTGACAACTATAAATATATGCTTTTTGCAAGCATTTTTTTATTGTTATATGTATGTATGACAAATGTTCTTAACTAAAATATATGCTGTTTACAAGTACTTTTTATTGTTATATGTATGTATGACAAATGTTCTTAACTAAAATGTATGCTGTTTATAAGCACTTTTTATTGTTATAAGTATGCATGACAAAATTCAAAAAAGGCATAATTACCGAATTTATAATTATTTATTAAAGTACTGTAAATATATTAAAATAGTAATAAAATAAAATTTAGTTAATTTTATAAAAATAATTATAACTAAATTCTATTTAGCATTATTAGTGATTTTATAATTAATTATTAAAGTATTGTAAAAATATACAATAGTTTTGAGTAATCTATATGCGTGATAAAATTCTAAATAACAAATAACGATTCAAATAAAAAAAGTAATAAGGCATATTATGAATATAATAACTACTTCACACACTACTTTTGATTTTTGTATACAAAACACTTCACACCACAGTGTGGTGAAAAGCAATAGGTTCTTGATCTTTGATCAAGATTTGTCCAGAATAAGACAGAATAAGAATTTAAGGCTTTCCGCTTTATAAAAATCAAAAGTTATTTAAAAAAATTTGGTAAATCCGTAAAGTGTTTATAATTCAAATTTAAACTTGGAGTAAATCGGTTGAAAAGCAACGACGTTATTACACATTATGTGTATTACGCTGGTCGTACACTCTGTTATGGAACTTAGCTGTCGCAAATGACGCGGTGAAACTTTTTCCGATTTTTGCTGGAAAGCATATATTAGAGGCTTGTGATCCATGCGAATCGTAAAATGTCTACCTTCTAGTAAATGTCTAAAATGTTTGATAGCTAAATGCACGGCTAGTAACTCCCTGTCGTAAGTAGTGTAGTTTTTTTGTGCTGACTGGAGCTTCGTTGAGGAAAATGCAACTGGATGCCAAACATCGCCTTCATACTGTTCTAGTACCGTAGCGACTATACTGCTAGATGCTTTTGACGTCAATCGAATTATTCTTGACGGTAAAAGAACTGCTTATTTAGATAAAGCAGTTACGCTTTTTTACTGCTTTTGAATGCCGTCTCTAAAATAGGGGTCCATGTTATTGATGTTTTGTCATTCTTTGTTAAATTTTGTAGTAGATTACTTAACGGAGCAATTTAGATGCTTGAGGAATGCATTTGCGGTAATAATCAAGAATTCCTAAAAAACGACAAATTCGTTGAAACTAATTTTTGTTTTGGTGAATATATCAACAAATGTCAACAATTGTATTATCTGGGGCAATGAAAATTTAAAAAACTATTGAAAGTCCACTGCATCCAAAAAAATCACTGAGTCGTGGTCTCATTCGGTCTTGGTATAATATAGGGTGGTTCACTTTTGAAAAAGATAAGGATATGACAGAAACCGTCATTTATATGCGAAGAACATTCCTGATATGTAATTTAACATTCTCGCGAAATGAATTGGCCATCTTGACTATATGGCTTGCAGCCACTAGATTTTTTTCTGTAAGCTCAAAGTGTCATGTTAATACGGCCAATCTCCAAACTATTGAAACTGTTGGAAACGGATATCCGTTATGTTATAGTCGAGGTATTACTAGCTATGTGCCGACAAGTTGGGGAATATTACGCTAAACAGGTTTACTATTGTAAGATGTGCTGTAGATGACATTTGTGAATTGTGTTGTATATCACACTCAATAGCAAGATCGAAATTATACGTGAAGTTTTTTTCTGTCACACTTATATTAATAATATTTATTAAAGATTTTTGGATAAGGGATAGACATATTTATGTATATAAAAGTTTAATTCCGCTGTGATTTCTTTTACTGTGCAATAAAAACTGAAGAAATTTATTTCCTTAAGGTTGTATTTTAGCGTTTTTAAAATGTAGTTATTTTGTTAGTATTTGAGCCCAACTAAATGTTTTATTATAACGTTAACCCAGAAAATGTATTCAACTTCTGCCAAAGGATAGTGTCACAACTTTGCACATAAATCTTTTCATCCCTAAGCGTTTGTACTTTGCTGCGAATAAGTGTTAGTACTCTCCACTAATCCCATGACATGTAATCAATCGATAAAATTTTTTCTGAACCTCGCTTTTTCCTTTGACACGTACACGTATTTAAGTGTAAATATTTATGGATTTTCTTCTTTACTCACAAGAGCTCGATAAAGTAACAACATTCTAAATATACAAAAACAGAATTCTGCTTAAAATAAAAGGACTTCCAGCAGCCAAAAGGCTTCTCCGGTGCAGTTCGCAATTTAGGCGAGAAAACCGAAAATAAATTGATGAAAATCAATGGCAATCAAGATAGCTGGGTTGGCAGTCAATGACAGTTTCTCAATGAAAACTTTGTTTTATGTTTTCTTCCTTTCGCTGTTTACTCATGTGGAAAACGTCTTCGGATGGACTGAGTTCAATCCGGCTAAATAGAAAATGGAACAAAAAGCGTGAAGACGAAAGTGAAGAAAAAAATACAAATTTTCGGTGCTGAAAAGGTTTTCAACTTCTGTACTCAAGATATTCGTAAAATAAACGTATTAACATTTAAATAAGCGAAAACCTAAAGTTTTCCATAATAAGAAAATAAAATTGAGATTTATTTACAGCGTTTCTGAAATGAGATATATAAAAAGAAGCACAGCTATGTCTTCGTCCTTTACGGCATTAAAGCGAGTGAGGCGCTATGGAGTGAGTGTGGTATTAGATGAATGAAAAGTTAGGTCGATGGGTAGGATTTTTGCATAAAGTTTAAATGAAAAGCATAAATTATGTTTTGCGCCAGTCAAAGGATGGCATGTGGAAATGTGATTCACGTTGACGTGGAATTCAAAAACAGTGACTTTCTAATCAAAATGAACAGGATTGCGTACAAAACGGAGAATGCCTTCAGTTTCAATGCAACGAAACCATGAAATATCCGTAAATGAGAATAGAGAAGAAACACTTTTATGTACAAGTGTTTTACATTTTTTAATGCAAATTGGCTGAGTTACTGAAGTACACTGAAATGGTTCAGTCTCATCAGTGATATTGTTTATTAGCTAATTTGGAATGAAAAAGAGGAAAAATGCAAATAATAATTTGCTTACGGAATATATTAAACTCCAAATTTAAATGCGATATTCGAAGAGATTTCAAGCTAGTGTTTTTGTAAAAGGCATTTCAGGATTTGCATAATAAGAAAAGGAAATGGATCAATTCATATTATTAATTAGCTGCTTTTTCATAAGCTTCTTGCAGACAACCAAATTGACTTATTTTATAAAATATTCGATAAATAAATAGATAATTTTAAAGATAAGACGTTCAAATTACTTTTATTAAATTTACAGCAATACTACTACTACTATTTTCTACTTCCCCCAGTCTGACATAGCGCCTCCATTTACGGCAATATTTCTTTTTATTTTAATGCAATTTCCCAACTGAATCCCGACATCTTCAGTCCCTCCAGATGGTGTATTAAGTGAAAGGAACTTATTGACCACAATACAACATTTATTTTAATGGTAGAATTTTTGTTTTTCCAAAACAACAATACCCATATTTACCTTTAATTTATATTAAATTGGACTGTTATCCAATTTGGTTATATTAAATATAATCCAGTCGAATAAGTATTTAACCTTGGAATTAAATTAAACAACCTGCGAATATTAGTGCATTTATTAATTTAATAACCAAATTTATACCAAATTCATTCATTGCGACAACACGGATTTTTCGGTTTGTTATAATTTTTGTTGGAGTATCCTCAGCTTTTGTCCACAGTCGCTGCAATAAATTTTTATTCGCGGGGACAGGACATCTCAGAAAAGAGATGATGTGTTCAATTTTAAAACAAGAAAGTTTATTAAATATAATATTATTTTATGCATTTAGCAATAGTATTTTAAATGTTGTCACTAATTAAATAAAAATAAGTGACAATAAAACCTGGAACTTGAGCATTGAAAGTTTGTGCAGCCTTGGTTTCTTGTGGATAAACACGATTAGTCATCGCTTCTAATTTGACAGGCACGAGTTCTAAGCCTGGCACTTGCAGTCCAAACAAAATTATATACGGACTATAAACTAATTAAATAAAAATTCGATTATTCCCAAAGACCACTGATGAAGAGTACTTGGCAATACTCGAAACGGCGTTGTATGGTCAGCCAAATTTCAATAAAATTAAAAATAAATTTTTGTGTTTGTCCTTTATTTCTTTCTTTGTTATTCGAAAACCCTTCTAAGATTAATTACATGTAATTAGATATGGATGTGAGATTTCATAGATAGCTTTGGTGAAGTCGCTGATGATGCTAGTTGGTTGGTTCATTGAAATTAACGGCGTTGGTCTTATAATTTTCTAATGTTGCTCTTGTAGTCGACCGGCTCAGAGTAAGAATTAGCAAAATCATATTTTTTTATTTATTGAATTTATATATATATTTATCGTGTACTTAATAAATTATTATATTTTTATTTAAATAAACTTTCGGAGATAAATAAAGAAGGTATGTATTTATTATTTTATTAAAATATATTTCTCTATTTATTATAAATTTATTTTCTCCTTATGGGTTTTGGTAAGTTACTCCTTTAAAATTAGCCAATTTTTATTTCAGATATCTCCAACAATTATTATTAGCAATTACGCAGATAGAAGTAGTACTGTGTTATTGAGTAAGTAAGTTGTAGGTTAGAAATTAGCACAAATTTCCATCCTTACAATATTTATAGACTTTTAAACGGACTAACTAGTTAAATATTATATAATATACAATTTTTTAAATTAAGTTTTCAATATATATTTTATTTACACCAATATAACTATTGTAGTCTATAGTCATATTCAGGATACTGATATAATACAAACAGTTATAATATATCAACGAATTCAATTCATGGAGCAATGAAATCATTTCACAATACAATACAATCAAGCGGTAAATATATACATTTATATATATACATTTATACAATAATTATATATTTATCCCAATCGTGATTTATTGAAATTGTTTTCATACACTTGACCACTCCTTTGTATAGTTCCCCATTAGCATTATTCTGAGTACGCCACTGTACGTGAGTCAACTTATAGTTTAAATAAAAATTGTGACCTAAAGAACGTTTAGAATTGAAGAGAACTCTTATTCTGTTACTTCTCTCTCTCTAATATTAATAGTAAGCATTTAGTTTACTAACTCCTTCGTTTGTCGCCTTCTAACTCTTTTAGTGGTACTCGTATATCCGAAAGTGTGTAAAATTTTTTTCTTACCTTTGATCAGTCTGGTGCCCATGGTGTAAATATATATTATATTAGAATAAATAGTAACAAAGGTTTTCTCATTACTATAATACTTTCATTAGATGTAAATCGTAGTGTATGTAGTATTTAATAGTTGATATAATATTTTTGTTATAACGTCAACCTCAACCTTCCCGCGGTGTTCCCTGTTTTCACTAATGAGGCTCTGGCGACCGAGTGTTCGGCGGGATATCTGAACTCTTCCATCTGCTGTCTAGAGGAAATGCTAGCTGCACATTTACATCATGGCAGGATCGGAGGCCAAATGGTGATTGACGAAATTAAAGAAAGGTAGCAGCCCTACCACCGATCTTGGCAGCTATGGGTTAATCACTCGTGGCGGCTGAAAAACATTAGATTCAAGTATTCACAAGAAATAGAAACCGGCCTGACCAAAACGATACCGACTTAAGGAATGTGAAAAGGACAAGATTTGGACAATGGAACGTGCGAACTCTGTTTCAAGCAGGAAAAATGGCTACGTTAGCCGCTGAATGCGATAGGTTTAAAATAGACGTAATTGGCATTAGCGAAGTCAGATGGAATGGTACAGGTGAATTCACAAACCAAAAGGGAGGTGTACTTATGTACTCCGGCATGCCCGACGAACAAGACCCTCACATCCGAGGCGTTGCAGTTTACGTAAAAAAAAATGTTAAGCACTCAATCTTATGCTGGAAAGCTATATCCGAAAGAATAATAGTAGTACGTTTTCGCGCAAAGAAATTCAATATGTCTCTAGTACAATGCTATGCTCCAACAGAAGATAGTCCACTTGACCAAAAAGAAGTTTTTTACAGTGCGCTAGAAAGAACGCTCTCTGAAATTCCTAGAACCGATGTAATTATTCTTATGGGCGATTTCAATGCCCAAATTGGCGGAAATAACTCAGAGTATCGATCTGTAATGGGTTCTCATGGTATTGGAACATGTAACGAGAATGGGGAGCTGTTTTTGGAACTTTGTATGAATTATGATCTCAGGATTGGAGGATCCCTATTTCCTCATAAAACGTGTCACAAGGTCACTTGGAAGTCCCCCGCTGGCAACTTCGAAAGTCAAATTGATCATATCTGCATTTCAAAACGATGGAGTAAAGCTTTATGTGATGTCAGAAACAAAAGAAGCGCTGATATCGACAGTGACCACTATTTAGTGGTGGCCGAACTGAAATTTAATATACCTAAACATAGGTATGAACACCCGCAGCATACACGGCGCACGTATAATACCACAAAGCTTAATGTTGGAGCGGTAAAGAATGAAATGATCGAACGTATTAACAACGTCAGTTAGATGGAGGATGCTTCTATTGAGGAAACGTGGCTTCATATTAAAACAAATCTCGAAGAGATCTGCAAGGACACACTAAGCTACCGTAAAAACGAGCAAAAGGAATGGTTGTCGGCAAACTCTTGGGAGCTCATTGCTCAAAGAAGGTGCGTTAAAACGAAAATGTTAAGCGAGGCAGATCCGTTTAAAAAAGCCGAATACAACATAACGTACAGAAGCCGCAGTAGGCAGATCAAGAAAGCAGTCAAAAGCGACAAGAGAAACTATTACGTTGAACTAAGCATGAAAGCGCAAGCAGCATCAGAAAAGGGCGACATGAAGGAGCTGTTTAAGTTAACTAAACAACTAGGTGGAAAATCTTTCCAAAGCAGCGCTCCAATTGAAAATGAAAACGGACAGCTGGTGTTTGCTAAGAACGAGCAGGCAGAAGTATGGAAAAGACATTTTGAGAAATCCCTAAATATCATACACAACGAAAGTGGCGAGCTCACAATACGAAGACATCTAAATCCTAACAGACAAATAGATACAAGGGCACCTAGCGTTAACGAAATAAGAGGTGTAATCATTAGCATGAAAAGTGGTAAAGCACCAGGTAATGATTGTTTACCAATAGAGTGTTTTAAGGCAGACCCCAATGCTGTGTCCAAACTTTTGCTCCCCTTGTTTGAGAAAATCTGGGAACTAGAGTCATTCCCTCTCGAATGGAAGGAGTCTATCATCGTCAAACTGCCGAAAAAAAGACAAATAGAAAGAAATGCAGCAACTGGAGGGGAATTTCTTTAATACCAGCAGTTTTCCAAATTTTCAACAAAATAATATTAGAAAGAATCGCCGTAACATTAAACGAGCTTATTCATAAAACTCAAGCAGGTTTTCGCCCTGGGCACTCGTGCATCGACCAAATTAACACGATTAGAATACTTATTGAACAAGCCTCAGAATGGAATGCAACTTTGTATTTAACATTTATTGATTTTGAAAAGGCTTTCGACGCGCTTAAGAGAAGTTACATATGGATGGCGTTAAACGCTAAAGGTATCCCTAATAAGATCATTAATATTCTCAAGAAGAGCTACGAAGGGGCCACGAGTAGAGTTTTACATGAAGGTACTCTTAGCGACAGCTTTAATTGCAACAGTGGAGTGCGACAGGGTTGCGCCCTTTCACCGTTACTGTTTATCACAGTCCTAGACGTCGTTTTAGAAGCTGTAGAAGAAAGCCCAATCGGCAATGGTTGGAAGCTGAATCAAAAGCTTGGTCATCTTGAATATGCAGACGATGTAGTATTGTTAACAAACTGACACACTGATATGCAAACTCTTGTTAATAACGTATGTGAGCAGTCATATAAAAATTAACGCCTCAAAGACAAAAACAATGAGAACAAAAGCAAGCAATCAATCGCCCATCCTTCTGTACGATCAAAACATTGAAGACGTGCAGGAACTCGAATACCTGGGGAGTATAGTCAACAGCGAGGGTGGCACGTCAAAGGACATCGGCAGTAGAGTGAAAAAGGCAAATGGCTCTTTCGCATCGCTTAACAAAATCTGGAAAGCCAACAATGTAAGCGTCGAAACTAAAACCAGAATATTCAACGCCTGCGTCAAATCGACATTATTATATGGGTGCGAAACATGGTCGCTTACGAGGGCCTCGACTCAGAAGATACAATCCTTTGTAAATAGAAGCCTGCGGCGTATTCTGAACATATGGTGGCCTGCAAGAGTCTCCAACGAAGTGCTATGGCAGCGTACCAAACAAAAGCCAATAGAGAAAGAAATTTTGAGACGCAAATATGGCTGGCTCGGCCACACACTTAGAAAACCGACAGATGCAATTGCCCACGCAGTCATGGAATGGAACCCGCAAGGAGTAAGGAGACGAGGTCGTCCCAAAACCACCTGGCGAAGAACAGTGGCAGCAGAAACAAGCAAATCCTTTAACCAGTTACGTTTTACTGCCAGAAACAGAGAGGAATGGAAGAAGTTTATAAATATTATTTGTGAATAGACTAAGTTCTAATTTTTAAATTTTTAATTTAATTTTTATAATGAAGAACATGTCTTAATAATAAATAAATAATATTTTTGTTATCAGGTGTATCGCTTCATTCTCTATCTCTGTCTCATTTAAGAAAATTTTTTAGATCAAATTTATAACAAATATTATATTCAAATCATTTCATTAATTTCAAGTAACTCTTCAAACTTAAACTTATTAAATTCCCCAGCTATTACGTCAATTATTTTAAGGTTATCAATCACATATATACCATTTTTATCTTAAATGACACTTCCTTTCTAGCTGACATAGCCTTTATATTCTTAAAAACTCTCTTATATAGCCATTGTTTTGATTTATTTTCATTTTGTTAATATTTATGCATTTGCTCAAAAGTTTAAACTTGTGTTCTCAAATCCTTGGGATAAAGCCAACTTCTCAATAACAGATGCGAATATCCTGCACATGTATTTTGTTAATACCATTTATCATCATAAATCCTTAATTAACTATTATATTATAAGTAATAAATTTTTATTACAAATATTAATTTCATAAAGAGTGCTGAAAGAACACCCAATCCCCAATCATTTTTGTACTTATATATTGAAACTAAAAAATTTTTTTAAAACTAAATTTACTATTTATTCATGTACTTTTTAATTTAAGAGTCATCAATTTTTTGTTGTGTTTAACATACGGATTCATAGAGTATCCGCTATAGAGCATCATATCTGTGTACTTTTTCCTTTATCCGAAGCCGTGTGGACTCACACAAGTTAATCGACCTGAAATGCAAATATATAAATTATTTTCAATAGAATAATAAGCAAAGCATTATTGCAGAGTAACCAGATTTATTCAGACAAAAATATTGCGGTTTAAAATACAATCAAACGCTGAAGACAAGAAACTGTTTTTTGCAAGTAGGCATCCAACAATATCCATTTTGAGAATGGGAAGAAATACGACTTCAGACCTATAGCTGAAACGTAAAACTGATATGATTCGAAGTCATCAAAGGGTATTCACAGGCTGATCTATGATCTATGTAATTCTACATTTCTAAAAGTAATACTAATAGCAAACTACTGGAATGACCCATGTTTAATTATTTCTCTATAATATTTTAAAACTAAACTGCAAAAGCAAAGTAATATCTAGAAAAACGTGATATATTAAAGTTATAATTTAAGTAAAAGTTGTTCTTTTATTTAAATTTTGCTTCTTAGAATATTTTTTCAAATAATGCAAATTTCAAATAAAGTTTTAATTTTTTCCAACACTTCATAGCATTAAAAATCAACTGATGCTGAAAAAATTATTAAACCTGATGTTCTTAAAAATAAATACGAAAAGAGCCAAACTGACGAATATTTATTGAATGGTAGTTTACATTGCAACTGAACAAATAAAGGTCATCTGTTACCCCAATAACAGACTGAACAAACACTACTTCTAATAATCACTTCAGCCTTCACGATGTAAAATCATTAGTAATAATAATTATCTCCTTTTTCTTCACACGATATTCCATACTGTAGGTATCTAGTAGTCCAAAATGTGCCACAACATATAAAGAACAAAACAATAAGTCAATTTCAAGACACCTAGAGAGTGGAAAATAATTTTACTTTAGTCGATCTTAACAAAATAGGAATAATAGGATATTACAAATAGTATCTTCTGGACAAGATTAGAAATCGACTAACAGCATAGCTGTTCTAAGTACCCTGATGGGTCGAAAGAATTGCTGATTGGTGAAAGAATTCCTTATTACTTCAGAATAAAGATGAGAGGGCTGTACGAGTAGTACTGAAATTAATTATGCGTTTAAATTAATTTAAGATCAAATTACTAATACTAGAAAACTAAAACTCACCTTTTCCATCTCCCTACGAAATTCATCAATTGAAGTTGTTTTGAGTATTGAATTCTTGGAAAAATTATCTAAGCAGGTTCGAAAGGAATCCCGGACTAAATCAGTTAATGTGTTTATTATATTATTGATAGATGGCTTGCCAATCACTTCTCCATTTTCAATATCCGTAGTTGTTATTGCCTGATAATTAACATACTGAAAGAACTTATTTTTACTTTCCACTACAGTTTCATCAACCATACACTGAAATGTTACGTTCTCTTTAGAAGCAGATGCTTCAACGTAACTGTACTTAACAACAGCGGTTGGACGCTCCTTAGTTACGACAACTTTGTCTTCACCCGAACTTTCATCATCTGAATTTATCGCTAAAGTAAGTTCAATTTCTGATAGAACCTGTTTGAAAACTTTTCGGGATTCTTTTTTCATCCTCTGTGAGTGGACTTCAAAAGGGGAACACTTTTTCTTCTTTCCCTTACAATTGACTTCCATAAGCGCACGCTTAGCTTTCGTTTCCTTCCATGATATGCAGATTTCATCATAAAACATCAAAATGTAAGCGACAAAACAGAAGCATAGGGGTACAAGTATGCATATTAGTGCAGTAAACATATATGGCGGTTCCCTTTGGAGTAAGGCGTTGTTGACATGATAACGCAGGAATTTTCTTAGCAAAACCATGATGTTGAGGTAAAGTTATGTACAATGTGCAATGTGCGACTACAATATATTTATAAGACATGTTATAATTGTAAACTACAATGATATTTCAAGAAAATCTGAGATTATCAGGTCCCAACTAAGTCTATTGTTTTTCAAAATTTTTATCAATTGTTGATAAGAAAAATTAAATAGTTATCGCAGTATATGTTTACCTTAAGCTATATACAATTGCGACTGAATCATTGTAAATATATATTTTGTACAATTGATGATAGTCAATCCCCATTTTTTTCACATATTGCATGATCTTTAGGAAGTAATTCATACTGCACCCTAATAAACGTCTTATATGGTAAATGTTTTATATATAAATGATGCAAGTTTCGATAAATGAAGGAATCTAAGTTTAATTTAGAGATATACAAAATAAGTCACAAATCACAAGAAAATCTTTGCCGAAACTCGTGAAATTAAAAATGTGAACTTATTTCGTTAAGCTATATCACAAGTCAAACTATTCATTAATTAAAAAAACTTAAAAAAACTATTCCGCTTGAGATTCTAGAGATCATAGAAATGTATTCTAATCGGATTGATAAATTGTTTAAACTTCGAGTTGCCTTTATTAACGGTATGGGTTGAAGGATTACAAGCTTCTCTAGATTTTAAAAAAGAAGAGAGTGTCATCGCAACATGCGACATGGTCACCTATCCAAAATTTGGTAATACTTACTGATATGTCATTTATATAGCTAGCAAGAATTATAATTCATTATATATTTGATACGAAGTTTGTGTTTAAAAAAAATTCAGTACCTACCACAATAGAAGTGCTGCCTTTAGTGTCTGTCTAAGAAACCACGTTTCCAGTGCAAAATATATTTAAGTTTTAATTTAATTTATTGTGTTTTTACCTCGATTAGGAAAAATGCAAGTTAGTTGAAGGAAAAGTTCTTTAAAAACCTTGTTAGCTATCGAAATATACGGTCCGACAATGTTTCTTTTGTTAAATTTGGGTGCTAAAAAAATAATATTCTGAAAGAAAATTTTTTTTCAAAATTAAAAAAATAAGAAAAAATAGATTTTAGAACAAAAATTTATGTTTACTCTTCTCAAGAATTTACAAAGAAGCGCTGTCAAAATTTTTGGAAAAAAATTAATAAAAACATATTTAAAAATTGCCAAAAATAGAATAGAAAAACATCTTAGGCTTATCTAGTCTTTTGCCAAAGATAATAATTTTGAAACAAAACTATTTGAGCAGTTTTTAGCGGTTCAGGGTTGGTTTATAACCAGAGCTGTGCAATAATGATTACATTTGTAATTAGATTACACTCAATTATAAATTACTGAGTAATTTAATTGATAATTGAATTTCCAGATTATATGTGTAATTTAATTGAAAACCTCAATTACGAATTACAGTATAATCTTAATTTGTAATTTAGTTTCTGAATTACAGTCATAATTGAAATTGAAAAACCAAATTTCAAATTACGTGTAATTTGCAAAAATAATCTAGAGAAGAAGAAGCATTGAAACTTTTGAAAGATGATAAACGAATCGAAACTATGGTTGGATTTTGGGTTGTAAGTGGCCCGCATTTTATTTGCGCCTTCATTCATAGTATTTTGTTGGGTTGCTTGTTTTTGTTTTTTACATTTGGTGTGTAGAAGTGTTCCATTAGAACTTCAAAGCAGATCAAGAGGCAGAAAAATTTTTTCTTTTGTACGCAAATCGAAATCTGAATATGTTGCATTGTTGCTTTTTTTCATGAAGTTGTCAATTTAATATTGCTGTTTTTTTTTTTGTATTTCTGTCTTGTGCAGTGATCGAAAATATGTATTTAGAAATGTGTATACTTGTTTCATTTGTTCGGTTGCGTGTGTACTTTTCTATGCTTTTGCTCTATGATATTTGTTTGTTTTGCTTGTATGTTTTTTTTGTTTTGGATTGCAGTTTTTTTTTATGAAATTTAGGAAGGTGTCTATTTCGCATGATTTTATTATTTCTTTTGTTTTAAGCGCTGATATGCATGTGTGTCAGAATGTGTATATGTTTTGTTGTTTTTTTTTGTTTAATTGATTGAACATTTGACTATGAGTTGCGCGTAAATTTTTTAAAGCAAATTTGAAAAGATCGTTGTTTTTGTGCATCAAATAAATATATGCAAATTTGTAAGCAGTATATGTATGTGTGTACAATGTGTATGCAAATAATATAATTTTATCTGTAATGAGATTATGCCTACATTTATGTTTTAAGAATTATTTTTATTGCTAAATACGATTTAGAAATTATTATAACAAAAATGAGTAAAAATATGTAGTTTAAGAATAAAATTTTTGGACAAAGTCTTATGCTGAATGTATATTTGGTTTTGTATGTGCAATAATTTTTTATTGAATATTTATTAAATGGTTAATTGCGTACAATGTTTAATTTTTCCCTGTTATATACGTACAGAGCTGTGCAAAATCAATTAAATTACAAATTAAATTACAATTACAGAGTAATTATAATTGATAATTGAATTTCCAGATTATATGTGTAATTTAATTGAAAACCTCAATTACGAATTACAGTATAATCTTAATTTGTAATTTAGTTTCTGAATTACAGTCACAATTGAAATTGAAAATCCAAATTTCAAATTACGTGTAATTTGCAAAAATAATCTAGAGAAGAAGAAACGAAACGAACCGAAACTATGGTTGGATTTTGGGTTGTAAGTGGCCCGCATTTTGTTTGCGCCTTCATTCATAGTCTCTTGTTGGGTTGCTTGTTTTTGTTTTTTACATTTGGTGTGTAGAAGTGTTCCATTAGAACTTCAAAGCAGATCAAGAGGCAGAAAAATTTTTTCTTTTGTACGCAAATCGAAATCTGAATATGTTGCATTGTTGCTTTTTTTCATGAAGTTGTCAATTTAATATTGCTGTTTTTTTTTTCTATTTCTGTCTTGTGCAGTGATCGAAAATATGTATTTAGAAATGTGTATACTTGTTTCATTTGTTCGGTTGCGTGTGTACTTTTCTATGCTTTTGCTCTATGATATTTGTTTGTTTTGCTTGTATGTTTTTTTTGTTTTGGATTGTAGTTTTTTTTTATGAAATTTAGGAAGGTGTCTATTTCGCATGTTTTTATTATTTCTTTTGTTTTAAGCGCTGATATGCATGTGTGTCAGTCAGCAAGTTTGAAAAGATCGTTGTTTTTGTGCATCAAATAAATATATGCAAATTTGTAAGCAGTATATGTATGTGTGTACAATGTGTATGCAAATAATATAATTTTATCTGTAATGAGATTATGCCTACATTTATGTTTTAAGAATTATTTTTATTGCTAAATACGATTTAGAAATTATAATAACAAAAATGAGTAAAAATATGTAGTTTAAGAATAAAATTTTTGGACAAAGTCTTATGCTGGATGTATATTTGGTTTTGTATGTGCAATAATTTTTTATTGAATATTTATTAAATGGTTAATTGCGTACAATGTTTAATTTTTCCCTGTTATATACGTATATGTGTATTTTTATATTTCTGAATATAATCAATAATTTTAATAACTAATTTTTTTTAATATCGTCTAGTGATAATATGTACGTATGTATATATAAAATTTTTAAAATTATATATTTTAAAAATATTTTGTAGCAATGTGATAACAATACCAAATATACTTTAAAAATTTATATTTCAATTTAATATGAATGCACTTGGTACAAATATTTTCAGAAAAAAATCAGTAGTAATAAGCGTGCATTTAAGGGTTTTGCCCAGTTTTATTTTTTTGTTTTTTGTTTTAAGCGAATGTGTGTACTTTTCTTCTTTTTTTTTGGTTTGACTGATTTCACATTTGCTTATGCGTACCGCCTGAATTTTTCTAAGCAAATTTGGGAAGATCGTTGTTTTTGTAAGCAGTATATGTGTGTACAACGTGTATGCAAATATAAGTACAAGTTTATCTTTATGCCTACATTTGTTTTTGTAAGCGATAATGTGCATATTGATACGTTTTGTTGATTGTCTAGTTGATTAAGAATAAAGAAAAGAAAAAATTTAACTTACGCGCTTTGGTTTTATAATTTAAGACAGATTAAAAGTGTTTGTAAATTAGTTCAAGAAAATCTTTATTGAAAAATTTATTTAAATAATATATATAAAAAAGATATAAAATTTAATTATATATTGTTGTATATCTTATACTTTCAGTTTGCGTATTTTTAAATGAATTATTAGAAAAATTTATTTATGGAATATCTTTAATTTTGTATATCATATTTAAGAATACATACATATGTATATGACAACAACAACGCTTATTTATTAAATGTATATATTTATTAAATTAAAATTTAAGTTAATGATCTTGCCAAATTTGCTAAAAAAAATGCACACGCTTCGCATTAGCAAATGTAGAATCGTCAAACCAAAAAAGAAACAACAAAATGTTTACACATTCGCTTAAAACAAAAAACAAAAAAATAAAATTGCGCAAAACCACCCTTAAATGCATGCTCATTACTCAGCTTTCTATGATAAATTTTTTCTCAAATATTTGCAACAAATAAATTCAAACTAAATTGAAATTCAAATTTTTAAAGTATATTTGGTATAGTTGTCACATTGCTACAAAATATTAAAATACATAATTTTAAAAATTTTATATATACATGCATATTATCACTAGACGATATTAAAAAAAATTAGTTATTAAAATTATTGATTATATTCAAAAATATAAAAATACACATATACGTATATAACAGGGAAAAATTAAACATTGTACGCAATTAACCATTTAATAAATATTCAATAAAAAATTATTGCACATACAAAACCAAATATACATTCAGCATAAGACTTTGTCCAAAAATTTTATTCTTAAACTACATATTTTTACTCATTTTTGTTATAATAATTTCTAAATCGTATTTAGCAATAAAAATAATTCTTAAAACATAAATGTAGGCATAATCTCATTACAGATAAAATTATATTATTTGCATACACATTGTACACACATACATATACTGCTTACAAATTTGCATATATTTATTTGATGCACAAAAACAACGATCTTTTCAAATTTGCTTTAAAAAATTTACGCGCAACTCATAGTCAAATGTTCAATCAATTAAACAAAAAAAAACAACAAAATGTATACACATTCTGACACACATGCATATCAGCGCTTAAAACAAAAAAAAAATCATGCGAAGTAGACACCTTCCTAAATTTCATAAAAAAAAACTACAATCCAAAACAAAAAAAACATACAAGCAAAACAAACAAATATCATAGAGCAAAAGCATAGAAAAGTACACACGCAACCGAACAAATGAAACAAGTATACACATTTCTAAATACATATTTTCGATCACTGCACAAGACAGAAATAGAAAAAAAAAACAGCAATATTAAATTGACAACTTCATGAAAAAAAGCAACAATGCAACATATTCAGATTTCGATTTGCGTACAAAAGAAAAAATTTTTCTGCCTCTTGATCTGCTTTGAAGTTCTAATGGAACACTTCTACACACCAAATGTAAAAAACAAAAACAAGCAACCCAACAAAATACTATGAATGAAGGCGCAAACAAAATGTGGGCCACTTACAACCCAAAATCCAACCATAGTTTCGATTCGTTTATCATCTTTCAAAAGTTTCAATGCTTCTTCTTCTCTAGATTACTTGAGCAAATTACACGTAATTTGAAATTTGGTTTTTCAATTTCAATTATGACTGTAATTCAGAAACTAAATTACAAATTAAGATTATACTGTAATTCGTAATTGAGGTTTTCAATTAAATTACACATATAATCTGGAAATTCAATTATCAATTATAATTACTCTGTAATTGTAATTTAATTTGTAATTTAATTGATTTTGCACAGCTCTGTTTATAACCAACCCAGGGTCTACGTCAAACAAGCTGGTATGTGTTTTTTTATCCCGGCGGACTACAACAACAACAACCACTTTTTGGCTTTGACAGTAATTGAAATATTAATAATAGTATTGCAATATCGTATATCGCAGGTATATATTATATTCAATTTCGATTTGAGATATAAAAGATAAGATTATCTAAACTGTTAGTGAATTATTTATGAATAAGTGAGACAGATAACTATAATTAATTTGGATTAAGTTTTTTTATAATAATTTTGATTATTTAATTACTTGCAATTAAATGAGATATACTTACCCCTGGCTGAGATTACAAAATATAAATTGGCTTAATCGCACTTCCGCAAATGCAAGAACAAAATTTAGAAGTTTTTTAAAACTTAAACCAATATCTGAACATCACCTAACGAAGTAAAAAAATATTTGTTTTAAAGTATAAAAAATTAGAGAGTAAAAATATTTTCTTAAATCATGGCCAACTGCTTACTTAGATTTTTCCCTCTAATTTTAAATCCAATGTGGTAGTGTTAAAATTATCAGTAAAAATAATTGTTCTTGATTCGATAATTAAATTGATGATCATATATTAAAAAGTATTAGTCAAAGAGGGGTACTGATCTTATTTAACTATTGATTAGCTCTATGTGATTGAAATACAAATAGAAGATAAAAATTAATGCGATATTTACGTTTATAATCATTGAATAATGAAAGGACTTATAGTTTGTTTCCACTGCTTACTTAGTAAATGTAAGTAATTTACTAAGTAAATTGCATTAACAAAACAAAAAGCTTCCATGCTTTTTAACTTACTTAAAAATAAAGTAAGGAAAATAAGACCAAAATGTAGAATGCAACTCTTAAAATAAATTTCCCACAAAGGAAATTAGCAAAATTGAAAATATTTGTCATATGTTATATGTTATATGTAAAATGTAAACAAACAATAGCTTAGCTATAAGCAAACATACTTGGAAAGTAAGTATTTTATAGAATATTGATTTTCATTAATTAAATTTATAACAGATTTATGTATATATATATAAATGATTTACTACATTAATTATAAACTTAAATTTTTGTGTGATATATTATTGAGAGAAATTTTTCGAACCAAAGCTCTTTTAAGACTTTCAAAGAACTTTTATATTATACACAATATGTAACTTATGATAAAGGAAACGATTAAATGTCAATCAACCTACTTAGTAACTTGCTAAGTTAGCAGTGGAAACATGGTGTTAAAGATATACATTTTATGAACTGTAAATTTTAATAAGAGTAATATATTGAACTGCTTTTCAACGACGACGATTGTTATTATAGAGATCAACGAGTTTTTTTCGATAATTCCAAAATTATTTAAGGAAATGTGTGATAAATATTTGTCAATATAATATAGAGGTCTATTGTGTTGCATATTGTTCGAAGCGGTATATTAGTAGATTCTTAGTAGAAAATATATAATAATATGTTTGTTCACCATTTGAAAGGGATTGGAATGTAATTGATTAGGTGGAAATAGAAAGAACGACTGTGTATAAGTACATTCCTTTAAAAAAAAGCAATGTTCTGCATTGCTTATTAAAACGCACCACATAGGTATGTAGGAATCATCTAGAAAGTCATATCTTTTTCTATAAAACTCAAAACACAAATTAGTAAAAGATGCTATTAAAAAAATTTATCAGACGTTGAGAGTTTTCTACGCAAATGGATATAGAAATATACTTAAGTAAAAATTAAAATTTGCAACTTAATTTCAAAAATTCTGCAACTTATGACTGCTAAGTTTCTCAACGTTTTATTTCTCATTGATACGAAGCTAAAGTCCTTCACTCGATGTGCTGTTCGAGCTCTTTAAGTTATTCTGAGAAGAAAGCTGCGTGTTGCACCAAGTTTTAGATGTGTGAACTTAATCTTCTCCGCATTGTGATTTACTGCGAAGCAAGTTTTCCTGCCATTTCGAATTCCCTAGCCTGTAATAACACTATAGCTTACGATATTAACAACAGCAGTTCAAACAACGTCTTGAGAATAGAATAAAATAAATACAATAAATTGAGTATTCCCACTAAAATAATGAAATGCGTAACATGGTTCTCCAAGTTCAGTTTTCGCTGCGGTAAGGTACGGTTGAAACACATCATAAATAGGTGGATGCGTACACTGCTTTTTAGTTCAATAGCACACTCCACATATTCAATATCTTTTCTCTATATCCTTGAAAGAAATACAAGAACGATTGGTTTTTAATGATTTTTATTAGGGTTATTTATAGTGGGATTATTATTGTTTATTAAAAAAATAAAAAACACTTAAATTTGTTGAACAAATATTAAATAAGGAGCTGACGACAAAAAAGTGTAAAAATGATACATAAATATAGTTTCAGTATTCAACTCAACATTTTTTTAATATATATACCAACTTAGGTTCCAAGATTAGATTTTTTGCACAAGAACGAAATAAACTCATGCAATAAATAATGCCTTTACAAAAAAGGAGTAGTAAAATTTAAAAATTAAAAAACTAAACTAAAATTAATTAATTCAACAACTGGTTTATGATTTTATTCTAATATAACACAGCAAGTGAATTTGTTGATGAAAATTCACAGCAAATTATTAGATAAACTCCAAGTTCAAACACACAAGTCAACTACGGCTTGGGGTTAGTTAACAGGGCACAAGTTCAGTCTTAATACTTCTGTCTCAAAGAATTATTTACGAATAATTTAATATAGGAAATAATTTCCAAGACCACTGATAATGGGTATTTGGCAATATTCGAAACAACTGTATGGTCAGCCAAAAATTCAATTAATCAAAATTATATGAAAAGAATTTATGTTGTTGTAGTTCACTACTTTTCGAAACCTCTCTATATATAACAACTTTATATTTTTAGAAAACTTAACTTTGTAATGGGGTAAGCCTCCCTTGTTCAATATGATCTCGTAGATAATATTGGGAAGTGAATCAAACAATATTTTATGTAGTCAAGTGAAATTTTAGCTCACGCGCTCTGAAAGGCTTTATTTAGTTCAATTTTGGTTGAAAATTGTTCGTCAGAAACATAAACTTTTGTGGCCAGCCGTTCCGAAACATTTTCTATTATATTGAGATCCGGTGAATATGGTGTCTAGTTCAGAATAGCAACATTTCAAGACTCAATGTAGAATTTTACAACACGGGCAGTGTGCATTGTGGCATTGTCGTATTGGAAAGTCCAGGTCAAGTGATTAAAAAAATTTTCCAAAAAAAGCCTTTTCTAAAACTTCTTGGTATGATTTGCATTAATATTTGAGTTTAAGAATTGGAGTTCGCACGTACCATAGTAAGTAAGTTGAAAATTATTCAACTGCTGAGTCTTAGTCTTCAAATCAGTGAAATAATAGTTGTAACCATTTGGTTCTTCCAATTAAACTTTTTCTCATATGAGAAAATATCGTGGTACCACACCTTGACCAATCACATATTGACACAACAAAAATCAATCGAGCTTCTTTACCTATAGAGTTAACTGGTGATTTGTTTTTTAATTTCAATCGTTTAAGGTGTTTGCCTTTCGAAGGAGCACGCCATACCGTGGATTTGTTCGCTTTAACACCAGCTTTTGACCGGATTTTGTCAACCGAATCATGCGAATTTCAAGTTTGCTGCAAAATCGCTCGCTTATCTATATCGCTAAGAATGCTAATAACGAGGCCTTTCGTATTTTTTTTTTTTTTAATTGGGATCATTTTGAATAAAACTATACATAACTTTTCTCCTTCTTCCAATTTGTGTTGATATTTCGGTCACAGAAAGGTCACAATCAATATAGTTTCTTAGTTGGACCTGTTCTCTATTTCATAATGCTTGGCCGCTTAAATGAAACTGAAATCAAGATGTGCTATTCGAGTGAAACGCAGTGTATATGTATACACCTATGTATTTGATATTATCATGATTTTACAAGTACCTATGTTGTATATATAAACAAATCTTTTAATCAGACTTATCAGTTTTGTTCAAATAACTTGTCTTATCTTGCTTATATATGATTTTCTTATAATAATGTGAAGCAAAACGTTTTCTCTTTATATACACATATTCCAATAACATTATAAATATTCTATACTACCATTAATCTGTTCAATAAAAAATAAATGAATAGCAACATTTAGTTGACCAGCGTTTCGATCTTATAATATAATATAGATTATAGTGAGTATATGTGTACCAGACAGAAATGACTGGAAAAGGAATATACCTTCATTCGCTGAAGACTACCATTTGTGGTACACGGATGGCTCCAAAACGATAAAGGAGTGGGGGTGGGAGTATATGGGATCAAAAAAAAAAGAGGAAATATTTGCAAGAATAAGTCAAGAAAACTTAGTTTTTTAGGCCGAAGTACACGCAATTGAACTATGTCTAAGGGAATATAAAAGGAAGCCCTTCATGGGGAAAAACATATATATTTTCTTTGGCCAGTAAATAAGCACTCCTAGCACACCTCGAGTGACCTCAAAACTATTGTGAGAATGCCTTCAACTTCTGAAAGACCTTGCTGAAAGCAACAGGCTTCACATAATATAGATCACAAGGCACAGCGAACTTGAGGGAAAGGGGAAAGCCGATACATTCTGTGGTCCTTCATGGAGCTTTTTCAAATTTAAAATTAATGAGTGGCTCGAAAGAACAGCTCAGACTGATTGGGATAATATAATTGTCTGCAGGCAAGCTAAAGAATCCATACTGAATCGATCAAAACCCAAAACTAGGGTGCTGATAATGCTGAACGGAAATGACATCCGACTAGTCACAGGCTTTCTCACTGGGCATTGCGGAATAAAAAAGCATCTATCGAACCTAGGCATTACTAGAGGCGATAGCTGCAGATTTTGTGACGTAGAAGAGGAAACAACAGAACGCGTTCTATGTCACTGTTGTAGTCTCGGCAGACTCAGACTTCGGTACTTATCAAATGCCTATCCACTTATAAACGAAATTGGGCAACATCTCTCCAAATGTTGCCAAATGTTCTTTTAGACGAAACCAACTTCTTATTAATAGAATTGGGGCGGGTTTAAAGGTGAAATGCATATGATGTGTTACATTTCTCCATTTAATCTACTACGGCGGCCATGTTAAGATCATGGAAAAGAGTTTTATTGGGAGCGTATGTTACCTTAAAATATATGGCAGAATTTTTTAGTATAGCCATATCTTTCAAGGTTTGTATATTGAGGTATTCTACACTTTTTGTTAAGAGGTTTCAAGCACTGGTAAATATCTTAGTTGTTGCGACTTTCTTTAAAATTGGCCCAGAATAATGGTGTGACTTTTTTATAAAATATTTCTTTTTTATTTTTAATATTAATTGCTTAAAATCCTAATATTTTAATTTCAGATTTTATATTTTTAGTTAGGATGAAATTAAAACATTAAACGGAAATAGAACATTGAAGGTTTTATCACTTTTCAGGTTGTGAGTGTAAAATTACTCATTTCTTTTGTTGAGTGCTTTTGTAGTTATTGGATATAGATGTCCAGATTTGAATCGAACTTTAACCTTATCTTTGTTATTTATTCATTTAGTTACCTATCAATTGGGAGGAGAATATTTGGCACAACTGTAATCTAAATAAGTGGAGGCTTTGGTATGTCTTTTGCTGTTTGAGTTATCATTTTTTCCGGCTTATCTTCTATTCCTACTGGCAAAAATCTATTGGTATTTTTTGTCATTGTTTAACTAAGCCAATAGTTTGTTAATTGCGTTTGATTGATGTTTCTCTGGATTTATTTCTGTGGACCAAATTTATTTCTTTTATTCTACCGAGGGACGGTTTGAATATATCCAACTAACGTTGCAAAATTTTTTTATATTGCGGTGTGTTGTTCACAATTTATTATTTTTGGGTTACAAAATGAGGTACATATGTTATTCATAAAAAGTGTTTTAAAAATATGATAAAACCATTAAGTTAATATTAAAGTGATAAGTAAAATAGAAAACTGGAGAGAAGGAGAGCGTTTCGAACTTTTAAGAATAGTTAAATATCTATTACTGCTGCAACTGCTCTGTTGCTATGCGAGGATACCGCATTGCTAACTAAGATGACAACCGCAAATATATCTTTGGTATATTTCGCTGCAAACCATTATTATTTTATGTGTAGTATAGTGATTCCAGTTAATCCACTAATGATTTTTTTTGCGTTATATTCAATATTGTCTTCATTTTGCATAAAGCATCAGCACCGCTATAGTCATTAAATCAACATTACATTCCAAAAGTTCGAGGTCAACCATTTCATCCATCACCTTTCATCCATCAAACTCAGCTTCTCATTTACTGTCCTTAAATTTTTTATAAACGGAAGCTTTCATTTCACTAGTCTGAGTTAGTATCAGACCATCCACATTTTATTTTAGCACCGCTGATGATCGCAGATGCTAGAATTCGTTAAATTTACCTGTGATGGAATAATAAAGAAAATGATAAACTACGTATATCTTTGCGCCTCTGTCTTTATCAAATTTAGTCTACAAGTTGACAATTAAATTCAAATGCTATTTTAAAAGTTTAGATGCTTCTACAACTAAAGATGAAACTGTGATAGGTACACTTTAATATGGACAACTTATGTATAAATAATGTTTCTATTTATATTTTCGAGTCTCAAGAATAAGAAAGTGTTCTAACTTGAGAAAATAACACAAACTTTTTAAAACACGTTTTCCATTTACGCACTTAGCTCTTGAAATTGCTGTTAATGAAGTTATCTGTGAAGACATAAAAGATACATTGCTAGCAATTTATAATATTTAGACTCGAACGAAAAGATTCCTTAACACATGCGGTAGTTTCCGGGAATGCATGGGGGAAAAAAGTTTTTACTTTTAAGTTCATATTTTTTAGAGGTACTTTTTTTACTTCTATACTTGAAGTTGCAACCAAATTTGATATTCTGTACCACACAGACTCGTAAAGTGTGCGGCAGCCTAAAGAATGGAAAGTATTGCAAGTTTGTTCAACGTTCGGAATTTCTATGATTTTTTTTTAGTTACTCATATGTGTGACATTTGTTAAGAACTGAATTTGTCTATGATAGGAATACACAATAGGAAAACTAAGGAAATACTGGGCCATCTTAAAACTTTTAACACTTAGGAAAAAATCATTTCATATAAAACACATTTTTTTCTGCATTTTCAATTCATCATAAATTTTTAAATACATTTCTCTTGAAATTTTTATTAAATGTTTCTTTCTATTTTCTGCATCTTACGACGTTATTTTGTTACCAAATTTGTCCGGGGTTCGCAATCTTTGCTCTTCAAGCTCTTCAAGGTATACGCAATCAGTCCTTTAGGCAATACTTTTCATTGGAGAAAAAAAGGTCAAACATCTTATTTAATAAACAATCTACTTATTTTGTGTGTGTTAAACACGTACCATTTTGAAATTAGATTTAGTAACTTCATTAGATACTTTCTAATAAAATAGTACGTATGGACTTAGCACTGTACTATACAGCAATATATAGAATTAAATTAGTTTGAATTTATTCTTGTGTTAAGTTTCGTTTTTTATATTCTATATTGTTCTTAAAATTAATTTTTTCAATTAATGGTATAGTTAAAAGCTATTCCAATTTAATTAAATCGTTGATTTAATAATTATTTTTTCAGTAAAAAATCGCATGTACAATCCTATCCAAATTTCTATTCTCACGAGCGATTATTAACAGCTCAATAATTCATAGTTTCCAATAATTCATAACGCACTTTTGATGTTGTATTTGTGTTTCATAATTACCAAACCGGATTAGTCCGATGTTTTCGGTCGTTCACCTCTTTTATAATGGCACCACACATATACCATGTAGTTAACTCTTTCATACATATCTCTTCATTCACCGCTATAGTGCCCCTGTTTATGCTTAAAGTCAAACCAGAGCCACTTACCTATGTGAACCGAATATATCTAAACTTTCTTGTTTCGCATTATTACTGTTATATACATAAAAACAACATATTTATATACTAATTTTGAAAAAATTGGAATATAACGTCCAAAAAAAAGTAGCTTGAATTTCGCTTCTATTAGGTTAGGGTAGTAACTGGTAAAAGCAAAAATAAAACGAAATTTGTGTTATAGGTAACAAATTCTAAAAAAATGTGTATACATATGTACTCTTATTATCGTTTTATTATTTACATTTAATTGAACCTATTGTAGACATATCTTCATTCACTGCGGATCTTTAAAAAAAAATAAACTTATTTTTAAAAAAAGTGCTGTATAATTAACATATCACTTATTTTTCTCAGCGGGTCCCTAGCACAAACCCTATATCCAACTCTCAAGAGAGTTTCCATATAAAGCGAAGCCTAAAGCCGTAATAATACAATAATATGTGTAATATTCATTTGGTACGACAAATCTTGGATACGCTGTTAAATTCGCGATTTAAAATACGACTAGAAATTTTAAATGACTCTAACAGGAGACCATAATCTGCATTTACTCAAAGGTCATTAGTTTATAGGCAAAATATAATATATGGAAAACATGTGTTTTAGATTACGGAGCGATTTAACTGCCGAGCTATTTTCCAAACAATTGGTGGACATTGGAAATGCAAACGTGAGTTTTCATGAAAACATACAAATTATTAAATTGCTAGAAAAATTTTGTAAAATTGTTAATTCAAAAGGGGAATTAATAGAAAACGTATTTCCTAATATATGTCAAAATTATCAGAACCCACAATCGTACTATAGTAGAGCAATTCTGGCTGCCAAGAACTTAGATGTCGATGAAATCTATTTCAAAATTCATACAATATTGTTTGGTAATTCAATTTTGTTCAAATCCATTGATACAGTGATTATTACGCAATATAAACCCACCAAAGTTAAGAACTGGAACAATATTAGTTATGGAAACGATTAGGAGGAACTTAATTGAATCAACAATATTAAGTGGAAAGTTCAGAAAATGTATTACTTTCCCGCAAACCAATTATACCAACCGATGTTCCAATTCAATTAAAACGATTGCATTTTCCAATGCGTTTGGCATTTGAGATGACAACTTATAAATTTCAAGGTCAAAAACTAAAAGTATATGGATTGGATTTGGAAAATTCATGTTTTTCGTATGATCAGCTATATGTTCCATCTTCCCGTGTTGGAAAACCTTCTGATCTATATGTAAATGCTCAAAATGGCGTAACAAAAACTATTGTTCATGATTTAGCTTTAAGATAACATTATAGTTCATAATAAAATTGTCAATATAATAAAAAAAAACTTTTCATGAATTCAAAATAACATCAATATATTTGTAACATAAGTAGTACATACTAGTTTTTTTGCAGTTCAAAAGAAAAAACAAATTCAAAATAATTTTCGCATAAAAATGCCAAAGATTTAGTTGACATTTAAAAATACTATTAACAGAGCTCAGGCTTTATCCTTAGAACTGTACGATTAGATTCTAGACACGTATTGCTTCTCACATGGACAAACCTTACAATCTCTTAACCACACAGATACAGATATAGAAATAACAACAAATGTTATTATTCAGTTGAACCGGGAAACAGCTCAGTTGAGAGGGGAAACAGCGTTTGCGGGTTCAACTAGACAAAATTGCCATAGCTGTGAATTCTATATGGTAAAATTCTATATATAATTGCTCTTAATACAAACATTTGGAGTTATATATATTTCTTCTTTTTAAGACAAATAAATTGTACCATTCATAACTGAATGTTCCACACTTCATAAGTATAGTTTATTAAAGTAAATACAATTCTTCGACAAATTGGAGCATTTTTATTTTTTGTTTTAACCTTTGATGCAATAAGTAAACTCTGCCCAAAGGTCCAATCATTTTCCTATTTGTATGACATTTTTCTAGTTTATGAAGCGAGCTCTAGAACGTCATACATATAGTAAGTATTGAATTGATATTATACTAAGATAATAATATTACATATACTACTTTCACTTAAATAACCTTTTATTGGTGAGTAAAAGAATGCATCAAAAAATGGATTGGTGAAGTTTCGAGTTTTGAAATTGTTCAAAAGTTGCGTATAAACTCACAAATCAGTTCACTATTTACACAAAAAAATTTTAAATTTAAAAAACTGTGTAAGAAGTATCGATTTTCAACTTTTCGTTAAAACAAAAAAGAAAACGATTTTTAATTTTAAAAATCTTCATTTACTTTACACTACCTGTATAACCATTTGTATCAAAACTTAAGCCGGCTGATAATAGAGTTGCTCCTCAACTTCAAATTTTAAAGAACCGGTGAACCGGGGAATCAGTACTCAAGCCTAATTATCTCACAAATAGTTTCGAGGGACGTAAACAAAATGATCACATAATATTAAACCGGAGTTTATTTAATCTATAATTAGGTATAGAAAACGTTATAAAACGTTCATACCAAAGAAAATAATTGGGGAACCAACATGTATTGCATTTAAAATCCTGCTATACTTATTTGGTGTTATTTTACAAATGGAATAATTTTGACAACTCTGAAGAAGTTAAATAATAATAATGGTTGCTAAAAGTGGAATACACTGAGATTTACGAACGTTTTACACAAGCAGTTAGCTCCTGCGAATAAAACTGTCCCATTCAGGTTTCACGAAAACATAGGTTAAACATAGGTTAAGGATCTGATAAGGTGCTTAAATTCCTTGAATCGCACTAAGCAACTGTAAGATTCAGAGTCAAGAGTAATACTCTTACTTCAACCTTTTGCTTCATAAAAGATAACATACCTCAAAATAGTGTAATCGGTCCAGCATTGGAAATACTATTTGTAGTTAATTCTCTTAGTATTTGATATACCTCCACATCAATGTTTGTGTAGATGATAAAGTATTTTTATATATTATATTCTCATTACAATCCTCCTACATAGGCAATTCGTATGCTTAACTAACTTTTGTAGGCTCCACTTGTAAATAAATGTATTCAAGCAAGCTTTGATTTGAAAAAAATGTACTTCAAACTCGTCCTCAGATTATGCTTAAGATCTGCAGTTTAAAAAATATATAACATTGCGAAAACATGTAGAAAAGTAAGTCAAGTTAAATGTCCATAGCCTTAATAAAGTACTGAATAAAAGCTGTGTAAAGATTAGAAATGTTGATGTTTAAGAACTAATATCTACGTACTAAATAATAATTTTGGATCTCCAGAACAAATTAAGAAATACTTGAAGCAGCTGTATGGTCAGCCAAAAATTCAATTAATTAAAATATAAAATTAAAATATACTTCATACAGAGGTTTTTTCGAACAGTAGTGAACTACAACAACAAAAATTTCATTTTTTATATTATATTAATTAATTGAATTTTTGGCTGACCATACAGCTGTTTCGAGTATTGCCAAATACCCATCATCGTTGGTCTTGGAAATAATTCTTGTATTAATTTATGCATAAATAATTATTTTTGAGACTGCAAGTACCAGGAATCTAACTCGGGTGCTAGCAAATGTGAAGCTCAGAATCAGCGCATCTTAACCAACTGATCGAAAGCCGTACTTGACATTTTATGTTCACACATATTTTTGGAGTTTTGTTACTTTTGCTATGAAAGTTTAAATATACAGTAATAAATAAAATGAATTTTAACTGTTATAGTTCACTACTGTTCGAAAAACCTCTGTATCCACTTAAAGAATTAATTAACAAATTAAATGAAGAAACACACATAAAAATGCACATATTTTGTGGTTAATTAAGATTCAGAATGACACTTCATTAAAAAGGAAAAACTTTCCGAATGACCGATTTTCAAAAGATCATATTTCCATAAAAGCTTTTTAGTCTCTTTAATCGAAGTGATTATTGATTTTAATGCATATATAGTAAGTATAGCAACATCGGATTCTGTATAGTACAACGGTAAGGTTGGAAATTAGATCTGTGCCTTCGAATATATTTAGTTTTTTTCATATTATTAATAATACATGTTATTAAATAATTATATTTGTCAATTTGCTTTGCTAAGTAATTAACTACTACAAGATACAATATTGGATATTTGTTGTTATCTTATGAGGAAATATGGACCTAACCACCCTAATGTATTCAATGAAGAATATCTTTTCAATGGAGCGCGGTTAGAATCCATTAATTAAAAAGGCGATGAGATATAGCTGGATTATTGAAAAAAAAAAAACAGAATATAGTTTTTTAATAAAAGGTCGACTGCGTTCTGTCAAGGTTTTGTTCTATTTATTAAAATTTCTATATTTTCATACAAAACTAGTAATCCATGTTAACAAAATTTCATTCAATACATTTATATTAAATGAATAAAACAGAGTAAATAAAACTATTGTGTCTTGCGTCGAATTTCTTTGAGAATAAACCCCTTTCAGTATTTGCTACTGACAAATATTTATATAAGAATATATAGGAACAAGCTGTTTTGAATAAGTCTTCATTACCAATGGGATAAAAAATTATGACCCCAAAAATTTTAATGTTGGGTATTTTTTTTCGTAATAATTTTTGTTCTTTTAGTTTTTAAAAGATAATTATTATGTACTAGTAGAGAAAAACAAATTTATACTTCTTTTTTTTTTGAAGTACATTTATAAATATATGTATATTTATATAATTATTTCAGGGTTTACATTTAACGTTCAAGGGAATTTTAATTCTCATTTAGTTTAGTTTTCTGGCATAATAACTCCCTTGAAATTGTTGAACCTAAATGATTGATTTTAATAGATTGGAATATTTAATATAAATGAAATACTAATAGAGTCATTTATGTCCAAAACAAAAAATGTTTGTTACTATTTGTTCTGTTCATTTGAGAAATTATTTTCAATTTCTTATCTTATGTTGGTTCTGGGGAGTTTATATTGAGGTTTTATTTATTTCTCTTCGCGGAGGTGATTATATATATACTTTTAGAAATTGTCGTTGAAGTAGTAGTATTTGAGATTTTTTATTTTTTAAATATGTTGATTACAAATATATTTATAAACTGGTATAATTATATATATAAAGGTTTTGCAATCTGTCGGAAGTCTCGATTGATCTTACTACTTATTATAAATATTAAATTATTAAGTTTTAATTATCCGGCAAATTTCTAACACGATTGACGTACTGAAAATGAAGTTTTTATGTTTAGGTACATAGTGACGGCACCATATAGGTTGGGATATAGTTTGGCATACGAAACCTTATCTTTATGAAGCCAATCAGCTGTTTATTATTTACAAATGTTGCGAGTGTTAATGAGTAAACTTAAATATTGTAAAGAAGTATTTTTTTTTTATAAAATTTGTGAAAATGGCTGACAGGTCAGTAATTGTGAAGAAATTAATTATTTATTAAGGAATTTTTAATTTCTTTGTTCATCAAAAAATGCAATACATAAAACTTCTTTTCCTGAAATTTCTTGCGTAAACCTATTGCAGTTACTTCTCGCGGCCACATAATGTATTCAGAGCATACTAAAATTAGAAAAGCAGTTACACGCCGGACTGAAGACCACGCCATAGTTCCAGATACCCGAAAAAAATTTGCCAACTGCCTATTGGTCAAATGCTCCTTACATACCAAATATACATGTAAACTGCTTTCCAGCAGCCCACGCGAACTTTTCACCATGCACTCGATTCGGAAAATACTCAGACTGGGAAAACCTTGCTGAAAATAGTATGAAATAATTATTTAATTCATTTTAGTTCATCATATACGCACATATTAGGTAATTCACTGGTTCACACAATAACCCGAAATTGCGTTTGAAGTCCAACTCACTCAAGTTTTCAATTGTTAACTTGAAGTCAACACATTTTTCATACACTTCCTGACCAGATTCTTCTGAAGAGCTGGAACTATCAAATATTTGATCAAAGTGCCGCTCTCTTTGTATCCGCCTTATATCGTTAGTTTGTATGGATTAATGTATGTATTATTTTACATAAATTCAAATACGTACAATATAAAATGATCAGCAATAATATTTATGTGTCATTCATTAAATATATGTATAATTCTATATAAAATTTTTTATTAAATTCAACCGTAAATTTGCTTGAAATTTTCTCACTTGTCATATGTGTACTTGCTTAGACAGTGATGCCAAGTTATTCTTAAGCTCTAAAAGTTGTTCTATTCGAGCATTCATGTCAAAAGAATACAGCTTATCTGTTACTAACTGTTTAAAAATATTGCATATGAAAGTACATTTATATTGCGGAAAGAAATGCAGTTATGACAGATTTTTTATTAAATATGAAAAACATAAATATTTTGTAATGATAAATTTTTGCAGCAAAAATAAAATTGATCTTACAGCCAAGAGAACCTTAAATAAGTAAGAAATTAAAATCACTGAATTGCAAATATTTCATTCATATTACCTGAACTCATCACGGCTCGTCCACAAAAAAAATTTCAATGAAGCTTTGTTATTAAATAAGAAGTAATACTGGAATTAAGCTGAAACCATGAGAAAATATATAAAGAAATTTATATATCATCTTAATTAAAATTTCCCCTGCTAGGTAGTCACCTTGTCGTGGTGTAGGGGCTTATTGTGGACTGAAGCATGTCATATGGAAGTCATGACATGATGATTTTTCATGTGACATGATTCAGCACACAAACTAAGAACTGCCGCCAACGCACAGGTTGAAAGTAGGTATCTACGATTCCTGATCAGTCGTTGAGGCTAGCTAGTGGACTTTAATGGACACTTGCTAATTGGTCAGTCCTATAGGAAAGTGCGGCTATCTATCAGACCAATGACTCGCCTTCAGTACGGTCATGTCTCTGCTGTTTGTGGGTCGCCGATAGTCGGGCGGGGGAGAAGGAAACTCCCTAGGGCAGGGTCTGTACATATTCTAGGCTCCCAAGGCTAGGTCTTGATAGACTGGAATATGAACATACCTATTGCCCCAAACAAACCCCCTAAACTCACAGTGGAACAGCTATGCTGGTGAACTTGCTTGACAGGGTAGAGTCAAGCTTAATAGCGAACTCCGTACCAGGTCTGGCAAACCTACGGTTTCAATTTGTCCTTCCCATGGGGGCGCTCATGGGTGACCAACCTGCACGGTTTATTTAAACTTACTTTGTATGGAACCTAATAACATTTTCAATTCTATGGACTGCACACCTTTAAATGTGCAAAATATGGCTTTACACAGCCAAAACTTATCACTGAACGAGGGGGCACCTGGTACCATCGTCAGTGAACAAATGGACCACGACTTGTTGGAGAGGGCACCTGGTCCTCTACCCGACAAGCCGGAGGAAATGGACATTCCACTTAGCCAAGAGTCGGCTGGGATGTCTATCTCCTCGGAACAGGAGAGAGATCTTCTGGAGCCTGGTCTAACTAAAAAGACTCAAACGAGGGTGAAGCTATCCGGCGCTGGACGCAAAAGGTTGAAGGCTTTACTTGCCAAGGGCATCCCGCTGGAAACAGCAAGGTCCTTGGCAGTAAAGCCGGCCACTGCGACTAACGAAGGGCAGGCAACACCAAAAAGATCCCGATCGGACAGCTCTACACCAACATCAAGCTCAAAACCTACAAAGCGGATTGCACTACAGGGCAAGAAAGTTGATAATAAATCAACAGTGCCTGCAACTGCTTTGCCGATTTTCAGTAGGATGAAGGAAGTAGAGACCTCACACGGGGGCAAACCTGGTCCCAGTAAAGAGGTGGCGACGGTATCTGTGGGGCAGGCTGAACACAGTACTTCTTCCGAAGACCATTGTTCAAAGCCTACCCTAGCAGAGACTGTTCGCTCTAAGAAGATCGGTATACTACCGCACAATTTCCCAGAGGGCATTTGGTCCAATGAGGAAATTGGCAAGGTGCAGAAATGCATCCTCGACAAGATGTACGAAACTTGTCGAGCTCCTGGGGTGAAGCCTCATTTCGCCGGTTACAGTCTAAAGCCCGGATGGTTTACCATTAACTGTCTGGACGACGAGACTGTAACTTGGTCTAAAGAGACAATCCCAGCCTTGAAGCCGTGGGAAGGAGCCCAGCTGAAGGTAGTGGACGAGGCAGAAGTGCCAAAGTCTAAAATCTATGTTGGCTACTTCCCAGGCTCAGCTTCCTGGCAAAGCGACCGTATTCTAGGACAAATTGAGTGCCAAAATTCGGGCATGCGTGTCAGGGACTGGCGGGTACTCCACAGGCTCAATAAGGGCGATATCGTCGAGATGGCGATTGCTCTGGATCCTATGTCGTCCGAAATGGTCGGAAAGCTGGGCAATAAAGTCTTCTATGGACTTAGCAGTGCCGTGCTGAGACCAAGACATAAAGGAAACAGAGCAAAGGAAGTGGTTGAAGATGAGCGACCAACAACATCTGCGGCTTGTGCTCAGTCAAGCAACCAGAAGCCGAAAACGGGTCTCAATTCCGGGGGACCACTCTTGAGAGGGGGCAGAATCCGTGCCCAGGGCCGAAAACCTTCCGCTCTCTCTGGTCGTCTGAGGAAATGGGAAAGAAAAGACCCGGAGGCCGCGGAATTGCTGCGCGGTACGAAGGGCGGCAAGGTCCGCAAGGGCCAGTCTGGGATATAATGTCCCGGACTCCGCCACATCCGCAAAACTCTTGGAGGCAACTTCATTGCCTCCAAATCAACCTCCACCGGGCTATAGCAGCTTCATACAGGCTCAGTGCCCTGGTGGAACAACACTGTCTGGATTTTGTGGCCATCCAAGAACCATGAGCCACAAAGGGGCGCATAAACGGTCTACAGACAAAAACGTGTAAGTTAATCTATGATAATAATGTTGATGGTCTAGAACGGCGATAATGATTAACAAAACCATTAAATCTCTTCCAATTACAGAGCTCATACAGCGTGATCTGGTGGCGGTACAGGCAGAAGTGCCTAGTACTAGGGGGACGAGAATAATAGTTTTTGCATCTCTGTACCTCCCTGGCGACGCAGAGGAAGCGGTGTCTCTCGAGCTCCAGCAGCTTACAGAATACTGCCGTACCCGAAACCTACAGTGGGTAATGTGCTGCGACGCCAACGCACACCATACAGTATGGGGAAGCACAGACATCAATACACGAGGTGAGTCACTTTTTGATTATATCACAACTAACAATTTAATGGTAGTTAATAAAGGTAACGAACCTACTTTTGTAAATGCGATAAGGGAAGAGGTATTAGATCTCACTTTAGCAAGTGCATTTATATCAAACAACATTTCAAATTGGAGGGTGTTAGAGGAGAACTCCTTATCAGATCACAAATATATACGCTTTGATTTGGAAGGGGAAGTTGAAGACACTTTCGAAATAAGAAATGTTAGGAAGACCAACTGGTCTCTATATAACTTCTATTTAGAACAAAACATTAGTTGTCTTGGGAATAGGATTACTAATTGTCAGGAACTAAATCTTGAGGTTAACAAACTAGAAAATACTATTACAGGGGCTTTTGAAAATAGCTGCGAACTTATCAAAAAGAAACGTTCTAGGAACGTCCCATGGTGGAATAGGGAACTAGATATTTTACGCAAAAAAGCCCGCCAGCTCCTTAATAGAGCCAAGTCCAATGGGGACTGGGCATCTTACAAGTGTGCCTTAACGGCTTACAATAAGGAATTGAGGAAATCAAAGAGGGAATCATGGAGGAGGCACTGCGAGGAGATTGAAACACTTCCTGCGGCTGCGAGACTCCAGAAATCTCTAAATAAAGACCACTCAAATAGCCTCTCTACATTAAAGAAGGCTGACGGAAGCTTTACGGTAAGTCTGGAAGAAACGGGACAGCTTTTGCTGGACACTCATTTTCCAGGCTGCGCCATGTATACTGAGACTACGGAAACCATCGAGGATACTCGTTTCTTATTGGTTACATGAAGAGATCTTTCACTGGCCCGTAAAATCTTTACAGTCAATAAAACTAAATGGGCCATTTCCACTTTCAGCCCGTTTAAATCACCTGGTATCGATAATATACAACCGTGCCTTCTTCAGAAAGGCGTTGATATATTAGCACCGATATTAACAAACTTATTTAGGATAAGTCTAGAATTAGGCGTAATACCTAAACATTGGACGAAGGCTAGGGTAGCTTTCATACCGAAAGCAGGCAAAAAGGCGGATCACACGCCAAAAGCTTTTCGGCCCATTAGCCTTACTTCTTTCCTGCTTAAAGCAATGGAGAAGATTCTAGATCAATACATCAGGGAAGTCTATATTAAAGCTTCACCTCTACATATTGAACAGTATGCTTATCAGTCGGGCAAATCGACCGACACCGCTATACATAGTCTGACGAGTAAAATCGAGAAGGCTTTAGACGGTAAAGAAATAGCTCTCTGCACATCGGTTGACATTACAGGAGCTTTTGATAATGCAACATTCAGATCAATTGAGGCAGGAATGGTCAGGAAAGGAATACACAGACTGATCATAACATGGATTCTCAATATGTTGAAAAATAGGACGATAATCTTTGAAATGGGGACGAAGAGATTAACTGTCAAGTCAACCAAAGGATGTCCTCAAGGAGGCGTTCTTTCGCCACTCCTATGGCTATTGGTCATTGACGAACTCCTACAGTCTCTTGGTGACCTCGGATATGAAGTTCAGGGCTTTGCAGATGATCTAGTCATCATGGTTAGAGGCAAATTTGACTCCACCATATCCGATCGTATGCAACTAGCTCTTAATATCACTCAAAATTGGTGTCAAGAGAAAGGACTCTCGATTAATCCGAATAAAACAAATGTAGTACCCTTCACCAGAAGAAGGAAGATGAGTCTAGGGACCTTAAAGTTAGGGGACACTGACTTAATACTATCTGAGGAAATGAAATATCTAGGAGTAATTCTAGATAAAACTCTTACTTGGAAAAACCATTTATCATATATAACTGGCAAAGCTCTAAGAGCAACTTATGCGTGCCAAAGACTGTATGGTAAAACTTGGGGTCTGCGACCAAAAATGATGGCTTGGTCGTACAAGACCGTAATAGTACCGATGATCACCTATGCTTCTTTGGCATGGTGGCCAAAGGTAAATCAGACGAAGGCTAAGATGACTCTCAATAAGATTCATCGAACAGCCTGTCTAAGCGTAACGGGAGCAATGAGAACGTGCCCCACAGAAGCCCTAGCAATGCTTACTGGACTCACCCCATTACACATTACAGTTAAAAGGACTGCGACCAGTGCTGCACTAAGACTTCCTTATCTAGGTAATCTTAAAGAGGGCAATCTGACAGGACACGCAAAGATTCTAGATGAAATCTGGAATTCTCCGTGCCTTAAGGTCTTCGACAAGATGAATAGAAAATTAGCTTTCTCCAGGGAATTCGAAGTGGTCATTAGTGACCGATCAACTTGGAGAAATAATAAAATAAACTTAAAGCAGGGCTCTCAATTATGGTATACTGATGGGTCCAAAATGGATAATGGCAGTGCAGGAGCAGGAGTTATGGGACCAAACTTCCATAAAGCAATCGCAATGGGAAAAACTGCTTCCATTTTTCAGGCAGAGGTCCATGCCTTAGAGCTTTGTGCAAGAGAATGCATACGTAGGGGCACCCGAGGTACCAACATATGCATTCTATCAGACAGCCAAGCAGCTCTAAAATCTTTAGCAAAATCCTCATTCCAATCAAAGCTGGTTTGGGAATGCTTTCAACTTCTCAACACCCTAGCATCGAGGAACTATGTTACTCTTATGTGGGTACCGGGACACGAGGGGCATGAGGGCAATGAAATAGCAGACATATTAGCAAAGAAGGGTGCATGTACTCCTTTCATTGGGCCAGAGCCCTTCTGCGGGGTAACAAATAGCTTCACGAACAACTTATTATGTGAACGGGAGAAACAGCATCTACTTGAACACTGGAGAGCTCAAAAAGGCATGCGACAGTCAAAAAGATTCATTGATCCTGAACACATCAAAGTTGATGCTATCATCAACCTTAGCAGAAATGATATCAAAATCTACACTGAACTTCTTACAGGGCACTGTAGACTTAATTACCACATGAAGATTATAGGTGCGGTAGAAAGTGATTCCTGTCGACTCTGTCATGAGGAGAAGGAAACATCGGAACATGTTCTATGCAACTGCCCAGCGGTGGCAAGACGTAGACTCGATTACCTTGGTAGCGGGATCCTGGTCCCAAATCAAATAGGTAAAATTAAGCCCACTGCAATTATAAGATTTATAAATAGTCTAAAATTGTCCTAGTTGGGCCTATAGGCGCACAATAGATCTTTTAGGTCGGGGTGCACAAATAGCCTATTTTAAATAATAATATAATTCAATTTATATACATTAAAAATATAATTTTCCTTCTATAATACTTACCTCATATAAGCAATACCTCATATAAAAGGTATTAACTATATAAGTTATGCAAACGTTAAACTATTAGCTAATACTACCAAAAACACTAAAAAGACGGAAAATGGAAAAATATAACAATTGCAGAACAATAGTGATAAAAAAGAATTCTCTAAAATTTCTGAAGATAATCAATGAACATTTTCAAAGTTAAAATAAACATATACTAACTAATTGCACTTAAAATGCAGAATACATTTAAAAACATAATAAATTATGGTGACCGGATTTATGAACATTTTCACTCTTAAAATAAAATTGCCGAAACCCGGGATTGAACCGGGGACCTTTAGATCTTCAGTCTAACGCTCTCCCAACTGAGCTATTTCGGCTTATATTATTCTATTGTATCTTTTTGAATATTTCAAAAAGAAACCAATTGCACTATAGAATAGCTTCAAGTCTTATCTGGAATTCTAAAAATATTTATTTTAAATTAAAATTACTCGTATTGATTAGAACATTATAAATATTTTATATACGTTGCTTATAAATATTTTATTCTATAAAATATTCTATGACAAATTTAAGGCAGCTTTTTTAAGTTTTTTAAACAGTTATTTAAATTGAATGTGTTATATTATATATTCTGTATAGTACATATCTTGTTGCATGTGTATATTATATACATAGAAGGCATATTTTATTGTGTAACATAGACAAATTTGTTCAACGAGGACCCACAATTTTTCTAAATGGTCCTACTAGGATCAATGTGATATCATAATGGATCAATTTAGTCTATATGTAGAAATACCCAAACTCTAGTAACCGACGTTCACACGTATCTACCAAGTTACCATATGTACTTACCATGTACATAGTATGAACAAATTGATAAATGTAATTTTTTTTGTTTTAATCTTAAAAGTATCTTTTGTGATTGTTTAATTTGAAATCGTCTGAAATATATTGAAATCGCTTAAATGTTGCCAACATTCCGTTACGGTCGTTTAACGTTTCAAGTGCACATTCGACATTGTAACCGTTTTAAGACTAAAACTCAAATTATCTTGCCATGACAAGAGATGACATAAGAGTGTTCCATTAAACCTTAATAGCGAAAACTTTGATTACAAATGTAAGTACAAGTAGTAAAAATAATAAATTAAGTAAAGATGTAAATAAGTTTTAATTGTTAACATAATTTCGGAACACTTCAGGTAATTATATTTGCCATGTCATTTTAAGCATAGTTTAGAGAAGTAAATTTCAGTAAAATGAGTAGCTCGTTTAGAAGTTAAATAAAATAGTCTCATCTCGAAGTAGTGAGTTTCATTTAAGTGTAAACTTCTTCCGGTATTAGAGGTCATCCTTAAATACAATTACTTCAATTGTCAAAGGTCTTAGCTCACAGAGACTTAATAGTTTTCCTTAGTGCTCAAACATTAGTCTTCAACATTGATATTTATTTTAATATGGAGAGCCATTCATCTAATGTAATTCATAAATTGTTAATTAAAAGTGGTTAAAAGAAAAATATACATATATGGACCATGGACTACTGAAAGCAAACATCAAAATTATTTATTATTATGTTCAAAAATCGACGGTTGTAGGTAACACAAAGTATTGGGGCAGTGAGTGTTGAATACAGAAAAATACAGAAAAAGAAAAACAGAATTAAAATAAAATAAATAAATAAATTTTTAATTAGATTATAAAATTTGGAATATATTTAAGTTAATTTGATTTTAAATTAATTAATTATAATATAATGTGAGAAAATGATATAAATTAATCTCCTAAAAACCTCATCATACTATGTTTGCTGCAATATTTGTAACAAATTTTATTTTTCTTTTTTGAAATTCATTTATTGAATCTAAAACTTAAAACTACTGACATGTACTTTACTAAGTTTTATATAAAAAGTTAAATTAAATTAATTTAGGTTTAATTGAAAGTTACCTAAAATAAGTAATTCCTACCTTACGAGTCTTTACTTATACAAATAATAGACAATGATATCTCTATGTATAAGTAGTTTAGGCATTATCTATATATTTTTGTAAGAAGAAGGTTTTGTTTTAACTCAAATTTAGTGGATTGTCATTTTAAGTATTTGAAAAAAAATTATTTGAAGCAACCACATATAAAACCATACAATGTTTCCTCCAATATTCAGAACATATAAGGCATGATTAATATTATTAGACTTAAAGACTTAAAAACTCTTTCAGAATTGTTTCTTTAAACCATTTCGGCATATTAGGAAACGAAGAAGCGGTTGAACTCGCAAGAACCAGTTCTAATACGGTACCTTGTGGAACACAACCTTTTCTCGACTTGCCTTATTTCCTTCGTAAGACTAACTATTGACGGTTGAATCCAATCTAATATAAATATTGAATAGCCAAAACTCAATTAAAGTACTTTTACTGGAAAATAGGAAAAGTTGCAGTAAAACACATCATCGCAAAGACTGTGGACTACTTCTTCTTCTTATTTGGCACAAAATCCAGTGTGTACCTTGACCTGAAAACATAGTTGAGCGGAAATTCTCTAACTACTAAACACCATTCCTATCTCCAGGTTAGCATATAACGAAATCTGGCCCACCAGGTTAGAGCTTGATCGCAAGGCCAGTAACCTTGCAGCGATAAAATTTTACCGCTACGTAACCCTCCGAAATGCCTTGGTGTAATGGAACGACACACGTTGACGTACTGTAGACAACTGATTGATATTATCATTATTCACACCAATTGCGTCAAACATCTCCTTCTCTTCGACTCGCTGACAGCAGCTGAGGTCCATGTTGTTTAAAGAATGAGTACATTATCTGACATATTCTAGGTTTTTATTCTGCCCTCCGACGACTACGACTTAGAGTTCTGTGCTCAGACGTTATAAGTAGTTCAAGTATCAACTTCCAACCACTTCTAAGCATTCACCACCACTTCCTTAAAAAAAAAACCTAAAAAAAGTTTGTAACATTTCAGATGAGATATATTATAGGGCATATCTATATATTACATTATACAAATCTATACTGTTTTCTTTTATTTTTAGAATACAATAGATATCAAAATTTGAAATGGTTGTTATAATTATTTGTTGAGTATTTTTATTGTACAATATAATAAATTTACAATTATTATGCAAAACAATAATAATAACGTGCTGAAATGTTGTCTGGACAAATATATTTCGCTACTTAGAATTTAACAATAAAAAATTTTTTGTAAAGTTTTTAAGTTAGACATAAAAATATTATTTATTTGTAATTTTTATTTAAATATAAGACAGTTATGCTCTGTTGGCTGATATGCTAATTTTCTTGTAATTCCGTATTTTTTGTGGCAAATGCTCTTAAACTTTAATTTATGAACCAAAGGCAGTCTACCAAAGTATCTTAACTATAAAGTTTTAAAAATAAAATATAAAAAATATTTTCCAATAAAGGCCTTGCAAAATAGAAATAGTGTGGCAAGCTGGAGTTGCAAATATGATGAAGATAAATATTAAATCGTTAAATTCGTTGTTTGGACGTATCGACTGGATACAAAATACTTAAATATCGTTTGGCTCAAGTGTCTTCATATGAATTTTTACTGCCCATATAACAATTTAATTTTTTTATTTTTTTCTTAACAATACCTCTTATAGCATTTTATTTTTTAAGTATGAACTTTGAGTATTAATACAACAAACAGAGCATATCAAATATTTTAAGTTTATTCAATAAATTATTATAATCCGTATTAGTTTTTCAATATTTGGTCGTTCTTCATAATGAAAATAGTCATAAAAAAAATTTTTTTTTAATTTTCTATTAACATCCATGAGAAAATTTTATATTTTTTTAAAACCGGAAAAATTCAATTTAAAAAAATTTTGTTTTTAATTTTATAGTAAACAGTTAAATTATATAAAATGTAAATATTATTTTAAAAATGTTAATGTAAGAAATTAATCTTAAACCATAACACCAATATATTAAGGAGATGAAAAGCACTTC